>NC_092421.1:59646750-60251750 GCF_040894005.1 Engystomops pustulosus | reverse complement strand
GGTTGATCCCTTCGAGGATACTTTATAGGTTGATTAGGACTGAAAGGATGAAGCCTTAATGTTCTTACAATTTCCTTAGAAGGTGTTGGTAAAGGATCCTCTGGAATACTCTCCACATCTACTTCACTTGCATAAGACTTTGCCTTGCATTTTCTATGCGGGGTTTGTTTACGAGGCACATCCACCAAGACATCAACAACTCTTTTCTTCGTCTTAAATTCAAAATCCGCTTCATAGCTGCCAGCGTCCGATATTCTTCGTTTACAATTCTTGTTCTTCGAATTTGATAGGTTTGCGTTATTTTGCTTACATTTCGATTTTGCTACCTTTGAACTAGCTACAGAAGAAGTTTGTGACATTGTATCATCATCATTTGCGGAAAGAAAAGACTCTTCTGCTTGAGCAGCACTGGAAGTAGATCTTAGGCAAGGCTTTCTTTCTGTTGGCTTACTCTGCAAAGAATCTGAGTTGATAACTTTTGCAGGTGGATTACCACCATATCCTTCGAGCGCACTGATATCTTCCTCCTTAACTGTAGCTGATGGAACTACACTTGCATCCGGTTTACTCCTCAACAAAGCAGGAGGCTGCCGTCCATCATCTGGTTTCTTTGGTAGGAGTTTTGGGTTGATTCGATTTAGCTGAACAGGTTTCTGGGTATTTGCAGCCATAGTTTTTGGTAAAACATAATTCAAAAGAACTGCCTGCTTTCCATCCGGCAACAGGGCATACACTGGCTGTTTCTGGAGCGAGTCGTTTTGCTTATTAGCCTCTAAAATTCCAGCATGTGTTCTAGTAGCATCAGAATTTAAACAATACTGAAGAACATTTAGGTTAATTGGAAGCTTACCTCCTACTGCAGAACCAGAAATGTTAGCAGGAACGTTATTTGAAGAAGTACTCATATTTGGTTTAAAGATATGAGGTACCGTAGGCCGTGGCAATCTAGGAAGTGCCATTTTGCCTAAATTATTCACGGTGCCGATCACTTGTTGGTTTCCATTGGTCATATTTCGGATAGTACCAAAAGGTCCATTAGCGATAGTTAATACCATGCCAGGCTTTGTGTTGACCATTACTGGAGAATTAAACCTGTTGCTAGCAGAAAATGTTGCTGTGCTGGATGCATTTGTCTGTCCTGAAAGGATTTTTAAGCCAGATTGGTTAGTGGGAACAACTGGCAGCACAAACCTATTAGAACCTGAAGGATACAATACAGGGTTTCCTTGTGACATTGCAGCAAGTTGTGGATTTTGGTAAAGCTGGAAAGGTGTTGGTCCGCTTGTTGGTTTTACCAAGCAGTTAATCTTGTCCTTTGCCAGTTGCTGGTTAACTATTGCATCTGAGTGCGTTTTCAGAAGCTCTGTGACTCTAGTGGGCTGAGTTTTAACACTGGATCCAGGAGATACTGGTTCCTGTTTCAAAAATACTGTTGAAGGTGTATTCCCATTTTGTAGACGGTTGTCGAATTTCGTCACAGGGCTTGACATTGGTTGTACTGGGCTTGGCAATGGTTGTTTTGGAAAAGCAAAGGCATTGTTGGCATGATGTGAGCTTTGCGAGTTCACCATGCCAATTTTATCATTTAACCTTTTATTGTCTTGTAGCATGTTGTGTAAGTAAGTATTTTTTGCAACAGGTTTTGGGTCTGATGGACGATTTTGCAAAGAGAACACCGATGTAATCCTTGGCATGAAGGATATATTATTATTATTCTCTGCTGGCCTTGGCATTCTCTCGTTCATTTGAGGATTTCTCACTGTAAAGTCATTTTTAGAAATATAGTTGGGACTGGTACCAGTGAAATTCCCAAGGCTACTTGCTGCTGAATTATGTAACATTGCATTGTTAAAGTTCTTGCTGCCGTAAAAAGTCTTTGTAGCTTTTGGCCCACTAGTTTCATTATTTTGCTGGGGTCTGACTAAGAAACCAGTTGTTGGATCTACACTTAGCCGAGACGATGCAGTAGATGGATGAATTTTTTCGTTAGGTGATTCATATGTGTGATCCTTGTCAAAGAACTGTTGCTCATTAATATTATACTCTGCAGGCTCTTCTTTAATTTTGTGCCCAAAATCAGAAGAGGAGGAATTTGTTTTATTAACACTATTCACATTTTTATGTACTGGTTCATGAAATTGTTGCCGGCTATTCGAAGCCGCTAGCTTAGCCATAGCTTCATTTTTTCTTGCCATTAGAGAGCCAAGTGCCGTTGTTATGTTTCGCAGTGACCCGGTCTGTCGGTCTGCTGGAGCCAAAGGTGAAGAAGCCGGAAGGGAAGGTGGTTTATATGACGGTGTTGACCGACTATCTTTAGTGTTTACAGTTGCTCCGTATGGTCCATGCATAGAGCCCTGAGAGAAACGTGGCAAACTGTTTGATGACTGAGGTGACGGTGATGGCTGTGTAGTATTTGCAGCCTGCTTATTTGTTGGCAATAATTTAATAACAAGGTTTTGCTTCCCATTTACCATCTTGTAGCCCACAAAGGTTGCAGTGTAATTGGCCGGGACTGTAATTTTGTTGTTTTTTACCATGAGTACAGTAGGGCCGTGGACAGCATTTTGCAAAAGACCCATACTCCCCTGAGTGCCTGCGTCTTCTCGGTTACACGTAATTGTGGTCACCGAAGGAATTCCATCATTTGCATTTTTCTCAGATTCAGTGTTATATCTGGGAAAGTCTTTTGGAGGTTGGCTTTTATCTGGGAATTTATGCTGAAACACACTAGTGTTATCAATACCGTCTCCAACCTTATCCAGGGAGGGGTTGTTTCCTTCATGTCGCCAGTGTGAATTATTATCCTGACTTTCTGATGGATTTCTTTTTTGGAGAAACTTAATTCCGGCATTTGTCTGTACCATCTGTCCCTTCGAACTATCCTGTACAAGATCGTCTCTTGTATGAATGTGTTCCCGATGCCTTGCCAAAATATGTTTTACTATAAAATCTTTTCGCATAGCGCTGTAATTGCAGTATTGACAGCTAAATGGTAACATAGTACTGTGTCCCTGAAGATGTCTCTGAAACTCTATTTTTGAGTAGCTGATGTGATTGCACTTCTGACATGCATACTCTATTCCGTTGTGCCGGTGAATGTGTTGAACGAACGTTCCGACGTCACGGGTAGAAAATCTGCATTTTGAGCAGTTGAAGTGTCCATTAACACAATGCATAACTGTGAAATGTTTTGTTAAGCCCAACAAGGTGTATAAATAGTCATTGTTACATATTTCACATTTAACTAGCGCACTCCGGTGAGTTTTTCTATGTTGTTTGAACGCTTGAAAATCATTTGCGGTGTAGTTACACATTTCGCAGGGATAGAGTGGCAGCTCTCCGTTGTGACATATAAGAAAGTGTTTTTGAAGGTCGTTGGGACTATAGCGGATTCCATTTTTGCATTTCTGGCAAAAGAAGTGAAGGACCTTTGCAGCAATATTGGCAGAGTCGTCATCTGGGTTTGGTTCAGTTTTGATTTCTGTATTTTCATCATCAAGGTCATTAGGATTTCCTTTAGCCAATGATTTCCGGGCTGTCTGTTTCTTACAAGGCGACTTGGACATCGTTTCGGCCATGTCACTTAAAGCAACGTCTTCCTGTCTAATATTCATTAATGTATCGGTGCTCTGCTCTATTCCGCGCATAAATCTTTCATTCACTGGAAAAGATGTGTTTGGATCACCAGATGTAAAAGCGTCTCTATTGAAATCCCATCCAACATCTTTCGAAGATGCAGATCCTTCAATGTCTGCATAGAAGTCTTTATTAGGTGATCTCATTATATAAGGGTGATCAAATCCTTATACAAGTTTGGATGCGGTGAAAATCCTTGATTTCAATTCACCTCTAAAAATAAATAAAAATATACAAGGTTAAAAAAATCCTCTAAAATAACCTACCGCAATACAATTATATTTTAAAACATAATACATTTTAAAAAATGATACACAGGCAGTCCCCAGTTACGCACAAGATAGTTTTTTTAGGTTTGTTCTTAAGTTGAATTTGTAAGTAATTTGGTACATGTATATATATTTTATAATTATAGCTCCAGACCAAATTCTGTGCGGTCATGGGAAAAAGGATTATCAATAAAATGTCATTGCAGACACCTTACAGCTGATCATTGCAGCCGGGGACTAAGTAAAGGATCAAGAGAGCTTCAACAGAGGGCAGAGAAGTCCGTCTATAAGTAGGGGTCGTCTTTAAGTTGGGTGTTACCAAGTCAGGGACTGCCTGTATTGTAAATTATATATACTCAACATGTAGAAAACCAGTAAATATATGCAAAATATATGCATTTTTAAATTAAAACTTACCTAAGAAAAAGTCATGCTCTTCATAAATCCTCAGAAATACTTCTGAGCAAGTATGGAGAACCTAAATTGAATAAAAAAGACATTTTTAAAATACATTTGACAGTACTTGAAAAGTAAACAACATTCTTTAATATTAAGCTTTATAAATATATATTTCAATGTGCTAGATGGGTCATAAAGCTGATATATTTCTAAAACATTTTTTACAACGCAGTATAAAGAAATAGGGAAGTCTGAAGAGAGTCGTGCAGTAAAGAGTTAACACTGGGTGGAGTCAGAATACCAATTAAAACAAATATCAGATATGTATATTATTATTATATTACATCCATAGTTAAGCATCTATTTACTTTTTATTGTAATTAAGGAAAGTTTAGAAATTGGAATCACAAATACGTGTTATACCTTAATCATTTTACTACTTTATAAGTTACTGCTAATTATTAAACACAAGGCGTTTATGATCGAATTGGAGACTGTAAAAATAGAGAGTCGGAGTCTGAAGTCTTCTTTAGTGAAAATACATTTTTATACATTAACTCTTGGGAAGAAATTTAATTTACAACTAGCGGCAGGATATAATATTTACACATATTTCTCCAGAATCCGACATAGGTATTATTATTATTTTTTTTTTTATAAACAGATGATTTTTATACATAAAATGTAATACTGAAATGTATTCACATACTTATAATTAAGGTTATATGGGAAAAGGTCAAAGAATGAATAATTTAAAACAAAAATTGGAGGGCACAAAATAACATAATAATAATAAGTATATATCTATATATAATGTAAGATGAACGTAAAATCCTGTTTTCTTTTACATGTGATTATTTTTCTTTAAACCACGTTTGAAATTTAAACACACTTCACATTCACGATTCCTGCACAGAGACTATAGAACTAGCTAGAGAGAAGAAAAAGGCATGTTCCTAGTAAAAATAACTCACAAGATGCTAAAAATTTTACATTTCAAAACCTGTTGCAAGATGGCATTTAACACGTGAAGAATATTTAAAAAGGAGGATGTCCCGTCCCTTACCCCTCCACGTTTGCTATTTCATTTACTGGTTGACATCAAAAGCTTGCGTTGATAATTTAGAGCTTAGGCCATAAAAGCCTTTTTAAAAATAGCCACTTTAAGATAGAAATATTACAGATGCAGCCCACTAGCTGAAACTAGTTTTATTTAAACAACGTAAATTAATTTAATATATAGGGGGAAAAAAAAGTTAAATAAAAACTCAAAACATTTGTCACAGAATGGAAAGAAACAGATACATATTAGAAAATAAAAACCAACATCAACAAAAAAAAAAATGCTAATTTTTGTTTTTAAGCAGTTAAAAGAAGTTTATTCCCCAGCAAAAGTGAACCCTAACCCAGTAACACACTGGCTAATCTGATATATGCTTCATATCTTTATGTCCTAAAGCCAACACTAAAATAAAACAATACCTAAAAGAATGCGTAATGATTATCACTTTTACACAATCATTTCTTACGCTTCCTGAATCCCTCTGAAAAGCAACGCGCAACAATCTACGCCTTTAATAAATTAACAATACAACACACAGTATATAATAACTATTGTAAAGCTGTAATAGGCTTCAAAATAAACGGCGTACACATCAGCTCCACCCAAAACTGACTCCCGTCACCACCGCCCTCAAGACAAGAGTCATGTAATAGCGGATGCAAGTATAGTACAATATACCAACTCTACAACATGACGTCACCAAGTCATTGTTACTGTAAGAACCAAAGTCACAAAACGCATGTGGCTTATTTTTATTAAAAATTTAATGTACACAAGAATTTTTTTTTTTTTAATTGTAGGGAGAAAATTGTACACATTTTCCAAACTTTATTAACAACTACATAAACTCACAAACTCAAGGTTTTTCTCACCTAACTTATAGGCACACCTCGTCAAAGGTTAGAAAATGGATGTTTATTAGCCAATTATACAAGCCACTCGTTACACTGGTAAATTCTTAATCATTGAACTACTATAGTTTTACTATACTTTTTAGATTTTGTAAGAGGAGATCTGTAAAGAATACCTCTCGCCCCAACACAATACTAAATGTCTTCAATTGTAACTATGTTGCCTATAGAAATCACCATTAGAATGATAACCATTAGCAAATCTTAAAAAAATTGTAATCATTCACTTTTTTTAAATTCATACTCCAGATTAGCATTTTTTTTTTACATTTCATGAAGGAACATTGTATCAGTACAATGATAAAATTATGCTAATGAAATTACGTATAATCTGTGATAATTGACATGGAACCTAATTTACGAACGTGATACCAATAACTGTAAATTGTCACGCCCTGCATGTTCAGGGTCTGCGCTGCCATCTAATGTAGGCTACTATGCAAACCATTGACTTAGAGAAATTACATCATTTTAATTATCATTTCCGTGAAGTAGTAGGTCTAAACTGGTCACCGAAAACTAATTTTCTGATCTTTGAATCTCAGTGGGGGCCACTTTAGACTGTTACCTTTCTCTTAATCTGCCTCGAGTTACAACTTTAACTTAATTAACCCCTTAAATTAACAATATTTCCCTAGTTTTTGAGACATGGAAATCTTAGACTAATAACTTAAAATTCCTAAACTTTACTGAACTCCCATGAAAGTAAATGCAAAACAAGCTGTCCATTAAATAAAATGATAGCGTCAAATTCTGAAGCAACGTTTCTATCTACTCCCACTCCAACGCCCATCACATTTATGATTACATTAGCAGCTCAGAGACCATTTGGTGTAAGTATAGGGAGTTTTCAGCCCACTACTGCCATCACGCAACTAACAGGTTAATTTAGCAAAGCAAAAGCTGCAAACTAGGAGACGTTGCCTCCGCACATGGAAATTGCATGGTCGTGAACGTAATACACAACTATCACACTAACACAAGGGAGCCCTCGATGTATTGAGATGTGGAATAAAAAAAAAAAAAAACACAGCAAATGTTGATCCTGTTATGATTTTTACTAAAATATTCAATTTACACAGGTCCAGTTTGGGATTTTAACCAACCCTTTGTTATCTTCAGCTATTAAAAAAAAAAAAAAAAGGGGGGGGGGACCTATCTTTGAGGGTGCATTCACACCATGCGTTGCATTTTTTTTGTTGCGTTTTTGACGCCTTCTAAAGGCTTCATGGCTACATGTAACCTTAGCATATGATCAAGGCTGAAGCCTTTGGAATGCATCAAAAACGCAACAGAAAATGCGACGCAACGCATCATATAAAAGCACCCTGATAGAATTTCCTCTAACCCAATGTTGGCCGAAGACATTTAAGGAAACCTACCATCAGAAATCTACCTATTAAAGTAGATCCAATGGTAGGTTCCTCCTAACGTCTTAAGCCCTAAACTATCTTTCTCTAATCCTTTTGTATAGCCTAACCTGATCTAGACTTTAGCTTACATATTTTCGGTAGATGCTACCAGGGAGTGGAGTAGCCTCTCCAGGGGCCGGGAGCAAAGACTACTTTACGCCCCAGTAGCCTCCACCAAAAATATGCATATTAGTAAGATAAAGTCTTAATCAGGTTAGGATAAAAGGATTAGCGAAAGATAGTTTGGGGGCTTAGGATGTTGGGAAGAACCTCGCATTGGACCTATCTGAATAGGTAGATACCTGATAGTAGGTTTGATTTAAAGGGTGCCCAATTTTATGCTCTCCCTAAAAAAATAACCACCTGTTTCAATTCTGCATAGAGTTGATGAATGATGGTGGTGCCTCTCATTTACCAAAAATATATAATGCAGTTTCGAGAAAAAAAAAAAAAATAGAGTCATGTTTTCTAGTTCGCAAGAAAATAGTTGATTTTTTCTTGAATTTTGGTTGACGTCACCCTATCGTAGCTATTATGAAGGGGAAGTTGAATACTACGAGCCCCCCCCCCCCTTCTTTTTCAAACACCCCAATTTTCTATTTTAGGAATAGGAACTCAACGGTAAACCCCAAACACTTTGAGTACGACACGTAACCAATGGAATAAAACCTATCATTTACTTTCCCCGACATAAAGTGCATAAAATATTTAATTGGAGGGGGGGGGGGGGTCACCTCTAGACAGAATGGGGTGAACACTTTCTCCCTTTAGAAGACAACATTTACCTTATTTCCCAAGTGCTGTGTTTTTTAGGCATCACTACCCCTCCCCAACCCAAATTAGTATCCATAATATGAGGGAGGGTGTGGGTCCCCCAAATTTCACCATAAAAGAGGAACCCAGTATTTTAACTTTAGTGCCCGACTTGGTGCAACACCACCAAAATGGCTGCCCACCGGCAGCCATTTTTAAAATTTTTACCACAGAGCAAAAATTGTACATGCATTAAATAATTTAAGGGGTTCAAATAAAGGCACCCCTAAACCCAAGTTTTGCAATGGGGAGGTCCTATATATAAATAATGACACAACCTGAAAGCTTGCACTAAAAAAAAGCCATGCATTTAAAAAATTTGATTTTTTTTATGGTTAATATTGCAAAAGTCAAATGAAAGCAGCAGAGGAAGGGAAGGAGGGGGCACATACATTGTGTAATGCATGGAGGACACTATGAGGGACACATGTGGGGTGAGAAGCAACAGAGCAGTCAATGGTGCAGTGCAAGGTATTGACAAGAGATTGGGTTCAGCAGCAGCAGCAGAGGAGGATTAGAGAAGGGAAGTGTAAGAGGAGAACAGTGGGGAGCAGCAGCCAGCACGGCGGAGGGACACCGCCACCCCCTCATGCGCCGGATCACACATAAAAGAGTGCGGCCATTTCATGGGGCGTCAGCCATGCGGGCAGCGCTCGGGTCCCCCCTTCCCTCCCCGTCACCCCCCGCCGCTAAGTTTCCCAACTTTCGCTAACTTTACCAGGCACTATTTCACCGCTTCCCCCTCCGCGCCCGCCATTCCCCCCTCCGCCCACGTCCACTGTTACAAAGTCAACCGAACTTTCCACCTCACCCACAGAGGCGAAACCCGCCCTCTCCCGTCGGAATCGTCGCCTCCGGTGCCCGCGCCCGGGCTCAAATTGAAATTACCTTGCTTTTTCCCCCCTTCATATGCTGCCCGAGTCACCGTTGGCGGCCATGACAGTTACATCCGGGGATTGTCCTGGTTTCGGTAGACCTAAAATGGACTCCCAAGCAGAGACGGCGGAGTGATCCGCGCTCCACCTTGTGTCTGTGACGCGGCCCCCTCTCCCCTAGAATCATTGTTGCATAGAACCAATGTGTTCTGTGTCTGATCCTCCATCTCATGTCTAGAACGCCACACACAGGGATTCATTTCTCTCCCTGCTGCAGGAGCTTGACTGCTTCCTACAGCCATGGTGTCATTTCCATCGGCTTTGCCTGAATCCTCATGCCATATACCACAGTGCACATCACTGGCACTATTTCTCCTCAGGAGCTACTTTTTGTCAATGCAAAACATCCTGTGGAAAAAAAATCCTACTGTAAACCCCCTGTTCTTATGAAGCAATGAACAAGCTGGCCATGCAAAATGTACACACACACAAACACACTAAAGAAATGAATAAAGAATAGTAGAAAAACTCAAAGAATCATAAGCCATAGAGCTGCAATACAACTTCTACTCCCTTCCTGTTTGCATTGACTTTTATGCTTTTAGGTGAAATATCACACATTTAAGAATAAATAGATTGCTTTTTTTTGTTTTTGTTTTTTTTGTTTTAACATTGTGTCAACGGAAGTCTGATAATCCTGGACGTTGCCGCAAATTAGTTCATTAAAAGAGCAAAATAAAGTTGTAAATTGTAAATTAGTCGTTTCCGAGAAGGGCGAAAAGGAATAAATCGTTTTTGATCATTATAATTGGGAAGAGAATATGTACAAAATGAAAATGTTGATAATGCGATGTCTTGCTACGTAAATGATGAGAAGCGTTATTTATATAGCACCGACATATTCTGTAACGCTTCATGTACCATAGACTACATATGTAGACGAGACTGGACAAAACTTATTGATGACTTTGAAAGCTTAATCAAATAATGTCTGTTTGACGATTCCACGCCTTACTTTAAGCTTCCAGGGAGAAAAAAAAAGCGCAATTTCTGTCTTAGCACAAATTGCCCAAAAGAAAAAAGTTTGCAGCAAAATTTCTGCCTCAGTATCATCAAACTAGATCATTAACTCTATTATGTTTTATTGCGCTGATTTTGTCACTTCCGCACCTCAATTTTGGGCAAAAAATAAAACAAGTTTCTTTCTCAGCATAAATCGTCCAAAAAGAAAAGTTGATGCGGCAAATTTTTTACCTCAGAATCATCCAATTAGATCATTAACTCAATGATGTTTTATTGCGCTGATTTTGTTACTTCCGCACCTCCAATTTATGCTTCCGGGCAAAAAAATAATGCAAGGTTCTTTCTTAGCATAAATCGTCCAAAAAGAAAAGTTGATGCGCCAAATTTTTTACCTCAGAATCATCCAATTAGATCATTAACTCAATTAGGTTTTATTGCGCTGATTTTGTCACTTCCGTACCTCAAATTTACGCTTCTGGGCAAAAAAATAATGCAAGGTTCTTTCTTAGCAAAAGTTGTCCAAATGGAAAAGTTACTGCGCCAAAATTTCTACCTCAGAATCTTTCTGGAAATCTTAGACTTATTTAAGTTTTATTTCGCTGATGTTGGCGCTTATTCCACGCCTCAAATTTAAGCTGCGGGAAAGGAAAAAAAGTGCAATGTTTCTTCTCAATAGATTTTTATTCCACAAATTTTGCCACGTATTTAGAAAAGAACCCGCAATATAATTCCTCAATTAAGTTTTACTGCGCCAATGTTGGCACATATTCGGAAAAATGTGCAATGCTCTTTCTTAGCACTTATAGTTCAAAAAGAAAAATTAAAAAGCGCTAACATTTCTACCTGAAAACGACATGTACAAATATGCAGACGTCCTCATAGATTGTAAGCTCCAGGACCTTCAATCCTATTTTTTCGATTTTATTGACTTATTTGGTTCGTATATGTAACCCATGGTTTGTACAGCGCTTCGCAATATGATGGCGCTATAGAAATAAAGATTTATTAATACTGAGACTTTTTGTCCATCTGTAATATTTGCAATAATTGCGCACAGAGTATTAGAAGAGCCAATTAGGCTGGAATCACGCACAACATTTTGCACCATTTTTAGCAGAGAGGTAAGGAATCTGCGACCATGTATCAAATTCTATAGTGAAATATATAACATATAGCATTATGATTTGTGAAGTGTTTGTCTTTTTGGGTTTGATTTTGTTTTTTGTTTTTTGCCGACTTGGAAAAATGGCAAACCAACTGCATGTTTTTAATATTAAAAATAAATAAATTAAACATTCTAATTATTTTTAATTATTAACTAAAGGTTCCAGTGTTAAAAAGGACTAAGACCGCTCATAAAGATGCAGCATAAAAGACATTTTCTTTTAAAGGGATATTCCCATTTCAGCAAAAACATGTTATTGTTTGTATAATGCAAAGTTATACAATTTTCCAATATACTTTCTGTATCAATTCCTTGTGGTTTTCTAGATCTCTGCTTGCTGTCTTTCTATAGGAATCTTCTATGTTTAAATCTGACCATGGTCACACAGGTGCACGGCTTGTTATATCACACAGCTCTGATTACTCTCTATTATAATAACGAGCTGTGCACCTGTGTGACCATGGTCAGATTTCTGTCCACTGGAAGTAAACATAGAAGCTTTCTATAGAAGAACAGCAAGCAGAGATCTAGAAAACTACGAGGAATTGATACATAAAGTACATTGGAAAAATGTTTAATTTTTCATCATGCAAACAATAACAATAATTTTGCGGAATGAGAATGCCCCTTTAAATAATATGCTAATGACCATCAATAGGAGCTTATAGACCTAGAGAGAAGGAATTAAAAATGAGGGGGTCTCAAGCCAAAATGAAACTTCACGTATTCTATACAGTATTGACTATACAAAGATACAATTCTAAGAGTTTTTCAATATTATTTTAAATGTTTGTTCCCATTTCAGCAAGGAAATGTTGTTGTTTGTGTAACAAAAAGTTATATAATTTTCCAAAATACGTTATGTTCTAATTATTCACATTTTTCTAGATCTCTGCTTGATGTCGGTCTGAAGGAAGCTTCATTGTTTACTCCCTGTCGATTAAAAACTGGTCTATGGTCACACAGGTGCACAGCTTGGACGTGTGACATGTGATGTCACACAGGTGCACGGCTCGTAAAATCCCTGGTCATGTGATTTCATACAGTTGCACAGCTCATTTTATTCCTGATCTTGAGATGTCACACAGGATCGTGGATCGTTACATTCCTGGTCATGTGATGTCACACAGGTGCACTGCTTGTTAAATTCCTGGTCATGTGATGTCACACAGGTGCACGGCTCGTAAAATACCTGGTCATGTGATTTCACACAGTAGCACAGCTCAGTATATCCCTGATCATGTGATATCAAACAGGTTCATGGCTCATTATATCCCTGGTCATGTGATGTCACACAGGTTTAAATTTCGTTATATCCCTGGTCATGTGATGTCACACAGGTGCACGGCTCTTTATATCCCTGGTCATGTGATGTCACACAGGTGCATGGCTTGTTATATCCCTGGTCTTGTGATGTCACACAGGTGCACGGCTCGTTATATCATACAGCTCTGATTACTCCATGTGATATAATGAGCCGTGCACCAATATCCACTGGAAGTAAACATTGAAGGTTTCTATAGCAGGACAGCAAGCAGAGATCTAGAAAACTGTGAGGAATTTGATACAGAAAGTATTCTGGAAAACTGTACATCATACAAACAATAACAATTATTTGCTGAAAGAGCACGAACCCTTTAATGTTTATTACTATTATAATATTACTATTACTATTATAATTTTTTATCTGGGGGAATTGTAGGTGAAAACATTTGCAGCAATATAGTAAACTTGCTTGTTTGCATACAACATATTTAGTTTATATTCCTTCATCAAGCACATATTTCATTAAAATTACCCAATAGCTTAAAGGGGTTGTCCACTTTAAACACATTACAGCAAATAATTAATATAACTTGTTTGTGTAATATGATATCATTAGTTTGTGCAATGCTAAATTATTACATTTTAGAATATACTTTCTGTATCATTGCCTCACAGTTTTCTAGATCTCTGCTTGCTGTCTTTCTAAAGGAAGTTTCATTGTTTACTTCCTATAGATAAACAGCAGTCACATAGGCGCATGGCTTGTTAGTTTCTAACAACTTTGATTACACTGTTTGAATTACAGGAAGTAAACAATTAAACTTCCTATAGAAAGACAGCAAGCAGAGATCTAGAAAACAGTGAGGAAATGTTACAGTACATATATTGAAAAATTTTATAACTTTTCGAAACACAAACATTATCAATTATTTTCTGGAATGTGCATTAAGTTGACAACCCCTTTAATTAATCATCAAAAATTAATCAATGAAAAATTGACACAATAGGGTTTGGTAACATTTTGATTTTCAGACAGTTTAGGGCTTATTCACACATCATAACATACTGAACCATTCATTTCTATGTGCTTTTTCACATGAAAGTTTCATGGTTTCGTGGTCCATTGAAAACATTTTAGAGCCGGTCATATTTTCCCCTTTGCAGATCATAGACAACAATATGGTGGTCATTTAATATGGCCTTTCAAACGGAAAACTTGCGGTGTATTATTTTCTTTTCTCTCTCCGCCTCTTTGCACCTGTCTTGGCACCACAATATTGGTGTTTTCCAGCAAACATTTTTTTCAAATGAGCATCCGCTCACTCACGGTTTAGTCCTTAGCCAAGGTTGGGTTGGTATCGCGAGCAGCCCCCGATGCAAGGACTCAGGCAGTCCTGTCGGATGACTGGGAAAATTCACAAGAATTTTTCATAAGAAAAAAAGGTTGGATTCCAGCACACATCATTCCTTCTTTAAAAATCAATGGATTTTATTCCATAAAGTTAAAAAAAGATGGTCACATCTTGCATGTTTACCAAAAACAGATCTACGTGTTTCGGACTATTAGTATTCAGTCCTTATTCATGATCTATTCAGATCAGACCACGCGATTCGGACTATTAGTATTCCGTCCTTATTCATGATCTATTCAGATCAGACAACACATTTCAGACTATTAGTATGCAGTCGTTATTCATGATCTGTTCAGATCAGACCACGCGATTCGGACTATTAGTATTCCGTCCTTATTCATGATCTATTCAGATCAGACAACACATTTCAGACTATTAGTATTCAGTCGTTATTCATGATCTGTTCAGATCAGACCACACGTTTTGGACTATTAGTATTCAGTCCTTATTCGTGATCTATTCAGATCAGACACGCATTTTGGACTATTAGTATTCAGTCCTTATTCGTGATCTATTCAGATCAGACCACGCGTTTCGGACTATTAGTATTCAGTCCTTATTCATTAACTATTCAGATCAGACCACGCGTTTCGGACTATTAGTATTCAGTCCTTATTCATTAACTATTCAGATCAGACCACGCGTTTCTGACTATTAGTATTCAGTCCTTATTCATGATCTATTCAGATGAGACCACGAGTTTCGGACTATTAGTATTCAGTCCTTATTCATGATCTATTCAGATGAGACCACGAGTTTCGGACTATTAGTATTCAGTCCTTATTCATGATCTATTCAGATGAGACCACGAGTTTCGGACTATTAGTATTCAGTCTTTATTCATGATCTATTCAGATGAGACCACGCGTTTCGGACTATTAGTATTCAGTCTTTATTCATGATCTATTCAGATCATGAATAAAGACTGAATACTAATAGTCAGAAACGCCTAGATCTGTTTTTGGATAACTTGCAAGACGGGTGCTGGAATCCAACCTTTTGTTCTTATATTGGTGTTTTCTGACACTCTCAACTTGTTCTGTTTTGGGGCACAAAATTTTGGTACCACTTGTGAATCCACCAGTTTTTTGACGCAATTTGTGGAGCAGCTAAAAACTGGTCTAGGGAGTTCTAAACCTTTTAGTCCGTGCACCAATTCATTAATCCCTTGCATCACAAACTTACATCCCACTGAAAAATATATGACGTTTCTAGCGCCACCTTGCGCCAACATTAATAACATTAATAAATGCCCCTCTATATGTCTATGGGTGCAGCAAAAAAATGTGCAGTCAGTTTTATTCACTGATGATGGGAGAGAACCAGGTGTTATGCCTTGTAACTAATGTTAATCCATCAGTTATTTTGTTTTCGGGGGACGTGACCAAAAATCAGAGCAACGAATGTCATGCGGACGTGGAAACAAATAGATGTGAATATAAAACTGAAACAAAACAAATACGTTTTTTTTACTGGAGCACAATGGACATTTTTATACAACCATTACTTCACTAACAAACCATATTGTAACTATTAATAATGATACAACTAAAATAATTTGTATCTGCTTTCTACTGCAGATTCTACAACATGGATCTCTCCTCTCTCAATGGCTTGTTTCACGTGAGCACATTTGTAATCCGCACTACATTCACATTTCAGTCTATTTTGCATCCGTATTTGAAAAACACTGCATGCAGTAGTTTCTTCTGTTTTTGCGCCAAAATATACCATTACAGCTTATGCGATTACACATGATTTTTCATAAGTATTCCATCAGTATTTAGAATTCAGTGGCAGAATTTCTATTTATCAAGAAGGATTTTTTGCCCCTTGGGGGTGATGCCACACATGACGTTTTTAGTCCATTTTTAAGCATGCTTTTTCAGTCCGTTTAAAAATGCATAATTTTTTTTTGGAAAACGCATACATTTTCGACCGTTTTTGTCAAGTTTTCCCAATTATCTTAATAGATAAACAGGCTGTAAGCAGCCAAACGCATGGTAAATGGTCAAAAACAAATGTGTTTTCAAAAACAGACTAAAAATACATGCTTAAAAAGGGACCAAAAACGCCACCCTTACCCAGTGTAGCATTCAACTAATATATAAGCAGGTGGAGGCTTCCCATTATATTAGGGCTCTTTTACATTGGCATTGTTTTCACGTCCGTGGTTCATTGATTTCCATGGATGCCTCACAAAGCCATTCATTTTTATGGGTGTTTTCACATTGGCCTGTATTTTCACTGATTCGTTGTTTGTTATTTTTTACATGGATGCCGATCATGGAAGTCTATGGGTTTACGGAAGTCTAAGGGTCTGCAAAAAAACAGATTTTTTGTGTACACAGAGAGAAAAGCAGATACACAACAGAGACAAAACGGAATAGATGCACAACTGAAGCTAAACATCAAGACCAATTTAAAAGAGCCTTTAGGGAAAGTTGTTAAATCCGCAGGAGCCCATTGGCTCCAGGTCCAACTTACATGCCCATTACATGCCCCTTTTCAGGTTGCTGAAAACTCCATTTGTGCAAAACTGTGCAAATCAAGTAGAAAAAGATGCAAATCTGGATTTGGTGCCTCTTCAGCGCCAAATTGACATTACTAAGTGGCCCCCGATGAATGCAAAAACAGGTGACATACTAGTAAAATACTGATGGACTACCGACTGATGAACCCTGTATTATTATACATCTGTATTACATGTAACATCACGCTCATGAGAAACAAGTCTTTGAGACTGCCTTCACACTTGGCATTTACATTGCATTTTAAAATGCAATACAACAGTGGAGGAGAAGAGATTTCCCTAATTATATTGCTGTTAACATTAGAGTTTACAAAATGTAACCATTAATGCAATATTAACAAAGCATTAATCAAATGTTTTGTAAACACAAATGTTAACAGCAATGTAATTAGGTAAATCTCTTCTCCTCTGCTGTTGTATTGCGTTTCTAAATTTAGTGCAAATGCCACATGTAAATGCAGCCTGAGAGAGTAGAGATCCCTGGCGAATTATCATGTTCAAATTGTTTCTTTATGTAGTTTCCTTATATTTTGTAACCATGGCAGAGATGATGAAATACATCAAGTTTGTAATTTGTTAAAGGAAACCTAACATTTAGTTTGATGCATTATGAACCAAACAGACCTTGAGAATACTGTAGCTACACTGATGCATAAACATATCTTGGTTAATCCCTGAGCTGAGTAGTTTTGCTGAAAAAACAAGTATAACACTCAGGACCTTGGGAAAGCTGGATTGCATGCTGCTTGCAGTTGATAAACAGATGACACTCAGCTCAGGGATTAAACAAGATATGTTTCTGCAACAGTGTAGCTACAGCATTCTCAAGGTATGTTTGGTTCATAATGCATAAAATCAATTGGTAGATCTTCTTTAAAGAAATACATGATTGAGGCCAGCAATACAAGAGACTATTTGAGACTCTGCATAGGAAGCGCACGTGGAACATGTTTAGCACATTATTTTAAGAGATGTTCCTGTGTGGACCGTGCTGCTGAATTCCCACATTGGGGGGAATTTATCACCACGTTGTCTGCTTTATTGGACACTGCTTGAGACTTTTGTCTAGTTCTACTCTAAAGACCCACACATTCATACATCTCCCCCATTTGTGGTTTTTTAAAGGGCATCTACCACCAGGATGAAGGACTGTAGGAAAATGAGCCTGAGGAGCTCCATAGGTGTTAATGGAGCCTGGAGCCCCTCAGGCTCATTTGCCTACAGTCCTTCATCCTGGTGGTAGATGCCATTAAAAAAATAAAGAGTAGAACTAGACAGTTCTCTGCTGTGCCAGACTAATCCCTGGGTCTGATGCTGGATGATGAATCTGGTGCAGTATAAGATTGGCGAGTCCTACTTTGCACCTCCACTTAGTTGGTCTAGTTTGCTTTGGCACAACATTGAATTCCTGCTGCATATTCTGCCACAAGGTTTATTTTCTGGGGTGGTTACATCTATATTAAAAGTTAACATTTGATAGTTCTGCTGCTGCTGCATAGAAATGTAGGTTTGCACAGATATCCAGGGAAAAAAGCTAATACGGTTTATAGCTCCATTTTTGGGGGGTTTCCTTTAAAGGAAATCTACCATGAAAATCAAGCATGATAAACAAGGAACACTTATGTAAGTAGGGGGGCAAGAGGGAACAGGATGACAGACAGGACAGTCAGCCCTCATGCTGTCACCTACCTACTTACTGGCTCTAACCTAAGCGGTGGGTAGTAACTTGGAGCTGTTACCTCCCTTAGTCACAGTGCAGACATGAAACAAGACTAACAAACAAACAACACAAAAAGCGGGGTCAGGGGTCCTAGTCACAACGAGATAGCAAGTACAGTAGAAGATGAAGTCCAAGAGGGATAGTCCTTAGAACATAAAGTATTGTCCTTAGAAGATAAACCAGATAAAGCAGTAGAATACAATAGAAAGCACAGTACGGAGCTGAGATATGATAATATAACCACCCAGGTCTGATGGGACAGAGCAGGCATATATAGCAGATCCTGGACATATATCCAGCAGCAGCTTTCCATTAGGCTAGTAACCCTTGCTGGACAGGACTGCACTGCAAAGAGGCTCAATAACTCAAAACACAAGAAATGCTAAGTCACAGTTCACACACAGGAAATTAACGCCACCTAATCTGCAGATAGAGGGACGTTTTGGTACGGACATTACAACTTACTCATAAATCTATACACTATGACTGTAGTAATCTTATATTAGATATCCATAGTCTCCTTCCTTCTAAAAATCAACTTTTAAAATGCTAATAAGCCACAAGGGCTCTGGGGGCTTTACCAGAGTCCTTCCATACTGTAGCTTCACAAGCTGTTACACTGTCTTACACTACCCCCTGCTCCCTCCCTCTTCTTGATATAATATCACTGCAACAGAGGAAGTTTCAGCAAACAGTGGGAGGGGGTAGTGCTCTTTCACAGTGTAACAGCCTGTGAATCTACAGCATGGAGGGGCTCTTGCAACACCCCAGAGCCCTTCTTACTCATTACCATAATTATAAAAGGTTAGTTTAGAAGAAAGGAGGCCATGGATAACAATTTATTGGCACAGTCATGGTGCCTGAATCTATAAGTAATAGTCCTTGGTTTATCATGATGGATTATAATGGTAGTTTTCTTTTAGCGACCCTTAGTTTACAGTGCTTTCACAACATGCCAACCCAAGATCAATGTCCTATCTAGCAGTCATGGACAAAAAACAGAATCATCTTGCAATAGTTAATTACCATAATTATTGCCCCATAAATTTCTACACCCCCCCTTGAACTGTTTTAGCCAGGGCAGGTGCCTGGTTTCTCTAATGAAGCTATTACAGTGCTTACAAGTGATTGATGAAGTTTTTTTAGAAAATATCTAAAGAAAATGAAATTCCTGCATTAATTGACTTTGCAGCTTAGATTCTGAGACGTCTTTATTTGGTAGATTGCCAACAGAATGCAAAAACTATTTAACACATGCAGCAGTGATGACTATAGCCAAGGCTGTGTCTCCCTGTATACTACTATATAAGTGGTGGGGAGTTACATCTCATGCACTAATTAATTGATTCCCATTGTTCCTTCTTATCTATGCCAGATATATTCTTAGGAACAACACCAGGCATGTTACCAATAGTAACCGGTATATATCTCAGCTCTCAGCTTTGTAATTCTGCTTCTATGTGATTACTTACTGGTGAAAGACTGATGATGAGAATGTTCATTGTGATCAGTAGATTGCAGCTGCGTTATGATAATCGTATTGACATCATTGAGATTGCATGTGTACTGAACGGAAGTCGTAGCAAATATCCGCATCGGATCATTGTTGATTGTGACATGCAAAGGGAGTAAATATGCCATATTAGGAAAGATACAAACATAGATTTTACATTGAAGATTAATTTATAAAATAAAATAAATTTTTTATCTTTATAAAAATATTACAGCCAAAGTTGGCGTTTTGAACACGTTTTTGACCCGTTTAGCAGTCCGTCAAAAAACGCATGTGTTTTTGACCAGTTTGAATCAAGATACCTGTCAAAAAAGCATTTGTTTTAAAAAACTGCTTAAAAATGGGCCAAAAATAGGTTCAAAACGCCATGTGTGCCTTCTCTCAAAGTTGGACAGGTCCACCAGTTCCTTTGGTAAACACAATTCATTTATTATATATTAATGGGCCCCTATAAGACAGGGGCTTGCTTACATTTCAAAAATATCCACTTTCCTGACTAGCCTACCTTGTTCCCTCCTCTGCTTAAAGGAAATATTCCATCAAAATCCATCATGATAAACCAGAGACACTTACTCATAGATTCAGGCACCTGGACTGTGGGAATCCTCTTATATTTGTTATCCATGGCCTCCTTCCTTCTAAAATCAACTTTTAAAATCATGCTGATGAGCCTGAGGTTGTTCCTGCAGCTTTACAAGAGACCCCCCCAGGCTGTATCTTCACAAGCTGTTACACTGTGCAGAGAGCACTTTCCCACTGTATGGAATTAGAGGAGGCAGAGGGAGGGGGAAGTACTGAGGAAGCAGATGGGAGGGGGAGACAGTTTAACAGCCTGTGAAGCTACACTAAAGAGAGACTCTGGTAACACCTCCCATAATTAGAGGAGGCAGAGGGAGGGGGAAGTACTGCGGAAGCAGGTGGGAGGGGGAGACAGTTTAACAGCCTGTGAAGCTACACTAAAGAGAGACTCTGGTAACACCTCCCGGAGCTCTTCGGACTCATTAGCATAATTGTAAAAGTTGAGGGAAGGGGAATGAGGATAAAAAATATAGGAAGGTTACCACTGATTTCCTTTAACCTAGTTTTTTTTCAAGCGGTGAATAGGTGGCAAATCAAATAAACATGAAAAAACTTGTTAGAATAAGGATAAAATGAAAAAATTTAGGCTAGTAAAAGAAAAAAAAAGAAAAAATTATATAAACAAGTAACTCAAAGAGGCATCAGGGTAATTTTTCATGCTCTTCATAGCATTTCTGAAGCTGTTTATTGTCTATAGTGAAATACTTTAACAATATTTTGCAAGCAAAACTTTTTCTATATATCTTTTTGGTTAGGCCTTTGGGGCTCTGAGGCATTTGCTATTTCTTTTAATGCTGTAATGCTTTAAAGTGGTATTCCCACAAAGACAAGTTTCTTATGTGTACTCAGCATAAGAAAATAACACATTCTCTAATTTACTGTTATTAACAAAAATGCAGCATTTCACAGATATAAGTCCAACCTGTCTCTATCAGTCCTGGTGTCCACAATTTCAGTTTCCCCTAGACACGACCCAGTAACTTCTGACTTAGGGTCGGCCATCTTGGATTTTTGTGTGAGATCGTGGAGCTGAGTTTCTGTCTGTCTCTATTGTGTGGCTGTAGCCACACCCCCTGCACGGAGCTCAGTGACTCTTGCTGATCACTTCCTTCCAGCACATGGTGAGCAGAGAGAGAGAGGCTGCAAACTACAAGCTACAAGGAGATAAGTGATCCGGGGGAAGGGAGACTGAGATGTAGAAGAACTGTGTGTGCAATAGGCATCTAATGGATCTCATGATCTGTGAGATGTAGTAGAGCTGTGTGTGCAGTAGGCATCTCCTCATCTCTGATCTGTCTCATCTCTCTGTGTGTCAGTGTGTTAGTACGCTGTCAGAAGCCAGATGAAAGTGTATATATACCTTGTACCCTGATAATGTAACCACATTGTCACCCCACAGAACTAGATGGATAATAAAGTGTCTGCTTAGAGAGGACCCGGCCACGCCCTGGAATCTTACACTGAGCAGTCGAGGGAGTGATAAGAGCTAAAAGAGCAATAAAACTGAGTAAATTGTAAAATAAAGGGTTAAAATGATCGTTTGTGGGATTGAGATGTGAGAATTTTCTTTTGTGGGAAAACCCACAATGCTTGTTTGAAGTATTTATTTTTCTGCCATTTTTTTTATATTGAATACTCTTTAATAGAATCCAATGAGAAAAGTTACAAATGCAACAGAAAACTGTTATCTTTGAAAGATGACATAAAATGCCAATAGTGCTTGGTGTTCTTTATAACATTTTTATGGTATATTTTGTGCATCATTTCAGTCTTATCTATTAAGATGTTTATTTTCTTATTATAAAATCT
This sequence comes from Engystomops pustulosus, assembly GCF_040894005.1. Lineage (NCBI taxonomy): Eukaryota > Metazoa > Chordata > Amphibia > Anura > Leptodactylidae > Engystomops > Engystomops pustulosus. The sequence continues at coordinate 60,229,352 of NC_092421.1, read as the reverse complement.
ATAGAAAAACACACTAGCAAGAGTAAACCAATCATATGACAGTGTTTAAGCAAATACTATTCATAATTTTTTATTGAATTAAAGGGGTTGTCCACTTTCAGCAAATAATTGATATGGTTTGTGTAAGTAAAAGTTATACAATTTTTCAATATACTTTCTGTATTAATTCCTTGGGCTTTTCTGGATCTCTGCTTGCTGTCCTTCTATAGAAAACTTTTATGTTTACTTCCACTGAATAGAAATCTGTCCATGGTCATGTGATGGACACACAAGTCATTAGTATCACAGAGAATAATCTAACTGATCTAATCTATTCTAACAGAGAGATACTAACACCTTGTGCACCTGTGTGACATCACAAGATCTAGAAAACCCTAAGGGTGGTGACACACATGGCGTTTTTAGGCCGTTTTCGGGCCGTTTTTAGTAGTGCTTTTTCAGACAGGAAAAAAATGCATGCGTTTTTTGAAAACGCATGCATTTTTGACCAGTTTGAGTTAAGATAATTTGTCAAACCTGTAAAAAAAACGCATGTGGTTTTTACGATCTGAAAACTAGAAACGGCCCAAAAATGGCGTAAAAGCACCACGTGTGTCTTCACCCCAAGGCCGGCGGCACACGTGGCGTTTTGAACCGGTTTTTGGGCCGTTTTTAAGCAGTCCGTTAGAAAATGCATGCGTTTCTGAAAACGCATCCGTTTTTTGACAGATTTTACCAATTATCTTAATTAAAACTTGTCAAAACCACATGCGTTTTTTAACGGACTGCTTAAAAACGGACCAAAAACGGGTTCAAAACACCACGTGTGCCACCGGCCTAAGGGTGCCTTCACAATTTAAGTTTTTCATGAGACCTACACCTTTTCATGAGTAATTCACACACTGCTCTAAGGCAATGTATGAAAAACAGTGGCACCCCAGAATATTTTACTATTAGTATTTTTATACATTGTTTTTGCAGTTTTGGTGTTTTCTTGTACGGGACCTCTCAACTGTAAGGAGAAAGGGACTCCTAGGACCATAAATGGCCACTCTTTTGCCGTTCTTTGAATCCCACTTCTTAAATTATGTTCAGTCTGGGAAAAACATTCATTGGGGCACATTTACTTACCCGGGCCTGCACGTTTCCCGATCCAGAGTGTCCGACGAGAATGCACTGTGCCGCGATTCACTTACATTGTGCACCCGATATCCTGCATGTGTCGCTCCCCGCTCAGGTCTGACAGAGTTCACCATCTTCTTCCTGGTGGATGTAAGTGCATGGCTTGCGACACAATTTTTAAGTTAAATCCCATGCTCTTTCCGAATCAGTCGGATCATCTGACAGCACGCCCCCTGATTATTGTGGCAAGAAAGCCAGCGCCGATGCGCCAAAATCCGAGGCGTGCGACACAATCCCCTTCTAAATCCCTGTCCCAGCAGCGCTGACGGAAATGTGGCCGCGGGACCCTTAGTAAATAAGCCCCAATGTATCATTGGATGTCATCCGGTCCTGCATTTTTCATGGAGTTTTTAAATAATCCAATACATGGACCAAACACAGATATCTAAAACCATCCTAAGCAATGGCATGAAAATACCAAAAATAAATGGGATAACTAGGGGGGAATTTATTAAAACTTTTGCGCCAGTTTAATTGTGGAGCAATTCCTGTTCCAACAGATTTACAGAGTGACTGCGCCACAAAAAAATTCAGGTTTTCAACACTCACACCTTTTTGTTTTTTTTATACTATATTTTCTACTCTGTTATGTTACTGGACTTACAGCCACACGACAGGAATAATGTATACCATGATATAGGAATAACACAAAAATAAAAATGACTGCTGCAGCGCAGTGCCCTGCTAGATATGCCCAAGTCCATAGACTCAATTATACAAAACACTGGAGGCAAATTCAAACTCCTGCTCCATTGCATTATTATATCTAGTGCTACAGCAAGGGAAAGAACAGGTGATAAACTGGGACTGATAGAGCACATAGGAAATTTTAGTTTTGGGTGGAGTATCACATTAGTTAAAGAAATTATTTATTTTTTAATGAGCTCTCTGAATAATAATGAGTTTGTGGAACTGTTGCTCCTTCCTGAATGACAATATTAGTTATATTTGGCAGAGGAGCTTTAAATTGCACCATTGTAAATCGGGGTGTATTCTGCCATCTCCACCAACTCCAGATTATTTTATCTTTGTTGCTTCACAACTTTACTTTTCTTTTAGCCATCACCAGATTAATACATTTTATTATTTCTGGAATCCAACCTGTTTATTAGGCTCACAAACCAAAAATACGACAAACGGAGACCAGTCACATACATTTTTTAAATAAATATATACACATGGACATTCTTAGAAAATTATATATCACAATCTATAAATCAACTCATCTTTTTTGTCACATGATATTATAAAATACAATTAAAATCACATAGGAATTCCAGGTGATTTGGGAATTCAGAAAACCCCCTCACGCAGAAAAATGGTACAAAAATAGTTTATTTTAATAAGGTGTTAGTGCAAGATGGAAACTATTTAAATAAATAAGTACATATACAGGAGGAAAACAGAGTCCTGCATAAGCTAATATTCTGTTATAATCATAATCATCTCAATAGAAAACAAATAAAAAAATAAAATATAAATTAATAAATCTTACCCATGTATAACTTGTGTCAGACCACCACTCCTACGCATGTTTCAGCTGGTAATGCAATTCATCTGGGGGTCATGTTAATTAGGCTATCTACTGTCATGTGTGCAGCACCTGGCTGTCTGTCACAAGTGAGGACCACCCACCTGACAATAGGGCAACACGGTGGCTTAGTGGTTAGCACTACAGCCTTGCAGCGCTGGGGACCTGTGTTCAAGTCTGATCCAGGTCAACATCTTCAAAGAGTTTGTATGTTCTCTCTGTGTTTGCGTGGGTTTCCTCCGGGTCCTCTAGTTTCCTCCCACACTTCAAATACATACTGGTAGGTTGATTAGATTGTGAGCCAGCTAATTTAGACTAATTTAGCAAGCTCCTTGCAGTGCTGCATAATCTGTGTGCGCTATATAAATAAAGGAATTATTATTATTTATTATTAGGTAAAACAAAGATAGGACTCTGATTATCAAGGAACAGTAGGGACTAGAGGCAAAAAATCCAACTGCTCTGAAATTGAATCCAGTAACGGTGAAGGTGATGAAAGCTACACCTTTAGGTGTATGTAGATTATTCACTGGGGCACATTTACTTACCTGTCCTAAAGCATTCCCAGTGCATTATCCGAATCCCGCGCTCAGTCAGAGTCAGTCGGATCGTCTGAAGGCACAGCCCCCGATATTGTCGCATGAAAGCCGCAGCAGCTGTGCCACAATCCGATCGTGTGTCACACAATGCCCAGTTAAATACCTGTCCCTGTAGCGCAAATCCCAAAAACGTCTGAAAGTCCGACGAAAGTGCGGCAGCGGGCCCTTAGTAAATAAGCCCCACTATGTCTTGTCTGTCTGTCATTGTCCATTTGCAATTCTTATATTTAAATTGTTTCATTTGGCTCAGTAAACATTTGATAGAAACTAAATGCAATCATGACCTCCATTAAAAATATCAATAACTGATTTCATATCACTGATCTGATATTGATGACATATCCTATGCATGACTATCATGACTTTGAAAACCCCCAAATAACAAAGATTGTAAACAGAAATACTTATTATAGCCATATAGTGGTGCCGCCCTCTGAGCGAGGGGCATCATTACTTTTACATTACTTTTCGTACTTCACTGTACAGAGCTGTGTAAGGTGTCAGTTTTTGTGGAACAAGCTGAGATTTTCATGGCTACCATTTTCAGGACTGTACAGCCTTCAAGTCACTTTTTATTTACATTTTTATGTGTTACAAGATGGTAAAACAGCAGAGATTGGGGTGGATAGTGGGGTGTTGTTTTCTGTTAGTGGGTTCAACAGTGGGAGCAATCATTTTTATATTTTGATAGATTGGAGATTTTGGGATAAAGGGATACCCAACATTTTTATGTTTTTTTTTAATTATTTTAATTCTACAGAAAGGTGAATAAGTTTCACTTGTTTTAAATTTTTGTTTTCTACAGTGTTATTTAGGTCCCCTAGAATACTAAAGCCATAAGGTCCTCATGGGTAAATTTGATTGCTTTCCTTCTTACTTGCTTCAATGCTTCCTTTTCTCTCTCTTTATTTGCCTTTCAAAATTGCAAACAAAAAACATTCATTCATCTCCAGTAAAATATTTAAAGAATGTGTTTTCAGAACCAGATTCTAAAGCAACTACTTTGTTATCACTTGTTTAGATAATGACGAAAAGGTGTAGAATGTATTTTTAAAATGAATACAAGCTTATAAAAAAAAAGTTTAGTCACCTTATTGAATACTGCACACATTTAATGATAAAAGGCTGAGAATGGTCAATAATTTATATAACCCAAGAAAATAAAAGTTACAAGTCTGTGTTCAGCGTCCACACAATCCAAGTTTTACACAACTGGGAGCGTTCTCACAGGCTGCCCAGACATGAAAGATAAGCCTGGGACTAAAAGCTGCATTATCCATGTAACACATAAAGAATTTTGGAGCCTTTTTCTAAAGAACTATATCTTGAGTTTCACTATTTTTGTTATAAATACATCAAAATACTATTATATTATTTTTCTGAAAGTTGGTCTTTATTTAATGTACCTTGTTTATATAGAACCAGCATTGTTTGTAATACTTCAAACAAATATTCTTCTTTATAAAATGAAAAGTGATATCGTTTTCTAACAAGTTATTTTTACATTCTTTATAGTTTTTAAGATCTCTGCTTGTTGTCAATTAATTTTCCTTGTAGATAATGGGGGAGATGTATAAATGTGTTGGTCTTTAGACCAGTGCAGAGTAGAGCTAGACAGTTCTCTGTTTTGCCAGATTAATCCCTGTGTCCGATGCTGGATGATGAATCTGTTGCAGTACAAGACAAGTCTTATTTTGCACCTCCTTTTAGTTGGTATAGTTTTGCTGCGCCACAATACAGGCAGACCCCTACTTAAGGACACTCGACTTACAGACGACCCTTAGTTAAACGTGGATCCCTCTGCCCACTGTGACCTCTGGTAAAGCTCTCTGGATGTTACTATAGTCCCAGGCTGCATTGATCAGCTGTAAGGTGTCTGTGATGAAGCTTTATTCATAATTACAGCAAAAAATTTTGAAACTCCAATTGTCACTGGGCCAAAAAATGTTTTTGTCTGTATTTACAATGTTAAATTATACAGTTTCAACTTAACATACAGATTTAACTTAAGAATAGAGATGAGCGAACATGCTCGTCCGAGCTTGATGCTCGTTCGAGCATTAGCGTACTCGAAACTGCTCGTTGCTCGGACGAATACTTCGCCCGCTCGAGAAAATGGCAGCTCCCGCCGTTTTGCTTTTTGGCGGCCAGAAACAGAGCCAATCACAAGCCAGGAGACTCTGCACTCCACCCAGCATGACGTGGTACCCTTACACGTCGATAGCAGTGGTTGGCTGGCCAGATCAGGTGACCCTGGGATAGACTAGCCGCTGCCCGCGCTGCTCGGATCATTCTGTGTCTGGATGCCGCTAGGGAGAGAGCTGCTGCTGGTCAGGGAAAGCGTTAGGGTGTTCTATTAGCTTACTGTTAGGCAGGAGTGATTCTCCAAGAACCCAACAGCCCTTCTTAGGGCTACAATAACGTTCTACTTTTTTTTTTTTTATTTGCATCTAGTACCATTTTGTGAGGAATTAGCAGGGGGACTTGCTACCGTTGTGTTTAGCTCTTAGTGGCACACATATCCACCTCAAACACCAAAGTGGGAAAATTTAGTAGGGGTTGGATTTCAATTAGGCACAGTCTGCCATTTTTCCTTTTTTATTTTACGTTTATTTTGTTTAATAACTCAGTGTCATCTCATCTGGCATAGTAGTGTGCTTTCATACTTGGCTAGAAAATAGCCATAGCAATAGGATAGTATTGTTTGGTTTTAAAAACTCAAAAACACAAAAAAAAAAAAAAAACACAAAAAAAAGTTAAAAAAAAATTAAAGCTATAACTCTCATTTTAAAAATGTTTAACCCGAGGGCTAGGGGTAGAGGACGAGGGCGGGGACGTGGGCGTCCAACTACTGCAGGGGTCAGAGGCCGTGGTCCTGGCCGGGGTGAGACACCACCTGCTGATGAGGAAGCTGGGGGACACCGCAGAGCTACACTCCCTAGGTTCATGTCTGAAGTTACTGGGACTCGTGGTAGAGCACTGTTGAGGCCAGAACAGTGCGAACAGGTGATGTCGTGGATTGCTGACAATGCTTCGAGCAATTTGTCCACCAGTCAGTCTTCCACGCAGTCCACCCATGTCACCGAAATCGCCACTCCTCCAGCTCCTGCACCTCAGCCTCCTCCCCCCCAGTCTGCCCCCTCCCAGGAAAATTTGGCATTTGAACCGGCATACTCTGAGGAACTGTTTTCTGGACCCTTCCCACAGTCACAAACCACTTGTCCGGTTGCTGCTGAGCAATTTTCCGATGCCCAGGTTTTCCACCAGTCACAGTCTGTGGGTGATGATGACCTTCTTGACGTAGTGGAAGTGTGTAAAGAGGTGTCCGACGATGAGGAGACACGGTTGTCAGACAGTGGGGAAGTTGTTGTCAGGGCAGGAAGTCCGAGGGGGGAGCAGACTGAGGGATCGGAGGATGATGAGGTGACAGACCCAAGCTGGGTTGAGAGGCTGGGTGAACACAGTGCTTCTGAGACGGAGGAGAGTCCTCGACCAGAACAGGTTGGAAGAGGCAGTGGTGGGGCCAGACGGAGAGGCAGGGCCAGAGCTGGTGCATCAGCGCCAAATGTGTCAACTAGTGAAGCTCCCGTGGCGAGGGCTCTTGCGGCGAGGGCTAGATCTTCAGAAGTCTGGAGGTTCTTTAAGGAAACACCGGATGACCGACGGACTGTGGTGTGCAACATTTGCCAAACCAGGCTCAGCAGGGGTTCCACCACTACTAGCTTAACTACCACCAGTATGCGCAGGCATATGAATGCTAAACACCCCACTCAGTGGCAACAAGCCCGTTCACCTCCGGCCGTGCACACCACTGCTCCTTCCCCTGTGTCAGCTGATAGTCAGCCCCCTGCCCAGGACCCTGCCACAAAAACCCCATCGTCGCCTCCACGATCCTCCACAGCATCCACCAGCGTTCAGCTCTCCATACCCCAGACGCTGGAGCGGAAACGCAAATATAGTGCAACCCACCCGCACGCCCAAGCCCTTAATGTGCACATCTCCAGATTGCTTAGCCTGGAGATGCTGCCCTATAGGCTAGTAGAGACCGAGGCCTTTCGCAACCTCATGGCGGCGGCCGCCCCTCGGTATTCGGTCCCCAGCCGCCACTACTTTTCCCGATGTGCCGTCCCAGCCCTGCACCAGCACGTGTCAGACAACATCACCCGTGCCCTGACCAACGCCGTTTCTGACAAGGTCCACCTGACCACGGACACGTGGACGAGTGCTGCCGGGCAGGGCCACTATATATCGCTGACGGCACATTGGGTTAACTTGGTGGAGGCTGGGACCGAGTCTGACCCTGGGGCTGGTCATATACTGCCGACGCCGAGGATTGCGGGGCCTACCTCGGTCCAGGTGTTTCAGGCCTACTATGCCTCCTCCTCCTCCCACCCCTCCACCACCTCCTCCTCCGAACTACCATCCGTGGGCACGGCGCCATCAGTCGGTAGCTCTAGGCACAGCAGCAGTGCCGTTGCTAAGCGACAGCAGGCGGTGCTCAAACTGCTGAGCCTAGGCGATAAAAGGCACACCGCCCAAGAGCTATTACAGGGCATCACGGCGCAGACTGATCTGTGGCTGGCACCGCTGAACCTGAAGCCAGGCATGGTTGTGTGTGACAACGGCCGTAACCTGGTGGCGGCTCTGCAACTCGGTAGACTGACACATGTGCCATGCCTGGCCCATGTGTTAAATCTGATAGTTCAGCGTTTCCTCAAGACATACCCCAATCTGTCAGATTTGCTCACGAAGGTGCGCCGCATCTGTGCGCATTTCAGGAAGTCCAGCACAGATGCTACCAATCTCTGGGCAGCGCAGCGCCGCCTCCAACTGCCCGCTCACCGACTGTTGTGCGACGTGCCCACGAGGTGGAATTCAACACTGACCATGTTATCCAGAGTTTACCAGCAGCGCCGAGCCATTGTAGACTGCCAGATGTCAACTTCCACCAGAACTGGTAGTCAGGTCAGTCAGCTTCCTCAAGTCTACAATGAGGAGTGGACGTGGATGTCTGATATCTGTCAGGTGCTGAGTAACTTTGAGGAGTCAACACAGATGGTCAGTGGCGATGCCGCCATCATCAGCCTCACCATCCCGCTGCTTGGCCTGTTGAAAAACTCTCTGATCAGCATGAAGTCGGAAGCTTTGCGCTCGTCACAAGAGACGGGGGAAGAAGATTCCCTTGTTGATAGCCAAAGCACCCTTAGGTCTGTTTCTCAGCGCATATCGGAGGAGGTGGAGGAGGATGAGGAGGAAGAGGAGGAGAATGTTGGCGAGACACAAGAGGGGACCATTGTTGAGTCCTTCACTGTTCAGCGTGTATGGGCAGAAGAAGAGGAGTTGGAGGAGTTGGAGGAGGAGGAAATGGACAGTCAGGCCAGTGAGGGGAGTGAATTCTTACGCGTTGGTACTCTGGCGCATATGGCAGATTTCATGCTAGGCTGCCTATCCCGTGACCCTCGCGTTCAAAGAATTTATTCCAGCACCGATTACTGGGTGTTCACTCTCCTGGACCCACGGTACAAGCAAAATCTTTCCACTCTCATCCCTGCAGAGGAAAGGAGTGTGAGAATGCATGAATACCAGCAGGCCCTGGTTCACAAGCTGAAACAGTATTTCCCTTCTGACAGCGCTAGCGGCAGAGTGCGTAGTTCTGCGGGACAAGTAGCGAGGGAGAGTAGGCGAGCAGGCAGCTTGTCCAGCACTGGCAAGGGTACGCTTTACAAGGCTTTTGCCAGCTTTATGTCACCCCAGTGCAACATCCCCCACCGGGGCCTAGCCCTTGAGGTGAGGCCTGGAGACAGCCGGGGCCCGCGGTACCGGAGTGGCTGGCGGTTGCGGCCTAAGCACGCTTGTGTCACGGTGCTTGGTACGGGGTAACCGGAGGGCTGTCCTACAGCCTGGCAGGTCTCCAGCAGGGTGGTGTTGGCAAGAAATGATGAGGGAGAGGCTGCTATAGCGAATCTCCCTGGGGCAAACCCTTAATGTCCCGAGTGTGAGTCTCTGGGTGACGGACAGGGTGCCGGTGGTGAAGGCAGCCGTATTAGCAGGGACCAGACGGAGACAGTAGTTGAAGAAAACAACTTACAGTTCTTTATTGGAACCGCAGGAACTTCAGCAAACGTGCCTTTAACAGGTAGATGGAGCACTGGAGAGGTATTTGGAGGGAGCCACAGGATGTAGGTCACCAGCCTGGATGTAAGGGCAGGCTGGGAGGCAGCTGTGTCCTTAGAGGATGCTTCAGCTCGGTCCTGGATCTCTTCAGGTATCACCCTTGAAGGTAGGATGATACCCCTTTCCTCACTACACTAACTCTAGTCTTATTCTCCACTTCAGGCAGGGGCTAGGCTCTTCCTGCACTGGTCCGGTGTGCTAGAGACTTTGAGCTGCTGCTCAGCTAACTACTCTCTGCATGCGTCCTGCAGACCCAGAGGGTCTGACTAGGACCGGCCTCTTCTCCCTTCTGGGAGAGACTGCTCTCCTCTCTCTCCTGAGAGAGACTTCTCTCGGAGTGTTCTCTAGAACATTCCTGGCCAGAGGTTTTATTACCTCCCTTTGGTCAGGTGGTGGCTGCTCCTCCAATTACCTCTCAGTTCACAAAGACAGGATGTAACACATATCATTGGATACTGGACTTTTACATCATATACAGATTTAACTTTTGCCTTGCCAGGCAGGATTAACCACTGCAATGTCCCCTGTATGATGTGGTGACATGTTATGGGGCTTATTCGCAAACCCTACCTCGCCATTGCATCGGCGAGGGTGTTGCACCAGCAAGACACTGTCACCTGTCCCCAGTCTCGGCAGAGTAGGGCTGATCTTTACAGAAAGATGGTGAGGGAGTACGTAGCTGACCATACCATCGTCCTAAATGATCACACAGCTCCCTACAACTACTGGGTTTCAAAGCTGGACATGTGGCACGAACTGGCGCTGTACGCCTTGGAGGTTCTTGCCTGCCCTGCCGCTAGCGTCTTGTCCGAGCGGGTTTTCAGTGCAGCTGGTGGCATCATCACCGATAAGCGTACACGCCTGTCGACTGACAGCGCTGACAGGCTGACGCTTATTAAGATGAATAAAGCCTGGATTTCTCAAAATTTCCAATCTCCACCAGGTGAAGGAAGCTCAACCTGAATAATTGATCCACTCCTCCTCCTCCTCATTTTCCTCCTTCTCCTCCTCTTTGTACAGTAAAGCAGAGGAAACTGGCTATTTTTTGACAGGGCCCACTGGCTCTAGCTATAGTACTTTATGCATTTAATTTTTCTGGAGGGCCACCGACCAGGTCCTCTGTTTTAAACAATTTTTGGGAGTGCCACATACAGGCACTCAATCTATTCAATTTTTCTGGAGGGCCACCTACCTGCTCCTCTGGTTTGAAAACTTTTTGGGACTGCCACATACAGGCACTCAATCTATTCTATTTTTCTGGAGGGCCACCTACCTGCTCCTCTGGTTTGAAAACTTTTTGGGACTGCCACATACAGGCACTCAATCGATTCCATTTTTCTGGAGGGCCACCTACCTGCTCCTCTGGTTTGAAAACTTTTTGGGACTGCCACATACAGGCACTCAATCGATTCAATTTTTCTGGAGGGCCACCTACCTGCTCCTCTGGTTTGAAAACTTTTTGGGACTACCACATACAGGCACTCAATCTATTCTATTTTTCTGGAGGGCCACCTACCTGCTCCTCTGGTTTGAAAACTTTTTGGGACTGCCACATACAGGCACTCAATCTATTCTATTTTTCTGGAGGGCCACCTACCTGCTCCTCTGGTTTGAAAAATTTTTGGGACTGCCACATACAGGCACTATCCAAATTAAATTGTCTCCATAGCAGCCTCCACACGTTGTCTCCATTGCTACCTCCAAAAGTCGTCCATATAGCTGCCTCCATACATCGTCCCTTTATCAAACGAGGTGTGTCAGGCAGAAATTTGGGTTGTTTTCATGGATTCCACATCAAAGTTGTTAACTTTGTCGCCACCCAGCTGTGTTATCCACAAAATATACTAATAAACTTTTATCATTTACCAATATTATTTCAGCGCTTCTTGCGCATCTGTTTACATTCCCCTCACCCGCCATATCCCAAACTTATAAGAACGCTACTACACTTGATCTTATACAAAAGGTTCTTAGAAGTGCTGTTTGGGGAGTAGCCTAGAGACAGGGGCTTGGATTGGCGAAAGCTCGCCTGGCTGCGGAGCGCCAGCTCCATCCCAAGATCCAACTAACATAGTTTTAACTGCAGCACCTTTAATCTACTACTAGTTCACTGCCTCCATAATAATAATAATAATCTTTATTTATATAGCGCCATCATATTCCGTAGCGCTTTACAAATCATAGGAAACAAATACAAATGTAATGTAACAGAGCACAACATTTGTATGGAACAACAGGAGTGAGGTCCCTGCTCGCCAGAGCTTACGGTTTATGAAGATGATGGGGTAACACGAGGTAAAAGAATATTTAATGGTCAAGCCATTCTTCTTAGGGAATAGAACAAAATATAATAAATGGAATTTCTGTCGCTTGAACCACTCAGCCGTCATCTTATATACCAGGTCCAGGGTGAATGGGACTGTAGAGAAGTCTGGTGCCTGTTGGTTGCTGGATAACAGATGGGAGGACGACACAGGACGGGTTAGTAGAAGAGTTAAAACTTCATGCAGTTAATGAGTGTTATAGGCTTGCCTAAAGAAATGGGTTTTAAGAGCACGTTTGAAACTTTGGAGGTTAGGTATTAGTCTGATAGTCCAGGGCAGAGCATTCCATAGAATTGGTGCAGCTCTAGAGAAGTCTTGGAGACGCGAGTGGGAGGTCCGCACTAGGGTAGAGGTTAATCTAAGATCACTGGCGGATCTAAGAGCACGGGTTGGGCGATAGACTGAGATAAGAGAGGAGAGGTAGGGGGGTGCAGCATTATACAGAGCTTTATGGATGAGGGTTATTATTTTAAACTATTCGAAAGGAGACTGGCAGCCAGTGCAGCTACTGGCATGAACTGTAAGCATACATGGTCCCCTTATCAAACGAGCTGTGTCAGGCAGAATTTTGGGTTGTTTTCATGGCTTCCACAACAAACTTGTTAACTTTGTCGCCACCCTGCTGTGTAATCCACAAAAAATACTGGCAAACTTTTATCATTTACCGATATTATTTCAGCGCTTCTTGCGCATCTGTTTACATTCCCCTCACCCGCCATATCCTAAACTTATAAGAACGCTACTACACTTGATCTTATACAAAAGGTTCTTAGAAGTGCTGTTTGGGGAGTAGCCTAGAGACAGGGGCTTGGATTGGCGAAAGCTCGCCTGGCAGCGGAGCGCCAGCTCCATGCCAAGATCCAACTAACATAGTTTTAACTGCAGCACCTTTAATCTACTACTAGTTCACTGCCTCCATACATGGTCCCCTTATCAAACGAGCTGTGTCAGGCAGAATTTTGGGTTGTTTTCATGGCTTCCATGTTAACTTTGTCGCCACCCTGCTGTGTAATCCACAAAATATACTGGCAAACTTTTATCATGTACCGATATTATTTGAGCGCTTCTTGCTCACCTCCTTTGGTTCCTCTCTGCCACCCATTGGTTTGAAGCCTGAGTCCATTTAGGGTATGTCGCCATGACACTCTCTAGCCTGCCGCTGCTGCCTCTGCATGCCGTCCCCTATAGTGTCAGGGTCAATTATTGGATGTTTTAGATGCTATCTAGCTTCATTCTGTCACTCTGTCATGGCCATGCTGTTGCCCATAATTTTGGCATAATGCTGCGATTATGCAGCCTCAGAGGCATCCATGCATGCTGCCCCTGCTGTTTCCTGTCCATTTCCGTGGTGTTTCCATCCTTTTCTGAGGTTTCCAGGTGTTTGGCCAAGCTTCCCTGTGCAGAGCCTTGGTCCCCTTGAAAAATGCTCGAGTCTCCCATTGACTTCAATGGGGCTCGTTATTCGAGACGAGCACTCGAGCATCGGGAAAAGTTCGTCTCGAATAACGAGTACCCGAGCATTTTAGTGCTCGCTCATCTCTACTTAAGAACAAACATATGGAACATATCTTGTATGTAGCCCAGGGACTGCCTGTATTGAATTTTCTGGAGCACTGACTATTTCTGGCGCAGACACACCCCCTTTTACCGAGGACATGTCCTTTGTAGGTATCGGAAAGCAGACTTAAATTGGTTTAAAAGCTTTAATGTGGCGCACAGCAAACAGGTGCAAATTACCCCAGTTTTGTGACGTAGACAGATTGATAAATCTATTCTAATGTGATGTGGAAATATGTCACAAAATTACATGTCACCTGGGAAAATGATATAAAATCAGACACAGATTGGGGCAGATTTACTTACCTGGTCGATTCGCGATCCAGCGGCGCGTTCTCTGCGCTGGATTTGGGTCAGGCCGGGATTTATTAAGGTAGTTCCTCCGCTGAAAAGCATCGGAACGCGCTGGAGTTCACCGGCTCGGACTGAGTGAAGGTAAGTGCAAGCTCCGCAACAGATTTTTTGTTTTAAATGCGGCGGTTTTTCCAAATCCGTCGGGTTTTCGTTCGGCCACTCCCCCCGATTTCCGTCGCGTGCATGCCAGCGCCGATGTGCCACAATCCGATCGCATGCGCCAAAATCCCGGGGCAATTCAGGGGAAATCAGCGCAAATCGGAAATATTCGGGTAACACGTCGGGAAAACGCGGATCGAGCCCTTAGTAAATGACCCCCATTGTGTTTATTTTTTAATATAGGAAGTTTTGAAAGAAATAATTTTTTTTTTTTATAGTTTTTATAGATCCATATTTTCCCTGGTTAAAGCAGCTGGTAACATTATTATATTTTTTTGGAATTTTATGTTACGTTGTTTACTAATGTTATTACACATTTTGGCCCACATTTTTGAAAGTGTTTGCACCAGTTTTCTGTCTGACTTTGCACTGAAAAGAATGTGCAAACTGCTTGCACATGTATTTATAAAGTGTTTGCAACAGTTTTGTGTGCCGGCTGCTCTGTTTCTGTCACACCACAAACTTCTGGTTTATTATTGAATACCGTGTCCCATTATTCAATAAACTGCTACAGTCATGGCCATAAGTTTTGAGAATGACACAAATATTATATTTTCACATGATCTGTTGCCCTCTGGTTCTTATGTGTGTTTGTCAGATGGTTTTATCACATACACACATAACAGTTACAAGGAGTTACTGCAGCAAGTCAATATTTGCAGTGTTGACCCTTCTTCTTCAGGACCTCTGCAATTCTCCCTGGCAGCTCTCAATCAACTTCTGGACCAAATCCTGACTGATAGCCGTCTATACTTGCACAATCAATGCTTGCATTTTGTCACAATTTGTTGGTTTTTGTTTGTCCACCCGACTCTTGATGATTGACCATAGGTTCTCAATGGGATTAAGATCTGGGGAGTTTCCAGGCCATGGACCCAAAAGCTCTATGTTTTGTTCCCTGAGCCATTGAGTTATCACGTTTGCTTTATGGCAAGGTACTCCATCATGCTGGAAAAGGCATTGTTGATCACCAAACTGCTCTTGGACGGTTGGGAGAAGTTGCTCTTGGAGGACATTCTGGTACCATTCTTTATTCATGGATGTGATTTTAGGCAAGACTGTGAGAGAGCCGATTCCCTTGGCTGTTGTTCAGATGTTCCAAACAATCGGAAAGGGGATTCATCAGAGAAAATTACTTTACCCCAGTCCTCAGAAGTCCACTCCCTGTACCTTTTGCAGAATATCAGTCTGTCCCTGATGTTTGTTCTGGAGAGAAGTAGCTTCTTTGCTGCCCTCCTTGACACCTGGCCTTGCTCCAAGAGTCTCCGCCTCACAGTGTGTGCAGATGCACTCACGCCTGCCTGCTGCCATTCCTGAGCAAGCTCTTTCAAGAGACGGCCCTAACGCTTGCTGGTTCTTCTTGGGCGCCCTGGAGCCTTTTTGGCAACAATGGAACCTCTCTCCATGAATTCCTTGATGATGTGATTGATTGTTGACTGAGGTGCAATCTTTCTAGCTGTGATACTCTTCCCTATTAAGCCAGTTTTGTGCAGTGCAATGATAACAACATGTGTTTCTTTAGAGATAACCATGGTTAACAGAAGAGAAACAATGATGCCAAGCACCAGCCTCCTTTTAAAGTGTCCAGTGGAGTGATTCTTACTTAATCATGACAGATCGATCTCCATCCCTGTCCTCATCAACACCCACAGCTGTGTTACTGGAGCAATCACTGAAACTATATTAGCTGCTCCTTTTAAAGCAGGCCTGCAATGAAAGTTGAAATGTGTTTTGGGGGAAAAAGTTCATTTCCTAGGCAAATATTTACTTTGCAATTAATTGCTGTTAAGCTGATCACTTTTTATAACACTCTGGAGTATATGCAAATTGCCATTATAAAACCTGATGCAGTAGACTTTGTAAAATAAACATTTGTATAATTCTCAAAACTTATGGCCATGACTATACACTCTGCACTTTAGCAAAGCAAACTGCACCTAGTGCACTACTTTTGATACATGTGGACCTTTGTGTACACATAAAGCACCATGCCCTTCTAAACTGAGTACAGGCAGTCCCCGGGTTACATACAAGATAGGGTCTGTAGGTTTGTTCTTAAGTTGAATTTGTATGTAAGTCGGAACTGTATATTTTATTATTGTAATCCCAGCCAGAACTTTTTTGGTCCCTGTGACAGTTGGATTTTAAAAATGTTGGGTTGTTATAAGAATCAATATTAACACTAAAGCTTCATTACAGACACCTGTGATACCTGTTACAGCTGATTATTGTAGCCCAGGACTAAAGTACAATAAATTATCAATATCCAGAGGTCCATTTGTAACTAGGGGTCGTATGTAAGTCGAGTGTTCTTAAGTAGGGGACCACCTGTATTGGGAGGAGCAGCTACGTGTCATAGCCAGTGATTGGTTGGTTGGGTGGTATCTGGCATTTCCTGTGTGTGAAAAAAAGGAGCTAGAAAGTGAAAACCAGTAGAAACATAAGCATTTGAGTTAAAGAGGCAGGATTCTTTAAGGTGTTTAACCCCTTGAAGCCCATTTTTTCCCGGTTTTTGTGTTTCCATTTTGCACTCCTCCTTCCAAATATCTTTTTGATCTTCCAATATACAGAGTTGTATAAGGGATTAGTATCTGCAGGATAAATTGTACTTTTCGGTGGCACCATTTAATATGCTGTGCCATGTACTGGGAAGCTGGAAAAATAGGGTGGAATTGCTAAAAAGCGCAAAACAATACAAATACACAGAGATACCAAGGTTCTTTTATAGTCTAAGTACCTTGGTATATATGGCATGGGAAATGAGTCATTTGTGAGATGAGATTAAAAATGTAAATTTTGAGTTTTGGATGTTTTGCTCGATTATAGTGTTCACAGCGGGGATTTATTTAAAAAAAATATTTTTAATAGATTTGCCATTTTGGGATGCAGAGATACCAAACATGCTTATATTTTTTAAATTTATTTATTATCTTATTTTTTGCCATTACTTGAGGCCTTTCAATTACAGTACTGTATATTGTCAATATATTGCTTGTGTATTACAGTCTGTAATAGAGTCTGCCGAACAGGCTCACATTAATCGACAAGAACTCTCTAATGACCAAACGGTGGAGGTGGGGGGGCAGATATGCAGTTAAAGATGTCGTTGCCCATGTGCAGTGCTGTTAGGTTCTGCGGTTAGGTTTGTCTGCAGCACCTAACAGGTTAACTGCTGCAATCGGTCCAGCACCAAATGAAGCAGTTACCAACAAGGGCTTAAAGATAAATCCCCACCAAGAACTTCATTTTATATAAAGATTTCCGGAAATGTGCTAGGCTGGATAGTCCAAATAATTAAAGGAAACCTACCATTTGATTTGATGCAGGATGAAGCAAACATACCTTGAGAATGCTGTAGCTACACTGATGCAGAAACATTTCTTGTTTCATCTCTGTGCTGAGTGGTTTTACTGATAAAACAGATATAGCATTATGATAATGAAGCTCCGTGGCTTCTATATCTGTACTGGCGCTTGCTTTGCCGCTTCTCATAGCAGGGCAGTTTCTCTCTGATTGCATCATCATCTCCTGCAGTTTCCTTCCTGTCAGACAGAATAATCAATTGCTGCATCATCCCCCAGCTGCTGTGTATGAGTCATTCAGCTCAGGCTGATTAGTGCTTGACTAATCATGCTTAGTCATTCTTTACATAGCAGCCATTTGCAATTCCAAGCTCCCGTGTAATGTGTAAGCCAGTCTATTCCAGCTTTCCCAAGGTCCTGAATGGTATAATTGTTTTTTCAGCAAAACCACTCAGCTCAGGGATTAACCAAGATATGATCCTGCATCAGTGTAGCAACACCATTCGCAAGGTATGTTTGCTTCATAATGCATGAAATCAAATGGTAGGTTTCCTTTAAGTATGAGTATGAACATACAAGTCATGGCTATTATGTGGTTACTGCCAGTGTACTCAGTAGCTGAGAACCGGATATTAGACCCAGGGTAGGACCGTTTGATCCGTTCGGAATATAAGTTGGCAGGGTTGCCATTGCCCTGGATTGGTCATCTAATACAGAGGTCCCCAACCTTTTTTGCACCAGGGACCGGCTTTAAGCTAGACCAGTTTTCCATGGCCCGGTGGGGGTGGGGGCGGGGCTTTGGTCATATGGGGTGGGGTTATGGAGGGGTGGAGCTTATAATATAAGATATCAGGGAGTGTCCGGACCAGATCCATCATATTGGTTTGGTGTAAAAATAAAGCAATGCAAAATGCATACAGCGTATCGCCATGTAGTTTAAAATGCATACAGAGTATCGCCATGTAATATAAAATGCATACAGCGTATCGCCATGTAGTATAAAATGCGTACAGCGTATCACCATGTAGTATAAAATGCATGCAGAATACCGCGATGTAGTATAAAATGCATACAGAATACCGCCATGTAGTATAAAATGCATACAGCGTATCGCCAAGTAGTATAAAATGCGTACAGCATATCGCCATGTAGTATAAAATGCGTACAGCACATCACCATGTAGTATAAAATGCATACAGAATACCGCCATGTAGTATAAAATGCATACAGCGTGTCGCCATGTAGTATAAAATGCATACAGCGTATCACCGTGTACTATAAAATGCATACAGCATACCGCCATGTAGTATAAAATGCATACAGCGTATCACCATGTAGTATAAAATGCATACAGAATACCGCCATGTAGTATAAAATGCATCCAGCGTGCCACCAAGTAGTATAAAATGCATACAGCGTATCACCGTGCACTATAAAATGCATACAGCATACCGCCATGTAGTATAAAATGCATACAGCATACCGCCATGTAGTATAAAATGCATACAGAATACCGCCATGTAGTATAAAATGCATCCAGCGTGTCACCAAGTAGTATAAAATGCACACAGCATGCCACCAAGTATTATAAAATAGATACAACGTACCGCCAAGTAGTATAAAATGCATACTGAATACTGCCATGTAGTACAAAATATCACAAATGCTGCATATACATACAGCATATATACACATAAACAAACACTAGATACAGCATATACACATATACACATACATACACATACATATATACACACATACATACATATACATATATACAAACACACATATACACACATACACATATATACACACACATATTACATATATTTACACATATATACACATATTACACATATATACACATATTACACATATATATATGCAAAGATAAAGTAACCTTACCTCTCTGTTGTGTTCTTGGAAATTTCCGTGCCTTGTCCTGCAGCGGTGGTGGCGCGGTGAGGTAGCCGGGAGCGGGTAGGTCTTGAGAGCCGAGAGCCGGGAGGCTAGGGAGCCTGGAGCTTAAGCGGGGGCAGGGGGAGCCGGGAGCCGAGAGCCTGGAGGGGGGGGGGGGGGCGTTAGCGGAGCCGGGTTGGGACGGGAGTGAAAGGGGAGCCGGGAGCGGAGAGCCGGAAGCGGGTGGGTCAAGAGCCGAGAACCGGGAGCGGGGTGGCAGAGGGAGCGGAGAGCCGAGAGCAGAGGGAGCGGTAGGGGAGCTTGAGCAGGGGCAGGGAGCCGAGAGCCTGGACGGGGGGCGTTAGCAGAGACAGGTTGAGACGGGAATGGAGAGCCGGGAGCGGGGGGCGGAGGGAGCGGAGAGCCAGGAACCGGAGGGAGCGGAGAGCCGGGAGCAGGGGGCGGAGAGCCAGGAGCAGGGAGGACGTTAGCGGAGGGAGCGGGAAAGGAGCCTGGAGCTTGAGCGGGGGCAGGGGGTGCAGGGATCCGAGAGCCTGGAGCGGGGGGAGCTCGGTGCCGGCAGGGTCTGGGGGCCGTTGTAAGGTGCCGGTGGCGTCGGGAGGTGGGCGCAAGGTGCTGGCAGCGTCGGGGAGCAAAGTGCCGGACAGAGGGCTGCAACGTGGTCCCGTCCGGTGCGGGAGCTCAGTGTTGGCCGGTGACGCCCCTGCGCGGACCGGCTGATGAACTCCAACGGCCCGGTCCTGGTCCGCGGACCGGCGGTTGGGGACCTCTGATCTAATAGATGTGCTGTTGGTGTCACACTTTTGTAATGTAATACCTAAGCTATCAAGTAAATGCATAATGAATATCACAAGTGGGCCAAAGAAAAAGTTAAACAAAGTTTTTTAAAATAATAAAAAAATATTTAAAGAAAAAAAATAAAATACTTTATTATTTTTTATTATTCTTGATTATTTTGTGTAACAAAAATGTGCCTGCATCATAATCTGTCCATGAAGTACAGCTGAAGATGCGCTGATAAGTGTCATTTTGTTCCATTCTCATTGATGCCCTGTCAATGAACTACTGCAATCATTTTCTGGCCCAGGTCTCTGGCATCTCTAAAAATGGTTTTGTGAACTGCTCTTCGCTTGCCATTGCCTTGTAAAAAGGTAACTAGTGTTCATTCTGTAATATGGTATCCTTGACCCTTTTGCTTGATCCTTTGTCTATCTGTTTGCCTAGTGTTTTTTACTGCTTTTTCCTCTTGGTAATGGGCTGAATTTGGTCAACTTTCAGTAAATAATTGATGTTGTTTGTTAAATGAAAAGTTATAATTTCTTTTGTATCAATTCACGGTTTTATAGATCTCTGCTTACTGTCATTGAACAGTAAGCATAATTGTTTTCTTCTTGTGGATAAGAACCATTCCTTGGTCATAGGATGTCACACAGGTGCACACCTCGTTATATCCCTGGTCAAGTGATGTCACACACATGCACAGGTTTCTTATATCCCTGGTCATGTGATGTCACACAGATGTATGACTCGTTATGTCCCTGGTCAAGTGATGTCACACAGATGCATGGGTTTTTCATATCCCTGGTCATGTGATGTCACACAGGTGCACGTCTAGTGATATCACACAGCTGTACTTACTCTCTGTGATATAACGAGCCATGCACCTATGTGACATTACATGACCAGGGACCTTTGTTTATACACAGGAAATAAACAATGAAGCTTCCTGTTGAATGACAACAAGCAGAGATCTAGAAAAAAGTGAGTAATTGATGCAAAAATTAAATTGTATAACTTTTTATTACACAAACAATAACATTTATTTACTGAAAGCGGACAACCCCTTTAACTCTAAAGATCCCTTAATTTGTAAGTAAATGTCATTGAGATGTCCTAGTTAATAACATAAGTGCTTAATTAATAAGTTAATTCCAAAATAACACCTAGCTGTCAGAACACTTTGATGAAAGTTCTGTGCATTGACCACGAAGGAGAGAAATCAATTCTCCGCTCTTTATGTTTCATGCATGGAACGGTTTCTGTGAACATCAATAATAAATAGATGGGGTCTACAGATTAACTATATTTCCACATCTGTAAAGTTACAACCAAAATTTGTCAGAAAAAAGCAGATTTAATGGTAAAATGTAATAATTTTTATTCAAAAATACAAGAAGTATTAAAAACACTTAAAACACCCACAATTCGGGTGAGAGCTCATTTCCCCCCATGTTTTTTTAATTTTTGGTTTTACACCCAAATTATTTTGTATTTGACCGCATCTATTAGAAACAAGTCTCCCGCACTGCCATGGAAGCAAAGTGCGCACCTTCCTATGCAAATATATTTTTGGGTTGCTGGGAGGAAAATGTGGTGTATTGCTCAAGTTTCTTTAAGAACAAAGTGATTGGATGGTTTTGATACATAGATGACATCCTCCTTCTTTGGACAGCTACGATGGAGGAATGTCAGGATTTCATCAAGAATTTAAACACCAACCATTGGCTCATTAGGTTTACTTCACACATCTCAGATAATTCTGTTGACTTCTTGGACATCAAGACTATGTATACACATCCTACTCTCACCATCTCCCTATTCTGGAAAGAGACGGCAACTAATAACCTCCTCCCCATCACCTCAGAATGGGTATTCCAACTGGACAATTCCTCAGGGTAAAGCAAAATTGTAGAAACGAATCAGATTTCAAACACCACGCAAGGGATTTAACATCCTGATTTAAAAACAGGAGATAACTTTATGTGGGTATCTTCAGATAATTTTTACAACCAAGTAACAGTGATCGTAAGAATTAGCTGCGAACGAAGATCTGTTCAACAAATTCTAAATCAAGGGTAATTACAAATTTTAACAATCAATGATATACGTTAGAGAGTGATATACGTTCAATTTTGGATAAATATTGGGGAATCTTGAAAAGTGATGCAAGACTTATCCCATTTCTTACAGTAAAACCTCAAATGACAGCACGACGCTCAAAAAACTTAAAGGATGTCCTTACTATGAGTCATTTCCAACGTCCGGCCATGCCTCTAGGACGAGGAGTTCTTTTTCAAGGCTTCTTCCCTTAGACTGTTTGGTTTGCCCACATATAATTTGAACAACGGAATTTGTTGATCCAATGCAGCATGGAAAGTTCGAGATTAGGGACTACATCCATTGCAAAGCTAAGGGTATCATTTACGTCCTTATTTGCTCATGCCCGAAGTTATATGTTGGACAAACTCAGGAGTT
Source organism: Engystomops pustulosus (assembly GCF_040894005.1). Classification (NCBI taxonomy): domain Eukaryota; kingdom Metazoa; phylum Chordata; class Amphibia; order Anura; family Leptodactylidae; genus Engystomops; species Engystomops pustulosus. Next base: position 60,207,016 of record NC_092421.1, on the reverse strand, counting down.
ACGAAACAACATCTCTCAATGATCAACATGGCTGGTTTAGACCTTCAAAAAGGTAAGATGTTGACATCAGTAGCTCTGCATTTTTTTCAGCATCACGGAGCCTGTACTTGGGACGTACCTGTTGTTGGTTTGAAAAAAATACCATAAAACATCTGAGGGGGCAATATAGTTCCCCAATTGCTTTGCAGGGAATCCAGGTGGATTTATATATGGGACACAATTGCACCTAGGGGCTTAAATGAAGAGCTACTATTTACAGGCCATTATAAAAAATACAAAATCAATACTGCATGAAATTGTCTTTGAGATTCAGATTTGTAATACTTACCCTTCTCTCTTACAATTAATTTACACATTTTTGATCCTCTTTACTGAATAATAAGCGTTTTTAAATTTTATCAATTTTTTAAAAACATAGTTTTTATTGGGTCATAGCACTTTTATAGCACTTTAGATTAGGTAGTTTTGCAATTTGGATCTCTTAAGCACTTTATTACTATCAACATTGTCTTCTTGTTATAATATTGGAGGAATATTCCAGTATCATTGAAGCATTATTTATTCTTACTGAAATCTACTTCAATCTTGAAGAAAATTTCGATGGAAGTCGTGGGGAATTGCTCTGGTAGATGCCTTGTAGTAGTGCAGGAAGAAGGGACACACGCAGAGTTAAAGTCCAAAATCAAGTGTTTATTCACACTTCTTTGTCAAAACTCAAATTCAGCCTTGGCTTAGGCACATACAAAATAAACCCTGCCCGGCTGGGCACTGCCTAATACAATAACAGCACCTAACTATACATGTACCAGGCAGCCTGGCACACGCTCTTGGCCAACAGGATATCAGGAGGCACTCAGTTACCTTTGCTGTGTGAGCACGGCGAAGCCCGGATGGAGTAGGAGTCCCACTACCAGCCTACCCCTACTCCATAATAAGCAGGCGCAGTACGGACATTACAAAGTTGTCTATGCTAGCGAGGCCAACAGGGACCAGACAGACTTCTCCTGCTTACCACATGTCTGCATTAACCCTTGGGTTACTGCAGACGAATCCAGGGCTTTTACCATATACATTTTATCTGCCTGTAGGACAGGTAGTGGTTCTCCCACACGACACCTCTCACTTTCTCACAGTCTATAGTCGCCAATTTAGTCTAAGTAATTTTTATCATTGTTTGTTGCCGTGTGTGTTTTTTTGTATTACTCTATGGAGGATATGTATCATGTATGTCTCTCTGTGGTGAATTTTAGAGACTTTTGGTGGCTAGTTTTTGCGCCTTATGTATGATCCTGTCTTTTTACTTGTGATACATGTTCAGTTTTTCCTATCCTGGCAGGCGCAAATTTTGGCTTCTTTTTGAGACTTTTTGTTGCATGACACAAGCCACGTGAGGGGGTTATATACAGGAGTGGACAGTGTTAATTTGGGATTTAACGTGTTGCATTTTTAATGCATTTTAAAAACCTATTACAGCAGCTGATTTTCCTAATTACATTACTGTTAACATTTGATTTTACAAAACACGTAGTAAACGCAATGTTAACACATGCGTTAACGTGGGGTTAATATTGCGTTTTGTAAATGCAAATGTTAACAGTAATGTAATTAGGAAAATTACCTCTCCTCAGCTGTTGTAATTGGTTTTTAAAATGCATTAAAACGCAATTAAACAGCTATGTGTGACCTCACCCTCCGAAGTAACCAATAAATTAAAAAAAATGTAAATGCAAAAATTTCAGAATTTTGACAAAAGAGGTTATAGCATGTGAAATAATTCCAATTTACATGTTAAAATCGGGTCCATGAAAAAAACCCTTCCTTTGCACCTGCCCTGGACCAGGTGCATATTTGTGCCAAAAAAGTCGCAAAAATGGCGCTAAAAAGTGAAACCTAATTGAAAAGTCGCACGGAACATCTGGGAAACAATGATACACAAGGCACACTGCACAAAGGTGCAGCCAAGGCGTACTTGAAAAACAAGTTAAAAGTCACAAAAGTGGAGCAAAAACTGCAAACGTGGCTAAAATTAGATAAAATTTGCCTAGCAGAAACAATGTTACATGTCCCCCTATGAGTTTATCTGCCATTTGTTGATATGTTTATAATATTCACTCGTCCCGTGAATATATGGATCTTACTTTCTATGTATTTTTATGTAGGTGACCAATATATTAATAGCATTTTTTGGATTGTATAAAAATGATTTTGGATACAATTACCGTATATACTCGAGTATAAGCCGACCCGAGTATAAGCCGAGACCCCTAATTTTACCATCAAAAACTGGGAAAACCTATTGACTCGAGTATAAGCCGAGGGTGGGAAATGCATTGGTCACAGACCCCCCCCAGTATATAGCCAGCCTGCCCCCAGTAGTATACACCCTGCCCCCAGTAGTATACACCCTTCCCCCAGTAGTATACAGCTTGCCCCCAGTAGTATACAGCTTGCCCCCAGTAGTATACAGCTTGCCCCAGTAGTATACAGCTTGCCCCCAGTAGTATACAGCTTGCCCCAGTAGTATACAGCCTGCCCCCAGTAGTTTACAGCCCTGCCCCCAGTAGTATACAGCGTGCCCCCAGTAGTATACAGCCTGCCCCCAGTAGTATACAGCACTGCCCCCAGTAGTATACAGCCAGTCCCCAGTAGTATACAGCTTGCCCCCAGTAGTATACAGCCAGTCCCCAGTAGTATACAGCCTGCCCCCAGTAGTATACAGCCTGCCCCCAGTAGTTTACAGCATGCCCCCAGTAGTTTACAGCTTGCCCCCAGTAGTTTACAGCTTGCCCCCAGTAGTATACAGCTTGCCCCAGTAGTATACAGCTTGCCCCCAGTAGTATACAGCTTGCCCCAGTAGTATACAGCCAGTCCCCAGTAGTATACAGCTTGCCCCAGTAGTATACAGCTTGCCCCCAGTAGTATACAGCTTGCCCCCAGTTATATACAGCGAGCCCTGCATTTAAAAAAAAAAAACTTATATACTCACCCTCCGGTGGCGCCGCCTGGGAGAAGCCTCTGCCGGGCGCGGAAGCCTGAAGAGGACCCGCGCAAACATCGGGGAGCACCGCTGAACATCGGGGCCACCGGAGGGTGAGTATATATACGTTTATTATTTTTTAAATATTTTTTAAGTATGCATGTTATGTATCGACTCGTGTATAAGCCGAGGGGACGTTTTTCAGCACATTTTTTGTGCTGAAAAACTCGGCTTATACACAAGTATATACGGTATTTACTGCATGATTAGTAGGTTTTGTTTTTGTTTGCTCTGGTGCTTTGAAGCGCTAGCTTGACAATAATATGTTCTGTACCCGACACGGACGTGCCAGCTCTATAATGTACCCTGTTTACGTTAGATCAATAACATTCTCTGCATCAGATAATAATAAGAAAATAAATAAATACTCTGTACAATAAGGTACCCTATATAACTTTTAGTGAGGTCTCATCTGTGACTCAAATTCATTTATATGTCACTATTTATTAACAGGTCTGTTTATGTCATTTTCATTAGTCACACTAAGTAGTCATATTGTGAGATTTTTGAGGATTCTTTATCATATATTTATATTTAAATGCACAATTTTGGATATATTGTTCCTTAATTATCAGGAATACACTATTTTTTGATCAATAAGGATTTGGGTATGTTTATATGGTTTTTAGTGTATCATTATTCGAATTTATGTAATTCTCAGCACAATTCATAATGGGTTTACACAATTATAATCTATTTATTCATATTTTTTGATGCGAGGATGTATTTGTTGATTTTATTATTTTTTATTTCTGCTATTTGCGCCTTTTTCTATATAAAAATCATCCATCTTAATTGTGGCATACTTTGCAGCTAGTGCACCAGTAGATTGTGATGTATTGTTGGCATGTCCTGAACTCCATTTTCATACATTGTTGCGTCTCAGGACATGTGTGTTTATGGTAAAAGTGCAATAGTTGAGCTTGAGGAGTTACTAATCATCTATTAATCATGCCTCTGTTTTTATAATCTGTGATCATGTACTTATAACTATACATTTATATAGGATAAGCTCTGTAATTTCACATTATTGCCTATCTTCTTTTAGGTAACAACTTGTAATGAGTCAATATCCAACATAAATATATTTTATTCATTTAATTTTGGGCATGAGGCACCACTACTCCCTCTTCCCAGGACTTCTATTTCTATGGTAATGTAACTATAATTCATATGTATGCATCACTAGACTCTATTGCACTTTAGCAGGCTTGGCTGCACATTATAATACCACTCTGCATTCTTTGCTTGTCCCTAGCATCAATTATTAGCTTTTTATCTGTCTAAGTCTGCTTATTAATTGGAGAACATTATTTATTGCATGGTGTATATCCATTTATTTATTTATTGTAACCATTTAAGTCCGCACTTTGTTCCCATGGCAGTGTCAGAGACTTGTTTGTAATAGATCTGGTCAAATACAAAAAAAATTTGGTGTAAAACCAAAAGAAAAAATTGGGGAGAATTGAGCTCTCACCCAAATTGTGGGTGTTTTAAGTGTTTTTAATACTTCTTGTATTTTTGAATAAAGATTATTACATTTTCCCATTGCATCTGCCTTTTTCTGGTTTCTGTGAACTAATCATAATTTGTACACATGCAGCCCACTGCAAATGCAAAAGCAACTCAATGGGCACATTTACTAAGGGTCCGCACGGCACATTTCAGTCAGGTTTCCCGACTAGTTAGGATTTGCGCCGCATTGGACAGGAGTCTTTGGCGCACGCGATTGAATTTTGGTGCAATCGCACCGACTTTCATGCAACACAAATCGGGGGTTGTGGCCGTTGGACAGCCAGACTGATTCGTTCTAAGCGCGGGATTTAAAATTCAAATTGTGTTGCAAGACTATGCACTTACATACACCGGGAAGAAGAAGGTGAACTCTTGGTGAATCGCGCCAGACTGTCCGGGTCGGGCATCGCGACAGGACCGAGTAAGTAAATGTGCCCCAATATTTGTTATGTTATGTTGTCTACTCCATTTGCTGTACAGCATCGGACTCCATAGGACCATGAAATTCTGATGTTGTCACCTACTGGCAATGATGTAAGTTGCTAGACAGCTGCACAAATATATTTGAATGTTGTGTAGAACAAGTTCTGGAAATATTTATTGTAGAATTTGAAGAGCAAAACAAATAGATTTATTCATACATTTTATCAGAATTTTGTGTACGTGTGGATGATGCGGCAGGTAAGTTGTCCCTGCAATATCACAGTAATGATATGCATTGTAAAGGGTGAGGTTTACAGCGAAAAAAACCCAACATTAAAGGGCTGGTTCCCTAACCACTGAGGAAAAGGTTATCTGCACACAAACTTAGCTTTTAAGGAAATCTACCATCAAAATCAAGCATGATAAACCAGGGCAACTTTTTCATAGATCCAGACACTGTTTATATGTTGTTCATGGCCTCTTTCTTTCTTAAAACAACTTTTGAAAAATTATGCTAATGACCTAGAAGGGCTGTAGGGGGCGTTACCAGAGACCCTCTGTGTGGTAAAACTCCTAGCTGCCATGAGATTACAGCAGGCTGAGAGATGGGGGAACTGCAGTGAGAGCAGAGGGGGAGTTATGCTCCTGCACAGTGTAACAACCTGTCAAGGTACAGGATTGAGGGGCTGTGGAGGGGCCCGGGAGTCTTTATCAATTTTATTAATTTGAAAACCATCAGGATCCCCTGAATGGACTCTGACTGTTGAGTCCAGAGCTTGTGAGTACAGAGCTTGTGATCTGATACTGCCTTGAGGTCTTTGCAACTAAACTCTAAGACGATTTCGGGTGATAGCCAGACTTGTTTCCCCAACACATATTTCGGACTGGAGACACCGCTGGACTGGAACCCTGGCAGGCACCGCAGGAACACAGAGGCAGGCTGAAGACACAGGAATGCTGGAGACACAGGAACGCTGGAGACACTGGAACGCTGTAGACACAGGAATGCTGGAGACACTGGAACGTAGGAACGCTGGAGACACAGGGACGCTGGAGACACAGGTGCGTAGGAACGCTGGAGACACAGGAACGCTGGAGACACAGGTGCGTAGGAACGCTGGATACACAGGAGTGTAGGAATGCTGGAGACACAGGAGCGTAGGAACACTGGAGACACAGGAGTGTAGGAACGCTGGAGACACAGGAGCGTAGGAACGCTGGAGACACAGGAATGTAGGAATGCTGGAGACACAGGAGTGTAGGAACGCTGGAGACACAGGAGCGTAGGGACGCTGGAAACACAGGAGCGTAGGAACGCTGAAGACACAGGAATGTAGGAACGCTGGAGACACAGGTGTGTAGGACTGCTGGAGACACAGGTGCGTAGGAATGCTGGAGACACAGGTGCGTAGGAACGCTGGAGACATACGAGCGTAGGAACGCTGGATGATGGCTTTCTCTTCAACAGGAACAGCTTAGGGAAGCTAGGTCTGAAAACCCTGGAAGATCCTAGGAGAAGATCCGGCAGGCAGGAAGAGAGGTGCCGAATTATAAAGCAGAACCGATTAACCAGCGCCAATCAGGAGGATGCTGGCCCTTTAAATCCTGAAGAGCCGGGGGGCGTCGCAACATTTAGTCTCTCTGAAAAGCAGAGGAAAAGGACAGAAAGATAGGCTGCCACAGAGCTACCTCCAGAACCTAGACAATGCGGTCAGAGACACTATTCTCTGGAGTCTTGTTAATAAACATGGAGGCTAAATCCTTAGCACAGGAGAGTTTCTTCAGGGGTATTTAGTGACACATCTTAGAAAACCTGTACCATACCCCTAAATAACAATTTTACCCTGGGACTTGGGTAAGTAATAAAGTCCATGGAAATATGTGCCCAAGGCTTTTTAGGAACAGGAAGTGGGTGGAGGAGCCCCTCAGATTTTCACCAGAGCCCGCCCCAAAGCGGCTTGGACTTGCTGCGGCAGGATACCACCAGGTCGTTCCACAGGTGCGACTTTGTCCGCGGTGGCAGCCAAGGCGAGGTACAGAAATGGAAGACAGATTCGTGGTCAGGGACAGGCAGGAGGTCAGGACAGGTGGCACAGGATGAACGTCAGAGGCAGAGCAGAAGGTCAGGGCTGGCAGAGGAGGAGCGTAAACCGGAACAGGTCCGGGGTCACATCGGGAAATCAATACACAAGCACAGGGCAACAATACTAGCTTTCTCAAAGGCCTATAGCACAAAGATCCAGCAGGGAATGCTGGGAGAGGCCGGCTTTTAACAATTTCCTGGAAATGGCCAGCACCATTCAGCGATCCGCAAGACCTTTAAATTTTTTGCGAGCGGGTGCACGCGCCCTAGGAGTCAGGGATGTGCGCACCACCTCTTCTTGAGCCGGAGAAACCTCTGCAGGAAATCATGATCCAGGGTATTGTCCTTGGCCCCCCAGGTGAGTGGCGCGGGCGCTGGCTGGGCAGGAGGGACACAGGTTAGTCAGTGACCCGCGATATAGGTCACAGTAGCACCTGTGATAAGCATTGTCTGTCACTATGTCAAATGTGAACAGATTCCTACATAACTTACAGCCTAAATAACAGGTGTGACATTTCTGGTTATACAATTTACTGAAAAAAGCTAAGACTTGAGTGACACTGGCTGTTTTGGTGCTCAGGTGCAGTAGAAGAGGAACTCTATCATTTACAAATGAACTACTTTGTGCTCTTTTATGCAATACCCTTTGACCTTGCACATAAATCCCTGAACATCACGTGACCATGATGGCCACCAATAGGACCTAGACAACAGATCCTTAGTTCCAACAATGCCCAGTTGCTCATCTAACCGAGCAATATGTTTATTTTTCAAGTACACAAAGAAAATTAGTGGGAAGAAACAACCTTTCTTAACTGAACCTTGACCATTGGCAATAGATTTGTTCAAAATATGGTTTGCCCAATCCGGACAAAAGATAATTACATCATCCTTATTCTGATACCACTATTTGATTGAACAAGTCGGATATCAATGGCCATCTTTTTTACCTAAGAAGAAGAACCCTGCCCTCATAGGAGAGATGGACAGGCATGTAAACCTTTGTAAACTATATCAAATAGATTCCCGCATTGCATCACACTCTGGAGTGGGCAGATTAAAAATCTTAATCCTATTATGCAGGGCTAACCAAGACATCAGCCACTAAAAATGTAATTCCTAAAATTCCAGCAACTCCTACCTGCAAGGTAATTTGAGGAGTCTTAACCCCTTCCCACCAAGGCCCTTTTTCGTTTCCATTTTATAAAAAAATCTATAACTATCTATCTATATCCCTACCACTCAAACATGTCGAGTGAAATAATAGTTTTTTTTCTCTTAACGATGGTAAAAATAGCAGCAGTAGTATCATAAGCATTGTCAGGTTCTAGGGGTAGTGGACCCACTGGACTACCGCGGACAATGACATAAGTCAACACCTGGGATCGGAGTCTAAGTGGCACCCAGTTTTCACCAGAGCCCGCCCCAAAGCGGCTTGGACTTGCTGCGGCAGGATACCACCAGGTCGTTCCACAGGTGCGACTTTGTCCGCGGTGGCAGCCAAGGCGAGGTACAGAAATGGAAGACAGATTCGTGGTCAGGGACAGGCAGGAGGTCAGGACAGGTGGCACAGGATGAACGTCAGAGGCAGAGCAGAAGGTCAGGGCTGGCAGAGGAGGAGCGTAAACCGGAACAGCTCCGGGGTCACATCGGGAAATCAATACACAAGCACAGGGCAACAATACTAGCTTTCTCAAAGGCCTATAGCACAAAGATCCAGCAGGGAATGCTGGGAGAGGCCGGCTTTTAACAATTTCCTGGAAATGGCCAGCACCATTCAGCGATCCGCAAGACCTTTAAATTTTTTGCGAGCGGGTGCACGCGCCCTAGGAGTCAGGGATGTGCGCACCACCTCTTCTTGAGCCGGAGAAACCTCTGCAGGAAATCATGATCCAGGGTATTGTCCTTGGCCCCCCAGGTGAGTGGCGCGGGCGCTGGCTGGGCAGGAGGGACACAGGTTAGTCAGTGACCCGCGATATAGGTCACAGTAGCACCTGTGATAAGCATTGTCTGTCACTATGTCAAATGTGAACAGATTCCTACATAACTTACAGCCTAAATAACAGGTGTGACATTTCTGGTTATACAATTTACTGAAAAAAGCTAAGACTTGAGTGACACTGGCTGTTTTGGTGCTCAGGTGCAGTAGAAGAGGAACTCTATCATTTACAAATGAACTACTTTGTGCTCTTTTATGCAATACCCTTTGACCTTGCACATAAATCCCTGAACATCACGTGACCATGATGGCCACCAATAGGACCTAGACAACAGATCCTTAGTTCCAACAATGCCCAGTTGCTCATCTAACCGAGCAATATGTTTATTTTTCAAGTACACAAAGAAAATTAGTGGGAAGAAACAACCTTTCTTAACTGAACCTTGACCATTGGCAATAGATTTGTTCAAAATATGGTTTGCCCAATCCGGACAAAAGATAATTACATCATCCTTATTCTGATACCACTATTTGATTGAACAAGTCGGATATCAATGGCCATCTTTTTTACCTAAGAAGAAGAACCCTGCCCTCATAGGAGAGATGGACAGGCATGTAAACCTTTGTAAACTATATCAAATAGATTCCCGCATTGCATCACACTCTGGAGTGGGCAGATTAAAAATCTTAATCCTATTATGCAGGGCTAACCAAGACATCAGCCACTAAAAATGTAATTCCTAAAATTCCAGCAACTCCTACCTGCAAGGTAATTTGAGGAGTCTTAACCCCTTCCCACCAAGGCCCTTTTTCGTTTCCATTTTATAAAAAAATCTATAACTATCTATCTATATCCCTACCACTCAAACATGTCGAGTGAAATAATAGTTTTTTTTCTCTTAACGATGGTAAAAATAGCAGCAGTAGTATCATAAGCATTGTCAGGTTCTAGGGGTAGTGGACCCACTGGACTACCGCGGACAATGACATAAGTCAACACCTGGGATCGGAGTCTTAGTGGCACCCAGTTTTCACCAGAGCCCGCCCCAAAGCGGCTTGGACTTGCTGCGGCAGGATACCACCAGGTCGTTCCACAGGTGCGACTTTGTCCGCGGTGGCAGCCAAGGCGAGGTACAGAAATGGAAGACAGATTCGTGGTCAGGGACAGGCAGGAGGCCAGGACAGGTGGCACAGGATGAACGTCAGAGGCAGAGCAGAAGGTCAGGGCTGGCAGAGGAGGAGCGTAAACCGGAACAGGTCCGGGGTCACATCGGGAAATCAATACACAAGCACAGGGCAACAATACTAGCTTTCTCAAAGGCCTATAGCACAAAGATCCAGCAGGGAATGCTGGGAGAGGCCGGCTTTTAACAATTTCCTGGAAATGGCCAGCACCATTCAGCGATCTGCAAGACCTTTAAATTTTTTGCGAGCGGGTGCACGCGCCCTAGGAGTCAGGGATGTGCGCACCACCTCTTCTTGAGCCGGAGAAACCTCTGCAGGAAATCATGATCCAGGGTATTGTCCTTGGCCCCCCAGGTGAGTGGCGCGGGCACTGGCTGGGCAGGAGGGACACAGGTTAGTCAGTGACCCGCGATATAGGTCGCAGTAGCACCTGTGATAAGCATTGTCTGTCACTATGTCAAATGTGAACAGATTCCTACATAACTTACAGCCTAAATAACAGGTGTGACATTTCTGGTTATACAATTTACTGAAAAAAGCTAAGACTTGAGTGACACTGGCTGTTTCGGTGCTCAGGTGCAGTAGAAGAGGAACTCTATAATTTACAAATGAACTACTTCGTGCTCTTTCATGCAATGATCCCTTTGGTCAAAGTGATCTGCACCAAGATAATCTAAAATAACATGTCGCAAGCAAACACTAGCAAACTACACAGAGTGGAGCTATGAGGCGTCATGTAGAGTCATTCAACATTTATATTAACATTCCTGAATCTGGCATATATTAAAGAAAAGGTTAACATCTTGAACTGCAGGAAGTCTGTTTTCTAGACTTCCATAAATATAAACCTTCATTTAGAAAGAAAGTACAGGAAATATGTTCATACATATGCTAGTGTTAGACAACAGCTTAGTTATACCTTGCTTCCAAACTATTAAGAAATTGGTAATGTATAAGGAATGTATAGAATTTAGCCAGAAAAATATAGAAGCGAAGCAGCACTCCTTGAAAAAGTATTTCTTTATTCCACCATAATAAAAAAGTGATGTTTTTCCTTCTATATGATGGCATTATCAAGCAACAATATAAGTGCAGAGCAGGGATTTATACAGGTGTGCTAATTTCTGAGTGGTTGTACCTGTGGAGCTACATCCGTTTAGAAATGTACTGTCGTAGGACGAAAAGAAAAAAAAAGTTATAGCTTGTAGAAGGCATTGACATAAAAAAACTGAGAAATGACCTGGGCATTGATGTGCTGGGGTAAACTTTAAACAACAAACTTATGCAAAAATGAAACCTCACAAAACAGTTAAACCATCTCTATAATGTATTATGGTATACAATACGGGTGATCCCCTACTTAAGGACACCCCACTTACAGACGACCCCTAGTTAAAGACGGACCTCTCTGCCCACTGTGACCTGTGGTGACCCTTCTGGATGCTTTACTCTAGTCCCAGACTGCAATGATCAGCTGTAAGGCGTCTGTAATGAAGCTTTATTAATAATCCTTGGTCCAAATAAAGCAAAAAAATTTGAAACTCCAATTGTCATTGGGGAAAAAAAAAATTGTCTGGAGCTACAATTGTAAAATATACAGTTTCGTCTTACATACAAATTCAACTTAAGAACAAACCTATGCAACCTATCTTGTACGTAACCTGGGGACTCCCTGTACCGCTATTGGTGGCTTACTTAAAGGGGTATTCTCGCCTGGGCATTCACATTCAGTTTGATAATTATGCCATATATAAACATTTCTTCAATTAGATGTTATTAAAAAAAATGTTCCTGTGTGAAGATAAATTCTCATAAATGTAGTCATTTTGTGCCTTAGAAACGAGATGGCTTCCTCGGATACGGCCACCTCTGCCTGAGAGATTGCACAAATAAACAAAAAGGTTTTGTATATGAAATGTCCGTGAGTAACTGCAAGTCCCACAGCCGTCCTGTGGTAATGATCGCTGAATCCAGGAGGTCAGGTAGGACTCTATAGCGCAAGTCTGGCCACCGCTGTGACGAGTGTGACGTGGTCGTATCCGAGGAAGCTATCTCGTTTCTAAAGGACAGAATGGCTACATTTATGAGAAATTATTTTCACACAGGAACATTCTTTTTAATAACATCCAATTGAAGAAGTGTTTATATATGGAAGATTAGTGAAACTGAATGTGAATGCCCAGACGAGAATACCCCTTTAAAGTACAACTGTAAAGTATAGAAACTTTTGCCTAACTCTGCACTAAGCAAAAATAAGCAATTCTCTAACTTACCGTAATAAGTCATCTGCAGGTGTTTAGCTCCTAGCAGGGGCTTTACCTTGCTCCCCTGGCTGCTCTCCATTTCCATGCTTTCTGGTAACCATGGGAAACTGTATAGGAGGATAGGAAGCTTGTTGGGAGGAGCAGTAGTAGAGTAGTACAAGAAAAGAGGACCTTACGTGATGTCACAAGCATGATCAGAATCACTCATCAGATGCTTCAGGTCGGCCAATTACAAACATGCTGTCGTGAATAATATGAATGCCCTTAGGTGATGTCACAACCAGGAAGTGCCCGGCCACTTTAGGAATAGCTGAATATGATTAATAAGAAGGAATGATATACATACCAGGCTGGACATATATATACCATTTTGCACATTTGGGCGCCATTTGCCGTTCCGGAGGTCACGCCGTCAATAACCGTTTTTATATTTTGATAGATCGGGCATTTTGGGACGCGGCGATACCTAATGTGTCTGTGATTTTTACTATTTATTATATTTTATATCAGTTCTAGGGAAAGGGGGGTGATTTGAACTTTTAATATTTTATTATTTTTTTTACATTTTTTAAACTTTTTTTTTCTTTTTTTTCCCCACTATTTCTTAGACCCTCTAGGGTACATTAACCCTAGATGGTCTGATCACTCCTGCCATATACTGCAATACTACTGTATCGCAGTATATGGCATTTCTGCTCACTATACATTACAATGAGCCACAGGCTCATTGTAATGCATGTGCAGAAGCCATGTATCCTCGGGTCAAACGAAGACCCGAGGCTACCATGGCAATCGATCGCCTCGCCCCGATAACGTTCGGGGGAGCGGCGATCGGAGGTAAGATGGCGGCGCCCATGCGCCGCCAAATTTAAAGTGCCGCCGGCACAGCTCCATGGCGGATATATCTGTCACGGGGCATTAAGGGGTTAATGGTTTCTTGATATGTAAAGTGAAGCCTCCAGTCTTTTACCTCCTCAGCCAGACATTCCTGTCCATAAAATGGCCGCAGATGGAGGGTCATGTGATCTGTCTGTCCATGAGCAATTGCCAGTTAGAGATCACATGACCCTCCATCTGCAGCCATTTTATGGACAGGAATCTCTGGCTGATGAGGTGAAAGACAGGAGGCTTCACTTTACATATAAAGATAATAGGAGTATATTGCTAAATTAACTAATATCCTGCCTCCACACTTACACACATATTAAAAAATATATGAGGTAAAGTGGCCAATCCCTTTAAAGAATAAAATGGTATAACTAAAAACTGAAACTTGCAAGAAACAAGCCCAAACCAAAACTATTATGGGCAGGACCAGAACTAGGAAGTTTGGAGCCCCTGAATTGCAAATTCTGTGGGCTCCCCCAGAATGATATCCCGGCCCTTTGTGCACAGTGCATTCCTTGCACCTGGGGGGAGAGGAGGGTTTTCTTGGAGCCCATTCTCCTCCTCAGGGCCCCCTGAACACAGTCACACTAACCCCCCCCCCCCCCCCCCCCTGTTGGCGGCCCTGATTATGTTGCAATATGGTGACATCATGAAAAAGTAAAAGAATTGTACTTGGATAATAAAGCACAGTAAATTTTAAAAGTAAAAGAAAATAGCATAATTGTATGTGTTCCCATTTCTTCCACATTATGGGTTATAAAACTCTCTAACTCAAAATTGTGCCATTAAATTATTAAACTAACCTGCAAAAAAACAAGCTCTGATAAAGCTATGATGGTTGATTTAATTTGTAAAGTTGTGGTTTTTGAAAGGTATGTGTTAACAAATGAGAAAAAGGTGCTCTTAAAGCTCTTAAAGCTCTTAAAGAGGACCTGTCACCCATAAAAAAGGCACTAGGAGCTACTTACTAAACTAAGCAGCTCCTAGTGCTAGCCCATTTTTAGCAGTGATAAACTGCTAACTTTGTCGGAACCCTCTGCTGCGCAGTACAATAGGAACACCGAACCGAGCTCACAGCGGTCCGGCATATTCATGATGGGGCGGGACTAGGATGTGTTGAATGCCGCATGAAGCCATGCAGTCACTGCTGTCCTATGGAGAGGGAGGGGCGGTCTGAGGCAGACCTCATGAATACGCCGGACCGCTTTGAGCGCATTCCGGCATTCCTATTGTACTGTGCGGCAGTGTCTGCTAGCTTTATCAAAGGTTTCTCACTGCTAAAAATGCAGCTCCTAGTGCTTTTCTTATGGGTGACAGGTCCTCTTTAACCTCCTAACCTTGTGGTGAATGCAGGAAACTAACTCTATCTCGGTTCAAGGGGTTTAGATAATTAGGGAGGTTACGTCAAATTAGAATATTAAACCAGCAGCCATTTCGCCCAACTCCTTCATAATTCATACTGGCTTATCTGGAAAGTACACGTGTGGCAAATAGAGGTAGATGCTTCCAGAGAAGAGTTAGGAAGCCCCATATACAGTGTCTGCCACTACCTACACTAAGCTCCCTCTCATCAAACTGAGCATTACACTTGTCCGGGCCTTCTTATGGACAATGTATACACACAAAGGTTGTTAGGTAATTCCTCTGGAGGGCCATGAGATAGGTGGGCCCTAGGTTAATGGCAGAATAAACTTACTGTAATATAGTATATGGATGCAGATGCAGTGTCTAGCAGTATCACTCTTCCCTTGGTTCCACCTCCTCATCCACCCTGCGGGGCTCAAATAATCATTTTTCTACTGCCAGAGGCCCACTCATGTCCGTGCGTGTATTTCTAACTTATAGATATCACATCTCCAATGTGTCTTCCTCGATCCATGTTATTAGGTTGAGAAGATGTTGAGTTTTTCTGTTATTCACTTGTCCGGCAGTCTGAATGGAGCTATAGCTGGCTGATCTGATTTCTACCACACCCTCTCTCTCTGAACTCTGCCTTTCTTTAGTAAGGATTCGCTCTGTGTGTCTGTGATTGCCTGCTCTTTTCACCTGGGGAAGGGCCTATCCCTTCTGAAAGTATTCACCACTCACTCCATAGGCTGCACTCCATTTCTGTCTGCTTTTATTCACACTTGTTCTTTACCTTTTTCTGATTCCCTTTTAGACCCAAGCCTTTGGTTTGAATTTCTTACTACCATTTAGATGTTGTTTTTGTCATTTTTTGCTCCTGCAGTTGTTGACCAGGTTTTTCCTCTTCACCTTATTGGTTTTTTTGTTTGTCTTGTTCCGTGTGTGCACAGAGACCTAAGGAAGGATTGTCTTCTAGTTGTCCTAGTGGTCATTAGGACTCACCGAGGCAATAGGCAGGTGTCAGATTTGGGTGGCTTGGCTAAGCTTAGGGTTCATTGTCTTGTTTGTCTTCCTGAGTCCCAGTCCCCCCTTACAATAGCGCTATAAAAGTTTTAGTCCAAGGCAAGAGCCAGTCAGCAAGTTACTGATAGGGAAGCCAAGACAGTAACCGTCCAATGCAAGGGCTAGGAAGAAAGCTACTATGAATAGAATTTTTATTAGGTAAATATCACAAAAAAGCAGGGTCGACTGGGGTACCTGGGGCCCACCAGTGAAATTGATTCTGGGGACCCACCTACTGCCACATAGAAACAAAACCTATACCGTGGAAGTCCAGAAATTTATATCCACAGACACGGAAGCAGTAAAACAGAAAATAATAAAATAGTTTCTCCCTCTCTCCCAGTGCTTGGCTCTTAGTGTGTAAGTACCAGCTACAGGGTTACATTGGGGCTCATTTACTAAGGGTCCGAACGCCCCACTTTAGTCAGGTTTCCCGAATATTTGCGCCTAATTGCCCTGGGATTTTGGGCCACGCGATCGGATTGTGTCACATCGGCGCCGGCTTTCATGCGACTGAAATCGGGGGGCCAATTGGACAACCCAATGGATTCGGAAAAAACGTGTAATTTAAAAAAGAATTTGTGACGCAAGATCAGCACATACATGCACCGGGACGAAGAAGATGAACTCCGGCGGACCTCGGCGCAGCAGAGACACCTACTGGATATCGGGTGCATGGACCTTAGTGAATCCCGGCAGACCCGAATCAGCGTTGGACAACGCGCCGTGGGATCGCGACTGGACCAGGTAAGTAAATGTGCCCCATTATGTCAGGGTATTAATGTTGGGGAAGTTTAAGAATTAGCCCTTGGTCCAAATCAGTGTACATGCCCCTGGGTGCCTCCCCCTGGAGAGGACCTGAAACTCTGTCAGGACTCAAAGTAGTCAACCAGTTTAAATATCTAGGAATAATAGTTACTAAAATTCACCAACAGGCCCTACGGCATATTACTGACCCCTTACTGGCATTCATTAGAATGAAGTACAATGCGTGGAAGTCCTTACCCCTCTCAGTAGCTGGCCCCATAAACTTAGTGAAAATGATCATATTACCAAAATGTTTGTATATCCTACAGCACGCTACGGTGCCAGTTCCAAAGAGGTTTTTCTCTGAAATACACTCCAACACCGCCAAATTCATATGGGGGAACTCCAGATCAAAACTCAGTTTACAAACACTGCAAAGGCCTAAAGAGATGGCCGGTATGGCGCTCCCTGACTTTTATCTTTATTATTTAGCAGGTCAACTGCAATATCTATATCATTGGGTAATCCCAGGCTCGTTGCCCAATTCTGAACACCACTTAAGTCATTATTTAGGGCTCACTTCCTTCTGGTCTATATTGGAGGGTACTGCCAGATTACAAACTTCACTACTACCCATCCACAGGCTAGCCATACAAGTCTGGTAAAGGGCAAGGCAACTTACACACTTTAATGACACCATAGCCGAAATGGTTTTATGGGGGAACTCTGCGCTATCACATTTAACATCTCTGGAAGACACAGAGGGGTGGAGACAAGCAGGAATACAAACTTTAGCAGACTTATACACTGATGGGGTGTTGGCTTCTTTCTCAGACTTGAAAACAAAATTTGAACTGGACCAGAGAAGGTTTTACAGGTACCTTCAACTCCGGCACGCCCTAGAATCACAATTTCCACACGGTCCACCACAGATATCTAAATATCCACTCATAAGAATATATAGAACTCAGGGTCCACGGGGTTTGGTGTCGGCTCTATACACCCATCTGATTACGCAAAAGGCGGAGCATTGCCCACCGCGCACTTTGCACAGATGGAAACAACTCATGCGATCATCCTCGGAGGAGATTGACTCCGAATAATTATCTTCTCACACCAAAGTGTCCCCGTCCATAAATAACCGTATGACACAATTATATATTTTCCATCAGGCATACCTCACTCCGGTCCGCATGCAGAAAATGGGCCGGGTACATTCCACTGCCTGTCCTAGATGTGGCTCCTTGGAAGCCGACTTCATGCATATGATATGGGAATGTACCCCAATAGCAAGATTTTGGAAACATGTTACAGATTTTCTCACTAGACTTTTTACCCTGACGGTCCCATGTGTACCTGAGGTGTGCCTCTTGGGGGTCTTATCAGAAGAAGACTGGACACATTGGGGGTCATTTACTAACGGCCCGATTCGCGTTTTCCCGACGTGTTACCCGAATATTTCCGATTTGCGCCGCTTGTACATGAATTGCCCCGGGTTTTTGGCGCACGCGATCGGATTGTGGCGCATCGGGGCCGGCATGCGCGCAACAGAAATCGGGGGGGGCGTGGCTGAACGAAAACCCGACGTATTCGGAAAAACCGCCGCATTTAAAAACCGAAATGTGTCGCTTGGGAAGCGCTCACCTTCACCTGCTATGGGATGGTGCATTCCGGGGCGTTAAGATTATTTTCGGCGCAGCAGCGCCACCTGGTGGACGGCGGAGGAACTACCATCTTAAATCCCAGCCGGACCCGAATCCTGTGCAGAGAACGCGCCGCTGGATCGCGAATGGGCCGGGTAAGTAAATCTGCCCCATTATCACCGCATTTTCCTACGGGAAACATTATTCATAGCAAGAAAATGTATAGCGCTCCGGTGGTATGACCCCAACACGCCGACAACACAAATGTGGAAAGCACAAATCAATCAAATGCTTCCCTATGAGGCAGTTTTATACAAACACAGGAATTGTCCAGATAAGTTCGGCCAAATCTGGGGTACTTGGTGTGACTCGGGTGAGACACACTATTCTCCTCATAGACTCAGGGCAATACTTGCGGGAGAACAATCTGCAGGTTGACAATGTCTATCCCATCGCTGATAAGTTACTTGGGCATGAAGCGAAAGGTATGGACCCGCTACACCCCCGCTAGATCAGGGGCACTCAGGCTAGAGCTCACTGAAGGGGCTGCTCACTGAAGCATAACTAAACGGCCATAAGATAAGGATACTTTAACGGCACCTACAGATCCAGAGTTACCAGAATCACCCGCAAGTAATGTTTTGTTTGCATTGTAATGTTCATCTGGTTGCATTGTACTATGACATGGCGTATACCTATGATACTACTGTAACACAATAAACCACAGCTATGGAGACACACATGCTGTAGGGTAGGCGGGTGGTAGAATGATTGAGCAACTACTGGAAGAAAGTGTTTCAATTACTGTCACAATCCTTTTCTTTTTGTGTACCAATAATTGTGTATAATGCAGCTGTACATTTATTTCATGATTCTGTTCAATAAAGCAGTAAAAAAAAAAAAGAATTAGCCCTACTTTTTCAGGCTTTCTACCGGTGGGTCGGTTTTGGTTAGGCATTTGAGTGTCAGTGTTCACCACCAATGTTATCAAAAAGAAAATGCTGACAACATTAATATTAAATTATGACAATAGCCACCCCTTCTGGCAACCCCTTATGCAATACATACATAAGGCTGATTTGGCTCACTGACACAATGGTGCACATTTGGGTCCGTGCACATTCTTTTTAGTGCAAACTACTTGCTCAGGTATTTAAGAAGTGTCTGAGACAAAATTGTGGCTGTACTATTCTTAATGCGACATAATTTAGGGGGCGTTCCGATGCTCAGTCGGAACGTTCACCAGATTTATCTTGCAAAGTCCAACAGAAATGTGTCGAACGCCCTAAGTTAAAGTTGCACAAAAAAAAAAGTTGGTGCACTCTATCAGTGCAAAGGATGCCAGATTCATGAAGCACGTGCGCCAGAAATCCTGAATCTGGCGCCCCCCTGCACTATAGTGCACATAGTACAGACTGCACTGTTCTTAGAAAATGTGCCCCAATGGATATAACAATACACAGGCTAAGGCCCCATGCAGACATCCATATGGCACCTGATAACGGTGTAGTAAGCACAGTGTCTCACAGCACAGTGACAAAGTCAGTCGGCTTTCCTTTATACACCTGGTCATGTGCTACTCCCAGGATCCGGTCTGTGTGAATATGCCCTAAGATGTGTCACACATAATAAGGTTTTTTAATTACTACAGGACTGATCTGGCGGAAGTTGCATCTGGTAGTTCATGATGACTTTAGATCCAGAAGTGCCATAACTTATTGATGCAGAATATTTCTCCAGATGTCTTCAACACCAGTCAGCGCATTTCCACACGGTACAACTAAAAATACAACAGTCACTTACAGCATAGTGTCAACTGTATAACAAATATACGTCAACGTGAGTGGATTGCTTTATTATTTTTATAAAAGGCAGGCTGTATATTTAAATAAACGGGGGGCAGTATATCTAAATTAACGGGGGGCAGTATATCTAAGAAAAGGGGGGGGCTGTATATCTAAGAAAATGGGGGGGCTGTATATCTAAGAAAATAGGGGGGGCTGTATATCTAAGAAAAGGGGGGCTGTATATCTAGGAAAAGGGGAGCTGTATATCTAGGAAAAGGGGGGCTATATACCTAGGAAAAGGGGGCTGTATATCTAGGAAAAGGGGGGCTGTATATCTAGGAAAAGGGGGCTGTATATCTAGGAAAAGGGGGGCTGTATATCATAGAATATGGGAGCTGCTTATTTTAAAATAAGGGGGCTGTATATTATATAATAAAGGGAGCTGTATATTATATAATATGGGAGGTGAGCTGGACATTATGTAACCTGGGGGTGGCTTTTAACCATAATTTAACTACACATTATATAATCAAGGTGGGCTGTATATAATATAACTTGTGGGTGAAGCATTATATGGGAGGGGGCTGTATTTAAAAGGGAGGATGGTTTATATGGGGTACTGTATGTAATTTAAGTGAGTGGGGGCATGATTTAAATAAAATTAGGGAGCGTTAAATCTGTATAAAGTTAAACGTGGGAGAATCTGGATATAGGGGTCAGATTTTAATTAAACTATAGGATCTGTATATAATCTAATTAGGGGACAGGAGCTTTTATTATAAATTTTTAAATAAATGAAGAAGGGATTCTTTATCCACTCTGTGTGTATGGTGGGGGAGGGGGGGTAGAGTGGTCCGTTGTGTCATGAGAGGTGTACAGTATATGATTTAGGAGCGCTGTTATTTAGGTGAATATATACTGCAAGTGACTGTGGTATATTATGGGTGCAGTGCAGAGATGTGGTGTCGGGAGCCGAAGACATCTGCAAGCAAATTCAACAGTCCTGGGTGGGAGAAGACGTAATGATGTCATCTTCCTGAGGGAGCAGATCGTCACCTGTGAGGTACTAGATGGCACTATTGTCTGTGTCACTGACCGGCTAGTGGTACCACGGGTGGTGTCACAGAGGGCCAGTTACTAATTTTAAGTAATGTTGTCAGAATTTTTTTTTTAACAGGTTGTAAATGCTTTTTAAAAATGTGGAAATAAATTCAGTGGGCCGAACATATCCTGGAAGCGGGGGGGTCTGGTGTTGTGGCGCGCGGGGGAGGGGCGTCATTTTAATTTTCGCCTCAGGCAGCAAAAACCCTAGAATCGGCCCTGGGTTTTACTATTATTTAGACCTCTCAAAGTGACTTGAAACCTGAGCAGGTCTCTCAATAGCAGGATTTAGCGTTTTTTATGAAAATGCGAAAAATCGCATCTAAAGTTCAAAGCCCCATAACATCCTACAAAAATGAGAGGATGCGTAAAAAAACATGTCATCCTAAAGCAGACATTCGTTTAATGTTAGTTATCAAGTATTTTTGCGGTTATGACTACAGTAGGTTTTAAAAAAGTAGAACATTTTGAATTTCGAAAATTGAGAATTTTTGCAACTTTACACCAAACGCCAAAATGTTTCCACTAACATGATGTCCAAAGTGTCTTGAGAAAACAATTTCAAAATCACTTTGATATGTTGAAGCGTTCCAAAGTTATAACCACTTAGGCCCCTTCCACAATTGCGTTGCTGATCACGTCAGAGTCTGATCAGGGTGCAATCAGGGTTTGGTCAGTGAAAAACTGACATTTTGCATCAGAGTGCAATCAGTTTTCAGTCAGAGTTTGTTCAGTGTCTCAGTTTTTCACACGCGTTTTCAATGCAATTTCAATGTGTTTTCCACGCGTAGATAACGCGCGTGAAAGGACTCAGGGCTGAGCTCTATCTTTTCTATGGCAATTGATGCGTGAAAAACACATTGCACTTGCATTGCACTTGCATTTTTGATGCGTCTCCATAGACTTGTATGGTGCGTTTTTCACGTGCGTGACTTGCAAAAGTAGAGCATGCCGAGATTTAAATGCACGTTAAAAAAGGTCTGAAAAAGCCCATTGATTATGATGGGTCAGAGTGAAATGCAAGTTCTGCGCGTCAAAAGCACGCGTGTTAAAAACGCAAGTGTGGAAGGGGCCTTATAGTGACACATGTAAAATTTAAAAAAACGGGTCGTGTCAGGAAGGTGAAAGGAGACTTCGGTGGTAAGGGGTTAATATACATAATATATAATTACTATTCTGTGTTGCTAAAAGAAGTACAAATGTGCACTATTTACCTGTAGGCGCCCCCTATATTATATACTATTATACTATTATATACTTCCTTTACAATATATACAATGCCCCTCTCAATGCCCCTATTAGATTTTTTTGTGTCCTCCCATTGCATACTGACCCCCATTATATATATATATGTAAGTAGATAGCTAGCCCCAGCACACGCCTCCAGGGTATAAAGAAGTATCCCTAGCATATAACCCTAGTATATAGATAGGGTAGCACATGTCTCCAGTATTTAGTTAGGTAGCCCCAGTTCATGTCCCATCCCAGTATACCAGTAGCCCCAGCACACTCCCCCCTTAGTATACAGGTAGCCCCAGCACACACACACACACACCCCCCCTCAGTACACAGGTAGCCCCAGCACACTCACCCCTCTAGTATAAAAGTAGCCGCCAGAGTTCACCGTCTTTTTAGTGGTGCATGTAAGTGCATTGTATTGCGACACAATTAAAGTTAAATCTTGCGCTCAGTCCGAATCAGTCGGATTGTCCGACGGCCCACCCCCGATTTTTGTTGCATGGAAGCCAGCGCCGCTGTGCCAATAAAAGTTTGTGTGCGACACTATACCAGCGCAGACACCTGTTAAATACCTGTCCAAGCCGTGCTATCCCCGAAAAAGGTGAACATGAGCTCCACGACCCTTAGTAAATGAGCCCAAATGTGGCTGTTGTTACTTGAACTTCTGAGCTCTTTACCAAGTACAGTATGTTTATATTTACTGTATAATTACATAATTACTTTCTTTACTCTTTTGGAGCCAAATTTTATTTCCTGTGCTGAATATATAGAGGTTTGAGTATGACTTCATGTGCTGCATATTATGTGCATATTGTTTTTTTGTTTTTTTTAATCCATATATACAATTTAAAATAGATCACCAGTGAACTGCATCCAGGCTTTGTGACTATTGAATATGAATAGTTTAGCGTAGAATGCTAATTACCTGCAGACAACACTAGAGGGAGCATTATTGCATTGCATTCTTATTACTAGCTTTAAACAGCCTGCAACAATCAGCTAAGCTCCCCCTAGTGGTGGGTGCAGGGGATGTCCACTGGGATCTGGAGCTCTGTATAATCTCTGCAAACTATGAAAATACATTAAGAAACTAATCAGAATATAATTTTGGAATTTTAGAATTTAACATTTAGACTTTATTTTTGCATGCAGTTTTAAGGAATTTTATATAATAACGGGATTCATATAAATGTCATTCAAAAAACCTAAAATGGCATTTTATCCCATTTACTAGCTATACAACTGTAGCTTTGATTATGGTTGCAAATACATCTGATACATCTGTGTGTTATTATTTTGTAATTCTTCTATTTTTTATTATCTATTATTTATGCTTGTTATTTTGTGTGTTTGGAATTCAGACCCCTTTACATTTTTCACTTTTTGTTTCATTTTAGCCAATTGGTAAGATCCAAAAAGGTCATTTTTGCTCATCAATGTACACTCTGCACCCCATCTTGACTGAAGAAACAGTAATGTAGATATTTTTGTTAATTTGTTAAACAAAAAAATCTGAAATATCAGATGGTCATAAATATTCAGACCCCTTGCTGTGACTCACATATTTAACTTGCATGCTGTCCATTTCATTCTGATTATACTTGAGATGGTTCTACTCCTTCATTTGAGTCAAGCTGTGTTTAATTTAACTGATTAGACTTGATTAGGATAGGCACACACCTCACAGCTCACAGTGCATGTCAGAGTACATGAGAATCATCAGGTCTGAGGAACTGCCCAAGGAGCTCATTCAAAAGAATTTCTGCAGCACTCAAGATCTCTGAGAGCACAGTGGCCTCCATAACCCTTAAAAGACATCTACCACCAGAATCAAGGATTGTAAACTAAGCACACTAACATACTGCTGTGTTCCCCCTCTGGTAGGTTCCAATCTGTTTTAAGCTTCCTATGCCATTGTTTATAACAGAAAAAGCTTTAAAAAAATATGTAAATTAGCACCTATGGAGCCCTGAGGCTCCATACTAATTTGCATAATTTAAAAATCACTGTGGTTGAGCTCCAGGGATGCAGTAGTGAGATGGGAGAAAGTTCCACAAAGTCACCTATCACTGCAGCCTCCACCAGTTGGGTCTTTATGGCAGAGTCTACCGACAGAAGCCTCTCCTCGGTGCAAGACTTATGAAAGCAGCATACAATGTGCTGCTGAAATTAAAGCTACCTCTTCAAGGGACATCATAACTGTCTATCCAGAAGTCTGGGGAATGATGTCAAGCACTTCAGAGGGAACATACTCAGGCGGGGTTAAATTGATTTTAGTGCTTAACTCTCCACCTCCATGACTTTATACCAATTTCCATCTTTATACTGACTTAGGCTACATTCACACGATGTATGCCCGCCGTACCGTAGTACAGCGGGCATACATTGGCGCTGCGGAGAGGAGCAGGGGATGAGCACTGCTCACCCCCGCCCCTCTCCATAGGAAGATACAGCGCACGGCGCCGTATCAC
The DNA here is from genome assembly GCF_040894005.1 of Engystomops pustulosus. Lineage (NCBI taxonomy): Eukaryota > Metazoa > Chordata > Amphibia > Anura > Leptodactylidae > Engystomops > Engystomops pustulosus. Next base: position 60,182,285 of record NC_092421.1, on the reverse strand, counting down.
GGGAAAAGATAGGACATGTCCTATCTTTTCCCGGGCTACGGAGCGGTACGGTGCCGCACGTGTGCTGCACCGTACTGCTCCCGTACAGGGCCGTGAGCCCATAGAAGTATATGGGGGACGTATATCGGCCGTATATACGTCCCCCATACATGTGTGTGAATGTAGCCTTACATCTTGCTGAAAAGTTGTTTTTTTTATGCCATCAAACTGGACCATGAAAGAAACATGATCTGGAAGGTGTTAATCTGCTTTACAATATACTGATAGCGGTTTATTACGTTGATTTCTGCTGACAGGTTCCCTGGGGGAACATGAGGAAAATCATTAGGGAAAATAAAATATAGGAAAATATAGTAGGAAGGGCCTTAATATCTCTTTTGGGTATGACTCAACATAGGCCCAAACAAACTCAACTATCCACAGATATTTGGAAAAGATTAATAATACTTTATTCTCCATCAAATGTACTGAGACACTTTACGCTCATATCACAGTCCAGTCAGAACAATTACGACATATACATCTTGCTATTACTAGACTTTACCACAGATGACCCATCTTATTGCAACAAATGGGAGATTAACTTACATTGTACAATATCTAAATCGGAGCAGACTCTGGCACTAGGCTGGACAGAATTGTGTCCGACAGTCTGGTGACTGACAGATGACATCTTTAATCTGAGGACTTCTTTTTCTCTTCTACCTGCCCGCTATGTCAGCTTCTCCCAGCTAAAACGTTTAGCACCTTCTTTACACAAACTTAATACTGTTCTGCTGCTCCCATAGAAATTACTATTATACCCCGAAGTAGCAAATATAGTAACATTGCCCACCTACTGCAGCCCATATATTAACGGTGCCGCCACAGAATCCAACACAGTAATAGTGCCCCCACAGTAGCCAAAAAGGTGATGGTGCCCCCACAGTAAACAATAAATAAATGGTGCCACTACAGTATCCAATAAAGTAATGATTCCCCCAACGTAGCCAATATGGTAACAAAGCTCCCATAGTGACCACTATAGTAACAGTGCCTCCAAAGTAAAAAATATAATCTTAAGGTTCCAACAGAAGCAAATCCTCCCCCCATTTGTGTCACATGAAAGTCGATGCGATTGCGGCAAAATCAGATTGCGTGCGCCAAAACCCCCTGTTAAATGCACCACAAATCACCGACGGAAATGCGGTCCGCTGACCCTTAGTAAATGTGCCCCAGTATCTCATCTTTGAGCTCACATGAAGCTTATGGTTTTGTGAGCTATAGAACTGGAAAAAACAGGCAGTTAAAAAAAGGAAGGAAAATCTTTATTTGCAGCTTGCATTTGCAACTATGTCTTAAGCTGGATAAGGAGGAAAACGTTTAACGCGTGTCAACGTTATGTATGTCTTACTCATGATCACGAGTAAGGCATATACCGTTGTAACACGGTGATCAGACTATACCTCATGTTGCTCAAGTTTTATAGTTTAATAAACCATCATCATTGGATTTATCCTCTAGAGTCGTCCATGAGTGCCGTTTTTCCTCCTTTTCCACGTTTGTGTCTGACGGCTATGGTCTAACACGAGCACCAGAGTGATCCCGGAGGATCCACAGACCGGAGACTCCAACCGAGTGGTGATCTGATCTTCACCAATAGGATAGTTTTTCTCTTTTGGATTATGTCTTAAGCTTCCTGTATCTCCATTTCTGTAGCTCACAGAACCATAAGCCTGAAGTGATCTGAAAGATAAGATCCTATCTTTAATATGACACCAGCAGCATGTTTCTAGGAACCACAGAACAGAAGATAGAGGATTCTGAAGTGACACTCACCCTGCAACCACTGAACATGACTTATCTCATGTGCAAATGAGGTGAGAGGAGTCATATTTGCCTGACTTAGGGGGAGAATCTTTTTATAGGTAAATGGGTGAGATTTCACATAAAAGATGTAATTTCTAGAATTACAATGAATACAATCTAAACTTGAACCCCTGAATAGTCTATAATATAACCAGAGATCGCCATAACACTACACAATGCCATTGGCAGGATCGGACTGTCAGTGTGAACTGATATTATCCGTCCCCTGTCACAGCTGCCCCCATATCTACAGCGCATCCTGTGACTTCAACGGGATTCCCAGAACTTTGCGGGTTAAAAGACATGTATTGCGCATCCTCTCTGCATATCTTTATAACAGTGGTCCAAAGGGCCCAGATGAGTTATGTAACTTAGACCTCAAGGACTCAAGGTATCTGCCTACACACTGCAATATAGTATCACAAATAACTACTGTAGATTGTCAACCGCAGGTTTTTATCATAGCATGTGGATGGGATATGTATAAATCCCAGCAATTACACAAATAATCTCACTCGCTATGAATTAGCCACCCCTGAATTGTGTCCCCAATTTAATAAAAGTTATCTTGATTAGTAGAAGGAACAGAGCACCCATATAACCTAATGTGGAACACAATGCTAAATCCTAGCAGAATAAATGATCAGATTTTTCAGAGTATTTGTTGTGTCAGAATTCCTACTCCTGATATAACACGTACACTGAATATTTCCTTTTCTTTGAAGTCTAGCAGGGTCATATTACAGATGATTTTTTGCAGGACTGGATTAAAAGGGTGGAGATGGGGATTTAAAGGGGAGTTTGCTAGGTGTTTCCATGCTCTCATGCTGGATTCACATGCTGTATGGAAAAAGCCATAAATTCAGTTTTTACAGCAAATTTGCTCTAGATTTCTGTTGCAGATTTTTGTGTCGAATTTTATTTAGCTTTCATGTCCTCGAAATCAGAAAGGGGGAGATTTGTCAGAGCTTCTATGCCAGTTTTCTGGCACAGAGGTACTGAAATAATCGCAATTTCTTGTGCAACGCAAAAAATTGCTATTATTTTTGCACCTACACAACCTCCATTTGGGTGTGGAGAGGGCTGGAGGGACGAAGCCGCTGTGGAGTGGCCGGGCAAGGGCATTTCCTCTGCACTTTCTAAAATCCTGTAAATATTTGTTCTAAGGTTTTTATGCAAAACTACACTTGGTCAGACCTGACCTAGTTTTGCCCGATGGCAGAGCAGCCCGACGGATACATCAAGAGGCCTATGTGTCCGCCAGGACACCTGTTGTGATTTGGGGTTATCCTTTGTGGCAGTGGCTTTTAGAAAAATAGGTTTCTGAGGTTCTATAATGGAAATTTAGCCACCCGCTTTACCTGTTAAAAACTGAAGCTCAGAAAAGCAGAATCTCCTACATTGCTACATGATTTTCCATTGATTTGTATAGGTGCCATGCTCCCACTGCTCCCAGTGTTAACCTCTTTGTGTGACTTTTTATCAGACAGTAGGTAAACATTAGGCTCTGCCGGATGCAGGAGGCGATAAGGTCACTGCAGGTGTAATTATTAGGTTGCAGCGAATACTGTCGGCTGCTGTCTGATTCTCACGATGGAGCTACATGAAAATCCCTCAGTATGGGCTCTTGCACAAGATAGTTAATACAGTTCTGGCGCATATGTTCAGCTGCCAGACGGAACGTCCTTGCATTATGGGGGTCATTTATTATGGACAATGGAAAACTGGCAGGGTTTTTTTGTTTTTCCTTTTCCTCTTGCGCCTTATTTATGAAGTGTAAGCGCCACAATATTGGTGTTTTTCAATACTTGTTATTTTTTTGGGCGCAAAATTTGTATCTTGTGAGTCCAACAGTTTACTTGCTCTGACTTGTTTTGTGGCGCAAAGTAAGCCAATTTATTAACCGCATGCCCCACAATCTTATATCCCACTGAAAAATATACCACAGTTAATGGGACACCCTACGCCAAAATAATAAATGCCCCTATATGTTTATATGTAATGCAGGGACTCCCATCCACTTCACTATGCGCAGTCCTTGGAATCAGTCTTATGCGCAGGACGGTTTATTTTATTTTGGCTGTGTGCAAGCTTCAAGGGCTCATACACAGATCCCTGGCTTCCACAGACCGTATATATGAGCAAATTGCCTGAGCTGCAAATGATGGAGGTAGTCCTATCCCTGCTTGTGTCTGTGGCAAGTCTTTTTCTATTGTCATTGGATTCTAAGCGCTGAAGACACACAGGTCCGTTGTATGTGGCCCGTAATTATACACGATCGTAGGCACCCAAGACAGAATTGCTACAGAATGTCTGTAGCGATTCCAACCACGGCAAAATTTCAGGCTGTGTTCAATTTGAAGCGCAATTTGGAGGCTGCACGGAGGGGCTTGGGCCACTTGCAGATCCACTTCCACTGAATTGTTTGCGATTGGTAATAAGAATCACATGTTTTGCATGTAAATATGTGGAGCTTGTTGATAATCACAAGCGTTTCCATCTAAACACATCTGCAATTGTTGCAAGCCTCTCGCTGCAGCCTTTGAAAATGCAATCCCACTGCTGTGTGTGAATGCAGCCTCAGGGTGAAGACACATGTCGCGTTTTTAGGCCATTTTTGGGCCGTTTTTAGTTAGTGCGTTTTCAGATCGTAAAAAACATGCGTTTTTGACAGGTTTGACCAATTATCTTAATTCAAACTGGTCAAAAACGCATGCGTTTTTCAAAAACGCTTACGTTTTTTAAAAACGCTTGCGTTTTTTAACGCATTAGTTTTTTTACGATCTGAAATCGCAAAACGGCACAAAAACGGCCTAAAAACGCCACTTGTGTTTTCACCCTCAGGGTGATTGCACATGTGGCATTTTGAACGCATTTTTGGGCCGTTTTTGAGCAGTCCGTCAAAAAACCGCATGCGATTTGGTCAGTGAAAAACGCACATTTTGCATCAGAGTGCAATCAGTTTTCAGTCAGAGTTTGTTCAGTGTCTGAGTTTTTCACGCGCGTTTTTGATGCAATTTCAATGCGTTTTTCACGTGCAGAAAATGTGCGTGAAATGGACTCAGGACTGAGCTCTATCTTTTCTATGGCAATTGATGCGTGAAAAACGCATTGCACTTGCATTGCACTTGCAAGTGTCTCAGAGTGCAATGCGTTTTGATGCATCTCCATAGACTTGTGTGGTGCGTTTTTCACGCGCGTGACTTGCAAAAGTAGAGCATGTCGAGATTTAAATGCGTGTGTGCGTGAAAAAAAATGCAAGTCTGAAAAGACCCATTGATTACAATGGGTCAGAGTGCAATGCAAGTTCTGCGCGTCAAAAGCACGCACAGAAAACACGCGTGAAAAACGCAAGTGTGAAAGGGGCCTAACTATAGTAGTTGTTGCAGATTCTCAGCCCACAGCATAATCATGTATGCAGCATGTAGATGGGCTTATTATAAATCACTTCCACCTTGCTGTTACTATATAACCGCCGTGGGTATACTGGTGGTGATTCTGCTGTGCCTAAGGCCGGTGGCACACATGGCGTTTGGAACCCGTTTTTGGTCCATTTTTAAGAAGTCCATCCATTTTTTGAAACCGCATCCGTTTTTGACCAGTTTTAATTAGGATAATTGGTAAAACCTGTGAAAAAAGGATGCGGTTTCAAAAAATGCATGCATTTTTCAAAAACGCATATGTTTTTAATGCATGCGTTTTTGGACGGACTTCTTGTAAACGGACCAAAATCGAGTTCAAAACGCCATGTGTGGCATCACCCTCAGGCCATAACGTTCATAACGCGATGCTAGCACACAGGGGGCGGGCATTGGCTCAATCGCATATGCGTTTCCGGAGAAACGCATATAAAATCAGGCTGAGGCCGGCCCCCTGTCTGCTAGAGTCACGTTATGAACGCAACGCTAGCGGAACGTGTGTCCACAGCCTTAGTGGATCTGGAACGCTTCTCCACTAGTTTGGACCCTTTTAGAGCAGGTCTATAGTCTCTGCCATTTTTTCAACTGAGACTATAGTAAATAGGGTGGGCTGGGAGGGTGGAGACCCCCGTTCTCCTTCTGCTCACCCTGCTCTTGGCGAAACAGAAAAGCCTCAAAACTGGCAGGGATGGGGCTTTTACTTGCTTTCAGAAGACATATAAATGCCACCCTATGGGGGACATTTACTATGGCGTTTCCGCCAGTTTTGTGGCGCTCTCACCACATGTTCTGCTCTCAGACCTATTTATTAGCTGACGGCGCCAGAAAAAATGACTTTTTCCGTCTGCTCCGACTCTTCTCCGAAAAGGGGCGTGGCTTTGGCGGAGTGGAAACTCAGACACAATTAATATGTGTCGCAGCCCTTTTTGGGCGCTGTAAACTGGCGGAAAGTAGACCAAAAGAAAATGGTCTAGCAGAGACTGTTGGACACATTTCTGGTGCTCGGGACAGATTTTGGTCCCAGGGACAGAAAATGGTCTCGGCGCCAGAAATGTCTCTGCACAGCTCTACAATATTAAATGTGTATCTTCTTTCCTAGAGCAGGTCGGTAACAAAGCCAATGCAGACACCGACACTTTAAGTAAATGTCCCCCTATGTGTGTATGGGATTTTGATAAATACCATCTTCTGCACTGCACCTGTATTACACTGCACCTGTATTACACTGCATGGGAACATGTGTGGGCGTGTATAGCTCTGGATCTTCATGAAGCTTCAGTATGTCTTTATGGATGAGGCCCTATTTGCTGAATACATCTGCTAGTGACACTGCATCTGATGGAAAGCTCTATGTCTGTGTGCAATATGTTGCTGTTGCAAAGTTATATTTCACTTTCATCTTTGTTGCAATTCCTATGGATGCTGCACTATAATAGACATTACGGTGGTGCATTGAGCGGCCGGCTTGGACCCCTTCATGCATAAGGGGGAAAATAATGGCAATTCCTGGCAAGTCACAAGGAATTGTAATTATTTCAAGGCTTGTAGGCCAGAAAACTGGAGTACATGCCCTGGTAGATCTCGCCTTCTAATTCACGTGAGGCCACATTCACACGATGCGTTGCGTCATGTTTTTTTATGTGTTTTTGACGCATTCCAAAGGCTTCAGCCTTGATCATGTGCTAAGATTACATTGCGTTTCCACTGCATTCAAGGCTGAAGGCTTATGAATGCGTCAAAAACGCATCAGGTGAATGTGCCCTCATTCTCAAGCTAAAAAACAGCACTGATCATTTGGAATATACATGCAAGAACTTTGGGCTACTTTTATCTTCCACTGAACCTTTTAGCCAGTTTGGGAGAAATACAGACAAATAGGGGCCAAGCTGCCATTGGTTGGATATTCTAACCCTCCACCCTCCCACCTGACCAGAGCCCAACCCCAAAGTTCATGTTCTTTTAAAAAAAAAAGGAATTAGCAGGTAGAACAAAATCAGCAGATCGTGAAGCATTGGGGTTGGATTGCTTGTGACAGCCAGGTGCGTGACTTCTAAAAGATCTACAAAGGGTCTCTAAAGCTTTTTGAATGGTTACATTAAATATTTGGTAACAAGGTAAATGCTATGCAAGAAAACTGCATAGGTTGCAGATAATTTTGTGGATTTTACCCCAGCCTTATGCTGAGATTCCTCCTAGAAGCAATGATTTTATAATGCAGTTCTGTATGGAGAAGTAGTTACGACTTGGAATGATGGACTAGCACTGTTCATATTGGTTTTCGTTGAATGTCTCATTACATCCACAAGGGTTTAAAAACATGCAGTAAATCTGTTGCACAATCTTTTGAGGGCAAAAATATCTGTACATTGGAAAGGCATCTGCTGGTGGTAATTATGGGTTTTCTCTATGTTGCAATCTGTAGTTTACATTTACAGTGAAAAAATGTGGATAAGTACAATAAGAAACCTTTTTGCACTGCGACTTTGGAATGTAGAACACATGCCAAAATAATATAATGGACATGTAACATTTGCAGTAAATAATGGCTTTCTAATAATGGCATCAAAACACAGTTTGGTTAAGGCTAAGGACCTGTTGAAGAATTGCCCGCTATGGATCCTGTGCCCGGATCACCTGAGATTGAATAAAACCTAAAAACTGAACTTACAAAATTCTCTACTGCCCTGAAATGTGTTGGGATTTGCATGAATCTGTCTTGGGGAAAAAAAACATATGTAACATATTGGTGTATTATGAAGTGTCAAAAATGGTGACCTCCTTTTTGCTTTTACCTGGTGTGTACAGGATAGGGGATAACAAGGTGATAGCTGATTGTCCGAATTCCAGGAGCCTCACCAATCCCTGAACGGGGATCCTGTTCTAACTGATGGGTGGAGTGGCAGGACGTTTATGTGTCCATCTGCTTCATTCATGCTGTACTCGGCTATTTCCAACATTCCCACCCAAGTGAATGGAACAGCAGGGCCCATGTTTGTCCTCCCGCTTCACCCATCAGTAAGAACAAAATCCTCATTTTCTGGGGAACTGGGGTCCTGTTATCATGGTCGTGGGGGACCCAGCAGACGGACCCTCGTCAGTCAGATAGTCATCCTGTGGATAGGAAGTAACTTAAAGGGGTTTCCCAAGAAACAAGTTAGCTCTATTAGGGCCTAACTTGCTGATCAGTGGGGGTCTCAGGCCTTCACAGATCACGAGATGCCAGGCATTGTACTCGTCAATCTCCGTCAGCTCCATAGAGATGAATGGAGTGGTACGGACATGCGAGTCCAGCTGCTTCGCTCATCTCGGAAAGCAACGAGGGGTCCAACTGGTGTACACCTGAGGGCGCGGTCACACGTTCCACTAGTGTTGCGTTATACAGGGGGCGGCCCTATCTCATATGTGTTTCCAGAGAAGCGCATGCGATCGGGTACGCAACACTAGCGGAACTTGCGACCACGCCCTAAGTCCAGCAGCACACGTGGCGTTTTAAACCCATTTTTGGGCCGTTTTTAAGCAGTCCGTAAAAAAAAAAATGGATGCGTTTAAAAACACATGGTGTTTTTTTAAAACGCATCCGTTTTTGACCCGTTTTAATTAAGATAATTAGTAAAAGCAGTCAAACAACGGGTGCATCCGTTTTAAGCAGACCTTTTAAAAAACGCATACGTTTGAAACACATCCGTTTTTTTTTTACTGTTTTCCAATTATCTTAATTAAGATAATTGGTAAAACCTGTCAAAAAACGGATGCACGCGTTTTTTTAAATGTATGCGTTTTTTAACGGACTGCTTAAAAACGGACCAAGAACTGTTTCAAAACGCCACGTGTTCTGCCGGCCTAACTTTGCGTTCACATGTTGTGTTTTGTTTTTGTAAGGCCGGCGCCATACGTAGCGCTTCGTCTGCGCTTGCAAGCACAGACAAAGTCGTGCCAACCGGGGCGGGCCCCGGCCCGATCGCATTGGCGTTTCTATGGAAACGCCTGCGATCGGGAACGAGCCGCCGGTGTTTCGCATTAAATTAACGCAAAACACCGGTGGCTCGTTCCCGATCGCAGGCCGATGCGATCGGGCCGAGGCCTGCCCCGGTGGGCGCGACTTTGCCTGCATTTGCAAGCGCAGACAAAGCGCTACGTGTGGCGCCGGCCTTAACGCATGTGTTTTCAAACCCATCACAACAGCTGAGAAGAGAAGATTTTCCTAATTACATTTCTGTCAACATTGCATTTTACAAAACACAGGTGTTAACATATGCATTTTGTAAACACAATGTTGACAGCAATGTAATTAGGCAAATCTCCTCTTTTCAGCATCTCTGATGTTTGACATTAAAGTAAAAGTTCACTTCTGCTCCAAACAGCATATAAAATTTACTACAATAAATTCATGGGGAAAAATCCTTCACAAGCTGCAAATGTGTAGCATCACAAAAGCTCAGTATCTGGTGTCATTGTTAATCCTTTGAAATCCTGCCTATAACATTTATTGGGCACTTCTCACTCCCTGCACCAACAGGTGGCGCTATTCCCATAATTATAGGTGTGATTTTGCAAGTGCTCATAAAATAACCAGATTTTTTTTTTTTACATATTGTAGTAAGCTGCCAACCAGCCAAACGCATGGAAAACATGTGTTTAAAAACACATATATTTTCAGTCCATTTAAAAACGGACCAAGAACGCACCGTGTGACAGCACCCTTTCAGTGGATTAGGGTGCATTTTACAAGGATGCAAAAGGGCAATAAAAAAAGGCGCCAAAAAACACTACATGTGTCACCGGCGCCCGATTGCATATGCGTTTCCAGTTCGTAAATGCAGCGCTTGTGCCACATGGGACCACGTATTTATGTACTGCACCGCATCCATAAATGTGGCTCTGTGTGGTACAGCATGTGAGCTTCATTTAAGTTTAAAGGGCTAAACTTCAATACGAGCAAGAGCCTTTGGACCAGGATGGTGCTGTTTCTACAGAAAAAAAATACTATTGTCCAAAATTTGCTGTCTTATCACGACCTCAGGATATTCAATCTGTATATAAAATTATATATGGATGTTGTATTTTAACCACAACTATATACATTGTACAGCAGTAAGGGCTGTATGGAGGGGCTCAGGGGCTGAGCTCTCTCCATGCACAGCAGGTGTCAGCTGCAATACTCAGGCACCAATGGCATCAATCGTAGCAATTAACCTGTTAGGTGCCATGGTCGAGCAGTGCTTTACCTGGGTGCTGCCATCTTTAAATGCCAGCCGGCGCCCCTTGTGACCTCATCAGAGGGCGCAATGACAGCAGGGAGCCTATTAAAGGCTCCCATAGCTGTCATTAAGATATTTAGTTTACATTCTGTCTGGGACTCTAATATAGAAGCAGTATATCTACAATATACGGCAGTACAGTTGCAGATAATAAGCTCTCATATCTATCTCTGTAAATGGAAAAATAGATAAGATAAAGAAGATTTGTTGAAAGAAGGGAGTAAAAAAAAAAAGAAATGCAAAAATGGGAAAAGAACCCAGTAAGGAAGTGGTTACATTTACACCTGCTTCAAAATAGTTTTTTTCGGTACCTTATAAAATTTAGGGCTTACTTACACATCCGTTTTTTTTTTTTCTCAGTAAGCTGTATTTTTCACATGTCATTAATTTATTTGTTTTTTTCAACATATCTGTCGGCCATGGATAAGAAAGAGTTCAATAGAAGTATACGGCTGCGTTCATATTTGGCGTTTTGATTTTTGAAACTCAATCCAAAAGTTCCACCAGTAAGCACGTTGAGGCAACATTGCATTTCCATCATGCTTAGGCCGGCAGCACCTTGGCGTTTTGAACCCGTTTTTAAGTAGTCCGTTAAAAAATGCATGCGTTAAAAACGTATGCGTTTTTGGAAAACGCATCAGTTTTTGACCCATTTTAATTAAGATAATTGGTAAAACCAGTCAAAAATGCATGTGTTTTTTTTTAACGAACTGCTTAAAAACGGCCCAAAAACGTGTTCAAAACGCCATGTGTGCCGCAGGCCTTAGGGTGCTGTCACATGGTGCATTCTTGGGCCATTTTTAAATGCACTGAAAAGGCATGTGCCTTTTATATGTTGACCATGCGTTACTGTGTCACAGCACCCTAAGGGCTGCCTTTACACGACCATATGGGGGACGTATGTACGGCCGCAAGCTGGCCCCATAGACGGCAATGACCGCACGGAGCGATATGGTACTGCCCGGCGGGCATAAGTTTGTGTAAATGTAGCCGTAGTAAACACAATGGGGCACATTTACCTACCCAGTCCTGTCACGATCCCCGATCTGGACGGTCCGATGAAGATGAAGTCCAGCGCGTTTCACCAAGATTCTGCGCGTTAATCTGAATCTGTCGACACCCCCCCCCCGATTTGTGCCACGTGAAAGACGAAAATGCCGATGCGCCAAAATCTGATCAAGTGCACCAAAAACCCCAGTTAAATGCGGCGCAAAACCAAAAAGATTTGGGAAACCCAACGAAAATGCTTTCCGCGGACCCTTAGTACATGTGCCCCAATGTTTCCTCATCGTGTGATCACGTCTTTTTTTTTCTTACATTTCTTGCTAATGATACTGGTACAACCTGTATTATGCCTTCTGACTAACGTTAAACTATCATTTATTTTTTTTTTACTTTTGTGTCGGATGCGAAAAAAAAATCATGCAGATACAAAACGGAAAGTAAACGGATACGTTTTCAACAGAGACACAATGGAACCCCCGGTGTGAATGAGCCCTTACTTAGAAATCTAGTTCCATCTGACAAACTCATTTGCTTCTTTCCTATAAATGGATTATTTGTGTTTTGTAATGTATTCTTCGGTTTTGCATATCTGCCTCTGTGTTGGCCTATTTAGTAGCGCTGTCTGCAAACAACACGTCTCACTGCAGTGATTGCCTTATCCGCTCACACCTCTCTTTCATAAAAATGCAAATCTCATTATAACAAAGTGGGGACTAAAGACACCATTTGCATCATCCAAGAGTAATATGCAAATGATGCTCTTCTTCAGGACAATACAAGGGTTTGCGGGTCTCTCTAGAATCAAATATGAAAATGGGGGGTTAATACTTGTATGTAATTATCTAGTTCTGTGCTCCAAATCATTCCCCTAGAAACTCACACAAAGCTCTTGTTTACATTCTATATTTCCGAGCTTACGCTAAATAGTGATTATAGCCGGAAACTGCAATTACCAGGCCCTCTCCATTAAAAGCTGACATGTTCAAGAGTAGTGGGAGGTGTAATCATATCTGCGCGGCCGCTCCTAGGAAGAAGCAACTGTGTGTCAAGGAAAAATGGCCAATGGAATGCAGAGGTATCGGAAAGCTAAAAATAGCCCCCGCTGGTGAAATGGGAACGAAAAAAAGCAAATGGGCTCGGCAGAGGGTGAGGAAACAAAGGAGACACAAAGCTGGTGGGAATGATAGGAAATCACACAGACTGTTTGTAGGCAAATAGGAAACCTAAGTGAACAAGGTAGATGGCGGAAATTCTCAGCACGGAATTCATGATCAAGGATCCCATTGTATTAAAAATGTTTCATATTGTGCTGTAAAAAAAGAAAGAAAATTATTTATATATTATATATATTTGAAAGAATAACACTTAAAAAAATTTTCATGGATTTTCTGGAACAGAGAAAAATGTACATTGTGCCTGAAAGCAGTTTTTTTTTTTATTTTTTTTTTAGGCACTATGAAATCTAATTAAAAAAATAAATTGAAATGGTGTATAATTATATAATAATAAATAAGAGCATATATATGATGGTAATACAGAAACATTTGTAAATTGATATGGTACCTAGACATACGGTAAATTATAAATAGAATCATATACAGGCGGTCCCCTACTTAAGGACACCCGACTTACAGACAACCCATAATTACAGACAGACACCTCTGACCTCTGGTGAAGCTCTCTGAATGCTTTACTATAGTCCCAGACTGCAATGATCAGCTGTAAGGTGTCTGTAATGAAGCTTTATTGATAATCCTTGGTCCAATTACAATAAAAATGTTTAAACTCCAATTATCACTGGGGCCAAAACTTTTTTTGTCTGAATCTACAATTATAAAATATACAGTTTCGACTTACATACAAATTCAACTTAAGAACAAACCTCCGGACCCTATCTTGTACGTAACACGGGGACGGCCTGTATTTTAATAAAATTTGAAAAAAAATAAAAAGTATTCTCCCCTCATGCATAGCTTACAGTCTTGTTAAACGTGCCACAATGCAATACGACTTGAACTTCAACATTTTGACATGAGGGGGGGGGGTGTAAAATAGTATAAATGATTAACTTTATTGATCAAAACTGCTAATTGGTTACTAGGGACAATAAAGACAGAGTTTATAAAATATATTGTAATGAATTGAAGTTTATTAAAGAGCTGGTGCTTCTAGAGATAAGGTCTTATTAATGAGGCATATTTCGGAACCTAACACAAGGTTTCCCATAGTATTATTTGTAATACATTTTTATCTTATTTATTTTATGTTTTTTATATTACCACAACATTTTGAGTTAATTACAATAAATTATTATAAATTACTGGCCTTTTAACTTTATACACATAACAGTTTGGGAACAGCTAATCTTTCAATGTTTCTCACTTTCTATACAAAGTGAGATTTTCTTCCTTAAAGGGGGTTGTCCACTTTCATCAAATAATTTATATTGTGTGTAAGAAAAAGTTGTAACTGTTTCCAATATACTTTATGTATCAATTCCTCGTGGTTTTCTAGATCTCTGCTTGCTGTCTGTATGGATTCCGGATGCGTGGACCCTCTGTACCACCGCGGGAGATGGTACTAGCCCACACCTGGGACCGGAGTCTAAGTGGCACCTGGTCTTCATCAGAGCCCGCCGCAAAGCAGGATGGTCTTGCTGCGGCAGGGTACCACCAGATCATTCCACAGGTGGGACTAGCCTGCGGTGGCAGCCAAGGCAAGGTACCTTAACGGAAGACGGTCTCATGATAGGGTCCAGGTACAGGGTCAGGGCAGGCGGCAGAGATGCAGGGTCAAGTCCAATTCGGGGTCAGCAATGGGAGGTCCAGGCAGATGGCACTCTGGCAACACGGTAACACGGGAGCAGGAATACACAGGAACGCAGGAATAATTTCTAAGGCTGTGAGGCCCAAAGATACGGCAGGGGACACAGGGAGAGGCTGGGAATTTAATAGGGAAGGCGGCAGGCCAGTGGCAATTATTCGTGCGCTGGGCCTTTAAATCCTTGCGAGGTGGCGCACGTGCCCTAGGAGACGTGGACGCACGTGCCGGACCGCGAGAGCTGCAGAAACCGTTGCTGGAGCCAGGTGAGGTGAGTTCTCCGGCAGAGAGACTCCGGGAGCAGTTACAGAGGTACACAGGTGCGCCTGCGACCCGGGATATGGGTCAAAGGAGCACCCGTGCCACCATCCTTATAAAGAAAGCTTTTTTTACTTCCAGTGGATAGAAATTTGTCCACGATCTTGTCATTGACACGCAGATGCATGAGCCATTATCACAGAGACTAATCAGAGCTGTCCGATACTAAGGACACCTGGGTCACCATGGACAGATTTCTATCCACTGAAAGTAAGCATGGAAGCTTTGTATAGAAGAACAGTAAGCAGAGATCTAGAAAACCTTGAGGAATTGATACATAAAGTATATTAGAAAATTGTACAAATATTCTTAATTCAAATAATTTCAATTGCTAAAAGTGAACAGCCCCTTTATAGGGGTTGTACTGATGGTAGACATGTCATATTAAGAAGTTCTTGAGGAACAATGTAAAACTGTATATGCTGAGCCTGCGGTAATATAAAGTTATAAAAATTATGGTAATCAATCTGTGGTGCGTCTTTTAGTTTATTCAGTCCCTACCCCCCCCCCCCCCCCCCTTCTGATACAATTCCCGCCCATCACCTGCTCTATGTTATGTGAACAGACGGTACCAGGTGGGACTTGGTGACCCAAATTGCCCTGAATGGTTTATTTTTCAGAGTTTGTCTTTGGAAAAAAGAACATTTTATACTTATTTCGGCGCCTGCACTTTGCAGCAAATGAAGCCGGCGTAGTCCCCCCCCCCCCCTTCCTGGCAAGAGGAGGTGTCGGCACCGGGTCTGACCATGTGAGTCTCATTTGTATAAATTCTAAAAAGGGAGATAAAGCTGCACCCACATACTTTTGTTGGTGGCTTATGTCTCCAAGAGTAAAAGTATTGTGCATGTTGAATTTGAACTCCCCTATCCTTTTAACCCCCAATATCTATAGATATGAGCCGGCCCATCCCTACCAAACATATGGTTGTCTTGTCCTACTGAACCCCGCAGCTTTGGCTGACAATCATCTAATGAGTATGACCAGCATTAGGAAATCTTCACAAAGTCACAGAATAATCCTACAATAATGATGAAGGGTATAGGGGGATTTAAAGGAAAATCAACATTTCTAAATGAATTAGCCTAACAGCTGCTTGTATGGAGGTGACAAAAAAAAACAATGGCTTATAGATAACAAATCAACTAGGTAAGAGGATTATTTTTCCACATAGTTATCTATGCAGGTTTTTAATTGTGCTATAATCTTTGATTTTAGAATTCCGGTCGTATAATTTATCATTAAGGTTTACAGGCTAAGTTTTTATTTTAGTCTTTGTTCTTAGATTTCCTAAAACATTTTTGTTGGTAAATGAGAAAAACCTAAGAATTCTTCATTTGCAGGTACCAAAAATTGTTTGTGGTATGTTTTGACTTCCAGTTATCATCTTGACACAGAACATTTTATAAACACACAAAAGCCCTAAAAACACTTTAAGGGGTTTTCCCACAAACATAAGTTCGGCCCCTATCCACAGGGTGGGGCCTAACTTGCTGATCGGTTGGGGTCTGAGTGATGACACCCTCACAGATCACCAATGTACCTCCGTCGGGCCCCTCGTCACTCCATCAGAGTGATGGAGCAGAGGCCATACATGACCGTTCTGCTCCATTAATCTCTATGGAGCTGACAGAGATCGCTGAGCCCTCGTTTTCATGATGGTTTTTTAGTTTTTGGGGGGTTTTTTTTCCGTTTTCGCGATCTCCCATCAAAATCCAGCATGGATAAAACAGGGGCACTTAACCACAGTGCCTGGATCTATGAGTATCTACATATATTTGTTATCCATGGCCTCCTTCCTTCTGAAATAAACATTACAAAATAAGCTATTGATCCAGAAAGTCAGTGGGCGTTACCAGAGCCCCTCAGTGCTGCAGATTGCACTGCGCAGGAGCCCTTCCCCCTCCCACGGTGTACTCACTGTTCCCAAGATTACAGGAAGCACACGGGAAAGGATGAGACTGAGACGTGCTGCTGCAGTATAACAGCTTGTGAAGCTAGAAAATGGAGGGTTTATATAACTCGCCCAAAGACTAATTTTAAAAGTTGATTTTAGAAGGACGCAGGCCATGGATAACAAATATAAGAAGATTAGCACAGTCCCGGTGCCTAGATCTATGAGTAAGTGTTCCTGGTTTATCATGATGGACTGTGATAGTAGATTTCCTTTAAAAGAAATCTACCACATTATTTAACCTCCGCACACCAGTCGCACAACCTGTATAGTTTTATGCAAGATAATAGTCATCGTCATTTTGTATAAAATAATATTTTAATGTTTTATGTAAATTAACCTAAGGGCTCAGCAGCAACATAACCCCTCTAGGCTCCAGGTTCATGCCCCCCAGCAGCATTTTTAACCAGCCCGCTGTTTCATCCAGCCCTCCCCCCATCATCACAATCATTTTTAAAGCTAATCTTTGACTTATCATGGTGCTAAGTGCTATAGAACCTAAGATTGCTCCGACCTCTCGGTTGGATTCATCTAAGGAAGAAAGTGAGTCTTTTCTGCTGATTTGCACTTGACTAGATGATTCGTAGGTGAATTTTCCTTTAAAATGGCTGATAACTTTATTAGTGATCAAGTAGTAAACTTTCTGTCTACTTCTTTCTAGTTCCTATAAAGTAAAAGATAGGACACCTCCCCTGCAGCCTCTAAATGTGACTCGTCTCAGACAATAAATGACTGTTCTCTTATTTATATAAAAAAAAGTTTTTGTTTTTTTTGTGGGATAAAATGGGGAGATTTCAGATTAGAGGAAATTCTAGAAAGGACATTTTATACACTACCTAGGGGGCGGGTAGTTTAAACGGGCTTTAACTCCAAATTTTTACTTTTTTTTTTCATGACATAGAAGACTTTCACTTTCACTTCACTTTTTTTGTTTAATTGCATATTTTCTTTATTTAAAAATATCCTTTTTTTCGTTTTTTTTTTCTATTAAAGGTTTCTAATAGGTAAATTGAATTAACTTTTTACCAAAATATGTTATAAATATGTACAGTATTATTCTATCATTCAAGTTGAGCTACAGATGCAGAGGGTGTAAACTATTTCTACTCTGCCCTGGCACCTAGAAACACAATTCTAGTGTCACACAGGAGCATCTCCCCTTCAATACGATACATGGATTGTGTATGGATTCTTCATACAACCGGAGATAAAGTTATAATCGGACATCTCGAAAATAGAAAGCTGTAAATAAAAAAAAAAAACTTTTACTACAACTTTGGACATCTCTGGTTCTGGCGAGCATCAATATTCAATTCTAATATCATAGTCA
This sequence comes from Engystomops pustulosus, assembly GCF_040894005.1. Classification (NCBI taxonomy): domain Eukaryota; kingdom Metazoa; phylum Chordata; class Amphibia; order Anura; family Leptodactylidae; genus Engystomops; species Engystomops pustulosus. Next base: position 60,164,336 of record NC_092421.1, on the reverse strand, counting down.
AGGGGGGGGGATTCTCCTGAATTGTGTTTCTAGGTGCCAGGTTCAGAAAATATAGCTGTTTGTTACGTTTATAAATATTCTTACTGCATGTGGCATGTGAAAATAGGACATATATAGCTTTATGTGAAGGGGTTAATTGAGCTATATAACCAGCCTGGAGTGGCTGTAAAAAAACATTTAAAAAAAGGGATCCTTACTTCCTCCCCTGCTCCCGTTGTCCTGTGGCGCTCCTGGTGCCCCACTCCTGGTGCAGAATTTAATCTATTGCTTTATTATGTGAGTGGACAGGGTCGGCACTGGTTATACCTGGGCAAGTGCCAGGGCCCAGAACTGCTGGGGGGCCCACATAAGGCTGTACAAAAGGAGTCCATGGGGGAAAGGGTCTGAATCTAATGAATCCATAGGGGGTTGTATATAAAATAACCATGAGTGGGCTGTTTGGGATGATAAACTAGGGAATATTTTAGGGAACAGGAGACTATTTTAGATTCTGAATTTTTAATGACGCCATGTGAGTTCACTGCAAAGGGGCCCACTGAGGCTCTGTCGCCAATGGCCTACTGAAACCTAGAGCTGACCTTGTGAGCGGAAGTAGTCAGATGGAAGCCCCTACCTCTGTAAACAAACAGCGACATGGCACTGACAGGCGGCACTGCGGGAAAACAGGAGCGATGCAGGAGGTAATGATTTTACAGCCCTCCCCCTGTTTATTTGGAGCCCAAACAACCCCTTCAAATGGGTAAAATGGGGTAAAAGTACTTAGTTTAGCATGGTAAAATGTATTCACAGAATCCCTTTAATTCCTTTACATAAGAAAAAGGGTTTAAGTATGTAACATAAGAAAAAAAATTGTATAATAGACTTAAATAAAATTGGCACAGAGGGATAGAATCCTAAAATACTGAATAGTTGATTTTTTTTTCCAACAAATAACATAGTACATTACATACATACAAGAACAAACATATAGCAGTAACATGTAAAACAAAGTTTAAAAACTTGCTGCAGAGTCGACCCCTCTCTGTAGATAATTATCAATCTCTCTAGCCCCAGGGCACTGCAAAAGATGGGAGGTATTGTGTTTCACAGTTTGAAAAATACTAATATAATAACCCACCAACTCCTCACAGCTTCAGTATATGAGGTTGGGTTTAATGCACACAAGCCTCTGCACAACTATGTACACCCCTTCTATATGAAACTTATCTAGATACGTCCTGCAATGCTAACAATTTTCATCATGAATTTTGGGAAGTTTCCTACCCTAATAGATGTATAGACTATAGGAATATGGCATGTACGAAAAAAAGTGCAAGTCACTGCTAGACACTTAAAAAAAAATAATTAGCTGCAATTCCGGCAGTTAAAGGAAACCTACCACTTGAAGTGGCAGGTCTCAGATGCAAATACCGAGCTCCAGCTCAGGGTGAGCTGGTGCCGGAGCTTATTTTTGTTAGTGTTTTAAACCACGGTATCGCGGTTTAAAACACTTTTTAAACTGTATAGCCGGCGCAGGCAGGTACGCGCTCGGCGCTTACCGTGCGCGCGGCTACATAGGAAGTGAAGGAGAGCCGCGCGCATGGTAAGCGCCGAGCGCGTACCTCCCAGCGCCGGCTATAAAGTTTAAAAAGTGTTTTAAACCGCGATACAGCGGTTTAAAACACTAACAAAAATAAGCTCCGGCACCAGCTCACCCTGAGCTGGTGCCCGGTATTTCCATCGGAAACCTGCCACTTCAAGTGGTAGGTTTCCTTTAAAATTTATGACTATCTACTGAAGTTTTCAGGCAGATACGATCATAAGCTAAAGAAAATCCACCCATCTTTGAATTCTATGGAAATTAATGATTTTTAAAAAGTGAACGTCATTTTGGTAAATAAAATATTAGATGAAGAACAACACACGCAGAGTCCACCATGGCATTATTTAACACAATGTAAAAGTTATGGGTAAAAAGTGCTCCCCAAGAATCAATAGCTCACAAAGCCACCTTTATCCACAATAAGCTGTAGTACCCTGTGTTGCCTGGGATAGTCAATAACTACTCTTAGTTATAACAAAATAGAATGGGACATTATTGTCTGTAATTGACCATATGTAACAACCCACATAATTAGAACCTGTCGGTAATTTTATTTCCCCCTAAATTAAAACTGTTATAAGAAAGCAGTGCAACCATCCCTAAATAGCTTCTCCTCATGCCATGTATGCAAATCTGTGTCTTCCTCCAGCATATTCATAAATCTCCTCCGCCTACAGCATGAGGGAGGGGGGAATGATGGAGATGATTTCTCCACGGTGAATCATACACGTCCCTCATTCTCCCCTCTCTCAGGAAGTCTCTTCAGTGTGTCACACACAGCAAACGTCTCACTCAACGCATATTTTTGGCAAGTATTGGAAAGTGTGGGTGAAAATTTCTACTCCAAATATTGGGGCTCATTTACTTGCCCATCCGCAGGAGTTCACCGGAAGTGTATTGTTCGATGATAATGCACTGTGCCGCAATTCCCTGAGATCGTGCACCCGATATCCTGCATGTGTCGCTTCCCCCACTCAGGTCCAATGGAGTTCACCTTCTTTAAAGTGATGCATGGAAGTGCATTGGATTGCGACACAATTTGAAATTTAAATCCCGCACTCAGTCCAAATCAGTCGGAACGTCCGGCACGCCCCCATTTTCTCCTTGTGGTTACCATCACAGCACTCCGTTCCTGCAGGGGTGATGGCTTAGTTGTATACAGCATGTGATCAATGATATGTATACACATGCATCATCACATATCATCACATCATATTACAGGCTGCACTTATGTATTGAACTCTATATTGGTGCTGTATTTATGTACTAAGCTTTGTTCTGGTGAAGTATTTATGTAAATCGCTATTATAATAATTCATGACAAACACAATGGGGCACATTTACTTGCTTGTTCCTTGGAGCTCACAGAAAGTGCATTGTCGGACGACAATGCACTATGCCGCAATTCACTCGTGCCCCCGATATCCTGCATGTGTCACATTCCCGCTCAGGTCCGACAGAGTTCACCTTCTTTTAAGTGGTGCTTGCAAGTGCATTGGATTGCAACACCATTTGAAAGTTAAATCCTGCGCTCAGTACCAATCAGTCGGATCATCCGGCACGCCCCCAATTTGTGTCACATGGAAGCCGGCGCAACTGCACCATAATCCGATCGCATGCAACACATTCCCAGAGCAGATACCTGTTAAATACCTATCCAAGCCATGCTATCCCCGAAAAAGACAGAAAGCCAGAGGAAAGTGCAATCTGCCACCCTTAGTAAATGAGCCTCATAGTCTATGAAGTGCCCCAAGACAAATGAAGCAGTTGTGCATAGTTTCATGATTGTAAATGCAACGGTGTGGATTGGCAGACATATAAACACACACACACATATAAACTCGGTTTTATAAATTAGATTAATTGAAGTAACTGTTTTGTGTGGGACTTTATCAATCACTCCTAATATTCTTGCTCCTCTTTACAATTTCGCTTCAGGTCATTGAGGTTTGTGGCCATACATTAATACACAGCTTTTGCCCTACAATTTCAATTGTGTTGAGGTTTGGACTCTTATTGGGTCATTGCTATACCATCATTCTTAATCTGCCATTCTATATGAGATTTGCTGGTGACCACTAAAACCTTATGGTGTTGAATAGATGGCCCCTAAAATGGATAAAATCGACGTTATAATAATTTGGTATAGAAAGGAGTTCATGGTTGACTTAATGACTGTGAGATCTGTCCTTTGGCTACAAAATAGCTCCATTCATCTCCCCTCCAGCACTTTGTGTGGCTTCACCAAACATGGCACTGTATATTATGCAGACTGCCAAAACGTTTGCTTTTACAGTGATGGTCACACTTGTTGATGATCAATGAATCATTGCCATTTAATTACTATGACTGTCCCTCTTATTTCCAATGCAAACAGTAAGAGTGTGCCTTTTACACACTACTTTAGCATTTGGGCTGAGTTTTTGTAACTAACTATATAACAACATTTGTTTTGCATGCTGTTGTTTGGTAAAGTATCTAACCTGTAAAGTTCTAAAGATGCCACTTCTGACAGAAGCATTGTGAGCATTTCACATGGTGTTCTTATTAGATTTACCCCTAGTTTCTGTGTGAACAGATTTGTACATTTCTCACTTGGCATATACTGTATGTGAAACTTCGAATAGTACACAGAAATAAATAATAAAATATCTGGGAAAGATGGAAATTACATTTTGTATGTGAAACTTGCCTGTAAGCTGAAACTCACTCATTTCTCTTCAGACAATGGTTCTTTAATGACCTATTGTTATTTTCCTAATGATCAAGGGATACAAGTCTTTCCCATATTTGTCAAAAACTGAAATGACATTTCCAATCCTAAAATTTAAAAGCTATTACATCTTCATGTCTATCAATAATCGCTGCATTTAAAGTGGTTATGCCATAAAGACAACACCCTACAATATGGCTTATTTTGGGGGAGGAGAAGGTTAGACATATATTATACTAAGTAACAAATATATTACTCTAATCTATTGGTTCACTAAAGCTAGCCCTAGATAAGTTATAGAAGAAATCAGTCTTATTCTTCCCATTCCAATAATACATGTCAGGCTTCAGGGGTAATGGAACCACTGGACAACCACAGACTAATCATGTAAGCCGACACCTGGGACCGGAGTCTAAGTGGCACCCAGTCTTCAGCAGAGTCTGCCGCAAAGCGGGTTGGACTTGCTGCGGCGTGGTACCACCAGGACGTTCCACAGGCGTGACTTTGTCCACGGTGGCGACCAAGGCAGGGTACAGAGTCAGAAGGCAAGTTCGTGGTCGGGGACAGGCAGGAGGTCAAGACAGGCGGCAAAGGTTCAGGGTCAGAGGCAGAGCAGAAGGTCAGGACTGACATCGGGGGAGTGTAAACGGGAACGGATCTGGGGTCACAACGGGAGATCAATACACAGAAATACAGAAAGGGAACAAGCTTTCTCTTAGGCATATAGCACAAAGATCTGGGGGGAATGCCGGGAGAGCCCGACTTTTATCTAAATCCAGGAAATGGATAGCGCCAATCAGTGGTGTGCTGGCCCTTTAAATCCACAAGCGCCGGAGCGCGCTCCCTAGGAGAGGGGCAAGCGTGCGCTGGGAAGGAGGAGCGTGGAGAGGTGAGTGAGGCCGGGAGGAGCGGGCACCACAGAGGGGCACAGGTGCGCCTGCGACCCAGGACGTGTGGTGGGGTGGGGAGAGGATAACTATCTATACCTTTTTAAACATCTAAAAATATAAAATTTTTATTTAATTTTAAAGTGGATTTAAAACTGTGCAGTGTTTAATAGAGGAGCAAATGGATTAAAATCTATCCTGTCTTGTCCTTGATTTAATTGATGGCAGAGAAGTGTCTGTTCCTTTTATCAGTGTACTACCTATTTGTTCAGGCAATGAAAATCTAGCATGGATAAACCTGGAGCTGTGTCTGTGGTAATCTTATATTTGTTATCCATGGCCTTCTTCCTTCTGAAATCAACTTTGAAAATTATGCAAATGAGCCAGAAGGGCTTCTGAGGGTTTGACCAGAGCCCCTCCATGCTGCAGATTCACAGGCTGTTACACTGTCTTCAGCCCCCCTTCCTTTTCTAATGTAATCTCACTGCAGCAGATGAAGTTTCAGCTCCTAGCGCACTGTATCAGCTTGTGAATCCCCCAGGGCCATTCTGGCTTCATTGGCATAATTATAAAAGTTGATTTTAGAAGCAAGGGGGCCATGGATAACGAATATAAGATTACCACACGAGGCCTGGATCTATGAGTAAGTGTCCCTGTGGCGAGTCCCAGGGAGGGCTGACTTTTTGGATGAAATGACATATGCAGATATTTAGAAGAAGCATCACTTCTAATTGATGGAAGCATAGGGGGAGATTTATCACAAGTGTCTGAGAGCAAAAATGTTCAGCTGTTAGTGAAATTAAAGCTAAGCCCTGATTCGGGCAACAAGTTCTGCTCTGGGACAGTGCTGATAAATCTCCCCCATAATTGTATAACGTTGTTGCCCATAGAAACCAATCACAGCGCGGCTTTATTCTCATACACTCTCTTTTTCAATGTAAGCTGCGCTGTGATTGGTAGCTATCGGCTCTTCTGTCCCCAGGTGACCTGCGGGGGTTCCCTGTGACTTCCGTTCACACAGCACAGCTGTCTCGTGCCCTCATTGAGGCCTCAACCACGCCCAACCGTGCAGCGCATTCTCCGCCAGGGGCGTTACCGATACCGAGAAACCCCACCCACAATCCGCCCACTCCCGCACATTTACAGTCCGGGGGAGTCACCCAAACCAAGCTAACACCCCGCCCACCGTCACATAGCCACGCCTGTCACCAACCCTCCCACTATCCGACGTAGTTAGACCTCTTTCACTCAATGGTCGTACGGAAAGCTGCGAGACTCAAAATTTCCCCGAGGTGCGGCTGCGCGATTCACGGCTTCTTAATCCTGATCTAAGAGCCGAGCCGTGATTGGGCGGGGACACAAGCGGTATCTGTAAGGACCTGTACTATTGGTGAAGCTTCCCCCAGCGGCATGTGTCCGAGCTAGGGCTTTGTATACACTCCATAGCGCTCGGCCCTTTAACAATGGATGGGGAGATCCGGGCTGATTGTTGATGGACGGGGCCGGGCTGCAGCGGAAAGCTGAACGGGGAGCCGCGGATACAGGGGACGAGAGGTGCGATTACAGTGTGAATAGAGTCCTGGAGCTGAGCGCAGACTGAGGTCGGAGGATTGGGGGGATCTGTAGGGAGTTTAGGGGGAACTTGTGATGGGGCTTTGTTGGCTGCAGTGTCCTCGGCTAGGAATGTCCATAGACCAGCAGCAGGAGGAGGATTACATGAGGCAGGGGAGCAGGATCCTCCAATGCACTCAAAATAAGAATATATCTTACATCCCTATAGAAGGGTTAAATGGCCAAGAAGTCTGTAATACTATGTATCACTTGTGTCAGATATTGTTTTGTTTAGTTTTTTTTTAGAATTTTATGTATTTTTTTTCTAAAATATATTTTGCTTTTTTTTAATATATTTTTTTTTTTATGGATTTTTTTTCTACAGTATCACTCCCAGTATGAAAATCCTCTAGTTAACTATACACTCAAGTTATGTAGTCATTGCATGTCTAAATGTAATAAATATATATATTTTTCAGTTATGTCACATTTTATTAGCTTAGACTATCATTTTATTTTATCATTTTTATTGTAGTTCTATGTAAGTGTTCCTTTTACGACGTTACTACTATTTGGTTTATTTAAAATTTTTTTTAATATTCCAGGTTTTTAATTTTATTATATTACACCGATCTGACGTTACCCTTATTTTTATACTAGTCCTTTTATATTAGGCTTATTATTATTAATGGTTTATTGTATTAGATTTCATAGATTTCAGTGTTTTGGGGGGGTTTTATTAGTACTTTTTTTTTTTTTTTTTTTTTAAACCCTTGCATTCTAACTTTTTCCATAGTTGTTATTCTTTTTCTTTTTAACCCCTTTCATGCCTGTGTAGTTTTTCTTATGTATTAAATACATCACTGATCAACAAGGCAGTGACAAGACATAATTAGATTTGCAGGTGTGAGAAGCCAGAGTCTCAGAATATTTTTTTTTTTTAAGAGTGTGAAGGGTTAAACCCCTGTTGGTGGGATTTTAATTAAGTGCAAATAAGGCTGGAAAGGTTTTTTCCCCCCTCTTTCTGTTTTAGTAGCTCCCACTTAAAGGGGACTCTTTGTATGTAAAGTTGGTGGAGTAGGGTGTTATATTGTGGTATATGAGGGAAATTGAGTTATTTGGTGTTTTTCTCTCTCGCAGACCAGGTTATTCTGCCTTCTGCTCTCTTGACTTCTCTTGAAATGGAGCTTGAAGGGTTGTGGTGGAAGGGTCAGCTTGCTGCAGACATTCATCAGGCTCTGCGGTATAAAGTAAGTATGCTATCCTGTGCCCCTATTGTCTAATACATTCTAAAAAAAAAAAAAAATTGTGAGTTTTTAAATCTGTGTTGAAAGTATGTATTAAAAGTGTATATAAATCTTGGGTTTTTTTTTTTTTAAGTGTACTAAAAAGTATATTTAAATAAATATTTCTATTGCGCCATCATATTCCGCAGCGCTGTACAAATCATGGAGGCAAATTAAGAGTAATAACACGATCATGATAAAATAATACGTCCCTGCACCCAATCTACGTTGAGTCTATTGATTAGTTGAAGTTTTAATGTGTTATTTATCAGAGTTTATTAGTTGGGGGGGGGGGGGGGGGGACATGTTGCACAGTAAAATAAAATAACACACTCGGTAAAGCGGTTACAGGAGGTAAAAAAAACAATTATAAAAAAATAAAACTACATTGTTTTTTTGTTTTTTTAATAAATATTAAATATTTTCCATTTGAAATAAAATTTTTAAAAATTATTTTTATATGTAAAATGTAATATTTTTTTACAATTCTATATAAAAAAAAATATATATAATTTTTTTAACTGTATTTCGAATAGAAAATATTGAATATTTTTTTAAAAATTAAAACCATGTAGTTTTTTTTTTTTTTGTTTTTTTTTAATTTTCTTTTCTCCCCAGAAGGTAGGTGGTAGAAGCAGATATGTGGTCACCCCCTGTACATTCTATTACTAGAGGGAAGCTCCTTGGTGTTTTATTGTCTAGCTGTGTCTGAGTTGGGGCCAGCTGGTTACTTCCCAATGCCTCAGTTCACACTCCAGTGTTAAGTAGCAGGGTGCCTTCGGTTTCCTTTAGGGCATATGTGTTGGAAAATAGTTTGTGATCCAGGCTCTGGGGGTGCTGCCACAAGTAGATTTTCACGGTTTTAATCTCTTTTGTTATTCAACAGCCTGCTGGGGGTTGTCCCTTAAAATGGCAAACTGGCCCAGGCTTCTTTTGTTGCTACAAGTGTCCTGCTCCAAGGTGGTGGAGGCTTTTATACCACTGATCTTTTGTTCTTCTATTCAGTATCCCGAATCTACGACTTCTTGTCCCCATTCTTTTATTTACATTAATTTGCCTATAATATAGATAGTAACTTTTTTTTTGTTTTGTTTTATTTTTGGGTATCGGCTCTTGATTTCCTTCCGCTGCGCACTTGAGTGGATTAGGTTGCTGTGGTTACCCACGTTAATTAATTTGATGAATTGCTCTTCTATGAGGCTCAGTCATGTCTAAAATCTCCACAACTAAATTAGTGTTTTTTAGATTTTTTTTTTTTTCTTCTTTCTAAACCTAAAATAATAGGGAGTTGTGTGAGGAGTTTTGTCTCTGTAAGGAATTTCACTAAGCTAATTATAAATGCGTTATCCCAAATTCACTCAGGGTATGAACCCGGCCTTAACAATGGAGAATAGTGTGTGTCTGGACAGGCTGTGAAGATGGACAGCCGATGCATTGGGTCCTTCCATTAATAATGTTTATCTACTGGTGTCAGGGAGACATCTGCTCCTTGGTGACCACTTTTATGTCAAGTTCACACTTAAAGGAAATCTACCATAAAAACCAAGTCGTCTAAAGCAGTGACTCTAACTCATAGATTTAGGCTCTGTGACTGGTATTCGTCATATAATTTGTTATCCTATGGTTTCTTCCTACTAAAATCACCTTTAACAATTATGCTAATAATTCAAAAGGGCTCTGGGTGGTGTTACCAGAGCAGCCCTGTGGATTCGCTTCGAAGGCTGTTACACTCTCACCCTTCCCTTACTCCTTCAGCATTTCATCCTCCCTCTGTGAGATTACGTCAAATACAGTGGGATGGGGATGTGGTCCAGCACAGTGTAACAGCCTGTAAAGCTACAGCACGGAGGGGCTTTGGTAACATCCTTTTACCAGACCCCTTCTAGCTCATTAATATAAAAGTAAATTATAGAAGGCAGGGCATCACAGTTAACATATAAAAGAAAATCCACAGTCTTAGTGCCTGGATCTATGAGTAAGTGTCCCTGGTTTATCATGTTTCATATTGAAGGAAGATTTCTTGTAATGTTGTAATATCAGTCTTCTAGGGATGCAGTCAGAGATAATCCAGTATAATCTGTAAGTGCTCAGCAGATTGTACATCACATCCTATCTGCAAGCTTCATGTTATAGAGCAGGAGGAGGTGAGCAGATTGTACATAGTGTCCTATCTACAGGCAGCATGTTATAGAGCAGGAGGAGCTGATTAGATTTTTGTATAAAAGTAGAGCAGGCGGTCGATTTCTATACACAGAGATTATTGATTTCCATCCATAGTACAATCTCCATGAACATTTATAAGATGCTTATGGCTAATAAGTGGCATGGATGCCAGGGACCCATGACCTCCCTTATAGAGGGTTAGTGGTTTCCTTTTGTCAGGTTTATGATATTCGAGGCTGCGGTTGGACATTTTCTTGTCCAGTCCTGGTGACTTCTGCGGCTCTGTGACAAGTCCCCGTTGTCTCTGGATATCCATGACTCCACTGATGGCTATGTTGAGTCATGTTGTCCAAAAGCATCAGTCTTCAGTCATCAAAGGTCATAAAGTTTAGTTGTGATTGTGTCATTTTTGGAGGCTTTTGCAAAGTGTTAATGGGGCCTGACCATTGGAGCATTCAGCACCTGTTTCTGGGGGTAACTCAATACTGAAGTTTGGGTTTGATCATTTGTATTCAGGGGGTTTAATCAAGTGGAGTGAAAGTTGGAAGTACAATGGTCGGGGCTTGTGGTTGTTCCTTTTGCGTATGAAGTATCTATAATTCTAGAATAACTTTGGCATCTGTATCGTGTGTATTCCTACTATTCCAGTAAATGGGAAGGTATAAACCTGATGCTATTGGATACATTGCATGTTAAAGAGGTTCTCAGGGATCTGAGTATTGATGGTCATTTGGTGGGGATGTGTTTTCTAGGACCCCTGCCAATAAGCACAATACAGGGGGCACAGTGCAGACCCAGCAGCTGATTAATATGACATCTGCTCTTAGTAGTACATCTCCTAAATGGAACAGCCTTGTGCATTGCAGCAGAAGGGATGACAGTCTTGCTCTACAGAATAACCTACACCCAGTGTCGGACCAGGACATCTTGGGCCCACCAGATAAAATAGTTCCGGGGCTAACCCTTCATTATCCCCTAGGAAATAAACCCTAATAACCTCCACTTAGGTTGTCTTCTGCTGTATATATGGTGTCTGGTATTAGGCTGGTGACACACGTGGCGTTTCTGTCGCGTTTTTACGTTGCGTTTTTTTTTTTTATTCCTCTTAGTTTTGCTTCTTGGGTTTTCAAATGGGATTCTTGATTGTGTCTTTACTTGATGTTTTCTCCATTGTGTTTTTGAAGATCCGCGTCTGTGAGGTGTTTTTTAAAAATGCACGCAATTGTGTGCACAAACAGCAAACCCAACTGAACATTGAAAAAAAAAACATCACATGTCACTGACCTTGGGCCCACGGTCACACGTGCTGCTTGTGTTACCGTCATAATGCAATGCTGGGTCATGGGCCTCGGCCCGATCACATATGTGATTTTACAGGGCATGCATGTGATCGGTATCCAGGTCCTGGTGTCTTGTAATGTTTAAATGCAATACACCGGGGGCTGGTTAACAATCACATATGTGTTTCCCTGGAAATGCATATGCAATCGGGCACGTGTGACTGCGGCCTTAGGTTAAAGCCTGGGAACACCGGGGAATCCTCTGGTGGGCTAGACCGACACTGTGGACATCGGTCACGCTAAAAATCCAGTTATACTTGATTACATTTCTGCAGCACATATCCTACAACAACATCGTCATTCCTCAGTTATTATTTAAAATAATCTTAAGAATTAATTGATAAGAGGGCGGGCATTTAACTTTTGTTAGGTCTTAATCACTTTCCCAGCAGTGTTTTTTTCTTTTAACATATACATTATTTAGAGAATGTCCTATATATTTTTGCTTGTTTGAAGATCACGTACGACAATAGTATATGGATCCACAAAATAAAATATTTTATTTCTACTGATGATGAAGAGAATCGGGTGTTATGCTTTTTGATGGGCAGTTCATATCTCTGTTAGGGTTCGGTCACACGTTGCGTTTTTGGGGCCATTCTTGTTGTTGTTTTGCACGTTTACCAGGCGTTTGACTGGCTTAAGAAGGTGTGAAAAGGTCAATACAGCTACTTACACTTCCCGAAATTAAGAAAACTGATTCATGCCAAATGCATGGTAAACATACAAAACTGGTCTTTTGACTTGCATCAGTGATTGGGAGCCAAAACTAGTAATGGTGGAAAACGCGTAACAATTGCAAGTCTTTCCATATGCACGTCCTCTGCAGGTGCCTCACCTGGTTTGTCTATCAATAACTGATGCAAATAACTGAAGACCAAACTGCGATGTGAACTGGCCCTGTGTTTTCATTTACCTGTTGCATTTCAATGGATGCCACACGGATGGAAAAAAGAAAATACTGATGTGGATAGAAAACGGATCAGTTGTTAACAGACGCAGAGTGGAGATGCCTGTTGCGAATAAGCCCCTATTACTCGCCTGCCTCAGTTATAGAAATGCAAATGTGTGAATGAACCCACAAGTATATGATACAGTTTCAAAGTGTACGAACTTGTAAATGTATCCATTGCAGATAACACTGTATAAACATTGCATTCCCTTCCACAAAGTGAGTGGGGGTAGAATGTCCCGTGCGTTTGTCTGAAGGCTTGAGTTACCTCTCCGCTGTCTCTGTTTACTTAGGAATTGAAGCTTCCGTCCTACAAAGCTCAGTCTCCCCAGTTGAACTTAAGACGCTACTTTGCAGACTTGATCGCCATTGTCAGTAATCGATTTAAGCTGTGTCCTACCGCCCGCCACCTCGCCGTCTACCTGCTGGACCTCTTCATGGACCGATACGACATCTCTATCCAGCAGCTTCACATCGTGGCGCTTTCCTGTTTGTTATTAGCATGTAAGAACAATTATTATTATTACATTTTTAACATTTTCTTATGTGTGCAATATTTGTCATAATTTTACCTCTAACTATACAAATTGAGTCGCCTGTGAATTATTGGAAACCTCAATCCACATAAAGGGCTATTACTGTTTCTTGCAACATGCCAGGTTCTCCAATATACTGCATCCGTTCTATACAGGTACATTCTCTCCTCTTATCTTCTTAAGAGATGATAATAATTCCTTTATTTATATAGCACACACAGATTATGTAGTGCTGCACAGAACTTTCCAATTCGGTCTCTGTCCCCATGGGGCTCACAATCTAATCAACCTACCAGTATGTTTTGGAGTGTGGAATAGATTATAACGTGTTGATTGATGGAGGCATTCACACTACCGCAAGGGGGATGTATATACGGCCGACGTATATATGGCCGATATACGTCCCCCATAGACGGCAATGGGCGCACGGCGCCCTACGGGAGCGGTACGGTGCAGCACACGTGCGGCTCCGTGCCCCGTGAAAAAATAGGACATGTCCTATTTTTCCAGGGCATACGGCGCCGTGCGCCATATATCCCTATGGAGAGGGGCGGGGGTGAGCAGCGCTCTCCCCCTCCTCCTCTCCCCGCGCGCTGCCGTGTGCCCGCCTTGCTACGGTACGGCGGGCACCGGTCGTGTGAATCCAGCCTTAGTTGTGGGATCTCACGGATCACAAGAAGGATGTTCTGTTGTTCCTCCAAATGTACAGACAAAAGTAGTTGAATGTTTGGCGATTTCCTTCAGTGCTATGAAGATGGATGTAGCAGCAGATGCAAGGGTAACCAACTGCTATGTTAATTTGGGGGTTCGCCGGACTAGTTCTTGTGATCTGTGGGGGTTCCACTGCTGGGAGCTTCACTATTCATTATCCTCAAGTTCCATGGATAAGGGATAACTTGTTGTAAATGGACAACTCATTTAAAGGGGTTGGCCACTCTTACATAAATTACCCATGTGCAAATTACCCTGCCTTAATAATAATCCTGAATGCTCACCAATTGATTCATCATCCTTGGTGCTTCATTTATTGCTGTGTGCAGACTCTCTTTGCAGTCTTCATAGACATGTAGACAAAGATCATACACTGATAAATAGGAGGGACCTGCAGCAGGAGCTTATGCAGAGACCTGTCTAACGGAACAGATTTCTTGAAAAGTGGACAACCCCTTCAAGAATGCATAACTTATTCAAAATCCACATTGTTAGATTTATTATACACAAGGCAAAGTCCATGCTTGTCCGGTGCCTGGTGCCGAACCCACCTCTCATCTATGGATAGAGAGTCCAAAGACTCTTGGCCGATGGCATATTTTGGAGACTATAAGGATCAGGCAGTGGGATTTCAGTCTTTCTTTCAGTGGTGTAACTTGAAGGGCCCCAGTGCAAAGTCTGTGCCATACCCCCGACTATAATGTATGGGTTATAGTAATAGTCTTCTCATATGGGAAAGTGACAACTTATGGACCCCTTAAGCCTCCTGGGCCCGGTTGTGACTGCACTGTCTGCAAACCTTCAAGTTACACCCAGACTTCGCAAATACATCGGTTCTCACAGAGCTGCTATGAAAGCATGAAAAAGTTTTTCGGAGAACTCGTGCACTTCATGCATTGATACCTCATATCTCTTGCTGGACTTTACCAGCCTATGGAAAGATGCCCAATTCGTCTTCCAAAAACCCTTTTGCTGCTGAGTGCTGTGAAGACCGTTCATTATTAGAAAGTTAAGTGTTGTTACATTTTTCTCCCTCTATATCGGTGGAGCCTAAACTGTTGCAAGTGTAATAGTAAATGCCTGGCGCTGGGAACGTTTGATTTACACGACATCCCCCAGTATCACAGTGAGGTTACTGTTTGCATTGAATGGAGTCGTCTCTTGTAGAGGAGGATTTGTGTAATGCCTGTACATGGTATGCTGGCTGCTGGCTAATGTGATTTTATACATAAAGTGAATGCATTGTAATAGCGGCTGATCTGTATAAATGATGGAGTAAAGCACTTGGCTCAGGAATCCGCCCTCGTTACTTCTATAAAGGTCACTCTGTGACGCTGGGATTTTGAGCATTAATTTATTCCATTCCCCCAGCAGCTATGAAATATTCACGACATGTATACCATGGTATACGTTATACACTGTCACGTGGGTTTATGCCCTATTCTGGTTTAAGGGCTCCATTGTCACACTGCCATTGTCCTCTCCATCGCCTACACCTATTGTGGTGACCAGTTGTTTTCTTCTCCCCAAATCCTTTGAGGAAGACACTATCCATGGGCCACTTGTGTAAAGGTGATTTTTATCACATCACAAATCTGTATGATACACTTTTTCCATTCAATCCATGGGTTAAAACTGCTGTGGCCAAGGGGTTTTATCTTTCTAGAGGAACTTCTTATAGAAAGTAAATAAGTTAGTTACTTTTTTAAAGAAAAGACCCCCTTCCCCAGCTTTAATGGAAACTCCTGATATCAGGTTCTCGTATGATATGTGACTGTTGAGCTGATCCCTGACCTTGGCTCTGATCTGCCACTCATACAGACATCCATTATTAAGGCCATGGATTTGCTCTGCCATCAGAAAAAAATTATAAGATAGATATAATTATATGATAGGATACAAAATAATGGAATGTAGTCAGGTGTAGTCAGGCTCCTCCTTCAACAAAAAAACCTTCTCTCCATGCTGTTGAAAGAGCCTAAACCATCCATCTCCTAAAGTGTTTTCTTTAGATGTGTAAGGCTACAACCCTGCAAAATTTCTATACATAATCGGATGCATTTTGCTTTGTAATTAGGTAAATTTGAAGATAAAGAAGACAGAGTACCGAAGCTGGACCAGCTGAATAGTCTAGGATGTATGACCAACATGAACCTGGTGCTAACCAAACAGAACCTGCTCCACATGGAGCTTCTGCTGCTGGAGACATTTGAGTGGAACTTGTGCCTCCCAACTCCTGCACATTTTATCGATTACTACTTGTCCATTGCTGTCCATGACACTGACCTCCATGATGGTTGGCCCATGATCTGCCTAGAGAAGACCAAAATCTACATGGCCAAATATGCAGACTATTTCTTAGAAGTATCTCTGCAAGGTGAGACCATCTCGCTTTCGTGTCTGTTGAGTCAGGGCTAAGATCGGACGGTGGAATTAATCTTTAACGTTTGTTTGTTTTTCGGTTTCCTTTGCAGATCACGTGTTTTTAAATTACATTCCTTCGCTCGTGGCGGCTGCGTGTGTGGCGGCGTCACGCATTATCTTACGGCTCACACCGTCCTGGCCTATGAGGCTTAACCGTCTTACTGTTTACTCTTGGGACATCCTTGTGCCTTGTATTGAGAGATTACTGATGTAAGTATCTGGAAAGTGCTGCTCCATTCCCAGAATATTGATGGCTGTAAATACAACCCGAATCTGCTGGTGAACATCCAGTCTGTAGAAGTATTCCCGAATCTTTTTAGAGGTTGATAATTTTTACAGACCAGTATGTAGAATAGGCTATATGGTGTATTGTTCTGACTGCCACTTCCTACGTATTTCATGTCTCTCCCCATAGAAGTCTTTGAGGCCAGGAAGTTGCCTGGTTTCCAAATGACTTTGTGCTATTAATAGCTGTTGAGAGATGTACGAGTAGATGGAGTCATATTATACCGCTATATAGTGATCCTTAAAGGGATATTCCCATGTCCGGTATTTGTGACCTGTCCAAAGGAGAGGTAGCCCACACATATCTTTGGAACGTGGGGTTTACTAACCCCATTCATTCAAAAGCTGGAAATGGCCGAAAGTCCATAATTTTTGATGTTTCCATTAATTTTAATTGAGAGAAGCCGTACATGGCTGACAAATTATCCATATTAAGACAGGGTTGCTGGAAAAATCGTTCCTAAAATATGGTGGGGTCCTTGCCTATCATGTATTTATGACATATCCTGTGTTTATATCCTGAATAGTGTGCTTGGCAATGCCCCTTGTGCACAGAATTGTTTGATTTATTGTGACTAAAACGGTGTTCCGGGATGTACATTCAGCTTTAAAGGGAACCTGTCATCAGAAAATGACCTAATAAACCACTACCAGTATGTTGTCAGCTTTTGAAGTGATATGTAAGTTAGATGTATAAAGTCAGGGAGGAGGAGAGTTAAACACTGAAATCAAGCGCTCCCTCTGAACACCTCTTCCCACGTGATTGACTTCATTCACCAGACTTCGGTAGATCTAATCAATGATGTCTCTGGACGCAGGACCATCAATTACAGTGAAGAGGGCGTTCTAAGGCAGGGAGAGCTTGACTTCGGTGTTAAACTCTCCGCCTCCTTGACTTGATAAAACCAATTTACATCTCATTTCGAAGTTGATTTTCTGGATGATGCCATCACACTGGGTCACGAAAGAAACATCTAGAAGCAGCTCAGTTCACAACATACTGCTAGTTGTTTATTAGGCCAATTTCTGATGACAGGTTCCCTTTAAGAAGACTTACTTCGTAGTAGTGTAACCGGATATTATACTTCTGCAGTTTTCTAATTCTTCTTTCTGTTCCTTGTAGTGCACATGACAACGACGTGAAGGAAGCCAACAAGCACAAATCTCAGCTAAGCCATGCCGCGGCTCCATGTCTGTTTCCCCAGTCCCCGGCTCCACCACAAGCCCACATCCATCAGCACATACCCCACTTTCTGCATTCCCAGCACCAGCTGCAGTTCCATCATCAGCCAGCTCCTCCACCGGCCAGCTCTCAGCAGATTGTGACTACAGCCCATACGTCGGCCTTCCCTCTGCAGACCTGCTCCTCGGGTCTGACCTCCAGCGTCCAGCCGCGGGCACACATACAGACTGCTGCCAGTGTATCTCTAGCCGCTGTGCCCATAGAAGTAAAGCCCTGCATAGGGATTTCTTATAACAGGAACTTTCCCGTGAACGGACACTACTCTTGTATCACTCAGTGTTTCGAGAGATGATTAAGACCTTTCACAACCTTCATGCACGACTCAAGCAATACATACTGTGAAACCTATACTGCGTACTTTTCTTTTGGGGTTATACCCTTCTCCCTCAGTGAAGCGAGACCAGAGGAAGAGTCTGTTACATGAGCAAAGAAAGTTCCGAGACTAATTTCATTATGAGACTCCTAGGTCTAAACCACTCAATGGTGCTACAAAAAAAATGACCGACCGCCCAGGACGGACACAGCACAATCTTCAGGGAATCTTTTTGAATTTTTTATTATTTTGGTTGGCTTCTCTAGACAACATTGCTCATATGTTATGAAGGAGATGTACAGTATTAATATGTAGAAACGTTGCCTATCCGTGGAGATATGGCAGACTTGCCTTCACTCGTGGCCAGCGTTGCGTCTGCTCTTAGCTGGTCTTAATGGTTAATGGTTCCTCTACTGGTAAATGTTGAATCGTTGCTCTAATAATCCCATTATACCTCAATTCTTTTTAAAAGGCAATCTTTCACACTAACTCAGGGAAATAATATATATCTATAACTTACTCTTCATGCTGCTGGTGTTTTATTTAATGTAGGGCTAGAAGTTTAAATAGTTCTGTTTCTGTCCAGCAAAAGTGTTTTTTTTTTCTCTTTTTAAAGGGAACCTGATAGTAAGTTTACGGGCGCCTTAAAGTGAACCTTTCACCAAGAAAGGGATTTTTATCTAGTGGCAGGATCCAATGCTGATTTTAAAAATGCTTTTGTTAGCATTCTGAAACATTTCAGTAGTTAATAATAGTTTATTTTTATATTACCTGGCTCCCTGCCAGAAGCATGTGGTTTGTCCCAGGGAGGTGCAGCTGTGTGTGCTTGTGCCGCCTCATGCATTCCTACTCTCTTCCACAACGTCACTCACCCTTCCTCCCCTGCCTGCTCAAAGCACATGACAGGAAGTGTGGAGAAGAGGAGACTGACACAGGCCATTGCTGCCCCTCCCCCAGGACTCACTACACACTGCTGGCATGGTGCCAGGTAATGTGAAATAACTTTATAAACTACTAAAATGATTCTGAATGCTGGCATTTTTAAAATTGGCATAGGATAAGCTATTGGAACCCGTCACCAGCTAAAAATAACATTCCTGGTGACAGGTTCCCTTTAACTGTCAGCATGCCTGGGGTATGGAAGCCAAAACCATTTTTACCTTACCCTTGCTTGTGGCATCGTTCACATTGGGCTCGAGCCTGCTTCATACCCTGGCGCATGCGTGGTGAAGTGAGGTGTACTGTGCAGTCACCTTTTCCACCCAGAATCCTAATACAAGTAAGGTAAACTCTAGGCTGGACATTTAGGGGACCCAAACCTACTGACAGGTTTTCCTTTAAGCTGCTCTCCGGCCCCTTTGTCTTTGGCTAAATGCCCTTGTGGGAGCGGTTTCGTGTAACTTATATCCAAATATATACTGTGTGCTGTTACAAGAACAAATGTGAAACTTGCTAGTAAACCCTCTGGTTACTTTTAGATGAGGACTTGACCCAGTAGGTAGGATTTTATAGATATAGTTATTGTGTAACGTCTTGAAGCCAAATGATGATGACCAAAACTAGTGTCCATGATAGGAACAGTAACGGCGTAGGAAGGGGTTTTAGGACATGTCAAGTAGACCTTGTATAAGAGTCACATCGGTAGAGGCTTTGCTATCCCCTACTAATCGCCCAAAAAGGTGACCATACTTAAACGGTCTCATTTGTACGGTGATCCATTCTGTGTTGATCGCGTAACTGATTCTAGTTCCCGACCCCCCCAACCCATGACCTTCAACTAGAAAGTAAACCCCCTTTAACATCAGACCTTGCCCTTGCCCTTGCCAATTTAAACAAAAATCGATGTTACAAATAAGGTTTAGGAGCCGCCGTTTTGGAGATTACTGCCTCATGCAATATTTTGCAGTTTATTGAAACTTTTTTTTTGCTCTCCATTTGTTCAAATATTTGTAGAGTTTATGTGATATATCTATTTTATTATATTTTTCTTAGTGTAGTTAGGAGATCCCGTTCCAATTCTTTAATCATAGATGCGTAGCGTTTTTTTTTATAGTTTGTTTAAAAAACCTTGGGCCACGGAAAGGGAAATCCAGAGGCCTTATCCCTAGAAGCCAATCAGGTTCCGGCATTTTTTTTTTTTGCAGCTAGGTTTGATTGGTCGATATGGGAATCGGGTCTGCGTTTCTATATTAGAGGCCCGTAATTGTGTTTAATCAAGAAGTGCCCAAGGAATCCATGTTTTATGGATATAGCATTCCAGCTTGAGAACTTCAGAAGTGTCTTTATTTAACTACCTCATTATTACAAAGCTCTGCCCTAACTTGAATAACAGCTAACTTGTGTGCCCAATTTTAGGCGATTATAAGTTGTGGTGTTATTGTTTTTTTTTGTTTGTTTTTTTTCGCAACAACTACTATAGGACGTAAAGGCTACTTACTAACACTGGAGCTGACAAAGGGAACAATTTAGAAAAAAAAATAAATGTTTTCCAAATATATTGCATCTGTACATAGCCCACCTTGACTTTTTTATTATTTTAAAAGGCAGCATGTTTTGATAGAAAAAAAAAATCACTACAATTTATTTTTCTTTTTTTCTTTTTTTTTTTTTTTTTATTATTTATTATGTAGTATAATCGGTTTGTTGTGCAAAGACATAATCGTTAAAACAGCCAAAGCTATGTTCACGGAGAGCTGTTAATTGAGAAAGGACTTGTTACAGGTTTTGAATACAGAAGCCAAATTGTTGTGGGGTTTTTTTTTTTCTCAGTGGGGATACTTAAAAAAAATTGTTGGAGTATTAAACCACAACAAAGAATTCTGGGTGAGTGCTATGCACTTTGGATTTTTTAATAAACGGTTTGTTTGCCTAAATGCGTGTTGAGTTTTGTTTTTACACTGCAAAAAGTTACACTTTAGCCTTTAGGTTCAAGATTGACACTTAAGTTCTATTTTAGCACTCTCTTGTATGAATACTAAGGCCCCGGGTTCAAGAAGTATATCACTTCATGATAAATTGTGATACGTTGCCTGGTTTGGGTCCACCCCTTAGAACGGGAGACAGAGCGAACATCGGCAGCAGCCGGTGATTGGGTGCTGTTGAAGTTCCGGGTGTCTCTTGGATGATGTAACTGTTCTTGTATGGACGGTGACATTACCGGGGACCTTCTAGACCGTACGCTCAATGAAGACTGGGGGTGGATGTTATACAGTTGCATCTGTCCCCTATTATGGCCTCCACTGAGTAAATATGTCGCTTTGCAGCAGAAAGCCATGGATGAAAACTAGAAAAATGTGCAGACTGGCCCTGTGAAGTGCCGCATCACACTAAGGCTGCATTCACACACATGTATGGGGGATGTATATACGTCCCCCATACACTTCTATGGGCTCACGGCATCGTACGGGAGCGGTACCGTACCGCTCCGTACCCCGGAAAAGCTAGGACATGTCCTATCTTTTCCCATATTACGGCGCTGTGGCCCATATGTTCCTATGGAGAGGGGCGGGGTGAGCTGCGCTCCTTCTCCTCTCCCCGTGCTGCCGTGCGGCGGGCAATGGCAGTGTGCATGTAGCCTAAGGGTGATGCCACGCATGACGTTTTTGGTATGTTTTTGCCATGCATTTTTTCCATTTGTCCATTTTTTACTTTTTTGGTTCTTTACCATGCGTTTGGCTGTTTACAACATGCTTACAACATATTTATCTATTAAGATAATTGGGAAAAATGGTCAAAAACTGTTGACTTTTCTAAAAATAAAAAAAAAACTGCATGCTTAAAAAAGGACTGAAAACGCACATGTGGTGTTTTGAACCCGTTTTTGGGCTGTTTTTAAGCAGTCCGTTAAAAACCGCATGCGTTTTTTGAAAACGCATCAGTTTTTGACTGGTTTGACCAATTATCTTAATTAAAACTGGTCAAAAAACTGATGCGTTTCCCATTAACGGACTGCTTAAAAACGTCCCAAAAGCGGGTTCAAAACGCCACGTGTGCCGCCGGCCTAAGGGGTGAAGTTTAGCATCGGGATGGCTTTGGTTGGGGGTCAAAATGTCAAATCCACCTGTGCTCCTCAGTTTAATGGCCGTTTTTGGGCCGTTTTTAGTTAGTGCGTTTTCAGATCGTAAAAAAACGCATGCGTTTTTGTCAGTTTTTAATTGTGCAAATTCGGAAGACCGGACAAAAACGCATGCGTTTTTCATTTACTATCACTGTCATTATCGACACTTTATAATTATTTTGACTTCTATTTCCTATATATATATATATATATATATATTCATACACTTTCAAGTCTAAAAGTTTATGTAACCCATTAGTCAATGGACTTTGTCTTTGTACTTGGTCCAATACTGTGACAGAAAAGACAATTTTTTTTTTAACTGTACTTCTTCTTCCAAAGCTAATCCTACTTTTCAATAAAGTCATATTTTTTAAGTTTTTTCTTTTTTTTTGAGGGGGGGAATTTTTGTCTAAATCAAGTTTGAGTTGATCTTCCCTGTTAGGTGTAAAACTTGAACTGCAAGGTCATATAGAGCTAGGAGACCATATTTAGATCAGAAGGCTTTCTAATAACAGAGCCTGAATCTATAAATGTGTGTTGCGGCAGACGTGTAATTATCTATGAGAAGAGGGAATGGCTGACAGCTGGACCAGACACACGCTGCAAACCTGTGATTCATGAGGAACTGGCTGGTGGTCACGGAATGTAGATCACACAAACCTCATCCATCTCCATCCAGGATCAACTACTGACACTCCTTTTTAGATGGGTTTTATGGATTACTTAGGGTAATTATTCCTTGAGAGCATAAATGTGACACTTCTGTATATATTATTGTATTGAATACAGGATTCAAAGGAGCAGACTTATTTATAACCTGTCACCTAAGGGCTACAGCTCTGTACTGTAATCAAATTTTGTGTATAAAGCTCTTGTCCTGCAGGGAGGACAGTCATCTTGTTGTAATATGATGTTGAGGCAGTGTTTAGTCCAGGAAATATGGCCCCATGATGCTGACTTTTACAGGATGAATATGCTTGTGTGAAGGCTGCTTCCTTCTTTAAAAGGGTTGACCACTTTACCTCATGTAATTTGTAATGTGTGGGCAGGGGGCAGGATATTAGGCAGTTTACCAATATACATATATTAAAAGTTCTGTTCTGCTTTCCTGATATGTAAAGTGAAGCCTTCTGTCTTTTACCTCATCAGCCAGACATTACTGTCCATAAAATGGCCGCAGATGGAGAGTCATGTGATCTCGTAGTGTTTGTGAGCTATTGACCCGCCCGGTCCTTGATTTTATATTCGTCGATACTATCATAAGGTCCATTGCTCAAGGACAGATAGAGATCACATGACCCTCCATTTGCAGCCAATTTATGGACAGGAATGTCCAGCTGATGAGGTAATGGACAATTGGCTTCACTTTACATATCAAGAATGGGTTGCAAAACTTTTAATAGATGTATATTGGTAAAATCCTAACCCCCACTTTACCTCCTGTTTTATATCTTGCACCTCACACTTACACAAAACACATGAGGTAAAGTGATCAACACCTCTAAGGCCGCGGTCACACGTACCACTAGGCGTCCGTTCATAACGCGACGCTAGCTATCGGCTTAACAATCGCATGCGTTTCCCTGGAAACACATGTGCGCTCAGGCCGAGGACCTCCCCCTGTGCGTTAGCGTCGCGTTATGAACAGACGCCTAGCAGGACGTGTGACCGCGGCCTAAGACCCAACATGTTCATGTTTCAGATGGATGACCCATAGAAGGCCTCCCCAGTGGTGATCTTACGCAAAATGCTGATTTCTGGTTTGGACAACTAGTGATCGATTTATAGTTAGGGGTCGCTGTCCTTTAAGTGGAAAATGTGTTCTTTACAAATTGTGGTGTCCAAATGAAGCCTAAATGTGAACAGAGGCTGATTCAATGAAATGAAATATCATATAGTAATATTATACGAAGCATGCCATATTCAGGATGATATATAGCTCAGGGTGCCGACTTTTAGGATGGGTTTATACAAAACCCTTCTCTTTTGGGCCAAGGATTTTGAATTGTTACTGAAAATTCAAGACTATCCTGGCTAATTGTTGTAAACTTTATGTAAGTACAACACCAAAGGTTGCAGCAAATTATAGGATATGATACAGGCAGTACATATAATCAGATAGATGTATTTTGGGTCTCACAGATATTGATTGATACATAATGAGTCTATAGCTTTGGTTATTGATTGTATAGGAAATCCTGCCACCTGGAACAACAGAATGACCAGCTTTAGCTGTGTGTCCAGAGACTTGGTGTCACTTGGATGGTTGGCAGCTGAGATCACAGCTTTGCACTCACAGGAAATCCTAGCGGATATACAGTCAGTCACCAGCCTCCTCTTCCTACTGACAAATATTCATCCATTAGAAAGAACCTAGAGGACATGGTAACAAACAATCAGGAAATATCAAAATCTACACACAGAAGGCGGCCATATACAATAGGTAGAAGTAGGGTTATGCATGAACATCCAATGAAAGAATACTCCTTTCACAACCCTGTTGTTATAAGTCTGATTGGACAGAAATTGGTCAGATATCTGTACATGTGAATGCATCTTCAAACCACAAATGTGGGGAAATTGACATAAATAGGTAACAAGTTGCAACTTTTTCTGTAATAGTTCATAAAAGGTCATGCCTGTAAATTGAGGGTTAGCATATAGGGAGCTGCCTTCCAAAATCTGTCATTGGAGCACAGTTTTTCTATGCAATCTTATTAGCATATTCCTTTCTTCTGATTTATTCTCACATTCTACAGTTAATTACAAGGTAAGAGCCTGGGACATCAATAAGACATTGTTTAGGACCAAGGGATGAGAAATGTTGTTCCATTTTGTGTCTTGGACATGGGAATGTGAGTCCTCCTGTCTTGTCACAGCTGGAGGGGACCTTC
Source organism: Engystomops pustulosus (assembly GCF_040894005.1). Taxonomy (NCBI): domain Eukaryota; kingdom Metazoa; phylum Chordata; class Amphibia; order Anura; family Leptodactylidae; genus Engystomops; species Engystomops pustulosus. Next base: position 60,139,396 of record NC_092421.1, on the reverse strand, counting down.
TGGCCTGAAGGCCTATTCATTATCCAAGAGCTGAATTCACACTGTGAGGGGTAATGGTCCGCTGGTCACTCGTCCAGTGAGGTCTTGTCATTAAAACCAAAATAATTAAAATGTTTTCGTCCATAGACTTCTGGTGATGGATTCATCTACAATCCAATGGCTGCAGGGCCTAAAGGATGGTGTCTATCGAGTATCATAGGGGAAATAAGGATTTTTTAAAAGTACTTTTTCACCTGCACAATCTTATTGGTTTATTTTAGTGATCAGCAACCTCTCCCTATCTTCCCTGTATCGATGTAATACTAGTAGAGGGATGTCTATCAATTCTAGTTACATGTGGTGATTATGAAGGGTCGCCAAAAGAGTAGAGTAATCCCCTATGTTGATCAACAAGGTACCAAATTACTATACAGATCAGGGACATAACTAGAAGAGCTTGGGCCCCAAAAAAATATATACATATTTGTACAGACACGTTTTTACAATCACACACATTTATATTAAATACACAGGTATACATTCATACTCACTTTTATATACTCGTACAATTTAGTTCAGGCGGCTGTGTTATAGGGGGGAGGGAGAGTGGATGGCTATGTTGTTGGGCCCGGTGGCCGGCTGTGCCGGTGGGGAGGAGGGAGGGTGGTTGTGCTGGCAGGCCGGTGGGGGTTTGTTTGGCTGTGTGGGCGGCTGGGAGAGTGGACAACCCGCACAGGTGGGCTGTTCTACAAGCGGACCTGGTCGGCGGGGCCCCATTACATTGCGGGTATCGGGCCCCTGTTACTGCTGTGCTGTTGTCGTCAACAGGGAGAGAAGGGCCCGGGAGAACGGCAATGATACATTTTGGTTCCACCGTCGATCCCGGGCTCCTATGCAACGTGGACCCTGTAGCGGCTGCAACTGCAGTTGTAACACCCCTGGTTCAGATAACATTGTAACCAGTCAGTAGAACAAGACTGAACACAATTGCTCTCAGATCCTTTTTATTCTGTGAATAAGCTATTGTAGTCAGTGGGGCGTTTTGGGAACCATTGGATGTCCATTAGGTTTTCCATCAGGGACTTGCCCTTGCAGAAACGTTACTATAGCCTAAGACTCTGTGCACATTACATTAAACTCCCACGCCTAGCATTACTGGAAAACTTCCAACATATAGACATTCATAGAAAATTATTGGGTATCATAGCAAATCTCTATATTATGTAACTCAAAGTCTGAAAAGAAGACGGCTGTGTTTATCTGTTTGATCAGATGATGACACAGAGGTTCTCTCACTTCCTGCTCCTGTAAATCCTCTACAGACTTATCTTATTCATTATCATCCCTTTGGCCACACAGTAAAATAATCCAGTGTGTGGTCGGCTACTACCCTCCGGATAATCTCGTTTTGTGGTCAAAGGCTGGACTGTGTGGTGCTTGGGGCATAGCGCAGATTCTTTTCCGACTTCCTGTCAAGAATATTATCCAGATACTTCCTAACCCAAATAGACTGATAACAGGGAACAGTCCTTTGTTCCCTGGCCAGGGATAGGGACAATTGCCCATGATTTTGCAATATTTTAAAAATATATATGTACAGTCCCACCATAATAGGAGACAGAAATAGTGCAGATTTAATTCTTTTCCTTACACATATTGTGCTACAGGTCTGTCCTGTATGCACCCATTAAATAATTTTAGAGATTTAAGACACTTAAAGGACTTCTACCACCAGGATGAAGGATTGTAAACCAAGCACACTGACATACTGGTGTGTGCTCCATATGGCAGGATCTGCTCTTCTTTCAGCTTGTTAAGCCCTTGTTTTTACACAAAAAGCATTTAAAAAATATGCAAATGAGACTGGAGGGCTCCAGATGCAATTAACAACTATAGATCATTTTTTTTGTAAAAACAAGGGCATATGAAGCTAAAAGAAGAACGGATCCTGCCAGAGGGGCACACACCAGCATGTAAGTGTTCTTGGTTTACAATCCTTGTTCCTTGTGATAGATTTCCTGTAAGATAGCCAAATTCTTAGTCATCTAAAACTGACAGCTATTCCTCTCAATCCTCCCGTGTACATGCAATCTCAGATCCACTAAGCGTGCTACTGTTATTAAAAGGGGAGAGATTAGTATGCTTATACTAGTTACCTTTGCTTGCAGTTTATCCCCGTAACAGTTTAGTGGACATGTTGAAAAGCAACATGCCTCATCCTATTCTCATGATGTTCAGGTGAAATTGGTGACAAATTGGTTAGATTTTTCTAACCAACTTTGCTTATATGTGTATTACCCCTTTAAAGGGTTTTAATGATTATCCCAGATACAGCAAGTTTGACATTTTTCTAAAAATTCAACTGGGCAGATAATTGTGTGTATATATTAATATACAGATAGATAGATAGATAGATAGATAGATAGATAGATAGATAGATAGATAGATAAATAGATAGATAGATAGATGTGTGATAGATAGATAGATAGATAGATAGATAGATAGATAGATAGGATATGAGATAGATAAATAGATAGATAGATACAGGGGCGGACTGGCCATTGTACCCACCGGGAATTTTCCCGGTGGGCCGGTCGGTCCTGGGCCGGTCCGGAGCTGGTGCGGGGCCGGTCCGCACTCCCTCCTTACAACTTTTAACATAATCTATAGTACCGGCATCGTACGATCGTACGATGCCGGTACTATTGATTAGTACACAGACGCAGCGCAGCACCGCTGCTTCTGCGTCTGTGTACACCCGCAGCTACACAGGTCGCGCAATTGACGTCATTGCGCGACCTGTGTAGCGTGGAGGAGGCTGACACTTACCCTGTCAGCTGTCCGGCCCTCCCTGCAGCTCCGCGGCTTGGTGTGGAGGCGCGAAGCAGTGACGTCACTAATCCCGCGCCTCTACACCAAGCCACCGAAGACCGAGGAAGCCACCGAAGAAACCTGCTCCAAAGAGGTGAGTATGATGTTTTTTTTGTTTTTTTTTAATGATAGAATGGGGCAATAATTATGTCTGGGGCGGGGGGTGCATTAGGGCTGGCAGGGGACATAAATTATATGTCTGGGGCAGGGGGGCATAAATTATATATCTGGGGCAGGGGGGCATTAATTATATGTCTGGTACGGGGGGGGCATTAGGGCTGGCAGGGGGCATAAATTATATGTCCGGGGTGGGGGGGCATTAGGGCTGGCAGGGGGCATAAATTATATGTCTGGGGCAGGGGGGCATAAATTATATATCCGGGGGGGGGGGGTCATTAGAGCTGGCAGGGGGCATAAATTATATGTCTGGGGCGGGGGGGGGGGTCATTAGAGCTGGCAGGGGGCATAAATTATATGTCTGGGGTGGGGGGGGGGGTCATTAGAGCTGGCAGGGGGCATAAATTATATGTCTGGGGCGGGGGGGGGGCATTAGGGCTGGCAGGGGGCATAAATTATATGTCTGGGGCAGGGGGGCATAAATTATATGTCTGGGGCGGGAGGGGGCATTAGGGCTGGCAGGGGGCATAAATTATATGTCTGGGGCGGGGGGGCATTATTCTATATCTGGGGCTGGCAGGGGGCATTAATCTATATCTGGGGTAGGCTGGGAGTATAAACTCTATGTTTTGGGTAGGTTGGGGGCATAAATTCTATGTCTGGGGTAGGTTGGGGGCATAAATTCTATGTCTGGGGCAGGCTGGAGCCATTAATTCTTTTTCTGGGGTGGGATGGGGCCATTAATTCTATGTCTGGGGCAGGCTTGGGGCATTAATTTTATGACGGGGGTATGCTGGGGCCATTATTATTACACCTGGGTTATAGTCGGAGCTCTATCAATACTGGGGTGGGGGGGGGGTAAAGGAGGTTTCAGGAGAGAATAGAAGAAATAAATTATCCTTACCATTACAGTTACATTATGGGGCACTCTTTGTGTGGTACTAATATTCTTTGGGGCACAGTATTGGTGGTAGCAGAAGAAGGGACAATGGGAAAGTGCAGAACATAAGACGTCTGTTTGGTAAACTCTGCAGGAAAGCTGTGTACCTGGAGGAAGAGACAAGGAGATGGTGGAACTAATGGAGAAGATGAGGAACGAGAACAATCCGAGGAGACGTCACCTGATGTCACTGGATGCAAAAGGTGAGGATCTCATGTGTTTTCTGTAGCTGCATATGATACATACTGATTTTTTGCATGTTCGCTTCTGTGTATATATGTAGTATTATAGTAGTTATATTCCTGTACATTGGGGGCAGTATTATAGTAGTTATATTCTTGTATATAGGGGGCAGTATTATAGTAGTTATATTCCTGTACATAGGGGGCAGTATTATAGTAGTTATATTCTTGTATATAGGGGGCAGTATTATAGTAGTTATATTCCTGTACATAGGGGGCAGTATTATAGTAGTTATATTCTTGTACATAGGGGGCAGTATTATAGTAGTTATATTCCTGTACATAGGGGGCAGTATTATAGTAGTTATATTCCTGTACATAGGGGGCAGTATTATAGTAGTTATATTCCTGTACATAGGGGGCAGTATTATAGTAGTTATATTCCTGTACATAGAGGGCAGTATTATAGTAGTTATATTCCTGTACATTGGGGGCAGTATTATAGTAGTTATATTCTTGTATATAGGGGGCAGTATTATAGTAGTTATATTCCTGTACATAGGGGGCAGTATTATAGTAGTTATATTCTTGTACATAGGGGGCAGTATTATAGTAGTTATATTCCTGTACATAGGGGGCAGTATTATAGTAGTTATATTCCTGTACATAGGGGGCAGTATTATAGTAGTTATATTCCTGTACATAGGGGGCAGTATTATAGTAGTTATATTCCTGTACATAGGGGGCAGTATTATAGTAGTTATATTCTTGTACATAGGGGGCAGTATTATAGTAGTTATATTCTTGTACATAGGGGCAGTATTATAGTAGTTATATTCTTGTACATAGGGGGCAGTATTATAGTAGTTATATTCTTGTACATAGGGGGCAGTATTATAGTAGTTATATTCTTGTACATAGGGGCAGTATTATAGTAGTTATATTCTTGTACATAGGGGGCAGTATTATAGTAGTTATATTCTTGTACATAGGGGGCAGTATTACAGTAGTTATATTCCTGTACATAGGGGGCAGTATTATAGTAGTTATATTCCTGTACATAGGGGGTAGTATTATAGTAGTTATATTCTTGTACATAGGGGGCAGTATTATAGTAGTTATATTCTTGTACATAGGGGGCAGTATTATAGTAGTTATATTCTTGTACATAGGGGGCAGTATTATAGTAGTTATATTCTTGTACATAGGGGGCAGTATTATAGTAGTTATATTCTTGTACATAGGGGGAGTATTACAGTAGTTATATTCCTGTACATAGGGGCAGTATTATAGTAGTTATATTCTTGTACATAGGGGGCAGTATTATAGTAGTTATATTCCTGTACATAGGGGGCAGTATTATAGTAGTTATATTCTTGTACATAGGGGGCAGTATTACAGTAGTTATATTCTTGTACATAGGGGGCAGTATTACAGTAGTTATATTCTTGTACATAGGGGCAGTATTATAGTAGTTGGCTTGTATATGGGAGAAGGTATTGTAGTAGTTTTATTTTGTATACAGAAGGCAGGATTGAATGGGTTATTCTAAATGTGTTATTGCAGCATTATTCTTGTACATAGGAGGCAGTATCAATATATTATATCTCTGAATTGTACATGTATGGCACAGGGGAAAGGTATATAAGGCTTATCGGGTCGTGTGTTTGCATCATTTACTGATCGACAGGTCACATTCTTTGCACATTAGATTCACTTACTAGCAAAACATGTTCTTGTTTTGCATTAAGGCCATCTACCAACAATTTGTCTGTTATAACCCCACCCACATTATATGACCACACCCACTTGTTTTGACTCCGCCCATAAAATGGGGCCACTTTTATAGTTTTTTCCAGGGCCGTTTTAAATTCCCAGTCCGCCCCTGGATAGATATGTGATAGATAGATAGATAGATAGATAGATAGATAGATAGATAGATAGATAGAATATGAGATAAATAGATAGATAGATGTGTGATAGATAGATGTGTGATAGATAGATAGATAGATAGATAGATAGATAGATAGATAGATAGATAGATGATTGGATAGATGGATAGATCAATAAATAGATAGATGATTGATATTTAAATAGATAGATAAATAGATGGATAGAAAGATGGATAGATTAATAAATAGATAGATGGTGGATAGATGATTGATAGATGGTAAAGATAGATAGATATACTGTAAATAGATAGATATGAGATAGATGGATGGATAGTGCCGTGAACACTGTACATCACAGAAATTTTCTCGTAGGATTTTCTGGTATCAATCTATTGGAATTGTAAGACAGCATTTGCTCCCTTCTTCCAATGTTCGTGCTGTTATCCTAGTATCCTAGCTATTGACTTGTACATGTATTATTCATGCGGGGATATAGGCTACAGACGCAGTGTAATACAATCACGCTCTATGTGCATTACACTGGAAGACTCTGCGTCCCTAAACCTACTCTATACAGACAAAGCAGATGTCATTTCCCTACAGCAATATTTTCTTGCTTATTGCCCCTATTTATCAGCACTTTAGTCCTGGCAATATGTTACGTGCCCTATGCTTCAGCCTTGAGTGGCTTTCCTGTTGACTGATGGGAGTTAATGTTTGTTCTATAAGGTAACAGGGGGGACAGGTGGACAATGGCCCACGTAACAAAAGACACAGTGGTGTAAAGGGTCAGCATGTTAATGAATAGGTATTCACAGCTCTTCTAGGCCAGACACATCTGATAAGAAACAAGGAAGAAGGAGGCGTCTATCCAAGTGGCTTTCATCTTCCATTAACTCTGCAGCAAGGAAACTGTAGCTGGGCTAATGCTGATGACATTTTCATGTAAATAACCGGGAATTGGGAAAGGCCGGGAGACACATTTACATTCGCACACAGGCCGGACAATGCATCCACTGTGAATCAATAAAGCAAAGCTATTCTAGTGAAGACCTAAAGACTAAGAGAAATCTCACTGTCGTCATGGCCGACGTCATCATCATCCACCCTCCCCCCCCCCCACTCCTAATTAAATGTGGCTTATAAAATGTCTTTAGTACATGTAAGTTTTCTGGCACAGTAAAGATAGTTGGATCCTGCAATAAAGATTGAAAGATGTCATTTGGCAAACATTCACACTGCATTTTTTGCACATGTTCAGTGTACGTAGCAGGAGAGCTCCTGGCGTATGCAATAATTCTGTCCATAAACTTAAAATGGCAGGCGGAGGCATCCTTTTTGACTCCCTCCTCTCAGTATACGTTACATCCAGCAGGGAACACAGGATTCCTGCAGGGGTGCACAGTATATGCTCAGCAAAGGCCATTGGAAGCTATGGGGGATGGGTGACACTGTATGGCATCCATCCCCAGCCTATGCTGAGAGTACGCTTTGGGTGTTTCCCCATTGATATAACTGTCCAAATATGGACAAAATATATCACTGGGGAGGCTCTGATGTTTGCTCTTACAAGGAGGAGGAGCCCAACTGGAGGATGTATCCCATTGTATGAGTATATGGATGGATACGCTACTGCACTTCGTTGTAAGAACATGTCAAAAACTAAATGTGAATGCCTCCTTACTAGTACACTAGCCGGATTCTCAGTTATAAAATATCTCTGGCCTATGGCTGAAAAATATGTTATCTATAGTATGTAATGTCATGCAGTCTAATTGCATTAAATAATTAATTAAATGTGTTACAGGCCACATCTGCCTTCACATGTGATTTTATTTAATTGTTTAGCTTGTTCGGTTAAAAAAAGTCAGACCCCCACCAATCAGCTTACGGTAATATCCCCCATACTGTCTTACAACCCCTTTAAGCCTTTTTTAGGCTAATTTAGGCTAAGTTCACACTACTATATAAACCGCCGTTCCTTACCTTCATTAATAAAAGAACAGAGATTTATTATATCAATTGAAAATTCCATTGACATTAATGTAAATTTTATGTTTAGTTAGGCAAGTATCCATTATGCATGCACTTTTTTTTTGGGGGGGGGGGGGGGGGTTGATTGAAAAAATTACGGTGGTTGCAGTACGTTTTCTTTGTTTGAAAAAATACACATGCATGACAGATATTTGCCTAAACGAACTTAAAATTTACATTGATGTCAATGGTATTTTTAACTAATACATTAAACCTCCATTACTTTTTTTAATGGAGGTTTGAACGGTAGTGTGAAATTAGCCTTAAATGACACCTGTCATCAGGTCAGTGTCACTATTTCTGTCACCTCTACCTGTTGGAGCAGCTCACAAGGATCCCATCCCATCTTTTATCTAGTCAATTCATGCATTTATCATTGCAAAATCATCTATTCTTTATTATGTAAATGAGGCTGGTCACATGGTCAGAGGCAGTGATGTCACCCCTGTTCCCCCTCTCCTCTCCTCCCCTCTCCTCCCCCTGCTCATGTCTGTGTGTAATGTATAGTAAAGCATAGTTAGTGTCTATGCTGCATCTGCTGACATGTAAGAGACACAGACATCAGCTACACAAGTACCTGACATGTTCTGCTATAACATGGCTTCATCCTGGAGCTGCTGTATCTCTCCTATACACACACAGGCTGCAGGGGGCGTGGCCAGCACCAGGAAGCACATGTAACAGCCTCACACCATTATACAGCCTCACATCATTATACAGGCTGTCAGTCATGCACTGGGGGTGTGGCTGTACCTCACACTCCTGAATAAGCGGGACAGCTTGAATATGATAATGACTCATTGGACATCTCACAGGTCATTTGCATACAGCTTTAGGACCTCATTGCTTAGGTTTACAGGCATGTAGAGAGACAATGAAGGGATAGAGGCAATGCTTTCTAATGGCAGTTTATGAAAATATATTTAGATTACGGGGGTTATTCTGCATGACGGGTTCTCTTTAAGCACAGAAACTGCAACTAACCTGAGAATCAGTGCCAATCATAGGCACATTTTCATGGGGACTCTGAACTCAGTTAAGACAGACAATCCTCCAGCTCACCAACATCCCTGCCCGCTTGCCTCAGCATATCCAGGCGATACGGAAGACAGTCCTTCCCCAACAACAAAACAAAACTCACAAATAAATAACAAAAAGAAAAGTCAGAGGTGCGGGCCACAATGGAGATAGCTAAAATGGCACAAAATTGCAAATAGAAAGAATAGTCTAGGAACAATATCAATGACTTTCAACTGGCAAGGGACATCCCACACAAGATATTTGTCAGCCAAGATCCCTGCTCCAGGTGAAATGAGCCAAGCTCTTATAGTCAGAGTCAGATAACCCCTGCTGGTCCAGAAACAAATTGCAGAGAGCTGGCCGTGGTAGGCTCAATAGAGAAATCAGCAGGTTGTGGCAAAAGCTTCTCCTGCTTGTGCCAGTTTAGGGAAATTTTTTGTCTTCTTGTACTTGTACTTTTTTAATGTGTGTGTGGTCCTCTCTTAAATGGAATTAAATTGAAATTGCTTAATAATAAATTACACACCGATAATCTGATCCCTTTCACACCCCTCACATTTACACCCCCCTACTTTTTGCTTACCTATTAGTAAGTACTGGATGTATGTAGAGCTGTAGAAACAATACGGTAGGGGATTTCTAATGGGGATGTGGTTAACCTTTCTAGTTATTTAAATCTGTATTTTGGGTTTTGGGAAGTGATAGAAGCTTTCAGAGAAGAAAATTGTGGATAACTGGAAACTGAGTTGATTTTCTCTATAAAGTAGTTGTATGACATCAGAAAAAACCATATCTGCTATATGACACAGCACAACTCTTGACTATAGGTGTTATCTTGTATGTACACCATCAGCGAATTTAATGATAAATTACTTTGAGAGAGAACACATGGCATCATGGGATCTGTGGGCAGACTGAATTGGAAGCAACTTCAGGGCAAGTACAAAAGAGCTAGGGCTCCACCCACTTCACCTCTGGTGGAAAAGATTTTTGTCAAACACTTTCAGAACAGAAAATGCCATAACTTTGGAAAGAAAAGCGTGAGCAGCACAATATGGGCATTGTTCTGTTTATCATGGTGAGTATAATATGGGTGACCCTATAAGCCTTCAATGGGAAATCAGCTAAATCATTATATTTTATAAATTCATACAGGTCTCCAATCATAACATAAACCAACTAAAAATAGCATTAGTGAAAACACAAGTGATACCGTAAATCAATCCATTATCATCTTATACTCCATCAAATTCTGAATCTGTTGCTATGGGGAAGTGGCTGTCATTATAGGGCATATTCTTTTAGTGATGCACTCATATTGTGTATTTCCTGTGTCTTTCTTTACCTTTCCTTTGGCTGGAGATGCTCCAACATGTGTGTCCATTGCAATAACCACATTATGTACAAGGTCAGGAAGTGATCTGAAAAGACCTGTGATCACCGCTGGGGGTTCTACTAAGTAGATTATCACAGAGGAACTTAATTGCTAAAGATTTCTGTGCTTAACACCATTATCTTCCCTGGCAGTGACCAGACAGTGACCAAACAAGAACATTTGCAGATTAACTACACTGTGCAATGTACCGATCACATAGGATATTATTTAATAGCAAAATTGTGCCTTTAATTAGGGAGTATGCACTATTTGGATTCCATACATTAGGACATAAGAGGGTATCAAAACATATACCATTTATATATATATATATATATATATATATATATATATACATATATATGTATATATATATATAGTTGTATTGCCAATTATTATATGTGTTATTACATGTATAAGCACAGTATTATATTGACTAGGACCCCTTCATGTATAGGACAGGGCACCTACACATGGTTGTACGGGCAGCAGGTATGAGGGTTAGGAGAAGCAGGAAGGGTATAAACTTAATACCTCCTACCATATGAAAGTTAGGGAAACTTGTAAGTAAGCATGACTCCTGCAGCTGCCACTACATGTCAGGAGTCGTGGGATCCTGTTCTTCTTTCAATTTTACTCTATTGGACTTAGATCAATGATATTAAGTTTCAGTTTTACAGGCAAATGAAAGCACTGTATGGCAGCAGATGAAGCGTCTGCAGCTCTCTAGTAAATAGTTACCATGTATTTCCAAGTATAAGCCGGAAGTAAACAGTCGGCACAGAAAGGACTTGATATTCAGACCCCTTTACATTTTTCACTCTTTGATTCATTGAAGCCAATAGGTAAGATCAAAAAAGTTTATTTTTTTTCTTATTAATGTACACTCTGTACCCCATCTTCACAGAAAAAAAACTGAAATGTGGATACCTTTGCTAATTTGTTAAACACTGAAATATCACATGGTCATAAGCATTCAGACCCTTTGCTGTGACACATATTTATATCACATGCTGTCCCTTTCCTTCTGAATGTCCTGCTTCGTTGGAGTCTAGCTGTGTTTAATTAAACTGATTGGACTTGATTAGGAAAGGCACACACCTGTCTATATAAGACCTCACAGCTCACAGTGCATGTCAGGGCACATGAGAATCATGAGGTCTAAGGAACTGCCCAAGGAGCACAGAGACATAATTATGGTAAGGCACAGATCTGGGCAAGGTTACAAAAACTCAAGGTTCCTAAGAGCACAGTGACCTCCACAATTCTTAAATAGAAGAAATTTGGGATAACCACAACTCTTCCTCAACCTGGCCGTCCAGCCAAACTAAGCAATCATGGGAGAAGAGCCTTGGGGAGAGAGGTAAAGAAGAAACCCAAGATCACTGAGAGTAGGGAGATGGGAAAAAACTCCACAAAATCAACTATCACTGCAGCCCTCCTCCACTGTCAGAAGTGCAAGGCAAGTGCAAAAAGCTGCTTGCAGTGTGCAAAAAAACACACGAAGGACCATGAGAAATAAGATTCTCTGGTCTGATGAGATGAAGATTGAGGTTTTTGGTGTTAATTCTAAGAGGCATCTGTGGACAAAACCAGGTGCTGCTCTTTAGCTGTCAATTACAATCCCAATGGTTTCAGCATCATGCAATTGAAGGAATGACAAATGCAGCCAAGTACAGAGATGACATGACAATGACCTAAGCACACAGCTAAAATAACAAAGCAGAGGCTTCAGAACATCTCTGTGACCATTCCTGACTGGTCCAGCCAGAACCCTGACCTAAACCCAATTGAGCATCTCTGGAGAGACATGAAAATGGCTTCCACCAACGTTCACCATCCAATCTGAGGGAACTGGAGAGGATCTGCAAGGAAGAGACAGAGGATCTCCAAATCCAGGTGTGAAAAACATATTGAAAAATATTTACATTTCTGTCTTCTTTTTGTCAGGATGGGGTGCAGGGTGCACATTAATGAGAAAAAAAAAACTTTTTTTGATCTTACCAATTGGCTGCAATGAAGCAAAGAGTGAAAAATGTAAAGGGGTGTCAATACTTTCTGTACCCACTGTGTGTGTGCATATGTGTGCATATGTATATGATGTATATAATATGCCCTAATTCTTTTAAAAAATGTAAAGGGAACATAAAGGCAGCAGCACCCATGCTCCACCTCCAGCAGTGGAGACTGACAGTGAAGACTGTGTTCATCATAGTCAATAGCGATGACCTCTCTCATGTATTCCGCCTGCTTCCTCCTCGGATCTGCATTTGCAGCTGCTATAGAAACATTGCAGCCAACAAATTCCTTGCATTGCTCATAACAAGTATTTCTTAAACCTCTGTCATGTGCTTGATTCACATCTCGCTACCGGTCATAAGTAAGATGCCCCCTACTGGTTGTCACGTTCTATCAACACCAATCCAAAATGCCAATCAACATTAATGTCTCAGATGCTTATCAGTCTCCTGAGTTATGTGGCTACTGTTTATTCTGCCCCCATGCCCATGTAACGCAGCTGCTCCACATTCCAGCTGCTGCCCAGCGCTTAAACTGTCCATTCACATTTGGCAGATTTCTCCCAAAAATGTCAAGTGAAAACATGTTTCATCTGAATGGGGTTGTTTCTGTGTAGATTTGCTTCAGGTGCAGAAAGTCAGCAACTTTAGAATTTTTCCTTCCCCCTCTAGTAAAAAAAATTATTAAAATATAATTAATAATTCCAATATATACCGTATACAAATATATGGAAAACTCCCTCTTATCACACAACAAAATATGCTGCAATATCGGTATGTTAAACAAAAAGTAAAAAAAAAAAAAGCAATGGAAAGTACACGCACAAAATCATATTATCATATTTAACCCCTTCAAGACAATTTTTTTTTCAGTTTTTTTCCATATCTGTTTTTTCACTCCTCTCCTTCCACAAGTTTTTTTTATATTTTTTTACAAAGCTATATGTTTCCTGTTACGGTGTTAATCGCTAGGAATAGTTGTTTTTATATTTCAATAGATCGGACAATACCTAACATGTGTATGATTTTAGCTATTAAGTTATTTTCATATATGTTTTATGAAAAGGAGGGTGATTAGAATTTTAAATTTTTAAAATTTTACATTTTTTTTTTTAGATTCTTTAAAACTTTCTACATTATTTTTACTATTATTGCAGCCCCCCTAGGGTACTTGAACCTGCAGATCTTTGCATTTCATCCAGAGGGATCACGGGCCTCTTGGCTGGATCTCTGATCAGTCTTCTCTTTGTTTGAGATTAAAATTTAGATGGACGGCCGGGTCTTGGTAGATTTGCAGTGCTCTGATACTTCCATTTTAATATGACGCTTGCACATGGCTCATTGAGATGTTTAACCGGTTCACGACCGTGTATTCACGGCGGCGGTCGGGTCCCGCTGCATGGAGAGGGCTCACGGGCTGAGCCCTCTCCATAGCCAGTAAATCTTTGCACCATATTGCAGCAAAGACTTACCGGTATCGTGGGTGTTATCACAGTTATCGTACAGTCCTAAAAATGATATCATTGAAAATATTATCAAATGTCGCAAAAAATGACACCACCCACAGCCCTGTACACCAAAGTATAAAAAAAGTTATTAGCGCCAGAAGATGGCAAAATAAAAAAAAAAAATTTTGTACAGGTTTTAATTTTTGTAGATGTCTATTGAAAATAAACAAAGAGATGTGCATGGATGACAAGTGAAAAACTTTATTAGTAGTATATTTTAAAACACACTTAAAAACCCAAATAAGGGTACATATCACAAACACTCCCCAGATGAGGATATAATAAATGGCAAAGAATTATCACCAAAATTGATGTATAAGGTAAGTAGCGATCTTAAATAATAACACTAGTACCTAGGACCAAAAAAATCACAACCTAATAAATAGCACAAAGGGTGTATAGTATAAGTGAGAGGTCCAAATAAAGTGCAAATAGATAAAGTTCAAATCTACATTACCATATGTATAAAGTGCAATCCGGGGAGGAGAGAATGCCCCACGCGTATCGCCCGGCTTGCGGGCTTCGTCAGGGGATTTTTGTAGATGTATGAAAACATTATAAAACCTATACAAATTTGGTATCCCCTTAATCGTACCAACCCAAAGAATAAAGTAGACCTGTCATTTGTGGCGCTCAGTGAAAGACGTAATATCCAAGCCCACAAGAAAATGGCTCAAATGCAGTTTTTCACCACTTTCACTGCATTTGGAATTTGTTTCCCGCTTCCGAGTACATGGCATGGAATATTTAATACCATCACTATGAAGTGCAATTTGTCGTCACACAGCTCTTTATGTGTAAAAACTGTATAATGTAGCACTGAGTACAACATGTACAGCAGTGCATTATGTCTAGTCATAGGACGAGATAAAATACAAATAATATTTAGGAACCTGAGACAACTGAGACCTGTGACATGTGCGCAACTCAGATGATTGCCTCTGTAGTCTAACCTTTGACCTGTCTGGAGGGCATTGGAAAAAGTAAAAAAAAATATTGTTTCCATTATATATTATGTTAAGTATGGGCAACTCAACATGCCACACATCCCTGGCAATTGTATATGATCAAGAAAAACAGGTGGGATGTGCAAAAAAGCGGCTATATTCAGAAATATGTAGCAAAAAAAGTAATTTTATTTATACAATACACTAAACACTAACATTTAAAATCATCTAAAATGAGCACTCTAAAAGTAAATATATATTATTATACAGGTGGTCCTCTTCTTAAGGACACCCGACTTACAGACAACCCATAGTTACAGACAGACCCCTCTGACCTCTGGTGAAGCTTTCTGAATGCTTTACTATAGTCCCAGATTGCAATGATCAGCTGTAAGGTGTCTGTAATGAAGTTTTTTTGATAATCCTTGGTCCCATTACAGCAAAAAATGTTTAAACTCCAAATGTCATTGGGGCCAAAATTTTTTTTGTCTGGAGCTACAATTATAAAATATACAGTTTCGACTGACATACAAATTCAACTTAAGAACAAAACTCCGGACCCTATCTTGTATGTAACCCGGGGACTACCTGTACTGAGTTTTATGTTATATCTGTAATAGTCTTTGGGGAGAAAAATACATTGATAATTATTATTATTTTATTCAACGTTATTGTTTATATTTATTATTTTATTATTATTACTATTATTATCATCATTATTATTATAACAATTGAGATATTATTATTATCACTATTTTGGCTGCTTTTCAGAATGAGGCAGATAATTAGGCAGATCCTTCTGTTCTATTATTTATAGTGTTAGTGAATATGGTCGCCCTGTGTGACACGAGGCCATGATGTCCCAGAAGGGAAGGGAAGGATCCAGCCGGAGTTTACATAGTGACTAGTCAGAAGGGGCCAGCTGTCGCCCAGGTTATGTGACTCGCACATTCGCCTGCAATTGATTTTTTTTTTCCGGCAACGGGTGTTTACATTTAGACCCTGAGCCACTGTTGCTATAGTAACCGTCTGGGAATTCTGTCAAATTCAACCTTACTGAATGTTTTCTAACAATTCACTTACACCACGATGTGTGATAGTGGTATCATTTACTGATGGTGAAACAACTATTATTGGATCAATAAAAAAAAAGTATATTTTTTACTCTACACACTCTACTACAAACATATAGGGGGTCATTTACTAAGGGCCCGAATCGCGTTTTCCCGACGTGTTACCCGAATATTTCCGATTTGCGCCGATTGTACCTGAATTGCCCCGGGATTGTGTCGCACGCGATCGGATTGTGGCGCATCGGCGCCGGCATGCGCGCGACGAAAATCGGGGGGCGTGGCCGAACGAAAACCCGACGTATTCGGAAAAACCGCCGCATTTAAAAACCGAAAAAGTGTCGCTTGGGGAGCGCTTACCTTCACCTGGTCAGAGGTGGTGCATTCCGGCGCGTTGAGATGATTTTCAGCGCAGCAGCGCCACCTGGTGGACGGCGGAGGAACTGCCTTCATGAATCCCGGCCGGACCCGAATCCAGAGCAGAGAACGCGCCGCTGGATCGCGAATGGGCCGGGTAAGTAAATCTGCCCCATAAACAAGAAAATGCATGTATTTCTCAGTACTGTGACATCACTGTGTGTAATATCCCTGTACTGTGACATCACTGTGTGTATTATCCCTGTACTGTGACATCACTGTGTGTATTATCCCTGTACTGTGACATTACTGTGTGTATTTTCTCTGTACTGTGACATTACTGTGTGTATTATCCCTGTACTGTGACATTATTGTGTGTATTATCCCTGTACTGTGACATCACTGTGTATTATCCCTGTACTATGACATCACTGTGTGTATTATCCCTGTAATGTGACATCACTGTGTGTATTATCTCTGTACTGTGACATCACTGTGTGTATTAACCCTGTACTGTGACATCACTGTGTGTATTATCCCTGTACTGTGACATCATTGTGTGTATTTTCTCTGTACTGTGACATCACTGTGTGTATTATCCCTGTACTGTGGCATCATTGTGTGTATTTTCTCTGTACTGTGACATCACTGTGTGTATTATCCCTGTACTGTGACATCACTGTGTGTATTATCCCTGTACTGTGACATCATTGTGTGTATTTTCTCTGTACTGTGACATCACTGTGTGTGCTATCCCTGTGCTGTGACATCACTGTGTGTATTATCCCTGTATTGTGACATTACTGTGTGTATTATCCCTGTACTGTGACCTCACTGTGTGTATTATCCATGTACTGTGACATCACTGTGTGTATTATCCCTGTCCTGTGACATCACTGTGTGTATTATCCCTTTCCTGTGACATCACTGTGTGTATTTTTTCTGTACTGTGACATCACTGTGTGTATTATCTCTGTACTGTGACACCACTATTTGTATTATCCCTGTACTGTGACATCACTGTGTATATTATCCCTGTACTGTGACATCACTGTGTATATTGTTATGTGTATATGTTTTCCTATTTTATATCCAGTCCAGGAAATTCTGTCCTAGATGTAATTTGCTCCTATGTAACATAAAAATGTTTGTCCCCTTTGGGGGACTTTTCATAGCTGAAACATCCCCAGCCTGCTCTCCATACACCACAGACAGGGCAAGCACAGAATAATTCCTAATGGTTGCATCTAATAAATATTCAATTGGAGAGTTTTCATTACCATACAGGAGCATTGTGTCCACCCCACAGGAATAACATGTTGTAGTTAGCATCCTGAGATTGTGCATGGTGATGTGGGTGGTCTTGATACATAGGCAGAACCCTTTGTTCAGAACAATAAGGTTTCCATAGCAATAGACCCAGTGTTCTGTGGAGGTATTTATCACTGAAATCAATGTAAATGCTTGGCCATCGCATTAATAGGGTGTTATTATTGACTATTTTGGGGAAGGGCATTATGTGGAATTGCTGGAGACTCAGCTGCATACACTTTCATTCATGATTTCCGGAACCAGACTGTGTATCACTGTCGGGGGGGGGGGGGGGGGGGGGGGGGGAGGGGGTGCGGGAGACACTAGGGGTGAAAGGCACAATGATCCAAAATCTATGTTTTAAAATCTATGATCCAATGGGGCACATTTACTTACCTGATCCCTGTGCGATCCCCGAGGTGCGTTGTCCGACAAGGATGAAGTCTACCGCGATTCAACAAGATTGTGCGCTCAATCCTGCATGTGTCGCTTCCCCGCTCAGGTCTGCCGGAATTCAACTTCTTCTTCCCGGTGTATGTGATACAATTTGAATTTTAAATCCCGCGCTTATTCCAAATCAGTCGGGTTGTCCGACGGCCACGCGATTACGCCAAAAACCCCTGTTAAAAGCGGCGCAAAATGTAAATAGTCGGGAAACCCGACGGAAATGCGGTCCGCGGACCCTTAGTAAATGTGCCCCGATATGTTTTTGACAGGCATTCAGAGGCAGTAGTATAAGTAAATTTTTTTCCTTATGCAAGGATAACGTAAGGGTTTTGGTCACATGAGGCATACATTGCATGTATCGCTGCGTTACTACATGAAGCAAGCATGACATCACAACTGCAAAAATTTACGCCTGTTTGATTATTGTTTGTAGATAGCAAACGACTGTGACTCTTGACATAGTAGAAATTGTATTCAATTAATTGTCTAATGTGTGTAGCGAATCCTAAATTGCATGTGACTCCAGCACCATAGAAAGTCTCTGGGCTCACACACAATGCATATAAACAGTGGTGGATTTTTATACTGGCAGTTTGGGTAGTAGCCACATGGTAGTAGGCACATGGCCACCTAAACAACCCACCAAATTTTATACTGAGATGGACCTTCACAGATTAAATCCTTGTACATCTGTTCCTGCTCCAAATATACATGTATTCAAGAGCTCTTTCAGGACCTATGAAGGTCCTCCAAAGGTCCTGAAACCGCAGATTGAAAGCAGGTAGAAGGGACAGATTCTCCATTCCCCAAGAAACTTAATTCTAGTACCATATGTGGGAAGTGAATCCCAGACTTGTAGGGTCTTTAACCCCTTAAGGACACAGGGTTTTTATGCTCATTTCTCGCTCTCCACCTTCAAAAATCCATAACTTTTTCATTTTTCCGTGTACAGACCTGTGTGAGGGCTTATTTTGTGCGTAACGAATTTTCCTTTCCCGTAATGTTATTTATTTTAACATGCCGTGTACTGCGAAGCTGAAAGAAAATTCCAAATGTGGTAAAATTGTGGGCTCAGTTTTTATGACTTTATCACTCTTCGCTCCAAATAAAAGGCCTGCTTTATTCTTTGGTTCGGTGCGATCGCGGTGATACCAAATTTATCCAGGTTTTATTGTGTTTTAATACATTTTCAAAAATTCAACGAATGTGTACAAAAAAGAAAAAAAAATTTTGTCATCTTCTGAAGCTAATAACTTTTTCATACTTTGGTACACGGAGATGTGTGATGTGTCATTTTTTGCGAAATGAGCCGACGTTTGCATTGCTAACATTTTGAGGTCTGTGCGACATTTTGATAATTTTTTATTCCATTTTTTATCTGATGTAAAAAGGTGTAAAAGTCGCATTTCGGACATTTGGGCGCAATTTCCCGTCACCGCCGGCCGTAATCGTTTTTATATTTTGATAGATCGGGCGTTTTGGGATGCGGAGATGCCTAATGTGTCTGTGATTTTTACTCTTTATTATGTTTTATATCAGTTCTAGCGAAAGGGGGGTGATTTGAATTTTTAATATTATTAATTTTTTTTCTTTTTTAAACTTTTTTTTTCTTTTTTTTTTCACTAATTCTTAGACCATCTAGGGTACATTAACCCTAGATGGTCAGATCGTTCCTACCATATACTGCAATACTTCTGTATTGCAATATATGGCATTTGTGCAGCTCATTCATTACAATGAGCCACTGGCAGAAGCCAGATAGCCTCGGGTCAAACGAAGACCCGGGGCTACCATGGCAACCGAACGCCGACCCCCGATGACATTCGGGGGCGCGGCGATCGCTATAAAGATGGCGGCGCCCGCGCGCCGCCGTCTTTTAAATGCCGCCGCCGGCTTTGCTGGCAGCAATGAAAGGGTTAATAGCCGCGATCGGTGCAAGCACCGACCGTGGTTATTAGCGGTGGGGGTTTGCTGCAATATGCAACAACCCCCACCTTTGTATGAAGAGGACTCAGCCCGTGAGCCCTCTTCATACATTCCCTGTACCTATTAAGGGGTTAATATTCCCACAGCCCAGGGTCAATGGCAGTCTTAGTAGCCTTCAGACGAAACCCAACCATGAAAAATTTGTTGGTTAAAAGTAGATTTGGGGAAAATACGACCACTTGGTTGGATAGAGAAATTCCAAAAGGCAATTTTCAATGCCACAACTGCAATTTCTGTAAATTTCACCTTACCATCAATACCCTCCAGATTGGGAGTACCATAACGACAGTGAAACAATTTATTAGTTGTAAAACAGATTATACAGTTTATGTCATCTTTTGTCCCTGTAAACGTTTTTATATAGGAAAAACAATTCGACCCCTTTATATCAGGTTTAGGGAACACCATCGCTCTATACATACGGGGAAAGGGTCCTCAAGACTCATACAACACGTTAGAACAGCTCATGCAGGTAACCCAGATGTGCTTTCCTTCGCAGGCATTGAGCGGGTTCTGACCAATACCAATGGGGGAGATAGACATAGAGAACTATTGAGATGTGAGGCACGATGGATTTTAAAGACAGAAGCAGAGGGCCCAATTGGCCTTAATGATAAGAATGATATGGCAGTATTTCTATGATTCACGAGCTAGTTGACAATAATATGCAATAATAACACTCATCATTTTGTTCAATATTACATTGTTCATGTGGAGTGATTTTAACATGTTTTTGTTATGTTAAGTTCATGTCACGATGTATTTGTTTATCTTTACCTTTGTGGTTGTGGCAATCACGTAGGTCCGGAGTGTACGCGCATCTGATTGCGGTCACATGACATGACCAGACCACGTGACGCCCACTACGAACGCACACACCCCGGGATTTCCCACATCACATGACACTTCTTGACGGGTGACGTCAGCGGAGGGTGTATATACGCCCACATCCGCCCACGCCCCCCGTACGGCCAGACGAAGCGCAAGAGAGCGCGAAACGGCCCGTTGCCGGTTTCACAGCGTGTAGCACCTCCCTGCCCCATGCTTTGGAGTGCCGCCTCTTTTCTTACCTTTCGACTCATATACATATTCCTTCCCTGGTTGAGCACCACCCGTGCATTAGGAATGTTCCTTACCTGAACGCCACAATACGAGGCTGTCCGTGAATTTCCTATACGAGTCTGGTAGTGCCGACGCTTCTCTTCAGATGGTAATCACACCATCTTTCGGACTTTGTTGTTATTTCAATGGCAGTCTTAATCCGCCCCTGTGTATAAACAACACTCATATATCCATTATGTCCCCATTGTGCCCCAAATGGCTGCTCTGGTCGTCTCTGTGGCGCTGACAAGGACAGCGGAGGGTAGTTGTCGGCCATCTCCGTCAGTTCCATAGACAGTGAATGGAGCGGTAGTGCACATGTCTGACCTGCCACTCCATTCTTTTGGGGTGCAACAGGGGTTTAAAGGACCCCACATTCTCATGTGGGGTCCTTTAAATCCCACCGATTAGCAAGTTGTCCCCTATCCAGTGGATAGGGGCTAACTTGTGATTTTACAAACCCTTTAAGGACTGAATACCCCAGAATAAAAGGGGCTCAAGGGTATTTCCCTTTCCCTATCATCTTGCTCCCGTTTCAGGTTTACCATACATTTTCTTGCTACGACAATCAGAAATTATCCAAAAAAGACTTTTGCATCAGCTCAGAGATAATAAATGTAGAGAAGCAGATAATTTATGTTCCGTGAAGTTTGTAGAATTGCTTATTGTGTTTTATGTGGATATTGTGGCTTGTCTACACATGAATTATTCTGCTTTCTTGTAATATACTTGCGTATCCAGTACATCTGGATTTACAGACTAGTCCACCTTTTATTTTCAATGTTGTATCCATAAATCCACTGTATTGAGTAAACTCATGGATTTATAGCTGCTGTTCATCTACATCGGGTTTTCTCTGTTTTAGGGACCCTCAATAGATAATGAACAGAGAAAACTCCAGTAGATAATAAGCTTATGAATATTGGCGTTCTTTGAGTTTCCCGTGGTTCATAGAAAAGAGGGATATGATGCCATAAAATGTATACAAATCACTGCAAGAGAGACGTCAAATTGAAGTTGCCATCAAATTTTCCTAACAAATAGACCTTCAAGTTGCCTTGTTGAGTAGAGATGTCCTTGCTTGACTTATTAGCAAGTTCTTCACTATTCATGCATCTTGTTTGGAACTAATTGATTCTCCTTATGGTACCTTATAGGTCCTCCATTGAGGATGCAAGCTGTTTATAGAGTTTATAAGCACATTTGCAATAAATTTTTTAGCATAAAATATTAGAGGTTAAAGAAACCCGTCGACAGGTTTTAGAGGGTGAAAGGTTCCATTAGCCTGTGCTATGCTGTTTTAAAAAATGCCTTTGTCAGCATTCTGAATCATTTCAGTACTTTATAGAAGTTTAATTTACATAACCTGGCTCCCTGCCAGGAGTGTGTGATCAGTCCCAGGGAGTGGCAGCTGCAGCCTGTGTGTGCATGTGTCAGTCTCCTCTCCTCCACACTCATCCAGCTCCCTTCTTGCCATGTGCAGGGGAGAGGATGGTGTAGAAGAGAGAAAGAATGCATGAGGAGGCACAGGCACACACAGGCTGCAGTTGCCCCCTTTCCAGGACTCACCACTCTACTGGCAGGGAGCCAGATAATGGGAAATATTGTTTTGTAAAGTAGTGGTAGTAGCAGGGGTGTACCAAGCCTGTCTGCTGCCTGAGGCGAGCCATAGAAAGACGCCCCCCCCCCCGCCCATATATGTAATATATCAGGGAATGTCAGGACCAGATCCATCATATTGGTTTGGTGTAAAAATAAAGCAATGCAAAATGCATACAGCGTGCCGTCATGTAGTATAAGATAGATAAAGCATATCGTACTGCCAGTATAAAATGCATACAGTGTACCGCCATGCAGTATAAAATGCATACAGTGTACCGCCATGTAGGGTAAAATGCATGCAGCATACCGCCATGCAGTATAAAATGCATACAGAATATCGCCATGTAGTATAAAATGCATACAGCGTACCACCATGTAGTATAAAATGCATACGGAATATCGCCATGTAGTATAAAATGCAGACAGCGTACAGCCATGTAGTATAAAATGCATGCAGCGTACAGTCATGTAGTATAAAATGCATACAGCGTATCGCCATGTAGTATAAAATGCATACGGAATATCGCCATGTAGTATAAAATGCATAAAGCGTACAGCCATGTAGTATAAAATGCATACAGAATACCGCCATGTAGTATAAAATGCATAAAGCGTACAGCCATGTAGTATAAAATGCATAGTTTCCCCCCATGTAGTATAAAATGCATACAGCGTATCACCGTGTAGTATAAAATGCATACAGCGTACAGCCATGTAGTATAAAATGCATACAGCGTGCCACCATGAAGTACAAAATAGAAGTCCTGATAAATATCACAAATACTCAATATACATACAGCATATATATACATATACAAACAGTAGATACAGCATATACACACACTGCACATATGTACACACACAGACATATACATATACACATACACACACATATACATATACACATACACACGCATATACATATATACACACACACATACATATATATATACACACACACACACATATACACAAACACACACACACATATACACAAACACACACATATACACAAACACACACATATATATATATATATATATATATATATATATATATATATATATGCAAAGATAAATACCTTTAACTTTCTTTTATGGTTTTGGGGTCTTTTCTGCCTTGTCCTGCAGCACAGGGGTCGGTTTCAGGCCGGGAGTGAGGGTTGGAGGGGGGGAGAGTCGGGACCGTGAGCAGGGGAGGGGGGAGTCGGAGCCAGGAGCCAGATGCGAGGGTTTGGGGGGGGGGGGTGAGAGCCGGGACCGCGGGAGCGTGGTCGGAGCTGGGAGCTTGGGGGGAGTGCAGCCAGGTACGGGGTCGGAGCTGGGAGCTTGGGGGGAGTGCAGCCAGGTACGGGGTCGGAGCTGGGAGCTTGGGGGAAGTGCAGCCGGGTACACGGTCGGAGCTGGGAGCTTGGGGGGAGTGCAGCCGGGTACGGGGTCGGAGCTGAGAGCGGACCAGGGGGGGGGGGGTCGTGTCGGTCGGCGTCGAGACCAGCGGGGTGAGCGGTGGAGTGTGGGGGGGCAGGAGAAGAGGTATGCGGGAGCGTAATTAGGCGGGGGCGGGAGTGTCTGCCAGCGGCCGGAAGCACGGAGCTGGACAGAGCACTGGAGTGCCAGAAGCACGGTGTCAGCGCCAGCAGGGAGCGGGCGCATGGTGGCAGCGGGGCAGATGGTCCCGGACGGTGGGCTGCAACGTGGCAGCGGGGGTCAGGCGCACGGTGCCGGCGGCGGCGGCGGGCAACTTGGTGCCTGCCGGTGAGGAGTGGGAGCACGGTGCCGCCCCCTCGTCGAGCAGGAGGCGCGCCGCCTGAGGCGAGATGCTCAACTCGCCTCATGGCAGGTGCGCCCCTGGGTAGTAGTCATTATGCTGATAAAAGCATTTTTAAAATCAGCATAGCATAAGCTATTGGAACCTGTCAGCTAAAAATGAAATTTCTGGTGACAAATGCACTTTAACTGCACCTTCAATGTTCATGGTCATTGAATTATTTAAAAGAATAGTTAATTTTGAGATTGCTCTTTTGAAATATTTTATCTGGTAAAATGGACCAGGAATCAGTGCTTTTGCACTACCCTGCAATGATGGACTCCCCTTTTTACAAGTTGGAGAGTTATGGTAATTCAATATCTGTTTTTAATGAGTATATATGTGTGTGTATATGTCAGTGAAAGGAATCCACACCGTCGCATTTACAATTACATTTTTCACAGCCACAGGAAACATCATAGATGTTTTGAGCACCCTGCGCTTTCCAATTATTTGGCACAAAATATGCTTTAAGACAAAAGTTGGCTTTGTGTGACTTGCTAAAGAGAATTCCTGAAGGAGGGGGAAATTAGGGAATTGAGAGAGATGTTGGCTTGGTATGACTCAATAAAGAGAGTTCCTGAGGGATGGGGTAAAATGCAGTTAAGAGAGATGTTGGCTGTGTATGACTCGATGAAGAGAGTTCATGAAGGAGGCGGTATGAGGCAGCTGGAAGAGATATTGGCTAGCCGTGACTTTGTGAAGAGAATTCCTAAGGTAGGGGGAAATCAGAGAGTTGGCAAAGACATTGGATGTGGGTGACTTGCTGAAAAAAGTTAATGAAGGAGGAGGGAGTGAAGCGGTTGAGAGAGTTGCGGCTATGTGTGACTGGTTTAAGAGAATTGATGAGAGAGGGGGAAATAAGGGACTAGAGAAAGAAGCTAACCATGTAACTTGATGAATAGAATTCCTGAGGGAGGAACAAGTTGGTTAAGGGCATGGGCGTTGCCAGGCTCGCAGAAGATTTGGGGCACGGGTTCCAATACATACTATACACCTAACATAGACAGCTATAGTAATGACCAACGCAGCCCGCCATTGCCCTCAAAGCGCTCCTTTAATGTCCCCAGCCACAAGTAATGTCCCCCACAGCCCCCCACCACTCATAACTCGACAGTTAACCCCTGGTTAAGGGAGAGGTTGGCTGTGTGTGCCTTGCTGAAGACTAATAACCGATTAAATGAGCCATTCGCAGCTTCGTAAGACCTGCCATATAATTAATCCAGGCACACAATATACTAAGGGCCAGTCTTGATAAATTCCCCCCCATGCTGCTTTACTAAAGACATACCACTCCCTCAGTCATAGTAGGGTATATATCAAGCTAGGCAAGAAACAAAAAGGATATATCCAGCTACCAACAGCATTTGAAAAAATATTTTTAGTTAAGAAAAATCCACTTTATTAGAAAAATAGGTTAAAAACATCAAAAGACGTCCATGGTAAAAACGTTTCGAACCAAATGGTTCTTAGTTGTAGCCTGGTATATACTGCATGGAACAGAGTATTTAAGCAATGGCTAGACAATCATGTGGTACCACAAGGCAGACTTCCGATTACACAAATACGGAACAATTCGGAACAATTGGTTACAATTAGAGATGAGCGAACATGCTCGTCCGAGCTTGATGCTCGGTCGAGCATTAGCGTACTCGAAACTGCTCGTTGCTCGGACGAATACCTCGCCCGCTCGAGAAAATGGCAGCTCCCGCCGTTGTGATTTTTGGCGGCCAGAAACAGAGCCAATCACAAGCCAGGAGACTCTGCACTCCACCCAGCATGACGTGGTACCCTTACACGTCGATAGCAGTGGTTGGCTGGCCAGATCAGGTGACCCTGGGATAGACTAGCCGCTGCCCGCGCTGCTCGGATCATTCTGTGTCTGGATGCCGCTAGGGAGAGAGCTGCTGCTGGTCAGGGAAAGCGTTAGGGTGTTCTATTAGCTTACTGTTAGGCAGGAGTGATTCTCCAAGAACCCAACAGCCCTTCTTAGGGCTACAATAACGTTCTACTTTTTTTTTTTTATTTGCAGCTAGTACCATATTGTGAGGAATTTGCAGGGGGACTTGCTACTGTTGTGTTTAGCTCTTAGTGACACACATATCCACCTCAAACACCAAAGTGGGAAAATTTATTAGGGGTTTGATTTCAATTAGGCACAGTCTGCCATTTACTTTTTATTTTACGTTTATTTTTTTAATAACTCAGTGTCATCTCATCTGGCATAGTAGTGTGCTTTCATACTTGGCTAGAAAATAGCCATAGGAGAATCCAAACAGCTTACTTACGCCTACATTAGCGTTATATATATTTGATTTCTGGTTGATCTGCTGGTGGCTGTACTTGCTGCAGTGCATCTACTAGCCAATTGTGAGCAATTTGTAGTGAGACTTGCGACCGGTGTGTTTTGCGATTAGTGACGCACATATCCATTGCAAAGACCGAAGTGGGAAAATTTAGTAGGGGTTGGATTTCAATTAGGCACAGTCTGCCATTTTTCCTTTTTTATTTTACGTTTATTTTGTTTCATAACTCTGCGTCATCTCATCTGGCATAGTAGTGTGCTTTCATACTTGGCTAGAAAATAGCCATAGGAGAATCCAAACGGCTTACTTACGCCTACAGTAGCGTTATATATATTTGATTTCTGGTTGATCTGCTGGTGGCTGTACTTGCTGCAGTGCATCTACTAGCCAATTGTGAGCAATTTGTAGTGAGACTTGCGACCGGTGTGTTTTGCGATTAGTGACGCACATATCCATTGCAAAGACCGAAGTGGGAAAATTTAGTAGGGGTTGGATTTCAATTAGGCACAGTCTGCCATTTTTCCTTTTTTATTTTACGTTTATTTTGTTTCATAACTCTGCGTCATCTCATCTGGCATAGTAGTGTGCTTTCATACTTGGCTAGAAAATAGCCATAGCAATAGGATAGCATCGTTTGGTTTTAAAAACTCAAAAACACAAAAAAAAACAAAAAACACAAAAAAAAGTTAAAAAAAAATTAAAGTTATAACTCTCATTTTAAAAATGTTTAACCCGAGGGCTAGGGGTAGAGGACGAGGGCGGGGACGTGGGCGTCCAACTACTGCAGGGGTCAGAGGCCGTGGTCCTGGCCGGGGTGAGACACCACCTGCTTATGAGGGAGCAGGGGAACGCCGCAGAGCTACACTCCCTAGGTTCATGTCTGAAGTTACTGGGACTCGTGGTAGAGCACTGTTGAGGCCAGAACAGTGCGAACAGGTGATGTCGTGGATTGCCGACAATGCTTCGAGCAATTTGTCCACCAGTCAGTCTTCCACGCAGTCCACCCATGTCACCGAAATCGCCACTCCTCCAGCTCCTGCACCTCAGCCTCCTCCCCCCCAGTCTGCCCCCTCCCAGGAAAATTTGGCATTTGAACCGGCATACTCTGAGGAACTGTTTTCTGGACCCTTCCCACAGTCACAAACCACTTGTCCGGTTGCTGCTGAGCAATTTTCCGATGCCCAGGTTTTCCACCAGTCACAGTCTGTGGGTGATGATGACCTTCTTGACGTAGTGGAAGTGTGTAAAGAGGTGTCCGACGATGATGAGACACGGTTGTCAGACAGTGGGGAAGTTGTTGTCAGGGCAGGAAGTCCGAGGGGGGAGCAGACTGAGGGATCGGAGGATGATGAGGTGACAGACCCAAGCTGGGTTGATAGGCCGGGTGAACACAGTGCTTCTGAGACGGAGGAGAGTCCTCGACCAGAACAGGTTGGAAGAGGCAGTGGTGGGGCCAGACGGAGAGGCAGGGCCAGAGCTGGTGCATCAGCGCCAAATGTGTCAACTAGTGAAGCTCCCGTGGCGAGGGCTCTTGCGGCGAGGGCTAGATTTTCAGAAGTCTGGAGGTTCTTTAAGGAAACACCGGATGACCGACGGACTGTGGTGTGCAACATTTGCCAAACCAGGATCAGCAGGGGTTCCACCACTACTAGCTTAACTACCACCAGTATGCGCAGGCATATGAATGCTAAACACCCCACTCAGTGGCAACAAGCCCGTTCACCTCCGGCCGTGCACACCACTGCTCCTTCCCCTGTGTCAGCTGATAGTCAGCCCCCTGCCCAGGACCCTGCCACAAAAACCCCATCGTCGCCTCCACAATCCTCCACAGCATCCACCAGCGTTCAGCTCTCCATACCCCAGACGCTGGAGCGTAAACGCAAATATAGTGCAACCCACCCGCACGCCCAAGCCCTTAATGTCCACATCTCCAGATTGCTTAGCCTGGAGATGCTGCCCTATAGGCTAGTAGAGACCGAGGCCTTTCGCAACCTCATGGCGGCGGCCGCCCCTCGGTATTCGGTCCCCAGCCGCCACTACTTTTCCCGGTGTGCCGTCCCAGCCCTGCACCAGCACGTGTCAGAGAACATCATCCGTGCCCTGACCAACGCCGTTTCTGACAAGGTCCACCTGACCACGGACACGTGGACGAGTGCTGCCGGGCAGGGCCACTATATATCGCTGACGGCACATTGGGTTAACTTGGTGGAGGCTGGGACCGAGTCTGACCCTGGGGCTGGTCATATACTGCCGACGCCGAGGATTGCGGGGCCTACCTCGGTCCAGGTGTTTCAGGCCTACTATGCCTCCTCCTCCTCCCACCCCTCCTCCACCTCCTCCTCCGAACTACCATCCGTGGGCACGGCGCCATCAGTCGGTAGCTCTAGGCACAGCAGCAGTGCCGTCGCTAAGCGACAGCAGGCGGTGCTCAAACTGCTGAGCCTAGGCGATAAAAGGCACACCGCCCAAGAGCTATTACAGGGCATCACGGCGCAGACTGATCTGTGGCTGGCACCGCTGAACCTGAAGCCAGGCATGGTTGTGTGTGACAACGGCCGTAACCTGGTGGCGGCTCTGCAACTCGGCAGACTGACACATGTGCCATGCCTGGCCCATGTGTTAAATCTGATAGTTCAGCGTTTCCTCAAGACATACCCCAATCTGTCAGATTTGCTCACGAAGGTGCGCCGCATCTGTGCGCATTTCAGGAAGTCCAGCACAGATGCTGCCACTCTCAGGGCAGCGCAGCGCCGCCTCCAACTGCCCGCTCACCGACTGTTGTGCGACGTGCCCACGAGGTGGAATTCAACACTGACCATGTTATCCAGAGTTTACCAGCAGCGCCGAGCGATTGTAGACTGCCAGATGTCAACTTCCACCAGAACTGGTAGTCAGGTCAGTCAGCTTCCTCAAGTCTACAATGAGGAGTGGACGTGGATGTCTGATATCTGTCAGGTGCTGAGTAACTTTGAGGAGTCAACACAGATGGTCAGTGGCGATGCCGCCATCATCAGCCTCACCATCCCGCTGCTTGGCCTGTTGAAAAACTCTCTGATCAGCATGAAGTCGGAAGCTTTGCGCTCATCACAAGAGACGGGGGAAGAAGATTCCCTTGTTGATAGCCAAAGCACCCTTAGGTCTGTTTCTCAGCGCATATCGGAGGAGGTGGAGGTGGAGGAGGATGAGGAGGAAGAGGAGGAGAATGTTGGCGAGACACAAGAGGGGACCATTGTTGAGTCCTTCACTGTTCAGCGTGTATGGGCAGAAGAAGAGGAGTTGGAGGAGTTGGAGGAGGAGGAAATGGACAGTCAGGCCAGTGAGGGGAGTGAATTCTTACGCGTTGGTACTCTGGCGCATATGGCAGATTTCATGCTAGGCTGCCTATCCCGTGACCCTCGCGTTCAAAGAATTTATTCCAGCACCGATTACTGGGTGTTCACTCTCCTGGACCCACGGTACAAGCAAAATCTTTCCACTCTCATCCCTGCAGAGGAAAGGAGTGTGAGAATGCATGAATACCAGCAGGCCCTGGTGCACAAGCTGAAACAGTATTTCCCTTCTGACAGCGCTAGCGGCAGAGTGCGTAGTTCTGCGGGACAAGTAGCGAGGGAGAGTAGGCGAGCAGGCAGCTTGTCCAGCACTGGCAAGGGTACGCTTTACAAGGCTTTTGTCAGCTTTATGTCACCCCAGCAAGACACTGTCACCTGTCCCCAGTCTCGGCAGAGTAGGGCTGATCTTTACAGAAAGATGGTGAGGGAGTACGTAGCTGACCATACCATCGTCCTAAATGATCACACAGCTCCCTACAACTACTGGGTTTCAAAGCTGGACATGTGGCACGAACTGGCGCTGTACGCCTTGGAGGTTCTTGCCTGCCCTGCCGCTAGCGTCTTGTCCGAGCGGGTTTTCAGTGCAGCTGGTGGCATCATCACCGATAAGCGTACACGCCTGTCGACTGACAGCGCTGACAGGCTGACGCTTATAAAGATGAATAAAGCCTGGATTTCTCATAATTTCCAATCTCCACCAGGTGAAGGAAGCTCAACCTGAATAATTGATCCACTCCTCCTCCTCATTTTCCTCCTTCTCCTCCTCTTTGTACAGTAAAGCAGAGGAAACTGGCTATTTTTTGACAGGGCCCACTGGCTCTAGCTATAGTACTTTATGCATTTAATTTTTCTGGAGGGCCACCGACCCGGTCCTCTGTTTTAAACAATTTTTGGGAGTGCCACATACAGACACTCAATCTATTCAATTTTTCTGGAGGGCCACCGACCCGTTCCTCTGTTTTAAACAATTTTTGGGAGTGCCACATACAGGCACTCAATCTATTCAATTTTTCTGGAGGGCCACCTACCTGCTCCTCTGGTTTGAAAACTTTTTGGGACTGCCACATACAGGCACTCAATCTATTCAATTTTTCTGGAGGGCCACCTACCTGCTCCTCTGGTTTGAAAACTTTTTGGGACTGCCACATACAGGCACTCAATCGATTCCATTTTTCTGGAGGGCCACCTACCTGCTCCTCTGGTTTGAAAACTTTTTGGGAGTGCCACATACAGGCACTCAATCTATTCTATTTTTCTGGAGGGCCACCTACCTGCTCCTCTGGTTTGAAAACTTTTTGGGACTGCCACATACAGGCACTCAATCTATTCAATTTTTCTGGAGGGCCACCTACCTGCTCCTCTGGTTTGAAAAATTTTTGGGACTGCCACATACAGGCACTATCCAAATTAAATTGTCTCCATAGCAGCCTCCACACGTTGTCTCCATTGCTACCTCCAAAAGTCGTCCATATAGCTGCCTCCATACATCGTCCCTTTTTCAAACGAGGTGTGTCAGGCAGAAATTTGGGTTGTTTTCATGGATTCCACATCAAAGTTGTTAACTTTGTCGCCACCCAGCTGTGTTTTCCACAAAATATACTAATAAACTTTTATCATTTACCAATATTATTTCAGCGCTTCTTGCGCATCTGTTTACATTCCCCTCACCCGCCATATCCCAAACTTATAAGAACGCTACTACACTTGATCTTATACAAAAGGTTCTTAGAAGTGCTGTTTGGGGAGTAGCCTAGAGACAGGGGCTTGGATTGGCGAAAGCTCGCCTGGCTGCGGAGCGCCAGCTCCATCCCAAAATCCAACTAACATAGTTTTAACTGCAGCACCTTTAATCTACTACTAGTTCACTGCCTCCATAATAATAATAATAATCTTTATTTATATAGCGCCATCATATTCCGTAGCGCTTTACAAATCATAGGAAACAAATACAAATGTAATGTAACAGAGCACAACATTTGTATGGAACAACAGGAGTGAGGTCCCTGCTCGCCAGAGCTTACGGTTTATGAAGATGATGGGGTAACACGAGGTAAAAGAATATTTAATGGTCAAGCCATTCTTCTTAGGGAATAGAACAAAATATAATAAATGGAATTGCTGTCGCTTGAACCACTCAGCCGTCATCTTATATACCAGGTCCAGGGTGAATGGGACTGTAGAGAAGTCTGGTGCCTGTTGGTTGCTGGATAACAGATGGGAGGACGACACAGGACGGGTTAGTAGAAGAGTTAAAACTTCATGCAGTTAATGAGTGTTATAGGCTTGCCTAAAGAAATGGGTTTTAAGAGCACGTTTGAAACTTTGGAGGTTAGGTATTAGTCTGATAGTCCAGGGCAGAGCATTCCATAGAATTGGTGCAGCTCTAGAGAAGTCTTGGAGACGCGAGTGGGAGGTCCGCACTAGGGTAGAGGTTAATCTAAGATCACTGGCGGATCTAAGAGCACGGGTTGGGCGATAGACTGAGATAAGAGAGGAGAGGTAGGGGGGTGCAGCATTATACAGAGCTTTATGGATGAGGGTTATTATTTTAAACTGTATTCGAAAGGAGACTGGCAGCCAGTGCAGCGACTGGCATGAACTGTAAGCATACATGGTCCCCTTATCAAACGAGCTGTGTCAGGCAGAATTTTGGGTTGTTTTCATGGCTTCCACAACAAACTTGTTAACTTTGTCGCCACCCTGCTGTGTAATCCACAAAAAATACTGGCAAACTTTTATCATTTACCGATATTATTTCAGCGCTTCTTGCGCATCTGTTTACATTCCCCTCACCCGCCATATCCTAAACTTATAAGAACGCTACTACACTTGATCTTATACAAAAGGTTCTTAGAAGTGCTGTTTGGGGAGTAGCCTAGAGACAGGGGCTTGGATTGGCGAAAGCTCGCCTGGCTGCGGAGCGCCAGCTCCATCCCAAAATCCAACTAACATAGTTTTAACTGCAGCACCTTTAATCTACTACTAGTTCACTGCCTCCATAATAATAATAATAATCTTTATTTATATAGCGCCATCATATTCCGTAGCGCTTTACAAATCATAGGAAACAAATACAAATGTAATGTAACAGAGCACAACATTTGTATGGAACAACAGGAGTGAGGTCCCTGCTCGCCAGAGCTTACGGTTTATGAAGATGATGGGGTAACACGAGGTAAAAGAATATTTAATGGTCAAGCCATTCTTCTTAGGGAATAGAACAAAATATAATAAATGGAATTGCTGTCGCTTGAACCACTCAGCCGTCATCTTATATACCAGGTCCAGGGTGAATGGGACTGTAGAGAAGTCTGGTGCCTGTTGGTTGCTGGATAACAGATGGGAGGACGACACAGGACGGGTTAGTAGAAGAGTTAAAACTTCATGCAGTTAATGAGTGTTATAGGCTTGCCTAAAGAAATGGGTTTTAAGAGCACGTTTGAAACTTTGGAGGTTAGGTATTAGTCTGATAGTCCAGGGCAGAGCATTCCATAGAATTGGTGCAGCTCTAGAGAAGTCTTGGAGACGCGAGTGGGAGGTCCGCACTAGGGTAGAGGTTAATCTAAGATCACTGGCGGATCTAAGAGCACGGGTTGGGCGATAGACTGAGATAAGAGAGGAGAGGTAGGGGGGTGCAGCATTATACAGAGCTTTATGGATGAGGGTTATTATTTTAAACTGTATTCGAAAGGAGACTGGCAGCCAGTGCAGCGACTGGCATGAACTGTAAGCATACATGGTCCCCTTATCAAACGAGCTGTGTCAGGCAGAATTTTGGGTTGTTTTCATGGCTTCCACAACAAACTTGTTAACTTTGTCGCCACCCTGCTGTGTAATCCACAAAAAATACTGGCAAACTTTTATCATTTACCGATATTATTTCAGCGCTTCTTGCGCATCTGTTTACATTCCCCTCACCCGCCATATCCTAAACTTATAAGAACGCTACTACACTTGATCTTATACAAAAGGTTCTTAGAAGTGCTGTTTGGGGAGTAGCCTAGAGACAGGGGCTTGGATTGGCGAAAGCTCGCCTGACAGCGGAGCGCCAGCTCCATGCGCATCATGCGCTTCTTGCGCATCTGTTTACATTCCCCTCACCCGCCATATCCCAAACTTATAAGAACGCTACTACACTTGATCTTATACAAAAGGTTCTTAGAAGTGCTGTTTGGGGAGTAGCCTAGAGACAGGGGCTTGGATTGGCGAAAGCTCGCCTGGCAGCGGAGCGCCAGCTCCATGCCAAGATCCAACTAACATAGTTTTAACTGCAGCACCTTTAATCTACTACTAGTTCACTGCCTCCATACATGGTCCCCTTATCAAACGAGCTGTGTCAGGCAGAATTTTGGGTTGTTTTCATGGCTTCCATGTTAACTTTGTCGCCACCCTGCTGTGTAATCCACAAAATATACTGGCAAACTTTTATCATGTACCGATATTATTTGAGCGCTTCTTGCTCACCTCCTTTGGTTCCTCTCTGCCACCCATTGGTTTGAAGCCTGAGTCCATTTAGGGTATGTCGCCATGCCACTCTCTAGCCTGCCGCTGCTGCCGCTGCCTCTGCATGCCGTCCCCTATAGTGTCAGGGTCAATTATTGGATGTTTTAGATGCTATCTAGCTTCATTCTGTCACTCTGTCATGGCCATGCTGTTGCCCATAATTTTGGCATAATGGTGCGATTAAGCAGCCTCAGAGGCATCCATGCATGCTGCCCCTGCTGTTTCCTGTCCATTTCCGTGGTGTTTCCATCCTTTTCTGAGGTTCCCAGGTGTTTGGCCAAGCTTCCCTGTGCAGAGCCTTGGTCCCCTTGAAAAATGCTCGAGTCTCCCATTGACTTCAATGGGGCTCGTTATTCGAGACGAGCACTCGAGCATCGGGAAAAGTTTGTCTCGAATAACGAGTACCCGAGCATTTTAGTGCTCGCTCATCTCTAGTTACAATCACAAAAACACAGCAGAAAAAAAATTAATTGAGGAACATTAGATATGTTTTGTAATTTAAGCCATGTGGAAACCTTGTTTGGAGGGTTAGGATCCAGTAAGCTTCATGGGGGCAAAGTGACCTGGTCCAATCACCTCCCCTGAGGGGGCGGGGCACACGTTCTATCGGGATGATAGACAGATGGGATACGTTGCAGTTGTGCACCTCGCTGAAATGTCTGCATTGACAATCGTCGATGTAACGACCAAAGCATTTTATACAATCAGAGAAAGGGTTATCATCATTGTAAATGTACAGTTCCTCAAACCGAGCCATATATAGATTGGCTAAGGTAGGGGAAAATTTAGAGGGGAAAATAGGGCAACCTTGACACTGAAAAAAAAATAAATGTTATTGAAAGTAAAAAAATTGTTAGTAAGCAGAAAAAGTGAAATATCAGCAATGTACTCAATTAGTTGACCAGAAAAATTACTGTATTTGTGTACGTGAAAAAATATGGCCTGTATGGCCTAATGATAAGTTATGACAGTGTGTAAGGAGGAGATGTCACATGTGATCCAAGTACCGTATATATACTCGAGTATAAGCCGCCCCTTAATTAAAAACTATTGACTTGAGTATAAGCCGAGGGTGGGAAATGCATTGGTCATTGCCCCATAGTATATAGCCAGCAGCTGCCCCCCAGTATATAGCCTGCCAGCCCATATCCCCCAGTATATAGCCAGTCCCCTGCCCCAGTATATAGCCAGCAGCGGGGGAAGCCAGAAAGGTGAGTTTTTATATATTTTTTTTGGCACATGGGTTTTCAGCACATTTTTTGTGCTGAAAACTAGGCTTAAACTAGGCATTTAAATTTGTCCATGATTTTAAGAACCTCAAAACTGTCTTTAATAAATCCAGGGATGCGTCTTACAAATGGTTGGAGTATGTTATCTATCCAAGAGGACAATTTTTCAAACAAGGAATTGTTGCCAGCAACAATAGGTCTGAAACTTGGGGGAAACAAGCCTTTGTGAGTTTTCGGCAACAAATAAAAGATGGGGATGAGATCACGGGAGCTGGAATCTCTAAAATTCCCCAGCATGATGCCTTCACAAATGATTTTTCAAGCTTGACTTTAACTGTGGAGGTTGGATTATGTGGAGTTCTTTTATATACATTTGTGTCCTCAAGTAAAGTCATAGATTCTCGTAGGTACAAAGAGTTATCAATAACCACAATAGAACCCCCTTAGAACCACAATAGAACCCTCCAAAGCACGTATGATAATGTAAGGATTATTTATAAGATCTTTCATGGGGCAATTCCTTTTTATCAGATTGTGAGTCAGCGTGACAAAGAATGGAAAGATTCCGTTCAACTAAGGTTTGGAATTGGCTAATCTGTTGGTAGCTATGGTACACTCCTCACGTTATTGCTTTTTGTAAGCATGTATACGTGTATACTAGTGTCTATGGTCTATTACCTCTTGCTATATTATATGTGCTTTTGTGACTTTATATTACTCATTATCTGTACTACTCTTTTGATACTTTACTTTATCAGGACCTATTACCTGGTGTGCATTATGTATCTCATCCTGTGATGCATTTATCTTTTATTTTTTTATGTCTTTTGATATGTAATAAAGATTATCACTTTTCCATTACTCATTTTGTAGCCTTGTGGTTATTTTCCTCATTTTTTTCTTCTTTTGGTATTTTAAAGGTTTGGAATTGGTCCATCATAGGAACCCGTACATTTACAGCGTAGAAATAAGGATTGGAGGACTGAATAAATCCTCAGGCTTGGTCAGTGGAAAATCGGGATCAACATCGGTGTCTTGTAAAGTAGCAAGTTGTAATAATGTTACGTGGTCCAAAAAAGATTGTTCCGTAGAAATAAGAGAGGAAAGTCCCCTGGAGTTGTAGACGTGAACGGTAGACGGTAAAGAGGATTGAATGGCTTCTGTGTCAAAAAATGTCTCTTCAGGGTGAGGAGATGAACAAATGTATTCACATCTTTAATGGTATTATATAAATTGAGATCCGTAGTGGGGATTAAATTTAACCCATTAGATTGTTGCACGGAGGCCGGAAGAAGCGCAACCTGCGCGAAACGGCCGTTGCCTTTCTGTAGCATCACTCCTCACCCCCTCCCTTGCCTGTCCTACATTATGTGAGTATCACTATTTACCTAATAAAGAAGAACCATCCTTGCAAACTGGACGTGGGTGAGTGCCATCCGTTCTACTTGGTCTTTACCTGTTTCTGATGTTAATACATACTACTAGGATTTTGAGCACCACTACTTCTTTGGAACTCACAGTATTTGTCCAGACCCCTGTTCCTGTGAACGTGCCATACACATATATCGTGCTTTCCATAAATGGTTTGGTAGTGCCGTGACCACTCTTTTCTTCTGTCCTTTGGATTAACCCATTAGATGATACAGATATCTTTTGGGAGGTAAGTATACATGCGGACATATTAAATATAGTAAATATGACATCTGTATGTAGACAATGTACAATGAGAAACTTCACTGGAGCCCTAATAGGACATTTCAATCCCACTTAGGGTGTTTCAATCAGAAGGACATCTCCATCAGGATCTTCAATATGGTACACATCCTGAATTTAGAAATTTCACAAACCATTTGCAAGTTTTCTCTTTGACTTAAAGGGGTATTCCGGGAATATAAACTGAAATAATAATAAAAATCTGATACAAAAACCCATAATGCTATAAATAAATGAATGTAACAAAACTTAATGTCATTAGTCACAAAATGGAGCTTAAATAGTTTGATTTTATGATTCACAAAATTTTATGGCCTCTCTAAAGTTATAACCAAGATGGCTGCCACTGGAAACTACAAGTCCCACGATCCTTTAGTTCTCAGTAACTCCTCCTCCCTCTTATGCTCTGCTCCCAGTGATGATATAACAGGTTTCCTTGCACTGTTACCATAGTAATGATGTGTAACTGCCATCACCACAAACCGGCCATACTGGATGCACTGCAACCAACAGACTCCAGCCAAACTTAGTGGTGATCACATGACCTGCCCAGGCAGGTGCAGGCCATGTGATGTGGACATGTGACCAGCAGCCATCTTCTGTCCTGTGTATGCTCTGCAACGGACCGCACGGAGGAAATGAACGGACTGATTAAAGGGCCAGTAGCATTTTAATTCTCCATTACAGTCTATGTCATCAGCAGTTTTCTGCTAAGGGGAACAAAATTTTAAATAACAACTAATTACATATAAGATTGTATTTTAAGGACCCATTTGTGTATCAATTATGCTGATTCCTGGAATACCCCTTTAAATAATGTTTTTACCTGCCTCTTTGTCTCACAGGAAGGATTGCTCTATAGCAGCGATGGCGAACCTATGGCACGCGTGCCACAGGCGGCACGCGAAGCCGTTTCTGTTGGCACGCGTACCGTCGCCAGTAAGCCTCTGCCCGCTGCCCGTAAAAATTTGGTCTATGCGAGCGGCGGAACTATGCGCCGCTCCATAGACAGAACCGTGGAGTTTTTGCGCATGCGCGGTAACTTGGGAAGCGCTGAAAGTTTCAGTCGCTCCCATAGAAACCGTGCATGCGCATTAATTATCCCGGGCCGCTCCGCTCTGCTCTGCTCCCTCCCTGTCCGCTCTACTCTGTCCCGATCCGCTCCGCACTGCTTTGCTCCCTCTGTCCCGTTCCGTAGCCGCCCTCTCCTCCGCTCCATAGCCCCCCTCTCTACCGCTCCGTAGCCCCCCTCTCCTCCGCTCTGTAGCCCCCCTCTCCTCCGCTCCGTAGCCCCCCTCTCCTCCGCTCCGTAGCCCTCCTCTCCGCTCCGTAGCCCCCCTCTCTTCCGCTCCATGGCCCCCCTCTCCTCCGCTCCGTAGCCCCCCTCTCCTCCGCTCCATTCCTGGAGAACCTTCCTGTAGAATAAAAGAAAATAAAGTAAGTTTATCTGTGTATATGTATGTAATATGTATATGTATGTAATGAGTATATGTATGTGTATATGTATGTAATGTGTATATGTATGTGTATATGTATGTAATGTGTATATGTATGTGATGTGTATATGTATGTGATGTGTATATGTAGGTGTTTATATGTGTATACATAATATATATATATATATATATTCTGTATGTATTTTATACTACATGGCGGCATTCTGTATGCATTTTATACTACTTGGCGGCATTCTGTATGCATTTTATACTACATGGCGGCATTCTGTATGCATTTTATACTACTTGGCGGCATTCTGTATGCATTTTATACTACATGGCGGCATTCTGTATGCATTTTATACTACTTGGCGGCATTCTGTATGCATTTTATACTACTTGGCGGCATTCTGTATGCATTTTATACTACATGCGACAAGCTGTATGCATTTTATACTATATTACGTATATGGGGGGGGGGGCGTCTCTCTATGGCTCGTTTTCTCAATTAAAACCTTGTTATTCTAGTTAAATTTTTGTGTTGGCACTTCACTTCAAGTCAGAAGGGTTTGGGTTGCATTTTGGGCACTCGGCCTCTAAAAGGTTCACCATCACTGCTCTATAGCTTCCTGCCAATATGCGCTCCCAGCTTTTCTTATCACAAGCAGCTGGAGTAATTTAAAGATTTCCATTTCTCCTTCAGTAACAAATTCAAATTCTTCTTGCAGCTGCTCCACTCACAAAATCTTGCTACAGTTTCTTATGTGTCACATACATACTGCACACAGAACAGACAGAACATTGCAATCACTATCTTCTTGTCTGCATTGATCATGTGAAATAATGGCTCTAGTACAGCAGGGTACAAGCCAGAGGCGCATAATCTTTATGGGAAAACCTTACTGTTCTCCTTGGGACCATTAGTAAAGCTTCTTCTCCAGATACTATTGTAACTTTCTGACTGGAAAGAGTAATTGATCTGAAGTTTCTAATTATGTTTCTATTGCCAGGGTTTAAATGTTTGAGGATCTGTGGTAAACCCACAACTGCCACAATAAGTTAGAGAACGTAATGGGACGTATAATGGGTCAGTTGGGTTATCTATATAGAGGACATTGTACACAGAGGGGGAGGAGATAAGCTGTGACATCATCTATTGTCAGTAGTGATGTAATGATGGGTCAGTGTTATCTATATAGAGGTCATTGTACAGGGAGGGGGAGGAGATAAGCTGTGACATCATCTATTGTCAGTAGTGATGTAATGATGGGTCAGTGTTACCTATATAGAGGTCATTGTACAGGGAGGGGGAGGAGATAAGCTGTGACATCATCTATTGTCAGTAGTGATGTAATGATGGGTCA
Organism: Engystomops pustulosus; assembly: GCF_040894005.1. NCBI lineage: Eukaryota > Metazoa > Chordata > Amphibia > Anura > Leptodactylidae > Engystomops > Engystomops pustulosus. The sequence goes on along the minus strand of NC_092421.1, from coordinate 60,098,953 downwards.
GTATTATCTATATAGAGGTCATTGTACAGGGAGGGGGAGGAGATAAGCGGTGACATCATCTATTGTCAGTCGTGATGTAATGATGGGTCCGTGTTATCTATATAGAGGTCATTGTACAGGGAGGAGGAGGAGATAAGCTGTGACATCATCTATTGTCAGTAGTGATGTAATGATGGGTCAGTGTTATCTATATACAGGTCATTGTACAGGGAGGGGGAGGGGATAAGCTGTGACATCATCTATTGTCAGTAGTGATGTAATGATGGGTCAGTGTTATCTATAAAGAGGTCATTGTACAGGGAGGGGGAGGAGATAAGCTGTGACATCATCTATTGTCAGTAGTGATGTAATGATGGGTCAGTGTTATCTATATAGAGGTCATTGTACAGGGAGGAGGAGATAAGCTGTGACATCATCTATTGTCAGTAGTGATGTAATGATGGGTCAGTGTTATCTATATAGAGGTCATTGTACAGGGAGTGGGAGGAGATAAGTTGTGACATCATCTATTGTCAGTAGTGATGTAATGATGGGCCAGTATTGTTACTGTCAGTACCACAGGCAGGGATATAATCAAATGACCCCTAATTCAAGATGCCCTATAGTAATACCCCTAATCAAAGCTCTGTTGAAGCCATTAACCAATGATTGTCAAACTTAAACGCTTTTTACAGTAAATGCAAGGCATCTCAATTCCATCACGGATCATGTCCTATCAGTCCAGCATGAATGGAGTCCATACAATATTCCAATATGCCATGTGCAGCGCCTGTCTGACCCATGGGACAGAATGGAGCATCATGGTGCCTGCACAACCTGCCACTTCATTCAAACAGGAAACAGAAAACCCCTGGGTTGGGGTTTGATCCACTGATTATACAATGTATTTCATACACAGCTTAAAAAAAAAGGAAGCTAGATTTAGTTTAATTTGATAACCCCTTTATTATGGTGGAAATTTCATTTGGTATCGTGTGATAACAGTTGTGTCCAGTAGATGGCAGGCCCTTATCAATGAATAATTCCTTGACACATCCCCAACCTTCATGGATCTGACTCATTTCATCTGCAGGATCAATTCCATGCAGGATGTACGCTACATTTGGCTCCATTATCAATAATTGAAGAAGGGGAGCTCAATACCTGGCGGAGCGTACTGCAGAGATCTGCAATCATTTATGGCAAGTAGTTGAACAAGGAAAACAAGAGCTATTCATAGAGCACTTACTGCAGGTGGAGTCATTTTTAGCGTCTAAGACAGATTAAGGCATGACATCTATTCAGGTCTCTCCCCTCTGGTTAATTCAAGAGAGGAGTCCTACTGCGATGTGTAATGGGAAATTTGTGAAGGGTTTGCTTAAGAAACTCATATATCACACAAGATGTTCAGTGGGCATTAGGGAGTAACTTAAAGGGGTTGTACCAAGTCTGTATGATATTGTCTATCCACAGGAAAGGGGGAAAGCGAAGCTGATTGGTGAGGGTCTGACTGATGGGAACCTAACCGCAGTGATCCGGAGAACTGGGATCCCGTTCTCACCAATGGATAGTTGGGGCTCATTTACTAAGGGTCTGAATCGCACATTTTCGTCGGGTTTCCCGAATATTTCCGATTTGCGCTGAATTCCCCCGGGATTTTGGCGCGATCGAATTGTGGCGCATCGGCGCCGGCTTTCACGCGACAGAAATCGGGGGGTGTGGCCGTAGGAAAACCCTACGGATTTGGAGAAACCGCGGAATTTGAAAAAAAAAATTATGTCACAAGAAAAGCACTTACATACACAGGGACGAAGAAGGTGAACTCCGGCAGACTTCAGCGCAGCAGCGATACCTAGTGGATATTGGGCGCATGACCTTAGTGAATCCCGCAAGCTCTGGATCAACGTCGGACAACGCGCCGCGGGATCACGAATGGAACGGGTAAGTAAATGAGCCCCAGAGTGTTAGGTTGAGAATGCCTATGGGAGTCCCGTAAATTACCAAGGACAACGCTTGGCAACTTCAGTCACTCACATTCTATTGAATGGAGTGGCATATGCCGCTCCACCCACTAGTGAGAACAGGACCCCCTTTCTCTGGATCACTTTAGGTCCATTCTTGTGATCGCTGAGTGTGCTAGTAGCCAGAGGGTCCTACATCCAGTAAGTGTCAAGTAATTTAAAGCTTATCTGTAGTTACCTAGACCTTCCACTTTTTTCCCGATAATGAAGGCAGTCATAATGTTGTTGGAAACCTATTGTTTCAATGTACGATTATTTTCCAATTATTAATCAGATGATCATTGTCGGACCTCACTGATCTGGTATATTGATGAATTATATTGTCGATAGGTCTTTGATATCAGGGATGTACAAAACCCCTATATCCTACTGACAGCAACGGATATTTTCGTCAGTGAACATTAACCAACAGACAGAGTGGATATCTCAGGTTCTGTGAATCATCCATTCACTGTCTTATTAAAGGGGAGATTCTCCTGTTTAATATGACACCATGGGGCACAATTGCTAAGAGTCCGAATGCCGCATTTCCGTCGGGTTTCGCGATTTGCCCTGAATTGTCCCGGGTTTTTGGTGCTGGCGCATCGGCGCTGGCTTGTGTGCGACACAAATTGGGGGCGTGGACGTCGGACAACCCGACTGATTCGGACAAACCGGGAAATTTGAAAAGCAAATTGTGTTGCAAGATCAGCACTCACATGTACCGGGAAGAAGAAGGTGAACTCCGGCGGACCTGAGTGGGGAAGCGACACATGCAGGAAATTGGACGCACGATCTTAGTGAATCGCGGCAGACTCGAATCCTCTTTGGAGATTCCAGATCGGCGGCGTCAATGGGACAGATAAATAAATGTGCCCCCACATGTTTTTGTAGGTGCCAGGTCCTGGAGATATAGCCGTTTGAAGTTAGTCACTGTCATGACGTTTATAAATGTCCTTTCTGCACGGGGCGTGTGCAAATAGGACGTATATATAGCTGTATGGCAGTTGTGAAGGGTTTAAAAAAAGTTAAAATAAAGTTTTCAAGTCAAGGAAAATCAATAATTGAATAAAAATATCCCAAAGCCCCTATTACATGTGAAGTTAATTATAATGGGGCACATTTACTAAGAGGAGTGCAGTGTGTACTATGTGTAATTTGTCTGTGAAGTGTGCAGAGGGCGCTAGATTCAGGATTTCTGGGGCCCCCTGCACTGCACCACTTTTTTGTTTGGTGCACCTTTAACATAGGGTATGCAACACATTTCTGTCAGACTTTGCATGTTAAATCTGGCAGACAGTCCAACTGACCAACTTTCAGTGCAGAAATTTGTGTCGCATGAAGATGAAGTGCAGTCACAAAACAAAAGCGTCACTTGCGAAACATATGTGGGCCGGACACTTCTTAAATACCTTTGAAAGCACTTTGCACTAGAAAGAACGATCAAAGTCCGACAAAAAACTGGCACACGTCCCTTAGAAAATGTGCCCTAATATAAAAAAAATCATCACACAATCCCTACAAAACTGTATCATTACTTAACCTGCCCCATACCCGCACCATTATTAAACACAGAGGAAAAAGGCAAAAAATAATGATATTTACCTTCTCCCACAAAAAATGTGCAACACCCTCGCCGATGCAATGGCGAGGTAGTGCTTGCGAATACGTCCCACCTGTAGGTAACACCACATTACACTACATGGTCCTTATAGGATCAAGGGGAAATTGCAGTGGTTAATCCTGCCTGGCAAGGCAGATGTTAATTTGTGATGTAATTATGTCAACCAATGTCTGTGTTACATCCTGTCTCTGTGCACTGAGAGGTAATTGGAGGAGCAGCCACCACCTGACCAAGGGAAGGTAATAAAACCTCTGGCCAGGAATGTTCTAGAGAAGTCTCTCCCCAGAGAGAGAAGAGAGCAGTCTCTCCCAGAAGGGAGGATAGACCGGTCCTAGTCAGGCCCTCTGGGTCTGTAGGACACAAGCAGAGAGTAGTTAGCTGAGCAGCAGCTCAGAGTCTCTAGCACACCAGACCAGTGCAGGAAGAGCCTAGCCCCTGCCTGAAGTGGAAGATTAGACTAGAGCTAGTGTAGTGAGGAAAAGGGGTATCATCCTACCTTCAAGGGTGATACCTGAAGAGATCCAGGACCGAGCTGAAGCCTCCTCTAAGGACACAGCTGCCTCCCAGCCTGCTCTTACATCCAGGCTGGTCAAATACATCCTGTGGCTCCCTCCAAATACCTCTCCAGTACTCCACCTGTTAAAGACACGTTTTTCTGCAGTTCCTGCCGGTTGCAATAAACGAACTGTAAGTTGTTTTCTTCAACTTCTGTCTCCGTCTGGTCCCTGCTACTACAATTACCCTCATCACCGTCACCCTGTCCATCACCCAGAGACTCACACTCGGGACATTAAGGGGTTGCCCCAGGGAGATCCGCTATAGCAGCCTCTCCCTCATCATTTCTTGCCAACACCACCTGCTGGAGACCTGCCAGGCTGTAGGACAGCCCTCCGGTTCCCCCGTACCAAGCACCGTGACAATAGCGTGCTTAGGCCGCAACCGCCAGCCACTCCGGTACCGCGGGCCCCGGCTGTCACCAGGCCTCACCTCAAGGGCTAGGCCCCGGTGGGGGATGTTGCAAGTGGCGTCACGAACAGGATATTTACTTCTGTGCCTTATCCTGGCACTAAAGACTGTACTTTATTAAGAAAAAGACTGTGCTGCCTAACCCTGCTGCCATCCGGGTTTAGGCCTAAGGACTTGTACGTTTCTGGAATGAACTGTGTTATACTGCTGCCACGTGCGGTCGAGCGCCGCTCCCGCACTCCAGAGGTTAATCTTGGCAAGAACTGTACCAGCTCTGCTACATCCGGCGCTGCCGCGCCCGAAGATTTTTTTCCTCAGAAACTGTGGCGCAGCAAATAATTCCAGCCCGCCAAAACTTTCACTGGCGGGAAACCCAGATGACGCATCAAGCTCCACCCCCGCGCGAAGCGCGCGAACCCCGCCTCCTGTGGCGCAGGAAAAATTAGAGCCCGCCACAGCTCTTGGCGGGAAGGACTCGGACTCCTCCCACTGGCTCGAGGCGGACTTCCTGCCCTGCCTCAGAGAAGCGCCAGAACTGGAGTGGACTTTGGACAGAGAGGACCACGCCATGTGGGGTCCTCCGCCTCTCCCTCCTGTGGAGCGTCCGGAGTTTTACGAGGTCCTAGAGACTATGGTGGTGGTCTCTGCGCAGCCTGTCCGAAGACCCTCCGCTGGACATCGGCTGCACCGAGGATTGACTCGGGCCTTCGTCACCAGGACATGCTACCAAATGGTGACGCAGTACCAAATCCCACCCGGGCGGTTCCTCGTCCCTATCCCGGCTACCATCCCGGTACCGCGGGTCCACGTGGAGGCGCCACGTGGGGAGGCCCCGACTCCTGCTGAGCCAACGCCTGGGCCTCGTGTTGCCGCTCCACCTGCTCCGAGGCCTACTACTCCGGCTGCGCGGCCTGCTAGCCCCGATGTGGTGGTTCCTGACCCTCCGGTGGTTCCTGCTCCTGTTCCGGCACCTACCTGTCGTCCAAGGAGATCCGAGCCTGAACCGGAGCCACGAGCCCCAGCACCGAAACCTCCGCAGCCTCAAGGCCGAGGTGAGGCCGCCCGCCGGCGACTCCGAGACGCTGTCTCGGACCAGCGACGCCGAGAGAAGGAGGCCCAGCGGTAAATGGCCGGGCGATCTACAGCTGGAGCTTGGGTCGAGAAGAACCGCACCACCGGCATGGTCCGGTTCTTTGACAAGCGGAAGGGCTATGGCTTCGCCACCCAGGACTACACCGGACGGGAAGTATTTATACCCCGCCGGTCCGTCAAGAGGCCTGATCTGCCGGAGAGCCTGCACAACCTGAAGCCGGGAGAGTGCATCGAGTTCTCCCTGCAGGAAGGACCTCGAGGACCCTGGGCGGCTGGCGTGATCCGGATCCCCGATTCGGACGAGGACCGTTACTTCCCGCAGGACGACTGGTATGAGGACGACGAGTGGCCGGAGTCTCCGAACACCTCTTCCTCCTCGGCTGCAAGTCCCCGGGCGGTGACCCACGTGAATGCCCCATCCACAGTAATTGTGAGTACGGGTCCCATTGCTATCCATGGGCCGGGCATGATCCAGGGCGCCACCCCCACTGTCTCCCCTGCCGGGAGCATTGCCAGGTCCCGCGGCTCTTCTGTGGGAGAAGACATCCCGGCTAGTGAACCTTGTCCGGAGGTTCCATCTAGGCCCGCATCTCCCCTTGCCGGTTACCAATGGGGTGATGACCCGGCCCCGGAAGAACCGGAGCTGGAAGGAGCCGCGGCGCGGCCGCTGGACTCTGTTTATTTCTTCCTGGACCCCTCTGTGGTCCCTGGCTCAGTTGAGCCCCCGGCTGGAACAGCCGACACCCCGAGCGACAGCGCTCCTCCCCCTGAAGGTCCGGAGGATGTTACTGCACCTGCAGTACCCACTGCTGCCACCGGGTGTCCCCAGCCGGCACCTACTCCCGCTGAGGATGCGCAGGATTCCCTATTGCCTTTGGATCCTGTCCCTGCTGAACCCAGCGAAGGTGCATCAGACTAACCCCTGAAGGGCTGTAGCCCTCTCCAGGTACTATGTCCATTGTACATATTGTATATTTTTGTCTCCATTTGCCCCAAAGAGCCAGAGACTTTCCTGAGACTCTTACCCTTATTTATCTCAGTCAAGAGATTACACACTGTCATGTGCTATGATAGCACCCTTTCTCTGCCACAGCAGAGAATTTCTTCAAAGGACTCTGTCCCTCTACACATAGAGGAGACCCTTTGCTTCTTCATTGCACTTTTCCCCACATCAAGGGCTGTACCCAGAAGATGGACTTTGTCAGTAGAGACCTTCTGAGAGACTTTTGCCGACCTCCAGGAAAAGTGGCAATGTAATTTATTATCATTTTGCACTTAATGCCTTCCTTTTTAGGTACGGACATTCTGTTTGCACTTTTCATGCCTTTTCTTTGCAGGAAAAGAGACATTTGCTACCGTGCTACTCTGAGTAGCCTATCCACCTCTGTAACGTTATGTTATAAGATGTGTACCCATTGGGCTGCTAAGCCAATGTGATTTTGCTAACATGTTTGCACGCTGTCATATCTGCCAGTAGTCTGCATTAACCCTGTCTTAGGCTTTCCAGGTTGTAGTGTGGCTGTGTCGGACCGTCTTTCTATGTAAAACACTGACCGCTACCTGATCCCTCAAACCGAGGTTTGCACATGGGGGTAGTCCGTAAACTGCGGGTCTTTAGGGGACCGGGGGTGTTACACAGATAGCACCTGGATGCCACTCATACAGGGGTAAGGTTGTCAGTCAGGAGGTACTCGTGTCGCATATGCTAAGGCAATGCAGATAGACACACTATATAATTGCCGCCAGGGAAGAAGCGTTGATCAAACAAATATACAGGCCTTGGTGCAAGGAGTGGATTACAGGACATGACACCACACCTTTCCTACTGTACAGTTCGGTTTAATGGCGTCAGCGACCAACTGTCATACAGCTCTTACATATTTTTGTCTTAGTCCGACACCAACCCAGGTGCCTGTCTCCAGGACCATGGGCGGTTTGTCCCTACACCTCACATAGCCTGCACTTCCCAGAAGTGCCTTAGCCCCCTCTGTGCCCCAAAACATCGGTAGTCGAGCCGAGGGCGGCTCTTTCAATTGCCCCCGGGGTATGCAACACCCTCGCCGATGCAATGGCGAGGTAGTGCTTGCGAATACGTCCCACCTGTAGGTAACACCACATTACACTACATGGTCCTTATAGGATCAAGGGGAAATTGCAGTGGTTAATCCTGCCTGGCAAGGCAGATGTTAATTTGTGATGTAATTATGTCAACCAATGTCTGTGTTACATCCTGTCTCTGTGCACTGAGAGGTAATTGGAGGAGCAGCCACCACCTGACCAAGGGAAGGTAATAAAACCTCTGGCCAGGAATGTTCTAGAGAAGTCTCTCCCCAGAGAGAGAAGAGAGCAGTCTCTCCCAGAAGGGAGGATAGACCGGTCCTAGTCAGGCCCTCTGGGTCTGTAGGACACAAGCAGAGAGTAGTTAGCTGAGCAGCAGCTCAGAGTCTCTAGCACACCAGACCAGTGCAGGAAGAGCCTAGCCCCTGCCTGAAGTGGAAGATTAGACTAGAGCTAGTGTAGTGAGGAAAAGGGGTATCATCCTACCTTCAAGGGTGATACCTGAAGAGATCCAGGACCGAGCTGAAGCCTCCTCTAAGGACACAGCTGCCTCCCAGCCTGCTCTTACATCCAGGCTGGTCAAATACATCCTGTGGCTCCCTCCAAATACCTCTCCAGTACTCCACCTGTTAAAGACACGTTTTTCTGCAGTTCCTGCCGGTTGCAATAAACGAACTGTAAGTTGTTTTCTTCAACTTCTGTCTCCGTCTGGTCCCTGCTACTACAACTACCCTCATCACCGGCACCCTGTCCATCACCCAGAGACTCACACTCGGGACATTAAGGGGTTGCCCCAGGGAGATCCGCTATAGCAGCCTCTCCCTCATCATTTCTTGCCAACACCACCTGCTGGAGACCTGCCAGGCTGTAGGACAGCCCTCCGGTTCCCCCGTACCAAGCACCGTGACAATAGCGTGCTTAGGCCGCAACCGCCAGCCACTCCGGTACCGCGGGCCCCGGCTGTCACCAGGCCTCACCTCAAGGGCTAGGCCCCGGTGGGGGATGTTGCAAATGCAATAAAAAGTGATCAAAAAATGTATCTACTCCAGAATTGTACTGGTGTAATGTACAGCATGTCCCACAAAATAAAAGCCCTGAACCAGCTTTATAGACAAAAAAATAAAAGTACAACACCTCTTGGAAAATGGTAATGCACAAACTATAAATTTTTCCACATATTGGACACATTTACTAAGAATGTGGGAAACTGCACTAAAAGTGCTCTGCCCGTGTATAATGCTGGGTGCGCCAGATTCATTTAGAACGTGCATCAGAAATCCAGCTTCCCTGCAATGGCCTCACATCAACATTTTTGTGGTGCACCTTTAACGTACAGCATGCGACAGACTTTGCATGATAAATCTGTTGCGCTCTCTGACTGAGCACCAGAACGCCCCCTAATTTGTGTCGCATGATGCCTGCGCCACAAGAGGGTTGCGGGAGCCACAATAGCGGCACAGACACTTCTTAACATTGGCGCAAAGCCCTTAGTAAATGTGCCCCATTGTGTTATTCTGCAAAATGTAAGAAAATTATAGAAATATGGTAACATTTTTTTCAATTGTTTTTGTTTTTCTTACCGTCTCCCACCAAAAAGTTAATACATTTTGATCCATAGGGCATAACCACCCCCAAAATAGTATGGCGTGCGCCAAAAACCCCTTTTAAATCCCTGTCCCAGCAGCACAATGTGGAAATCGTCGGGATGTCCGACGAAAGTGTGGTCCACGGGGCCATATAATTTATAATATGTTAAACAAAGAAAATATGCGGTATGGTAGGTTTAAGGCTGAGGGTCACTGGGAATTAGAAATAGGAGACATTACTATTGAACATTAGAATAAGGCATTCCACAACTATCTCCGTAGAAAATATTACTCTCCTCAGAAAATAGCGAGAACAAGCAGTCTGTTGGCATACCTCCCAACATCTGTGAAAGGGAAAGAGGGACAAAATGGCGGCACGTGTAGCGTGCCGCGGCGATCCCCCTAAGCCACACCCCCAATCACTCCCTGGCCACGCCCCAAATTTTAGCCATATTATAATAATAAAAATCATCTCAATTAAAAAAATTTCCTCATTGGGATTTGAACCTAGAACCTGCAGTGTCCATGAACAATAATAACACAGCGCCCGAACCCCCTGAGCTATCAGCTCTGTGATTATCAAGTATTAGAATTTTGGTAACTAACTCCCGGGCTGAGTCCTCTTCATACAAGGGTGGGGGTTGTTGCATATTGCAGCAAACCCCCACCGCTAATAACCGCGGTCGTTGCTTGCACCGATCGCGGCTATTAACCGGTCCGTTGCTGCCGCCTTCTTTATTCTGATCACCGCGCCCCCGAACGTCATCGAGGGGGCGGCGATCGGTTGCCATGGTAGCCTCGGGTCTTCGTTTGACCCGAAGCTATCTGGCTTCTGCAGATTCGTTACAATGAGCCAGTGGCTAATTGGTTAATGTACCCTAGATGGTCTAAAAAAATAGTGAAAAAAAAAAAGAAAAAAAAAGTTTAAAAAAGAAAAAAAATTAATAAAATATTAAAAATTCAAATCACCCCCCTTTCCCTAGAACTGATATAAAACATAATAAACAGTAAAAATCACAGACATATTAGGTATCAAAATATAAAAACGGTTACGGCCGGCGGTGACCTCCGAGGCGGGAAATGGCGCCCAAATGTCCGAAATGCGACTTTTACACCTTTTTACATCACATAAAAAATGGAATAAAAAATGATCAATATGTCGCACAGACCTCAAAATGGTAGCAATGAAAACATCGGCTCATTTCGCCAAAAATGACACCTCATAAAGCTCCGTGCGCTATAGCATGAAAAAGTTATTAGCTTCAGAAAATGGCAATTTTTTTTTTCTTTTTTGTACACATTTGTTAAATTTTTTTAAATGTATTAAAACACAATAAAACCTGTATAAATTTGGTATCACCGCGATTGCACCGAACCAAAGAATAAAGCTGAGGTGTTATTTTGAGTGCACAGTCAAAGTCGTAAAAACTGAGCCCACAAGAACGTGCACGTGCGTTTTTTTTTTTCAATTTTTCTACATTTGGAATTTTTTTTCAGCTTCGCAGTACACGGCATGTTAAAATAAATAACATTACGGGAAAGTAAAATTTGTAACGCACAAAATAAGTCCTCACACAGGTCTGTACACGTAAAAATGAAAAAGTTATGGATTTTTGAAGGTGGAGAGCGAGAAATGACCGAAAAAACCCTGGGTTAATGCCTTGGTATATAGAGAGGGATCTTCTCAGAGATTATTGTAATTATTGCGACTATTATTATTATTATGGAGATTATTATTATTGAGATGATTATTATTATTTTTTCTATTATTAATAATCGTCTCCATAATAATAAAAATAATAAAATTTATAATAATAATAATAGTCTCAATAATTACAATAATAATCTCTGAGAAGATCCCTCTCTATATATCAGTGCATTAGTCTGTGTCACAGTGTAAATGGCAGATAACACTTCTTAGTTACCAGAAATCCTCAGCTCTATATCACTGGGCTTGTAGCTCAGTTAGTTAAGCTTCTGTCTACAGTGCAGAGGGTCCCAGGTTTGAATCTCAGCCTGGGCAAAACTTTATGTAATTTAATTAAATAAAGAGCTTGTGTCTGGGGAAGCCCTGGAGACTCATATATGGACAGATCTGATCTGAAGTTGATGACGTGGTCCCTGCTCTCTTAGCTAAGCCGACACTTCTCTGAAAAGGGTTCCCTCCCGATGTCTGCTCTGGGGAACCCTGGGAGATGTAGTGACCATATATGGACAGATGCTGATCTGAAGCTGATGACGTGGTCCCTGCTCTCTGCTAAGCCCGACACTTCTCTGAAAAGCATCCCCTGCCGATGTCTGTAGAAGCCATTCTGTACTGTGAGTTCTGGCTTTCAAAGTATTTACTATGCGGACACAGCGGGACCTGGGGGGAAAATCCGTGACAATCTGACAGCTGCCCGTGACGCGGGGCAGAGGTACGAAAAATGGGAAAGTCCCGTCAAAATCGGGACAGTTGGGAGCTATGTGTTGGCGATGCGGGACAATAGAGGCGGGGTTCTATCACATGGTATGGAGCTGTCCAAAGATCATCCCATTTTGGGAAGGGGTTCATCAGAAGATGTAACAACGGTTAGGAATAACAATAGAGGGGTCGGTTAGGGTGCTAATCCTTAATATGGTCAGTTGTGACCTATGTCCAGGTCTGGGGAAGCACCACATTGAAGCAATTTGTAGACTCAATCTCTTGGCAAAAGTTATTATTGCAAGGACTTGGAAGTCGGCAACACCCCCAACAACACAGCAATAGGAGGCATTGGGGCAGATTTACTTACCCGGCCCATTTGCGATCCAGCAGCGCGTTCTCTGCGCTGGATTCGGGTCCGGCCGGGATTTATTAAGGTAGTTCCTCCGCCGTCCACCGGGTGGCGCTGCTGCGCTGAAGAGCATCGGAACGCACTGGAATACACCGAGCCGGGCTGAGTGAAGGTAAGTGCAATTTTCCCGACACATTTTTTTTTTAAATGCGGCGGTTTTTCCGAATCTGTTGGGTTTTCGTTCGGCCACGCCCCCGATTTCCGTTGCATGCATGCCGGCGCCGATGCGCCACAATCCAATCGCGTGTGCCAAAATCCCGGGGCAATTCAGGGGAAATTGGCGCAAATCGGAAATATTCGGGTAACACGTCGGGAAAACGCGAATCGGGCCCTTAGTAAATGACCCCCATTATGTAAGAATGTTGAAAAATATGAAAAAACATGTTACTTTTTTTTTTTTAGTTTTCTGTACGTGCTAAATACTAGTACGGCGCAAGTCAGCAAGAGGTTTAAGGAAACCTACCAGGTTCCTCTAATAAATGCCATTGGAGCCCTTTTTAGGGCTAATCCTTCAGAGCCCGATAAGTTTGTAAATCTTTTATTGCCCTAATATCTAAATTTGTGAAAGAGGCTACTGGGGCTTGGAGTAGCTGGAGCTGAAGCTACACACCAAGGCTACTCCACGCCCAGTGGCCTCTTTCCATCCTCCTACTATATCTTCTGCGCTTGAGCTGGCGGGTGCTAGGTTCTGAAGCCAGAGCTACTGCGCATGCACAGTAGCCCCGACTTTGGAGCCGAGTACGCCAGCTGCTGGCTCTGCATACATACTTTATGCAGGGTGCGGACGAGTGAAGATTTTTGGGTAGAAGGATCGAAAGAGGTTTCTGTGCATACAGTAGCTGCACTGTGTAGCTTCAGCTTCGGCTACTCGACGCCCCAGTAGCCTCTGTCACTGATTTGCATATTAGGGTAATAAAAGATTTATTAACTTATTGAGAACTAAAGGATTAGCCCTAAAAAGGGCTCCAACGACATTTATTAGAAGAACCCACCACCGGATCTTTCTTAATAGGTAGATCCGAGATGGTAGCTTTCTTTTAAAGAAAACCAGCCATTTATATTAACCCACCCAAAATAAACATTTCAGTAAAAACCTGGATTGAAAAGCATTGCTCTTATATGTATGGTGCGGTCACACATTCCTCCAGCGTTGTGACTTACCTGATGTGAGTCTTATCACACTTAGGGAGTCCTACATATTCAATTTTACTTGCATTGCCCTGCCTCCTTGTTCCGGATTGACAGATTTCACTGCTAGGACATGCAGCTGTATAGAACCTTGAGAAAGAGCTCTGTTACATAATTGGGCACTGGGTCATGTGACCAGGGAGATGTCATCTAAGGTCCTTGACCCAGTTACATTTGCAAAGTCTACCTTATGTATGTATCCGATCACATGAAATCACAGCGTGAAGCAATGAAGGCATGGGACAGAGTAGAAGGCCAAGGAGGAATGTTGAGATTTCATGTAATCATATAAATACATGGACTAGATGTTGCAAACGTAACTAGTGTAAGAAAGTGAGAGGTGTCATTTGGGAAAACCGCTATCTGTCCTACAGGCAGATGAAGGGTGTGTGGTAAAAGCCCTGGGTTTGTCTGCAGTAACCCAAGGGTTAATGCAGACATGATAAGCCGGAATAGTCTGTTTTGTCTGTGTTGGCCTAGCTAACACAGACACATTTGTAATGTCCGTACTGGGCCTGCTTATTATGGAGTAGGGGTAGGCTGGTAGTGGGACTCCTACTCCACCCGGGCTTCGGTCCTGGGTTTGTGAATTGCCCACAGGTGCGGGTCACAGGCCTCGTTAGGGCCTGATTCAGTCTGCAGGCCAGAAGCAGTAGGAGAGGCCCTACCTGGAGAGCTGAAAGCGAGATTGCATTCTCACAGCAAAAGTAACTGAGGGCCTCCTGTCTTGCTGCTGGCCAAGAGCGGGTGCCAGGCAGCCTGGTACCCGGATAGCTAGGGTTTGTCAAATGTATTAGACAGCGCCTAGCCGGGCAGGAATTACTTTTGTAAAGTTTTTTGCATGTGCCTAAGCCAAGGCTGAAGTTGTGTTCTGTTTTGCAAGTGTGAATAACCACTTAAGTTGGACTTTAAACCTGCGTATGTCACTGCTTCCTGCACTGCTACCAGTCTACTACCAGAGCAATTCCCCACACTAGGTAGAGGACCTTAGATGACATCATCCTGGATCACCTCTACAAGGTCAGGTATACCCATTGTCCGTGCCCAAAACAGAGGCTATGTCGGCCTACATCAAGAAGAATTTGCAAGTTCTCTTCTCCTGCAGGTGCTGGAGGTTCTTTTTTGTTGCCAAGAAAGACCTTCCCTGCATTGACTATTGTGGGCTTAACAAAATTACTGTAAAGAACCGCTACCCACTACCCTTGATTACAGAACTCGTTGACTGCCTCTGTGGAGTCAAGGTCTTCACTTAATTGGATCTTTAGGGCATATAATCTCATACGCATCTGTGAAGGCGATGAATGGAAAACCGCCTTCAACACTCGGGATGGGCACTTTTGGTCACAGTATTTGGTCATGCCCTTTGGACTCTGCAATGCGTCTGCTGTGTTTCAAGAGTTTGTTAATGACATATTTAGAGACTTGCATTACACCTGTGTCGTGGTCTACCTGGATGATATCTTGGGTGTTCTCTACAGACCTGGAGTCTCATCGGGCCCATGTACGACAAGTCCTAAGACGTCTAAAGGCCAATCACCTTTATGCCAAACTCGGGAAGTGCCAGTTCCACCAGAAGAGCCTTCCATTCCTCGGGTACATCATCCCTAACAAGGGCCTACCGATGGATCCCTCTAAGTTGTCTGCGGTTCTCCAGTGGCGTCACCCAGTAGGACTTCCTGCTATACAGAGATTCCTGGGCTTTGCCAATTACTACCGGCAGTTTATACCACACTTCTCCTCCCTTATATTTCCCATTGTGGCGCTGACCAAGAAGAACGCCAATCCTAAACTCTGGCCTCCGGCAGCTGAAGCGGCTTTCTCTAAGCTGAAGTCTGCCTTTGCCTCTGCTCAGTTCTAAGATGGCCTGATACAGAGAAGCCATCCGGTTTGCTTTTGTACGGATCACAAATACGTCCTATATCTCCAGACCGCTCAGTTCCTCAACCCACAATAAGTTTGCTGGTCCCTCTTCTTTTTTTGATTTCTTGATCTACTTCTGTCCGGCAAAAAAGAACGTCAAGGCAGATGCCCTCTCTCATGTCTCTGATGTCACTGGGGAAGAACCGGCTCCTCAGCATGTCATTCCTCCTGAGTGACCTTCGGCAACTTCCTCATGGCAACACCTACGTGTGACCTGCTCTTCGGAAGAGGATATTGACTTGGGGACATTGCTCTCGTGTGGCTTGGCACCCTGGGGTGCAACGCTCTGTCACCCTCATTTCCCCTTTCTACTGTTGGCCAGATCTGGTCAAAGATGTACAGTATTTTGTGGGCTCCTGCACTTCCTGTGCCCGAAACAAGGCATCTTGTCTTACACCAGCTGGTCTTCTTCTGCCGTTACCGATACCCAGCTGCTTGTGGACTCACATGGCTATGGACTTTATCACCGATCTTCCATCTGCCTCAGGTAATACCGTCATCTTGGTGGTAACCAACCAGTTCTCCAAAATGTCCCACTTTGTTCCTCTGCCAGGTCTGCCATCTACTGTACCCCTTGCCAGCTTGTTCTTCATCCACTTCCACATCTTCCGACTTCAGAGACTCCCTCTGCATATCGTATGGGACTGAGGGGTCCAGTTTGTTTCCCAGTAATGGCGTTGTGTGTGCAGCAAACTTCAAGTGAAACTGGAATTTTCCTCTGCATACCATTCAGTCTAATAGTCAAGTGAAAAAAGTTAATCAGACTCTAGACTCTGAATCTGCCGGCTTCACTCCCTTTCCTTGTGTATGGACAACATCCTCATACACCTCTCCCTCTTGCTTAGGGCTCTGATGTTCCTGCCATGGAAGAATTAGTCCGAGATCTCAGATCCACCTGGGAGCAAACACGTCAGTCTTTAGTCTGGGCACCCCCCTGCACCAAAACCCAGGCAGACAAGAAGTACAGGTCTCCCCCAGTCTTCTCCCCAGGTGACAAAGTATGGCTATCTTCTAGATACGTCCGTTTGAAGATTTACAGCTACAAACTTGGTCCTCGTTTCCTGGGTCCATTTGAGGTGCTGAAACGAATTAATTGGGCCACAGGAAAGATCCTGGGAGCCAGAAGATAACATCTTTGAGCGTACTTTCCTACAAAGGTTCCTTCAGACCGAGAAGAGGGGGAGGCTGAAAGGGGTGGGTTTCATCACGGGCATTCCTACGACCTCTCTCCCAGGTCGCAAGCGCACCAGTGTGCCTCTCTGTGCCCCCTCTTCCCTGCTGCAGCCTCACTCACCTTCCCTGGCTCCAGCTGTGGTCCCCGCGCGCATCCCCGTCTCCTAGTACGCATGCCGGCCCGGTAAGATTTAAAGGACCAGGAGATTTAATTGGCGCTGGCCAGCCGTCTGTCCTGATAAGTTGCCAGCCCCTTCCTGTGTCCCCTGACGGATCTATGTGCTTCCATGCCATTAAGAAAGCTATGTTCCTTGCCCTACGGTTTATCCTGATTTCCCATTGTGAACTCGATTTCGTTCCTAACTGCGCTCCTGTGCTGATCTACCTCTACGTTCCCGACTCTGATCCGGTGCTGCCTGTCCTGACCTCCTGCCTATCCCCGACTCCATCTCAGCCTCATGATTCTGCACCCCGCATTGACCACCACCACGTACAAAGTCGTGCCTGTGGAGCTACCTGGTGGTTCCATGCCCCAGCAAATCCAATACCCCAAAACCACGAATCACTTAGACTCCACTCCCAGGTGTCGGCTTACGTCATCCTTCGTGGTATTTCAGTTGGTCCACCACCCCTGAATCCTGACAGAGTCAATGGACATAGGAAGGAGTAGATGGTAAGGGTTAACCGAGCTGGACACACTGCTCCGATGCAAGGTAATATAATATAAAGTTGATTTATGGGGATGTAAAAGAAACAATTTTTAGAGGCGAAACTTAATAATAAATAGTTTACAAAGTGTCCACCTACTAGAACCAGGGTGGAGAACCAGAAATTAATTTATGGAGAGGCTACAAAAAAAAACAGTGTTTTTTTCAACAATCAAATGTTAAAAAAAATTGCAAGTAACTGCAGCAGGAGAAAGCAACATTGTTATGAGGCTGCTTTCCAGTACTGGATTATAATATAGGCGGTTTAGGCAGTAGCCTGATGCCAAATCCTTCTATAATAATTCTTTATTTATATAGCGCACACAGATTACGCAGCGCTGCATAAAGCATGTCAAATTGGTCCCTGTCCCCATGGGGCTCACAATCTAAACAACCTAACAGTATGTTTTGAAGTGTGGGAGGAAACCCACACAAACACGGAGAGAACATACAAACTCTTTGCAGATGTTGACCTGGGTGGGATTTGAACCCAGGACCCCAGTGCTGCAAGGCAGATGTGCTACTCACTCAGCCACCGTCCGGCCCATTGCCACTGAAACCATCCTCCAAATTTTATACTGAGCAGGACCATCACACATGAAATCCTTGTACAATTGTTCCCAGACCAAGTATAAGGCCCAATTTACACTGCATGCATGGGGACGTATATTAGTGCCCATAGCAAGCTATTGCCACCCTATTGCGTGCAGCACCGTACTGCTCCATATAGCACTGTGCGCCCATTGCCAGCCTATGGGGGATGTATATCCGACATATGACATGACAGAGTGCGCCAGCCAAGCCGTGCGCACAGAGAAGTCGCGGTCCTGGCGCTGGACTGAAGAAAGAAGAGGCGCTGCAGACGGAGCTCTCGCGGATCTGCTGCGAACATGAAGATGGAAACTGAGCTGCCCGTGCCGTCAGAATGGTGAGAACTGAGGGGTTTTTTTAAACGCTTTATTGAAAAACTCTGATTAACATACACCATATACAATCTCAATATATAAAAAAATACAATATCAATTCCATATAATTACACATATTTCTATAAGAACAACAAAGCGTGTTATTCCCGAACGGCTTATACCTGAGTATATACGGTAAATTCAAGGGCCGGTGTTAAATCCTGTGACAGAAAATAGCATCCAAATGTTGGAGTCGCCGCTTTTTTTTAACCATTTCACAACAATTAAAAAAGCACATAAAAAGGTCGTACAATCCCCAAAATGGTAGCAATGAAAACTACAGCTCGTCCTGCAAATAAAGTGACTTAAAATATTCATACATTTGGTATCCCTGTGATTGTAAAAAAAAAAAAAAACTAAAAAAGGGAGCTGTGTGAAAGCTGTAAAAACGGAGCCCACAAGAATTTTTTCTGTCATTTTTCACTGCATTTGGTAGACCAATCCGGTGCCTTAATTAATTTCCCAAACATTCTTTGAAAAATGAGAGGCGGAATCCGATTGGTTGTTAAGGGCTAACATTACACCAGTTTTTTTGTGGGGTCGTTTTCTTACGTCTCCCCCTCCTCTTTTTAAGATTCATAATAAATTGTTATATATTTTAAGTAATTACACAAATAAAACAGTTTTACTACGCTTCACGTCCGGTGGCTATCGAAATAGCGCGCTTTTGCTTACGCTAAATACGTACGCTATCTCCGTGCGCATGCGCATTTGACCCAGGCGCGGCCCTAGCGATGACGTCACCGGAAGGCCTAGTTTTCGCTCTTTCCTGAGTAGCTGGCGGTAGCGGCGTCGGCTTGTGCTCCTGTAGCTGCCGGTGTCTCCCAGTCTTTTCATCATTGTGCCCCTTGTTACTGTGAGGATAAGGATATTGCTTCATCTTTAGACCTAGGCCGCCAGCTCTGAAGCCCGTTCTTACCACTAGGGAGCGGGGGACAGCTACGCAGTATAATCCCTGACGGGACAAAACCGTCGTCGCATCCAATTTTTATCGACAGTGGGAGGTTGAGGCTCCCGCAGGCGCGATCTTTCGTTATCATGGTGAAGAAGAACAGCATCCCGGATAGGTGAGTATGACCAGTCCGCCATGATGTTACACATTGATCTGCTGTACATTGCCTGCACATTGTGTGAACCTGGAGAACTACAAGTCCCAGCACACACCTGCTAGTCATAGGCTAGAGCCATCAGGGGCTCTGGTGATAACACCTGTCCTTTAAAGGTAGGTATTTCTTATAGAGGTAAGTATGGCCTTGTGTAAATGGCGCCATGATGCTGTGGTGATATGGCTGGTGAGCTGTAATGCGGATAAACTGAGCTGTGTATGTCACAATCAATTACATAACTAATCTTGAGGCTTTTTTTTTTAATCTTAATCACATTTTAATACTTTAAATTACATATAATACATTAGCTAGAAGTTTGGGTTGTCTGAGGCCCCTGTATAATGAGAGGATTTGTCAATAACTAGTATCAGTCTGATCACTGGAATAGGGTCCTCTGAAAGCCTACTGCAAGAGAATGAAACAGAAATAAGATGTAGAAAGAGAACCTAATATTTAAATTAATCAATCCAAAAGAAATACTTCATAAAAATGCATTGCCGTTATCCCTAAATGCTACCTTCCCACGGCTGCAATGTTACCGCTTACAAATCAGTTTGTAAGCTTATATGTAAATTGCCTTATTGAATCCAAAGACTGCAATACTAGCCTCTTTGTTTCTGATTGGTGTCAATGCTGTGACATGCTGCTGTAGGGAGCATTGAGAGAGCGCTCTGCTGATGTCATCTACCCAGTATGATTTGCAATGTCTACCCCATGTATGTATCTGATCACATGAAATCACAGCATTCCTCTGACTCCTCCTCCACATCGTCTATGGAGGCTTCTGTGATTTCATGTGAGCAAATACATACATGGAGTAGATGTTGTAAATCTTATTAGATAAATTAGCTAAGATTTGGTTTAAGTGGGGGCGGGGTTTGGGAATAGAGCTTTGTACCTGTAATGGTAAAATGTTTCTTTAAAGAAATGACTATAAAAAGGACCTTAGATGACCTCACCCTAGTCATAAGACATACTTAGAAAAGACGCGGAGATGAGTAGATTGGAGGCACCATCAAGACATAAGACGCAAGACATAAAGTAGATTTTATGAGGTATGTAGGGTAAAAAATTATGAGCTAAAAGGCGGCATTTAGTTAATGGGGTTCTATGGGAACCTGCCACTAGTTGTATTTGGGAAAATGTGGTGACAGGTTCCCTTTAAATTAAAAAGATATATTGCAGTTTACTATTATAACTATAAAATTCTGAAATACAAAATTGGGGGACACAACAGTCTGATACTGCTGGTGGCACATGACCCTTTTCCCAGTTTTGCTAAATAACTTGATCATCACAGATTCAGATTATCAGCGCTTGTTTTTTTATTTTTGGCCATATTAGCCATGTCACCGCAGCCTCTATGGCCAGCTCTTACAGGTTAGTATGGATTGAAATGCTATTTCCCAGTTTGATTATAAGCCTCTCAGCAGATCCATGTGTAACCATGTAGTAGACTGTGTCAAATTTTACAGACTTATATCTGACCCAGTGATTTCCCCATAAGTTGACCTATATGTAAGTATCTGATGATTACAGCGACTAGAGACAATAGGGATATTTATGGGGGAAGAAGCTAATGCCAAAACTGTATATTATTACTGAATGTTGACGAACCTTGTCAAGGTATGTAAATTTACGTGGAAATGGGTTTTAGGTAAGTTTACATGTTTTTTAGGCTGATTGAAGCAGGTGGCTTATGGCAGTCTTGATTTGTGACCTGGTTATAGTTACAAAGTTAAAGGAGTGTTACAGGGTTTTTCTTTCATTCATCTCTTTAGAATTGCAAACTCAATCAGATTTGCAGAAGGTGTCTGCCATTGCTCCTACCATTTAGCTACTTGATAAGACCCAAGTACTCAGAGGAGTGGGCTATAAGCTCTTCCTTACATTTATTGTACAATGGCTGTGCCTGGTATTGTATCTTGGCCTAATTCACCTGAATGAGATTGATTGGGCATGTCAGCAGTAGTAAGTGGAGCGACAACATCAGTTCAAATGGCTGACCATTCAGGTGGCTAGTTTAGGGACCTCTGCAGATCTGATATTGCTCACCAAGGTGATAAAGAATCCTGCAAAACGCTTAACTTTTTTAAAAAAAATTTTTTTTTACCATTTTGGAAGGATGTTTAACACTACAATGTAGCTGTCAAGTTTGGGCATATTTGTACTGTAGGAATAAATCGACTTGTCGGTTGTTTTTTGGTATAGTTGCCAAGTACAGATTGAAGTGCACTATTGTCTCTTTTCTCGCCTTCTAATTCATGTGGACCATCGCCTTACTGCCCCAGTGCTTAAAGGGGTTTTCCCATGAAAGATAGTTGGGGCCTAACTTGTTGAACAACAGGGGTTCCATAGAGATGAATAGAAACCCCCTCAATTTTGCGATCTGTGGGGGTCTCGGCACTGATGGGGCCACAGGATAGGGCCTAACTTTCCCTTGTGGGAGAACCCCTTTAAAGGGAAATTTTGAGAAGCTTTTAAATAGAGGGTGCAGGATTCCAAGAGTCTGGACAAGCCGGTGCAATCAATCCATGAAAAATCACAAGGTGAAGCGGCACTCCAGCTAAAAAAAAAAAGTGCAACTTTATTCCACCTAGTAGTAACATTTCACTCCATGAGGTTAGTATGTTGCTTGAATACTAGGTAGATAGAAGTTACTTTTTTAACTGGAGTGCTGCTTCAGCATGTTATTTTTCTTGGATCACCTCAATGAAGTATGGTTTCAGTAGACACTTGATGAGATATCTTATGTTTATCAACTGTTCATCGAAGGCAGTAATGTGCTGTCACATATGCAGATTTGTGAGAGATCCACCCTTTTTGTGGTATTTCACATGCCTTAATGAAGATAAATCGTTGAAATCGGAGAAATCGCAGACTTTTGATGATTCATGACACTGCAGATTACATCAAAGGAAATATGGAGAGAGGGTGGTCTCAAGATGTCAGTGTCTTTCTGCACTGTTATTGCATAAGTGGCTTATCTGGACCCTGGCAGAAACTTCAAGACTTCGGATCATGCTGTTTGCACGTGGCAACTCGTATATCTAAATATTTCATTGGGATCTGTGTTGTATATTGCCAGCCCTGTTCCTAATCGAATTGTTCTCTAGTTAGGACAACATGCTATGGACAATTTTGAAGGTTATCCCCAATTATTTGTTAGAGGTGTCCCGCATTCAAAGTGCTGTACCCAGAACTAAAGAAACCCACATATTTACCCTGCTCTGGTATTTGATGGTTCCAGTACTTTCCCTTCATCTAGTGAGTAGACTCTTGGACCACTTAAATTTTCCTCAGGGTTTCACATCCCATGCTGTCCGTGGCATGTAAGTGTATTCCCCCTGGATTGGAACCACTTCCCCCACCGTCCCAATGAGCTTACCAGTGACCTGAACCATACTGCGGTAGCCTCTAGGTTGGGTTCGCCGGGTTCTGGAATACACAATACACTGCAATACATTTGACATACAATACACTGCATAAACTATATAATTGAGGTATTGCTCTAATTGTAGTGAGCCAGAGAATAAAGAGAAAAGATTTGTTACAGTGAGCATGCAAAAAAAGTAATAAAAATGGAAAAAAATCGGAAATGATTAATAAAATCACATGAATAAACTATAGACCCCCAAAAAATTAATTAAATATACAATTTATAGCCTGTACAATGCAATAATGCAAATCAGCTCTGAATGCTTTCATTCCATTCCATTCCATGCCTAAACGTGTGCTCATACAGCAGTTACCACCACATATGGGGTATTGGTATCTCGGGAGAACTTGGGTTTGAAAATTTGCAGAGCATTTCCTCAATTGATGAGTCATTTTTGGTCTAAATGAATGTATTATGACAAAAAAATTTTTAAAGTTTCTAAATCAAAAACTAAAAGGTAAATCAACTACCGTATATACTCGAGTATAAGCCGAGGCCCCTAATTTTACCACCAAAAACTGGGAAAACCGATTGACTCGAGTCTAAGCCGAGGGTGGGAAATGCATTGGTCACAGACCCCACCAGTATATAGCCAGCCAGCCCCCTATAGTATACAGCCTGTCCCCAGTAGTATACAGCCAGCTCAGCTTGCCCCCATGTAGTATACAGCCAGCTCAGCTTGCCCCCATGTAGTATACAGCCAGCTCAGCTTGCCCCCATGTAGTATACAGCCAGCTCAGCTTGCCCCCATGTAGTATACAGCCAGCTCAGCTTGCCCCCATGTAGTATACAGCCAGCTCAGCTTGCCCCCATGTAGTATACAGCCAGCTCAGCTTGCCCCCATGTAGTATACAGCCAGCTCAGCTTGCCCCCATGTAGTATACAGCCAGCTCAGCTTGCCCCCATGTAGTATACAGCCAGCTCAGCTTGCCCCCATGTAGTATACAGCCAGCTCAGCTTGCCCCCATGTAGTATACAGCCAGCTCAGCTTGCCCCCATGTAGTATACAGCCAGCTCAGCTTGCCCCCATGTAGTATACAGCCAGCTCAGCTTGCCCCCATGTAGTATACAGCCAGCTCAGCTTGCCCCCATGTAGTATACAGCCAGCTCAGCTTGCCCCCATGTAGTATACAGCCAGCTCAGCTTGCCCCCATGTAGTATACAGCCAGCCCAGCTTGCCCCCATGTAGTATACAGCCAGCCCAGCTTGCCCCCATGTAGTATACAGCCAGCCCAGCTTGCCCCCATGTAGTATACAGCCAGCCCAGCTTGCCCCCATGTAGTATACAGCCACCCCAGCTTGCCCCCATGTAGTATACAGCCACCCCAGCTTGCCCCCATGTAGTATACAGCCACCCCAGCTTGCCCCCATGTAGTATACAGCCACCCCAGCTTGCCCCCATGTAGTATACAGCCACCCCAGCATTAAAAAAAAATACTTATATTCTCACCCTCCGGTGGCCCCGATGCGCAGAGCTGCTCCCCCCATGTCCGCGCGGCTCGTCTTCAGGCTTCTGTGCCCGTCTTCCTACTTCTGCCGTTGCTCTCTCCCGGGCCGGTGCCTAGTATGATGGCGCCGAGCAGAAGAAGAGAAGATGGGCACAGAAGCCTGAAAACGAGCCGCGCGGACATCAGGGGAGCAGCGCTGCGCAGCAGGGCCACCGGAGGGTGAGTATATAAGTTTTTTTTTTTTAAGTAATTTTTACTGACTGCTGTAT
This sequence comes from Engystomops pustulosus, assembly GCF_040894005.1. Taxonomy (NCBI): domain Eukaryota; kingdom Metazoa; phylum Chordata; class Amphibia; order Anura; family Leptodactylidae; genus Engystomops; species Engystomops pustulosus. The sequence goes on along the minus strand of NC_092421.1, from coordinate 60,074,617 downwards.
TGACTCGTGTATAAGCCGAGGGGACGTGTTTCAGCACATTTTTTTGTGCTGAAAAACTCGGCTTATACACGAGTATATACGGTACTTAAAAAAACATAAAAATATAGAAACCTAGAAATACTCGCCTCCACAAGACTGGCTGTACTGGATGCACTGCAACCAACGACTACAGCCAAACCTAGTGTAGATCACATGACCGGCCCAGGCAAGTGCAGGACATGTGACCAGCGGCCATCTTCTGTCCTGTTTCTTTTCCACAGGAAAAAGTCACAGGACTGATAAGGGGCAGTAGCATTTTAATTCTTTTATAGTGTACACAGCACTTTTCTGCTAAGGAAAGCAAAATGATAAATAATTACATTTTCGCTTATATGTTAATGACCCATTTGAATATGAATTTTGCCGATTTCTGGAATACCCCTTTAAAAATAGATTTAAATAGGATCTGTTGGCGCGATTTGGGAGTCTAAACTACCTACAGGTCCTTATGGACCAATCACCTTTTTGCAAGTCCCTATATGCCTGCAATTAAAATACAAAACATTATTACTTACCTCGTTTTGGTACACCTGCTGCGTGGGGAACACAAAAGTTGGGTTCTATCAATGTCATCAGACCCACCTTGAGGGACTTGCTAAAGGGCGCAATTTAGGACACTGACCCATCAGTCCATGTGGAGCTGTGGGTGATTTAGTGTTCCAAATTGCCCTCGCAGTGACTTTTATTTGCTACTTTTTAAAACTAGAGTTCAGAGTTCATTAATGTTAAATGTATGGATGTTATATACTATAGGATTAAGCCCACAATCTTATTAGATATACTCTTAAAAAGGGTCCTTTACCCATTCTAGCCCCTATATAACTATATTGCTGGCACCCAATATTTTAATCCGTCTTGCTACTGTTAAATGGGCAGAGAGCACAGTGGAGAGTTGGAATTGGGGAATTGTTGTAATATACATACGTGTGCCTGAAATGCTGCCCCTTCTTACTGGACAGGTAGAAAAAAATAAGGGTATACAAACGCAATGTAGGACATATGATTTAAGGTGCCACTGATCGATGAGAATATTTGCTTTAGGTGACTGTGTTGTAGGCACAACATTAGTATAGGGGCTGTTGGTGGTATTGACCTTGTATTCTGCTCTGGCATACCTGTCTGTCTGGGTGAACCGCATAACTATATGAAGTTGGGAAGAAAAAAAAAATCCTGTTAGAGTATATGCTGACAATCTGTAACAATGTGCCAGTGGCACACTTTAACAGATATATAGCAAATTCCCCATATACTATAATACAGTAGTATTGTGGTATGTGGTAGGAGCAATCGGATTCCCAAGGTTAATATAAATTATGAACATATAAGATATCAGTGTCCCAAAAGTCCTGTTATTCTCAATGTTGAACCCCATAAGGGAAAACGGCACCTAAATGTCCTAAAAACACTTTTTCGCTGTTATGCAACACGTAAATAATGAAATAGAGTTAAAGAAAGGTTGTAGGAATAAAAATTTCAACTCTCCCTGCAAAAAATGACACCCATCTTCAGTCTATACCCCAAAGTATTAAAAAGTTTGGAGCGTCAGAAGATGGCGAGTAGAAGAAAAAATTTTATGTACAGAAGATTTTGGGGTTTTTATGCATCAATAAAATCTATATAAATATTTTTCTCTCTATACTGTCACTGCGAGCTACACTTGTGCAGAAAACAAGCCCTCGTATAGCCCTATAAATGGAAAAATAAAAAGTTATGGATTTTTTGAAGGTGGGGGTAAAAAATGAATATGCAAAAAAAGCCACATTTTTAAATGGACTCTGCAGATTATACATGTCTAAAATATACACTAGGTGGTCCGATGGCAAACGTGCTGTTACCAGGAATGTACTTGTGTGTATGATACGATTAGATGTTTAACCTCTTAGCGCCCTACGCCATACTTGTACTGTGCGTGCTCCCCCGGTTACCACTGAGCGCAGTACCTGTACGGCGCTGAGCCAATGCCGGTTCGGCTCTGCACAGGAGTGGAGCCGGCATCTGGGGTTGCGGGGTGTAACCGGGTAACACCCGCGGTCGGAGTGTAACTTGCCTGCAGGCACTGCCTGAAAGATGGCGTCTATGACGTCATCTTACAGGCACAGTGTCAACCTATACATGTGCATAGGCTGACACTGCTAATACCCTGCAATACATCAGTGTTGCAGAGTATTATCATGAACAAGCAATCAGATGATTGCTTGTTCGTGTCCCATGGTGGAAATAGTAAAAAAAAAATTTCCAATAAAAAAATAATCAAAATGTCCATAAGACCCATAACAATTAGAGACTAAAAAAAGTAAATCCTAACACAAACCCCACATATATAGTATCACTGCGTCCGTAACCCGTAGAATAAAATTAAATAATTATTGAACCCGTATGATGAACGCCGTAAAAAAAAAAACTGCCAAAATTTATAATTTTTACCTATTTCATCCCACAAAAAGTGCAATAAAAAGTGATCAAGCAAACATGTGTACTCCAGAATGATACTGGTGCAAAGTACATGACCCGCAAAAAACAAGCCATCAACCAGCTCCGTAGCCAAAAAAAAGTAAAAATGTTATGCCACTTAGAAGACGGCAATGCAAAAATGACACTTTTTTTTTTTTTTTTGGGCAAATTTAGTAAAACATAAGAAAAAATATTTAATTATGGTATCCCCGTAATCGTATCGACCCATAGAATAAAGATAACATGATTATTAAGCTTTACACTGAACACCAATAAAAAGGAAATAAATCCAGTACAGAATTGATGCCTTTTTACTCCTGACCTGAAAAAAAAAGTTCATAAATTTTCAATAATAGGGGATACCAACCCCAAAATGGTAACACTGGAAAAAGCATCTCGTATAACAAACACAATTTTACCATTTCACCTCCATTTTGATTCAATAACCATGAAGATCTCAAGGGGTTCCTAAAAACTCTTTGATAGTTTGAGGGGTGCAGATTTGAAAATGGGTTGGTTATATAGGGGGTTTTAATGGTAAATATTTAAAATTTCATTCAAAACAGTATTTATCCGCAAAATAGTCAATTCTTAAAATACAGAAAAGCGATATTCTATTTGTAAGCCGCGTGACATCAAAATATATTATCCAGACATTTAAAAAATGATAAAGGAAAATGTAAAGTAGACATATGGGAAATGTTATTCAGCAACTTATTTAGGTGGTACATTTATCTGCCTGAAAACGCAATGATTTCCAATTTAATTTAAATTCATAATTTTTGTAAATAAACGCAAAACTTATCAGCCAACATTTACCACAAAAATGAAGTACAACATGTGAGGAAAAAACAATCTCAGAATCGTTTTGATAAGTGACAGTGTTCAAAAGTTATAACCGTATAAAGTGACGCAAGTCAGAATACAAAAAATGAGGCTGCGTCCTTAAAAGCCTTAATTTATTACATGTGAATGTACAGTGATAAATGGATCATCCAAACTCTTGGATAGCCTAGTTCAGGGGTCCCCAAACTTTTTACATAGGGGGCCATTCACTGTCCCTCTCAGACCCTTGGAGGGCTGGACTAAAGTCTAAAAATAAATATCGGTACATGTGCCCCCCCCCCCCCCTCAATTATTTAATATACTGCACCCCCTTGTGAACTATTTTATATATTGGCCCAATTAATTAACAGAAAATCAAAAATACAGTACTGGGTCCCCTCTCCATTAATTATTTCCTATGCTGCCCCTCATAATTAATTTTGTCATATATTTGGCCTTTTCTGGCTGTGGAAGACGGGGATGAGATAGAAACGGTCAGCGGCCTGTAGTTTGGGGACCCCTGGCCTAGATGATCCGTGTACATAGAGTAGGTGTATTGTATTTTGATCTGATAAAAATCCATAAGAAACCAAGTATACTAAAAAAAAATGATTTAATTGGGGAGTCTTTTAGACATTGTGGGTATTAATAGAAGGACCATAGTGGGGGTTGTGATACACCCTGCAGATCGGTCTATGGGAATGAGTGGGAGAGTGCTTTCTCGTCTTAATACTCCATTCATCCTGTTGAATTGGACCCTTTTCTCAAGATGTTGAGCAGTCGCAGCAGTTAGCCCAGCACTAATAAGAAATCTTAATTTGAGGCTGTTGGTTCCACCCTTATCACAGATCTACAGTCTGTGTTCAGTATGTATTGTAGTATAACATCAATCTATAGTACAAGGGACCCCAAGGAACCTTTTAATGCTTATCAGATCAAAGGGCATCCTTCTGCCCAGTCTGTTTATCAGACTAAAATGGAAGCTGGACTCCATCTTGCTTGTAACGAAAGAGTGAATACACTTTTATTAGCTCTTTAAAATAAAGTATCTGTCATGTCTCTCTGGAATAGCTTGTTGGGTGTATGCTGTTCTTACTACAACTTGGCTTTAGCTCATTCGCCATCAGGAAGTCGGGGCTTGACCACTAATGCCCCATCCTACTGAGTGGGGGTAGTTGCCTTCTATTTGTGAAAATACACGTCTCATCATTGATCTATTCCGGCTAAGCTTTTGTCAAAAATCTGTGTGGCTCTCTAATAAAATATTTATATACTTTATTTGCGTTTGAATTTGTTTTTGTTGTATGAACGGGTCCTAAATATTGACCTTGTTTATCCATATTGAAAACTGCAAATGATTTAGATATGAAAGGTCAAATTTTTCTTTCTGATGACTACCTTTTGGGCTCCTATATTTGAAGGGCAACAATCTGTCAATGACCTATTCTTCAGATCACTAATTAACATCTGGGGCATTCTCACACTACGATGAGCTTTAGTATATGGTCAGAGGATAGTGAGCTTAGACAATTGCTACAATCTCAGCGGGGCTAATGCTGCTTTATCTATAGGGTAATATGGCTGACAGGTGGGGGCATCTGCAGTGATCCTATGGATGGGTCATCTAAGAGGTGTGTGTTTTTTTTTTTTTTTTTTTTATTTCACAAGTGAAGTTAATGGATTTATACCAAATTGTCATCAGTCGGGCTGGTGTGATTCAGGTGCTCCGGCCCTGGACACCACCTTTTTAATAGTATGGGAACGGGTACTAGCATAATGTACACACCCCTTTCCATTCGTCCAGTCTCTGTAATCCTCGTTCTATTTAATCTTCAGGCACATGGTTTTCCTTTGAGATAATTTAGATATTCTGTATAATGTAGGGTGCCCTGTGGTGTATAATATGATACGTTCTCTTAATGAGATTCGCTTTTAATGGAAAGTGGGTTTCTCACACTCCAAACTGTTTCCCAATGTGCTTGAGTTATTGTATGGATTCCTATGATCACAGGGGTTGCCTTCTTTCGGTTCTGTTTGTTTTGCACAAATTTCTACCGCTCCCATGGATACAGGTGGTCCCCTACTTAGGGACACCCAACTTATAGACGCCCCCCTGGTTAAAGACGGTCCCTCTGCCCACTGTGACCTCTGGTGAAGCTCTCTGGATGCTTTACGTTAGCCCCAGACTGCAATGATCATCTGTAAGGTGTTTGTAATGCCGTTTCATTGATTATTCTTGGTCCCATTGCAGCTAAAATTTCGAAAATCTAATTCACTGGAGCAAAAAAAATAAAACAATTTGGGCTGGAGCTATAGTTATAAAATATACAGTTTCGACTTAAATATAAATTCAACTTTAAATCAAACCAATGGACCCTATCTTGTACGTAACCTAGGGACCACCTGTATACCTGTTCTCAAACCTGCTACTTCAACATGGGTGAGGAATTGATACAAAAAGTACAGGCAGTCCCCTACTTAAGGACATACAGACTACCCCTAGATACCCCTCTGTGACCTCTGGTGAAGCTCTCTGGATGCTTCACTTTATTCCCAGGCTGCAATGATCAGCTGTAAGGTGTCTATAATGAAGCTTATTTTGATAATCCTTGGTCCCATTACAGCTAAAAATATAGAAACTCTGACTGTCACTGGTGCTAAAAAAAATTGTCTGGATCTACAATTATGAAAATATACAGATTTGACTTGCATACAACTTCAACTTAAGAACAAACAGATGGGACCTATCTTGTTCGTAACCCCGGGACTACCTGTATATTGGAATATCGTATAACATCTTTGGCTGGTGTAGTAATTACGTTAATTTATCTCTTGCTGTAAATTTAAGTAACTTTTATCATTTTTATTACTGACTTCCATCATATAAAGAAGAAATTACTAATTAAAATCTAAAATGAGGCATGAAAGAAAGAAACTTTGTACATACATGCAGTCCCCTACTTAAGGACATCCAAATTACAGACGACCCATAGTTAAAGACAGACCCTTCTCCCCACTGTGACCTCTGCTGAAGCTCCCTGGATGTTACTATAGTCCCAGGCTGCAATGATCAGCTGTAAGGTGTCTGTAATGAAGCTTTATTCATAATCATTGGTCACATTACAGCAAAAACTCCAATTGTCATTGGGGCAAAAATTTTTTTGTCTGGAACTACCATTATAAAATATATAAAATAATATATAAAATATTTTCGACCTGCATACAAATTCAACTTAAGTACAAACCTATGGACCCTATCTTGTATGTAACCAGGGGACTGCCTGTACTTGTATCCCCCATGCTATTCCCTTGTGTCCTTAAATTGTGCCTCTGTATCTGATTTTCCGGATGAACACGTATAATCTACTCTTCTTAATATATGATCCATTACAGACAACATTTAGTGGGAGTACGGAGGCCTGTTTGTCCATAAATTTGACTTTTAGGGATTTTATCACATAGATAATGACCAAATAAATGACCACACGTTACTGTCCTTGTCCCCAAACTAATAACTGATCACCTTCAAATTACTTTGAAGTCAAGGGTACTTAACAGAGTGATGCCCACCTAGGTTTGATGCTTCACAGTCTATTGGACTAGTAACTTAGCGCTGAGCTTGGTCACTATTGTGGACACTTGATCCATTTAAAGCTGGTGTAGAGGACCCCCTGATCCTATGTTCAGCAATAATCCCAGCAATTGGACACAACTTGTTCACAGATTAAGGTTAATAAAATGGAAATTCAATGTGGGTGCAACTGAACAATGTACACCTGATATTGGCCTAAGAGAACCCTATCCTGGTCCTCCCACAAAATATACCAACCCCATATCCCCCTGCAACTATCAGCTATCCTATGATGCATATACAGGGCTTGCAATGTGCCATAAGTTGATGTTTCTGTCTGGTTTAAGAAGTAAATCCAACCAAATAAACCTAGTCTACTTCTTGCTTTGCTGCATATTGGGATTCACATGAAGTACTTCAGACCTGCTTATGTGTACAATGGTGTCCAGATTCCTGCTCCATCCCAGAATCGTGGATTTAAACAAGCATCATGGACCTTAAAGGAAACCTACCATTTCAAATGGTAGGTGTAAGCTGTAAACACCGAGCACCAGCTCAGGGTGAGCTGGTGCCGGTGCTTTGTATTAAAACCGCGGTATCGCGGTTTTAACACTTTTTAAACTTTATAGCAGAAACTGCTTTGGCGCGGCTACATAGGAAATGCCGCAGGCGTTGCGCGCACGGACGCGCGCAGCGCCGAAGCAGCTTCTGCTATAAAGTTTAAAAAGTGTTAAAACCGCGATACCGCGGTTTTAACACTAACGAAACTAAGAACCGGCACCAGCTCACCCTGAGCTGGTGCTCGGTGTTTACAGCTTACACCTACCATTTGAAATGGTAGGTTTCCTTTAAAACACCCAGTGGTCCTTGTGGGAGCGGTGTCATAGTGTTCCAAATAGTCTGAACTAACACTGGACCATTTTTAAGAACACTAAAACTTTATTCTTCTTGAAGGGGTTTGCCCATGAAAGAAAGTTCTCAAATTGTAGTCACCTAGTGAAGTTTACACAATTAAGGTAATTTTTAACCCTTCACAATTTTACTCGGTTTTATTGCTGTTTTGGCTCCTATCACTCTGGTCAGTGTAAGATTCCAAAGTGTGAGTGGGAACTCTCTAAGCTGACACTTCATGATCCCTTTGTGCTATGCGATGCTGTGTGCTGACAATGTGCTTAGATCATCAAGGTACAGGATTATCTACACTTATATTTAGCGTTTGAACATTCCACTAGTATCTGACAGATAGGAAAAGAGATGAGACGGGTCAGAGATGAGCTCAATATAAGCCACATTGGGCCACATTTATTAGAGCCTTTGCGACAGTTTTCTGTCTGACTTTGCACTAGAAAGACCATGCAAAGTGCTTGTATGTGTATTTATAAAGGGTCTGTGCCACAATTCTACAGAATGAACAAAGTGCATCAGAAAATAAAATGAAAACACATTTCATGAATCTATTGAACACTGCACATAGTGTATCACTATGAGAAATGTGGGCCAACGACTCTCAGCCTTGCTAACTCACCGGTAACATACACAAAGTCAACTCTGCTATATGCCTCCCTCCGAGATAAATACCTTATCTGTGTGTAGCTTGTAGAGTAAGTCGCTACTAGCTGGCAGGAAGTGCCTGTGTGTGAGTGGCTTTTGTAATGCAGGAAGCAGAGGGCACTACAGTGTGCAGACAAGAGAAGCTATTCATGAGAATCCGACCACTGACTTTCGTACGACTGACATTAACTGTCGTATCAAGCGGTAAGCACCAAGACTGATATAGACAGGTTGGAAGTATATCTGTGAAATGCTGTATTTTTGTCAATAACATTGAATTAGAATTTTATTTTGTTATCCTGAGTATATTTAAGACGCTTGTATTCATGGCAATACGCCCTTAAACTTGTCAAGGCTACCTTTTAAGAAGATCAATTGCCACAAGATACGTGGTGTGGCATCTCCTTCACCTCTCCCCTTCCCTATGCTATATGAGTGACTTGTGTGTCTCCAGACTGGTAGACTTAGAACATGAGTATATGCTGAGTTGAGCCTGCTACTAGTAGTGAGGTTTATTGTACCATTGAGTAGTTTATTTCCTCTGGGTTGTCATTGATTTTGGATAAGCAAATTTACGTCAGTAGGTTGATAAACTCTCTGGCGGGTGCAGATAAAACCACCAGGTCACTAGTGAGTCAAGCAGGTTGGATGAAGAAGAATAATGCATGTTCTTAAGCAAGGATGAGGGTAGACAAAAAACGTCCGAAACGAGGTCACGAATCAAATGCTCGGCCTTAGCTGTGCCCACTGGTACAGACAACCACATGACGCATCACCCTTGCCACAAGTCTCACTTACATGGGGTCCTGCTGCTGAGATTTTATTAATAAATTAGGGGTATTAATTATAAGTGATGGTTCTCGTGAAATATTTGAGATTTAGAATTCCCAATTTAGCACATTTTTTATGCTCTGTAACCTAAGGGTGTGCACAATATGTTCACATATGTAGGCAGAATACTGAGTTCTCTGTTTTTCTTTCACAGATGGCGCTCATTGACAGCAGTCGGACAGCGGGTGCCAGGATCTCGATTTATCGCTTTCAAAGTACCACTAAAGGGGGTAAGAAAGGGTGAATGGGGGATTGAGTGAACATTTAAAAAAAAAATAAATAAAAAAATAGTTATTTGGGGAATTGTAGGTTACCTTTTTTCCCCTTCTCATTCATTTAATGTCCCCGCAGCCTGTGAGCAGTAGTGTATATAATTGTCATGTTTCTTCTTAACAGGTCACCAATCAGCGGGTAACGCAAACCCAGAAGTTCACCCCAAAAGATTTAATTGCTGCGATTCGCTCCCAAAATGAAGAGCTGGGTCTTATCATAGACTTGACGAACACAGAGCGTTACTACACCACCAAGGTGAGAGACTTCTCCCCCAGACAGGGATGTGTTTAGAACTAAATGCTTAACATGTGTTGTACTTACCAAATGCAAGCATTTCGGTCAAAACACATCTATGCTTGGGGTGGAGTTACTTGCAATGTGTTAAAAATGTTTTAAAATGCAATTCAACATGTGAGCATGGCTTTAAGGGGGTTTGCCACTAATCTAAAGCTTTACCAGGGTAAGTAAATGACACTATTAGGGTCACTCATATTGTAATTTCCCCTGTAAAGTTTCTATGTTGTCCACAGATGTCACATATCTCGTGACGAGCAGCCAGCAGGACCCCCTGTGATGTCCGTAATCCTGATAAAGGAGGCTCCTGTGAACACATACTTTAATGGGATAAGTACATTATTAGGGTCTTGTACTTATCCTGGTAAAGTTTTAGTGGTCAATCCCTTTAAGAGGAGCACAGTTAGAACAGTGACTTTGTAATGTAATACAAACTGTTCTTCTTGTATGCAGGACTTGCCGAAAAGCGTGCAATACGTGAAACTGCACACAGCAGGACTCAAAATCCCAGATGATGCCACCATTCACCAGTTCAAGAGGGTGGTGTATAAATTTTTGGCAGCTAATTCTGATAATGGTGAGTATTTCTAGGATTTCAAAGTTGTAGGGGGGGAAAGCTTGTGGAAGGGGTTTTCCTCCTTTTATGTATTGATTGGTGGAGTCTGTTGCTTGGGAACTCTGCTATCCGCTATTCCCTGAATTGTAAATCCAACTCTTTGAAGAGATTGGGAATTGTGGCCGAGCTCTCGATTAGGATGTGCACTGAAAACAGGAGAACCCCTACTGTCTGACCCACTGCACACAGAACAGGAGGACCCCTACTGTCTGACCCACTGCACACAGAACAGGAGAACCCCTACTGTCTGACCCGCTGCACACAGAACAGGAGAACCCCTACTGTCTGACCCGCTGCACACAGAACAGGAGAACCCCTACTGTCTGACCCGCTGCACACAGAACAGGAGAACCCCTATTGTCTGACCCGCTGCACACAGAACAGGAGAACCCCTACTGTCTGACCCGCTGCACACAGAACAGGAGAACGCCTGCTGTCTGACCCGCTGCACACAGAACAGGAGAACGCCTGCTGTCTGACCCGCTGCACACAGAACAGGAGAACGCCTGCTGTCTGACCCGCTGCACACAGAACAGGAGAACGCCTGCTGTCTGACCCGCTGCACACAGAACAGGAGAACGCCTGCTGTCTGACCCGCTGCACACAGAACAGGAGAACGCCTGCTGTCTGACCCGCTGCACACAGAACAGGAGAACCCCTGCTGTCTGACCCGCTGCACACAGAACAGGAGAACCCCTGCTGTCTGACCCGCTGCACACAGAACAGGAGAACGCCTACTGTCTGACCCGCTGCACACAGAACAGGAGAACCCCTACTGTCTGACCCGCTGCACACAGAACAGGAGAACCCCTACTGTCTGACCCGCTGCACACAGAACAGGAGAACGCCTACTGTCTGACCCGCTGCACACAGAACAGGAGAACGCCTACTGTCTGACCCGCTGCACACAGAACAGGAGAACCCCTACTGTCTGACCCGCTGCACACAGAACAGGAGAACCCCTACTGTCTGACCCGCTGCACACAGAACAGGAGAACCCCTACTGTCTGACCCGCTGCACACAGAACAGGAGAACCCCTACTGTCTGACCCGATGCACACAGAACAGGAGAACCCCTACTGTCTGACCCGCTGCACACAGAACAGGAGAACCCCTACTGTCTGACCCGCTGCACACAGAACAGGAGAACCCCTACTGTCTGACCCACTGCCCAGAGAATGGAGCTGAAACTTCTGTACTAATGCAAAGGAAACTACAGATGACACCTCTGCAGTACAATTTACTGAGTTGTAAGAATGTGATGAATTGTACAAGAAGACCTAGTAATGTGAATTACCAGCAAAAAGCTAGTTTCACTTTGGAATTATTCATAAGGGATATGTAAGGAAATACCTGTGGATCTATCCTGAGAAGGGCTGGAGAGTTTGTGAATACTTTATGTAAAGCATAATTTTAATGATTAGGATAAAAGTTGTTAAAGGGGTTGGTGTCCGCTTTCCTCGTTTTACCAGAAACCCTCTTAAATCACTTTTTTTTTTTTTTTCCTCATTCCACTAGATAAACTCATTGGTGTTCACTGCACAACTGGAATCAACAGGACTGGGCACCTGATATGCAGGTAAGGGAAAGGCGCTGCTCTCAGCAGAAACCTGTAGCAAACACAGGGCCATGATCTGCTGTATGATCTTACAAATATACTCCAACTCATTCAGCAAACTCCTCACTTCTATAACACAAACCACTGTATAAAATCCTCAATAATTGTGCTATACAAATGTAAAGAGCTGCTGTCACTATTTGGTGGATCGTCACTGCGCGCAGGCTATTCTTCTTATCTTCTCCATACGCTTTCTCTCTTGTTCACATTAGGTACCTGATTGATGTTGATGGATGGAGACCGTTAACTGCATTATCTGGTAAGCCCACAGACATATTTGTGCGTATATCTAAGTACATGTTTATTTTTAAATGGCAACCAAATGACTTTTTTCCATGTCGTTCTGAAGCATTTGGTCAGGCTCGAAGCCACCCAATCGAAGGGACAGTCTACATTGAGGACATTGTGAAAGGACCTCCACGAAGGTAAAGACTCATAGGTCTACAAAGCGAGGACATTTTTTAATAGGTTGTTAGTGTTAAAGATACAAACATTAAAAGGCTTATTTCTTCAATTTCCCTAGTAGGAAAGAGAAAAAAAATTGAATTCTTTCAGTGCCAGTTGTTTTTTTTGTAAAATTTTCACCTCTGGTAAAACCATAAACCATTATCCATAATAAATATAAATGTATCCTGAAGATTATCATATCTATTTTTTCCCCCTAATCTGTACAAGGGAGTTCAGCAGCATATACTACTGTATGCTCATATAGTGGGATAGGCCCTCGAATTCAGCTCCTTTCCGTGAAAGTAGGGGTAGTGAACATCACCAGCAGCCAGTGATTCGCTGATGTTCTGGGTTTCTGAGTGACGTAACCGTCTGTTTGAACAGTTAAATCACTGGGGAAACGCCCACACCGTACATTCAGTAGAGTCCGGTGATGGGTGCCATACAATTGCATCCATCCCCCATAGCCTGTAATGGTCTCCACTGTGCACTTAATCTGTTCCCTACAGGAAGCAGGGTGAAGAAACACAGCTGGCTTCACTTTGCATCCAATGTTTCCTCCCCTGCTGGATGCGACATATACGGAGAGGACTGAGGGTGATGTCACACATGGTGTTTTTGGGCCGTTTATATTTTGTGCATTTTCAGATTTTTAAAAACGCATGCGTTTTTGTCCGGTTTTCCGAATTTGCTCAATTGAAAAGGGACAAAAATGCATGCGTTTTCAAAAAATGCATGCGTTTTTAAAAACCGGATGCGCTTTTTAACGCATGCGGTTTTTACAATCGGCCTAAAAACACCATGTGTGACATCACCCTGAGGCAAAAAGGTCTCCACTGTAAGGATTCCTGGCCTACACGATGAACGTGTCCAAAAAGCCGGATCTGACCCTTTAGCTATATATTTTATTGAAGGAACTATGAACAGAAGGCTATCAAAGTATTTTGACAAAAATTCTTGAAATAAAATGCATGAAAACTCATACCTCATATGACACATTTGATATTCTATATACCGCAACAGAAACTTGTCCTCAAATATCTCAAGACATAAGCAATGGGCTCTATTCCCCTGCTGAAAGCCAGAATATTCATCCTTGGCATCAAATAAGACAAAATCTTAACGCGCCTGCTTGTTCTTTTGCTGTTTTCTGTAATTTTTTTAATGCGTTTTTTTGTTGTTGTTGTTTTTATTAGTAATGCTGGCATAGATTTGCCTCCGACCATTGAAGAAACACGAGCATGGGATACTGGAACCTTGTATGAATCTGATAAATTCCCAAAGTGAGTGTCTACAATTGTGCACAGTCTTCTAACTACCCATTGCAAGTACAGACACAGCGGCAGGTAGCAAGGATCTTTAAAACTTGGAGGCAGCTGTCTATTCGCATACATATATATGTCACTATACGTTCCAAGGACAGATCTGGGGGATCCTTAAAACATATGGCACAGACGTATTCCTCCGTCATGCTTATACAGTGAAATATTTTGCCCGCTGGCTCCTCCTCCCTCCTTAATCCGGTGGGTTGGAGTGAACAACGGCAGCAGCTGATGTTAGGCTTCTGATTTACAGGGCTTTTCTCCAGTGATGTCACTGTCCCTTATATGGACAGTGACATCATCAGCGTGACATCCCTCTTGCTTAGCGACATATCTGCTCAGTGAGCCTGAAGGAGGAATGCATTACACTGCGTTCACTACCCACAGGCTTATATTGCCTCCGTTGTGCGTATTATATTGCCTAGCAGGAGGGAGCCGGATGGAAAAACGGAACTTGATAAGTCTTTCCATCCTGTTTTTATTACAGTATATGTTGATACTGGTAAGAGACAGGCAACAGCTATGCCTCTGTCTGCCAGTATATGTCGGTGTGTACGCTCAGCATATACAACGGGAGCTTCCCAATGCAGAGAACATACTAAAAACAGTATGCGAGTCGTTCATTAGTTGCTGGTTGAAAATTCCTGAGATTCTTCTCTTCGGTTGGATCACATGATGACCCCCCTTTATAAGGATATGTACACTGTCCTCCAATAAGGCGAAGGTAGTGCTAGTTGTAGCTGTTCTGATGCATTATGTGATAAATGGCAAATAACACTGTCCTGCAGGAAGAGCGGTGCAGGGATAGAGTGCTTCTTTAACAGGAATGTATAGTTTAAAAGTCAAGATAACAACTACTCCCTGCAGGGCTATTCGCGTCTTCACATAGGTATGACCCTGGCTTGCATAGTGGGACAAGTACTGCATGAAAAAACATGGCTTAATCCCCAGAAATATAATCTAAAGACTTTCATAAATATCTGCTTCTTCAACAGCGTTTGTCACTGTCAGGCAAAGTCTTAAAGGTTCTTTGCTGGTATAAAACTACCATACTTCCATAAGGCAGTATCTTCAGATGATGGATATTCTTTCAATAGTGCTCCCTGTATAGAGACACATCTGTGCCTATGATCCACATTGAATGTTTTTGGAAATGTGAAACTCGCTTATATTCTTTTTTTTATGTGATCTACTTCTTTCAGGCCAGGTGACACCGTCAAACCATTACTTGAGCTCATCCCAGGAAATGAACATGCAGATTTTGATGCTCGTGATCGAAGACCAGTACCACTGAGAGATGAGTATCACGAAGGCAGAGACTTCTTCAGCTCAAGGCCTGAACTTAGAGGACGAAGGCCACCACTGGAAGATATGGCAGGCGATCTCGATTTACGTGAACGAAGACCTGGTGATTATAATCCAGATGGCAGATTTAACCCCGAACTAGAAAGCCTGAGGCCTCTTTTGGATGCTAGAGACAGGCAGAGGCCACGTGGACTGCCACATGAGCATATGCTCTATGATGATCGATATTCAGGGCTAGGTTATCCTGAATATGATGAGGTATATGATGAAATTGAAGCTGAATATGCGATGTGGCCATTAAACCACGATTTAGACTTTAGAGAGAGAGTGCTCCGACATCAGTATTATGACATGGAAGATGAAGGTCCGTGGTATGATCCCCGAGAGTGGGAAGCAATGAATGATTCTTATCAAGGTCCTTTTCATGAAAGAATGAACCCAAGAAATGCAAGACCTTTAGAAGGCCCTATGAATGCAAGGAGAGCACAACTTCGCGGAGGTGAGCCTTTAAATAATATGATGAACCCCCGTGATAGACGAGACATGGAAGGTCCTATACCTGAAAGAATGCATCCAAGAGATCCAAGGTTTATGGAAGGGGCTGTCGGTGAAAGGTATCCCCAAAGAGATGTCCAGGGGAATAGAAATGCTATGGATGACAGGATGCGCTTAGATGATGTAATGGAAGGCCCAGGGACTAGTCGACAATATCCCAGGGATCCACAACAAACGGTGACTTCTACCATTGAACGTATGCAGGCGACAGTAGCAAGACTTAAGGAGCTTCCTGTAAATAAAAGGTCAAACCCTAGGGAAGCTCAGCGGATGGAAAATCCTATGGTTGATCAAATACCCCAAAGGGATGCAAGAGCCTTAAATCGTTCAGCACAAGACATGATGCCCCCCAGAGATCCAAGAACCATGGAGGCCCCCATGACTGCAAGAGTGCCTCCAAGGGTTGATCGGCCAATGGAGGGGACCTCAAATGATCAGACACATGCAAGAGAAGGCGCCATGTATGAAAGTGCAACACTAAGAGATCCCCGAACCATGGAAGGGCCAAGGAATGAGCAAATGTACCAGAGGGATGCACACTCCATGGAAGGGCCAAGGAATGAGCAAATGTACCAGAGGGATGCACACTCCATGCAGGGGCCTATGAATGAACAAATGAATCCCAGAGACCCCCGAACTATGGAGGGATTTATGAATGAAAAGATGTACCAACGTGGGGCTGAGTATCCGGTAACCCCACAAAGAGACTTCATGAGTGACCCAAGGTAAAAGCATACAAAATTTTTTTTTTGTTTTTTTTATATATATAATATAATATTTTTGTGTCCTCTTAGTTCCTTGTATGTCTGTGCTTTATTCTCTTACTAGACTTTATCTTATTTTCCTTCCTCCAGACCTTTTGAAGGAAGAAAGATGAATCCATCTGAAGATTCACTAAGAGGAGCCAACAGATTCACTCCGTATCCTCCTGTTATGAAACCAGCACAACCCCCTGAGGTCCCCAGAGGAATGCCGAGACCTGACAATAGAGACCCCCGGGATATGCCGCTGCCACCGCCGCAGGAGCCCGTCCACTTCCAACCAAGGAGCCGATTTAACTGAAAATTGTCAACCTTATGATTTTCTCCCATAGAAATACGTATCGGTAGATGTAAAGTTTTCATGTACTACTTTGTAAAATGTCATAGATGTGTTACATATGATCTTTTTTTTTCCCCACTAACCTCTCGTGTAGGGTACCTTCTTCCTATTATTGTGCTCTATAATTGGGGATAAACTATAAGTGAAAAATACTGATTCAAGATTTGTATTTTGAGGCAGGGGATATGGGTCACCTGTGTAGCGGAGCGGGTGCTACCGTACATGACCACGGGGTAGCCGTGGCCTCATATTGTTCTCATTAAAAATTCTTTCGGATGCCACAACTAGAAACTTCTCTTGGCATCCATAATCCTTAGCGTCACACAAAGCAGGAAGCCATGTTGCCCTTCTGCTGGAGGCTGCTTTTCCATTTATACTTAAATTGTATTGCGTCTCCAAGCCCATGGCTTATAAGGGAACATGCACGCAGTTCAAGGGGCTTTAGAGAATTGATTTATTAGAAACTTAGTTTATTTTTAGAAACGACCCTGCACCTGTCTATTGGGCTTCCAGTTTTGCAGCTCCATCACCATGTTCCTCCTTTGGACAAGTGTGGTGTTTTTGGAAGATATCTGACATGTTCTTCCTACATTGCACAGCCCTGTTTATCATTAAATCTCAGATAACACCATGATGCAAAACCAAATAACGAAAGGTTATTGTTGATTTCCCTTTTAAGGCCCTAGAAGTCTTTCAATGTAGGCCATACTGCTGAATGTGCTGCATCCAATTCATTTTTGACTGTAATATGTAATCAGATATTAAACTTGACCTGCTGTGTTGTGTTTCCTACGTGCTGTATGCAATTTTATTTTTCTTTTAATTACTTGAGTTTGTCTTCCCAAAAACGCTGCTGTGGTATTAAAGCTTAGACGCACCTATATGCTAGGAGAGAGTCCCTGAAATATTATTATGATTATTAGAAATAATTGGGATCTGTATACAGATATAATATTATATTATAAAAGCTGGGAGTCGCTTTATGTATAACCATTATGTGTGTTACAGGAACTGCAACAAGACCACACACCGCAATAAGACAGTTGTAGCAGGATGCAATGCATTATGTGGCTTGTAGGAGACCACCTTTAAGTGTGAATACTCTGGACTCTTCCACTTTCTCTCCTGTTTAGTTCTGCACCTTGGGAGTAGAATGAGCTGGGGCTACTTACTGGACTGAAATAAAACGTGTCCTTGTGGTCCAGAAAATGTCTCAATTGACCTATTAAAGCTAATTGATACGTTTGCTATGAATGCTGAACAAAGACGGCGCATGGCTAAACGGAGAACGTTTTCATAGACCAATATCTATTAGGGTTAATGTTAAAATGATGGTCTCTAAGAGGTGTTCAGCAAGACCATTATATATCATATACTGCGGCTGGAGTTACATGTAGCTTTGTAGTGGAAAGGTTGAAATCTTTAGGAGACTTCAGGGGGCTTCTTGATGCACCATGTTGCCCTATACCAGTGATGGCGAACCTTTTAAAGACCGAGTGCCCAAACTACAACCAAAATCCACTTATTTTCTCTGATGTGCCAATGTGCCATTTTAAGCAGTAACTTATTGCTACCAGTTCTTCCACTTCTTTAATGTATCGGCCACCAATACAGTTGAAACAAGGTGTGCAAATTCAGACTCTCAGTGTAGCTTCTCTTCAGGGTCTCTCTGTTTAGGAAGAATGATGGGTCCAGCAGGAGGACCTCCAAATATAATGCACTTTTTTCAACACTTTCTCACTTTTCAAGCAGTTCCAAACAGTCAATGAAGTGTCACTGTAAAATAGCGCTGAGAGCAGCATCTCATAAGTTGCCTAGGAGTGCAGGAAGATTTAATGGATGTGTTCCTGTTTCATGAACTCTGTCCTGGGCTGATAGCCTGAGTGCCCACAGAAAGGGCTCTGAGTGCCACCTCTGGCACAAGTGCCATAGGTTTGCCATCACTGCCCTATGCCTAGGGGACATATACAAATAAAATAATCCATTACAGACTCGAGTATAAGCTGAGTTTTTCAGCACAAAATATGTGCTGAAAAAAAACCCAAAATGGGTTTATAGAAACCAAAAAAACAGTCAATACAGGCAGTCCCTGGGTTACATACAAGATGGGGTCCGTAGGTCTGTTCTCAAGTTGAATTTGTAAGTAAGTCGGAACTGTATATTTTAAAATGGTAGATCCAAACAAAAAATTTTTGCCCCAGTGACAATTGGTGTTTCAAAATTTTTTGCTGGAATTGAACCATGGATTATCAATAAAGCTTCATTACAGACACCTTACAGCTGATCATTGCAGTCTGGGACTATAGTAACATCCAGAGAGCTTCACCAGAGGTCACAGTGGGCAGAGGGGTCCGTCTTTAACTGTGGGTCGTCTGTAAGTCGGGTGTCCTTAAGTAGGGGACTGCCTGTACTCTCCTTTCTTTTTCTTCCAGTGGCTGGTCCGTGCACCCTAGCGACGCACAGGCTTTGATGCCAGCAGGTGGTTTGACCTGCCGCTGGGAGAAAGGCCTGTAGGGGGGGGATAATGTGGGCGCAGAGCAGAAGCAGTACTAGCAAGAGTGAGCCAATTCTGCGATTTGAAATTTGTTTTTATTTTTTTTTACTTAAAAATAGGGATTATGCCTAAATCTGGACACAACTGCCAATATAATGCAGTACAGGCGGTCCCCTACTTAAGGACACCCGACTTGCAGAGGACCCCAAGTTTCAGACGGACCCCTCTGCCCCCTGTGATCTCTGGTGAAGCTCTCTGGATGTTACTTTACTCCCAGGCTGCAATGATCAGCTGTAAGGTGTCTGTAATGAAGCTTTATTGATAATCATTGGTCCAATTACAGGAGAAAAATGTTCAAAACTCCAATTGTCACTGGGGCAAAAAAATTGTCTTCATCTACAATTATAAAATATATAGTTTTGACCTGCATACAAATTCAACTTAAGAACAAACCGATGGAAGCTATCCTGTACATAACCCTGTATTTATGGGAAGACATAGGGTTAGATATCACATATCTTCTTGATCAATTTTCAGGTAAAGCAAAGTAATATGCAGGGAAACGGATCTGCAATGCAAAGTGATGTGGCCTATGGATTTTTAAAGCCAATGTAAATCAAATTATGCTGTTGATTTTCATTTTAACAATGTAAAGGTTAAGCTCCACAGAGGTCAGGGAGCACAACCAGATTTTGCTGCAGAATCTATAATAATTCAGAATATTTGTTAATCAGGTGCCCAAGAGGTTAAATTAATGTGACAATCGTGACATTCTTTAGTTCACACGGCTCTATATCAAGTCTGGCCAATTCAGCAGCGGTAAGAATAGAAAATAGGAAGAATGTTAGAGGTCAGATACTATTATTATCAGCACTCTGATTTATTCTGCACAGTCACGTTACTTGGGGCGGGCGCTGGCCACCTCCAGCTTAGTTTGCATTTGCCTAATGATTCCCAGTTTGATGCAAAATCAATCCCTCCATCTTGTTTTGATAAGATATTCACTAGCAACCAATCAAAAATTATTTTTTTTTGGAGAAAACTTTTCAAGGTTGCCATGGGCAACTATAAAACTTTTTCTGTATCAAATTTCCTGTGTGGCAATCCTTCAGAAAAATATCCACCACGGCGTCAGCAGCATGCCCAGGCATTGTAGAAAGGTCATATAGGCTTGTGAAGGTCACACTTCTGAGCCTCAGCGGGAGCATGGCCAGACATTGTAGGGAGATCGTACAGGCAGGTAGAGACTGCACACACTACTAAGCCTCATCAGGAGCATTTCAAGACATTGTAGGAAGATCTTAAAAGCACATGGAGGCCGCACCCTACTGAGCCTCATCAGGATCATGTCCAGACATTGTAGGGAGGCCATACAGGCACGTGGAGGTTGCACACACTGCTGAGCCTCTTGGAAGCATGCTCAGACATTGTAGAGAGGTCATACAGACTACTGAGCTTCATCAGGAAAATGCCCAGACATTGTAGGGAGGCCATACAGGCACGTGGGGGCTGCACACACTGCTGAGCCTCATTGGAAGCATGCTCAGACATTTCAGAGAGGTCATACAGACTACTGAGCTTCATCAGGAAAATGCCCAGACATTGTAGGGAGGCCATACAGGCACATGGGGGCTGTACACACCATTGAGCCTCATTGAGAGGTCATACAGGCTACTGAGCTTCATCAGGAGAATGCCCAGAGATTGTAGGAAGTCCATACAGGCACGTAGAGGCTGCACACACCACTGAGCCTCATTGGAAGCATGCTAAGACATTGCAGTGAGGTCATGCAGTCTACTGAGCCTCATCATGAGCATGCTCAGACATTGTATGACATTGCCATACAGGGATTAGAGAGTCATATCCCCAGCATACCCAGACATTGTAAGGAGGCCATACAGGCAGATGGAGGCTGCACACAATACTGAGCCTCATCAGAAGCATGCTCAGAAATTGTAGGGAGGTCATACATACTACTGCGCCTCATGAGAAGCATGCCCAGACATTGTAGGGAGGTTATATAAGCACGTGGAGGCTGCACACACTACTGAGCCTCATCAGGAGCGCTCCCAAACATAGTAGAGAGGTCATACAGGCAATATAGAGCCATATCAGCAGCAGGCTCAGACATAGTAGGGAGGTCATACAGGCACTACAGAGCCATATCAGGGCAAGACCCAGGATTTGTAGGGAGGTCATACAGGCATGTGGAGGTTGCACACACTACTGAGCCTCATCAGGAGCATGCCCACACATTGTAGGGAGGTCATACAGGCACATGGAGGCTGCACACAATACTGAGCCTCATCAGGAGCATGCCCACACATTGTAGGGAGGTCATACAGGCACATGGAGGCTGCACACAATACTGAGCCTCATCAGGAGCATGCCCAGACATTGTAGGGAGGTCATGCAGGCATGTGGAGGCTGCACACAAGACTGAGCCTCATCAGAAGCATGCCCAGACATTGTAGGGAGGTCATACAGGCACATGGAGGCTGCACACAATACTGAGCCTCATCAGGAGCATGCCCAGACATTGTAGGGAGGTCATACAGGCACATGGAGGCTGCACACAATACTGAGCCTCATCAGGAGCATGCCCAGACATTGTAGGGAGGTCATACAGGCATGTGGAGGCTGCACACAATACTGAGCCTCATCAGAAGCATGCCCAGACATTGTAGGGAGGTCATACAGGCACATGGAGGCATTTCCACTGAATTTTGATCAGCTTGAAATGAGATTCTTCACTTTGATTATGAGTTTTATTCCAAATCCAGACCTTTTATTCCAAATCCACTCCTAATCATTTTGGAGTGGTAGGTTTTTTGGAGTGTGGGAGGGCCCCCATGCAAACATGGAGAGAACATACAAACTCTTTGCAGATGTTAACCTTGGGACTTGAACCCAGGTACCCAGCACTGCAAGGCTGTAATGCTAACCACTAAGCCACCATATATGTTCAGGAAAACTACAGACAAGGACTGGAGTATTGCATTCATGGAAGGGAAGACGAGGTCAGTTACTTGGGTTTATCTAGTCCTGTCTCCGCAAAAGTCAGAAGCTTAACACACCCGACGCTGTAATCATGGTCATTACAATATAAAATGTAAGGACACAGGATCATGCATCATAACCTGGAAGATCTTCTGTTAAACTGCAGAAAAGGACATGCACAGACTGGATCTCTAAGAAACTCCGGAAATGCTTTGAACATCAAAGAAGCCAAAAAGTGTCATAAGGAGCAGTGGGCTTAAATTCCTTGAGTGTGCAGTAATAGTTCAAGAGTTTATCAGAACTTCTAAAAGATGGGAGCATAGCTATGTATCATTTTAGGACATACAGATGCCCTCTGGTAACACACATTTGTATTACAGATCTTTTGTTTCCTCTTCAATGACAATTGAGATTTGCAGCCCACACGTTTTGTGCTGATTCATTTTTTCACATATACTTTGTCAGGGATATCAGTCAGGGATTTAGTTTATATCCCCTGTATTGACTAACATACACTCACGGGCCACTTTATTAGGTACATCATGCTAGTAACGGGTTGGACCCCCTTTTGCCTTCAGAACTGCCTCAATTCTTCGTGGCATAGATTCAACAAGGTGCTGGAAGCATTCCTTAGAGATTTTGGTCCATATTGACATGATGGCATCACACAGTTGCCACAGATTTGTCGGCTGCACATCCATGATGCGAATCTCCCGTTCCACCACATCCCAAAGATGCTCTATTGGATTGAGATCTGGTGACTGTGGAGGCCATTTGAGTCCAGTGACCTCATTGTCATGTTCAAGAAACCAGTCTGAGATGATTCCAGCTTTATGACATGGTGCATTATCCTGCTGAAAGTAGCCATCAGATGTTGGGTACATTGTGGTCATAAAGGGATGGACATGGTCAGCAACAATACTCAGGTAGGCTGTGGCGTTGTACCAAGGGGCCCAAAGAGTGCCAAGAAAATATTCCCCACACCATGACACCACCACCACCAGCCTGAACCGTTGATACAAGGCAGGATGGATCCATGACACCACCACCACCAGCCTGACCCGCTGATACAAGGCAGGATGGATCCATGCTTTCATGTTGTTGACCCTACCATCCGAATGTCGCAGCAGAAATCGAGACTCATCAGGCAACGTTTTTCCAATCTTCTACTGTCCAATTTCGATGAGCTTGTGCAAATTGTAGCCTCAGTTTCCTGTTCTTAGCTGAAAGGGGTGGCACCCGGTGTGGTCTTCTGCTGCTGTAGCCCATCTGCCTCAAAGTTCGACGTACTGTTTGTTCAGAGATGCTCTTCTGCCTACCTTGGTTGTAACGGGTGGCGATTTGAGTCACTGTTGCCTTTCTATCAGCTCGAACCAGTCTGCCCATTCTCCTCTGACCTCTGGCATCAACAAGGCATTTCCGCCCACAGAACTGCCGCTCACTGGATGTTTTTTCTTTTTCGGACCATTCTCTGTAAACCCTAGAGATGGTTGTGTGTGAAAATCCCAGTAGATCAGCAGTTTCTGAAATACTCAGACCAGCGCTTGTGGCACCAACAACCATGCCACGTTCAAAGGCACTCAAATCACCTTTCTTCCCCATACTGATGCTCGGTTTGAACTGCAGGAGATTGTCTTGACCATGTCTACATGCCTAAATGCACTGAGTTGCCGCCATGTGATTGGCTGATTAGAAATTAAGTGTTAACGAGCAGTTGGACAGGTGTAACTAATAAAGTGACCACTTGTGGGAGCTTATACGTAATAAATGTACAACTCGGTATGCAGTAAGCTCCTTAACTCCCCCTAGTAGCTGCCTGCACAATGTTAAAGGGGGTTTCCCATGAACGAAAATTCGCAAATCTCAATCCACTAGTGATGTTAACACAATCATTTTTAACCCTTCACAATTTTACTGCTGTTTATTCCTGTTTTAGCTCCTATCACTCAGTGATGGTCAGTGTAAGATTCCAGGTCGTGGGCGGGGACTCTCTAAGCAGACACTTCATGATTCAACTAGTTCTGTGAGCTGACAATGTGGTTAAGATTATCAGGGTCCAAGTTTATATACACTTTTATTTCGCTTCTGAACATTAGACTAGTATCTGACACATGATGACAGATCAATGATGCGATCCATGAGATGCATATAACACACAATTACCCAGTCAGCTCTTCGACTTCTCTGCAAGATGCACACATACCATACAGTGCTCAGGTATATAGTACCATACAATGCACACATACCATACAGTGCTCTGGTATATAGTGCCATACAATGCACACATACCATACAGTGCTCAGGTATATAGTACCATACAATGCACACATACCATACAGTGCTCTGGTATATAGCACCATACAATGCACACATACCATACAGTGCTCTGGTATATAGCGCCATACAATGCACACATACCATACAGTGCTCAGGTATATAGCGCCATACAATGCACACATACCATACAGTGCTCAGGTATATAGTGCCATATAATGCACACATACCATACAGTGCTGTGTTATATAGCACTATACAATCCACACATACCCTACAGCGCTTAGGTATATAGTGCCATACAATGCACACATACTAAACAGTGCTCAGGTATATAGCGCCATACAATGCACACATACCATACAGTGCTCAGGTATATAGCGCCATACAATGCACACATACCATACAGTGTTCAGGTAAATACAATCCACACACGTGGTGCTCTGGTATATAGTTGCCATACAATTGCTATATATTGCATGGCAATGTGTCCAGATAGATTGGGCCATACAGCACATGAATATTATGATGTGGTGCTCTGGTATATAGCGCCATACAGTGCACACATACCATACTGTACTTGGGTAAATACAATGCACACAAGCGGTTCTCAGGTATATAGCGCCATACAATACCTTTATATTGCCATGCAATGTTCAGATAGATAGTGCCAGGCAGTAGATGTATATTACAATGAAGTTCTTAGATAAACAGTGCCATATAGTGCCCAGTGACTTCATGGCCTTAGTTTATGTCACTTGGGTGGGTCCAGGAAAACAGTGGCAGAACTCCCGCCATAGTAGCCGTAGCGACTACTAGGGGGCCCGCACACAGAGGGGCCCGCAGGCTGCTCAGTGGTCGTCACTCTCTGCATCTATAATCAATACTAGTTACACCTCTGAAGGAGAGCTGCTCCACAACTATTTGTTACAGCAAGAATAGCTGACAATCTACATGGGGAATCTGTGATTTGCAGCAGTATCTACATGTACACTCAAAAGTCAACATATTCAGATAAAGGAACTTCAATTACAAGAATGTAACTGGAGGGAAACCCGACTGGCCAGTCCACTAATGTGGGTTGTTTCTTCCTACTCCAAAATATTACACAAATTGCTCCAAACACCATGATCGTACACCATGTTTTACCTAACAGAGGTAAAGCATAAGAACAATGAAGATCCCCCTAGGCACATGTTGTGGAGCACATGATGTACCTGATGGAAAACTTAGGCAGGTGAGATTACAACATCGCACGCAGCATTCCCAACCCTTGGTTGTTGCTTTGCCCCCATATCCGGTCTCACCACTCACCATCTACTGGGTCCTGCACTCACCTACCTGCATAACCAGATGTCAACATATCACCTTTGTTGACATCTGGATTCATAAAGTACCTACACACCAGTGTACTTGCACCCTCGGCAGTGCACTGTAGTTGAATATACAGGGAGTCTTCCACCTCCACCAAGTGTTACAACTTACCGGCAGCATGTTCTGTGATTTCCAAAATATCTTTATTGTTTTTATCCGTTATTTTACTTACAAGATATTCCCAGTTTAATCCGTATGCTAATGTGTGCACCTGTGGCATCTCCTCAGCATCCAGAGCACTGGTTTCCTGCCTAAATACCTTTATTCTCCTCTCAGTGTCTCCATATGCTTCCCACAAGACAAATTTCTGTCAGAAAGAATAGTGATCCTGGTGTTGAGGACACCGACTGTCTCATTAGCATACGGATTAAACTGGGAATCTCTTGAAAATCACATTGCATTTCTCCACAACATGCTGCCAACAGATAAGAAGGTTTGGTGGAGGCAGATGAGTTCCTTTAATGAGTTCCTGGCCATTTTTGATACTGGTGGCCTATCTGACATCCCAGACCACACACCAATCAGATGTTCTGGGTATTCTTGGGTCACAGGGATAAGTCTGAAAGCAGAAGGCTCTATTCCCAGGATAGTTGTTGTGCTCTACTTATGTTCACTTGACAAGGAGCGGAGCTACAGTTCCCCAGGCTGAAAGCTTTGATCAATGCAGGTTTAAGGATGAGTAGACAATCCCTTTAAGACGTTTGTCACCAGAGGGCTTGGAAGGGATACTGGTGCACTGTTCTATAATAAAGTCTGTCATGGTGTGTCCAAGGCCGCAGGTTCCTAAAATATTATAGTATCAATGGTAGGTAATCATTGGTGTCCTAGACCCAACCTGAACAAAATCATATTGATATCATGGATAAAGTTGGAAGCTGAGAGCTCCATCCAGCATGTAGTGGCTGTTCTGGGATACTGTAGGCCTTCTATATAAAATTCCCCCTACACCAAAGACATGGATCACACCTTTAATTGGGCACCTATACCTTACACCCATTTTACATGGTGGGATCCATCACCAACCATACATTTACAACAAATCTAACATTGTCCCTGAAGCCCCTGATACTTAAACCTAGGGCAGCACAGTGGCTGAGCAGGTAGCACTTCTCCCTTGCAGCGCTGGAGTCCTGGGTTTGAGTCCCACCCAGGTCAACATCTGCAAAGAGCTTGTATGTTCTCTCTGTGTTTGCATGGGTTTCTTCCAGGTCCTCTAGTTTCTTCCCACACTCCAAAACATACTGGTAGGCTCTTTAGATTGTGAGCCCCACAGGGACAGGGACCAATTTGGCGCTGCGTAATCTGTGTGCGCTATATAAATAAAGGAATTATTATTATCTTAAAGGAATTGTCTAGGTTGATAAAAAAAAACTTCTTTAGTTCAGATTTGCAATACAGGATGTCACCAGTGGTCAGTGGTGGCGCTTAGTAATTAGTATTACATAATTAATGATATATTAGATATAAATAGAGACGTTTTTAGAGGTTTGTGATGGCACGGGTCACTGTACAGGTTATTAATGACTATTTTATTCAACTTTCTCTGCACATTGTTCCTGGTCATCGTTTCCTCGTGTCATCTCCCCCTCCTGCCCCGCTCCATGTCATCATCTCTCCTCCGCTGCTTCCTCTCCACAAGCCGCCGCCGCCCTTCCCTCCGGGTCACGCCCCCTCCGGGCCACGCCCTCCCCCACGCCGCCAGCCTAATCGTAGAATCCCTGTCAATCCGCGCCGCGAGCCCGCCTGTAACGGCGCCTCCCATTGGCCGCCTGCTGGCCATGTAACCAATCAGACCGCGGCTACCATGGTGGAAGGAATAAATACAAGATGGCTCCTCATATAAAGCCAGGCATCTGGCTCCTCCGCCGCCGCGATAAAATAACGGCTTTAATTCGTTTTAACCGGCAAAGCCGCTTCCGCTGTGGCCCCGAGGAGTGAACAGCTCCCTATTGACCGCGGAGACGGACATAGAAGCCGGCTGGGTGTGGCCGGGGAAGAGGTGGCTGCCATGCACTAGACGCATCCGCTGTCCCGGAGGCTGAGGCGAGGCTAAGCCTGGAATCTAGGCCCCGGCTGTGTCCCGGCCCTGTGCTCCAGCCCCGCTCCTCCTGCAGCGCGGTGCGGCCTGCGTCTCCGCCCGGGAGAAGCGTCTCTCCAGGCCGCCATGGCCGTGTCCAGGTTGGTATGAGCCGGGATCAGGATGGGGCAGGCCAGTCCGGTGCCACACAATGCCCGCACCCCAGCATGTGACCTCCCAGGCCCCCCACAACCTCTCCTGAGGCCGCCGGGAGTGCCTCCTAAAGTCCAAAAATATCCACAGAAGTGTTTTTTAATTTTTTAAATTATAATGAGTAGTTTACTGCTCATGGGAAAGCTGGGTGCTCCCCATCACAGCATCCTGGAGCATGGCACTCAGCTTTCCTATACTCCTGAACAGCAGGTCTTGTGCCTATAATCATTTCTTGCATGAAGATTTATTCTACTCTACAATCTGGTCCCCCTGAGAAAGATGGGTGCCCACTGTCAAAGCATCTTGGATTAGGTCACTCAACTCTCCTATAGTCCTGATCAGAAGGTCTTATGCCGATGATCATTTCTTACATGCTAATTTAGTCTAATCTATATATTGGTGCCAACGTCACAGCAGCCTGGATTAGGGCACTCAGCTTTCCTATAGTCCCGATTGGCACGTCTTGTGCTTATGTTAACTTCTTACATGCAGAATTTATTCCACTCTAAAATCTGCTCCATCAGATGCCTGGGAATGCTGGGTGCTAGCTGTTACTTGGCTTTCCCGTTACCCTGATAACCAGATCTGTTGCTTCTGTATAGATACTAAGTTTGGTCCCTTCTATTATCTGGTTAGTAAGGTTTCAGATAAAATGTTTTCCTTCACCCTTACAGCATCACTCAACTTTCTGATAGTTCTGGTAAAAGGTCTGGTTCTTTAGATACAGAATTGTCACTTCTGTCAGGGATCTGGGAAATTTTCTTAGCTCATGTCACCCAGTTTACCTATAGTGATTATAAGTAGGTCTAATGCTCTTTGTTTAGATAAAGTCGGCCACCTCTGTAACGTTGACAGTCGGGTCTCCAGGAAATCTGGGTGTCCACTTTTAAAGCATCCTAGTTCATGTCACTCAGTCAGAACTGCTTATCAGGATTATAGGAAAGCTGAGTTACATGATGCATTCCCTGATGACAGTTTAGTTACAGCCCTTCTATAATCAGACAAAGTGTTAGCCATACCTGTCAGGATTAAAGCAAGGCTGGATCTTCTATAAGCGGGCATGTTGGGTGCCCACTCTTAAAGCATCAAGGATCATGCCACTCCGCTTTCCTATAATCTAAGCAGGCTGATTTTGCTCTTTAAAATTAGATACAGAATATGCCCCCCCCCCCCCCTTAACCTGATCAGTCAGATGTATGGGAAAGCTGGGTGGCAGTGATCATGGTGTTAAAGAATTAAAAATTCCACAGAAAATGTTCAGGCAAGCCCAGGATTTAAAGTCCTTTAAGAAATGAGATGTATAAATAAATAAAAAATTGGGAGGGGGGGGTAGTATGCTCTGCCGGTATTATACTTTACGTATTTGTCATGCATCTGCGGGATCAGCCGCACTGCATATTAACCCCATCAAAGACCTGGTCATCAGAATGAATGTGTGATGGTCCCTGGACCTGCATCAGTTTTCTTTTTTTTTTTTTTTTTTCCCACAATCTTTCAATATAGGTTTAGAAATGGTGACTTCAGCATCTATAGGCTTTACAAAACTTTATTCCCTAATTTGCAATACTCCCAGGTCCTCCCCATATTGTATCTCCGCTCAGCTTTGCCAAATGCTCTTTCTGTCTCAGGTGGTTATTGTGTATATGGTGACAGACTGGATTGTGGATACGTTAGATCTCTTGATATCTCCTTTTCTCTATTCATTTTCATTGCTGGAGATATCTCCATGCTCTATGTAACCAGGAGTGCTTGTCTTATGCATAGGGAGAGGGTAATGGCAAGTGGCTGCCAGACTCTTGTAACTCCAACAAAATCCCTGATTACCCTCTCCTCCCCCCGCCCTCCCAATGTCCTGTTTGGGTGGTCAGAGGGTCCCATCTACTATATCCTTGTAATCCAGATATGTTCTGCTGCCTCACATTAGGTGCGAGTAGATGCACTTGCATGGGGTGTTTAGTTGTAGGGGGATTTTTCCGATATCCCAGAGGTTACTATTACTAGTATTATGAATAATGGTTGGGCCTTGCGGACAATACTGAGTGTTTAGTGGTAGTCTAGGCAACTCTGGCGGCCATTGTCCTGTCACTTCTTCCCACGCTGGATGAAAGTATACCTGGACAGCCTGTGCGAAACCATTATAGTTACATAAGTGCGAAGATGTATCCATTGTTTAGGTTTAAACTTCTGCTAGAGGCTGGCTTCACTCAATCCCTTTGCACCATGGAGCATGTGGTCATTGAGCATTAGTCAATATTATTCTTTCTGTCCCCAAAAATATTCAGCGATGACTTGCGTATTTCTGTTGTGTTCAGTAGATCGGTCTGGAAAGAAGGGGCTACTTGGCCGTCCTCATCTAGTGGCACTGAACAGAGATGCCAATGTGTCATGCATCTTCTGATAATGGGGTAATCACTTACAGAAGGGTAGACTCGTGCCAAAGCATCCTGCAGCAGTCTGCGGATCTCTCTACGGGATCTGCTTCTATTACTGTTGATACATAATTTATATGGACGTGTTGTAATATTTGCAGCCACAGGGGCCGGCATTCATAACCCTTTGCTAGTCTATCGATGTGTATTCGGCTCAACATGACCCTTTAATAGATTCGTACAACTAGCTGTGTACATTTGTGGGGCTCTTTGTAGCACTGAGTAATATTGGCTATTGAGCACATTTATCCGTGTGCTGTTCTATGGGCTCATGAGTAGACTGTTCTAGCCTCCAAACTGAGAGCAGGTCCAATACCTGCCCATATTTTATGAGGTGTGTATTTATGGTTATTGAAGATCTCTGGCAGCATATCATAGCTTTGCAGTGGCATGGACTATTAAGGGTTAATAGAAGGGACTTCTACCAGTGTTCACATGCACAAGATTCATTGCAGCGATTGCATTATTTTTGCATATGTATCCGTAGCCCCCCACCCTGATGCCACCTGAAGCCAAAAGTGTTGTTTTGGCCTCCTGGATTCGACCTGATTTCCGCCTGTATGGAATGTGGAAGCCTAAGGTGTCTGTCGCTTTAATTGCATACACTGGAGATGTACATCTAGACATACTATATACAATCTGATTAACTGCTGATTCTACAAGCTATGTTCCTTCTGTGTTCGGGTGTTGCATTTGATTTGCACTTGGAAATAGGGGGAGAAAATTGAGCGCTTGTAGTTGTACAAGTCCAACATGTTTTGCTTGGTTTATGAGAAAAACTTGCGCTCCCTGCAACGTGTATGTATGAGATACTTCTATACACATTACTGCCAGCCAGTGTGACACTCCTTGTGCTGGCGCCCCCTGCAGCCTGTGTGTATGAGATACTTCTATACACATGACTGACAGCCTGTATAATGTGACACTCCTTGTGCTGGCGCCCCCTGCAGCCTGTGTGTGTATGAGATACTTCTATACACATGACTGACAGCCTGTATAATGATGTGACTCTTCTGGTGCTGGCTCCTCTGTGCTTCCTGGTGCTTGTGCCCCTTGCAGCCTGTGTATGAGATGCTCCTATACACACGGCTGCAGTGTGTAGCAGCCTGACATAAAGCACTAACAACGCTTTACTATACATTACATACAAACATGGCGGTGTCCTTTTTAAATATATCTAAATGCAGCACCTTAAGCAGCTAAACTGTCCAGAACTAGAGACGTGACATATACATTATGTGCAGGTATGAAGAGAAATTCGGCCATTTCCATGGGAAATCCCAACACATTTTACTCTATTTCTGAGTTGACCACTATATGTAGCTTGACACAGTTGGTTGCTGCTAGTAACTGGTGAAGCATCTTGTCTAGCTGAAGGCTTCCTATGTTACAATGCATCTGACCTGTTTAGTAAATACACTTAATGACTATTTCAAAGTAACTTTTTTGTATACTTGGATCTACCTACTGCTATAAAAACATTCTGTGAAAACGGGAACAAATATTGTGTGCAGCCAGGAGGGATTCTGAGAAAGTCCTCTGCCTGGCACAGAGCTGGAGGGCAAATGTTCTGTAAACACTGTCAGCTCAAGCAGTACCTACCCATCTACTGTACGCGAAGCTATTGCAACACTGTCAAGTCTGGGAGAATAACCTATTTATTCCCCCATTATTGTGTCTCTAATGAAGCTCGGGGACAGATATCCAGCCGGTTATATGTCCCCATATATGCCAATGGCGTCTGGCCACAGTATGGTGGGGACAATGTGCGTCACCGTACTGGGAGGGGGGGGAGCATGTTCCTATATGTACAGCCAGGCACTACAGGTCCCATTAGAGAGCGTAGTATAAGTTATTGTGAAAGAAGATAGATCCAAAAACTGTCCCTTACTAAAATTGGAGTGAAGCCACAAGATGCTCTCTAAAGACAAGATATTAATGGTCTGTCCTAATGCTAGATGATTGGTGTCAGATCATTGGAGGTTTTGCCCCCTGCACAGCAGCGAGGTCTATGTAGATAGTGAACATCATATAGAGCAGTGGAGAACCTATGGCACAGGTGCCAGAGGTGGCCCTCAGAGCCATCTCTGTCGCCAGTCGGGTCGTTGCCCCATGACAGAGTTCACCAAACAGGACCAAATCCATCAAATCTTCCTGCAGTCCCAGGCAACTTGAGAGAAGCTGCTCTCAGCGCTATTTTAAAGCAACACTTCATTGGCTTTTTGGAACTGCAGTTAAAACTGATCTGCATTAACTTTGGTCCTCCTGCTGGACCCACAATTCTTCCTGTACAGAGAGACCCTGGAGAGAAGCTACAATGAGTCTGAATTTGCCCTCCTTCTTTCAATTGTATTGGTGGCTTCAGGGGACCCGATACGATTAAAAGATGTGGAAGAACAGGTAGCAATAAGTTACTGCTAACAATGCACTTGACGTTAAATAAGTGGCTTTTGGTTGTAGTTTGGGCACTCTGTCTCTAAGGTTCTCCATAACTGATATAGAGGATAACTTCTCCTCTGCATCCATTACAGGAGTCGCTCCTTTTCAGTATATTCATATACTCCATACTATCAATTTGAATGCAACAAATCTAACATGAATCAAAGCCTATAGTTCATTCTGATTTGATATTCCGTTTGATCATTTAAAGGGATTCCACGTTGATATACACTCACCGGCCACTTTATTAGCTACACCATGCTAGTAACGGGTTGGACCCCCTTTTGCCTTCAGAACTGCCTCAATTCTTCGTGGCATAGATTCAACAAGGTGCTGGAAGCATTCCTCAGAGATTTTGGTCCATATTGACATGATGGCATCACACAGTTGCCGCAGATTTGTCGGCTGCTCATCCATGATGCGAATCTCCCGTTCCACCACATCCCAAAGATGCTCTATTGGATTGAGATCTGGTGACTGTGGAGGCCATTTGAGCACAGTGAACTCATTGTCATGTTCAAGAAACCAGTCTGAGATGATTCCAGCTTTATGACATGGCGCATTATCCTGCTGAAAGTAGCCATCAGATGTTACAGGGTACATTGTGGTCATAAAGGGATGGACATGGTCAGCAACAATACTCAGGTAGGCTGTGGCGTTGCAACGATGCTCAATTGGTACCAAGGGGCCCAAAGAGTGCCAAGAAAATATTCCCCACACCATGACACCACCACCACCAGCCTGAGCCGTTGATACAAGGCAGGATGGATCCATGCTTTCATGTTGTTGATGCCAAATTCTGACCCTACCATCCGAATGTCGCAGCAGAAATCGAGACTCATCAGACCAGGCAACGTTTTTCCAATCTTCTACTGTCCAATTTCGATGAGCTTGTGCAAATTGTAGCCTCAGTTTCCTGTTCTTAGCTGAAAGGCGTGGCACCCGTTGTGGTCTTCTGCTGCTGTAGCCCATCTGCCTCAAAGTTCAACGTACTGTGTGTTCAGAGATGCTCTTCTGCCTACCTTGGTTGTAACGGGTGGTGATTTGAGTCACTGTTGCCTTTCTATCAGCTCGAACCAGTCTGCCCATTCTCCGCTGACCTGTGGCATCAACAAGGCATTTCCGCCCACAGAACTGCCGCTCACTGGATGTTTTTTCTTTTTCGGACCATTCTCTGTAAACCCTAGAGATGGTTGTGTGTGAAAATCCCAGTAGATCAGCAGTTTCTGAAATACTCAGACCAGCCCTTCTGGCACCAACAACCATGCCACGTTCAAAGGCACTCAAATCACCTTTCTTCCCCATACTGATGCTCGGGTTGAACTGCAGGAGATTGTCTTGTCCATGTCTACATGCCTAAATGCACTGAGTTGCTGCCATGTGATTGGCTGATTAGAAATTAAGTGTTAACGAGCAGTTGGAGAGGTGTACCTAATAAAGTGGCCGGTGAGTGTATATAAACCCTCAGTTACCTGCGCAGGAACATTAGCAAAATTGGCTGTGAAAAATGGACCGATCTGCATCATTCTCATTGTTAAATGTAGCCTTTAAGTGATCCGTGACTAGGACTTGCTTTACTTAACAGGATCGCGCAGTTCGTTAAAGCAACAGGCGTGGGCAATGATCCATTAAAAATGACTTGCATGTAGTGTGTGCGGCTAGCCTTAATCTGCATGCTGGCATCGTGGTGTGTGTTATAGGCCCTCTTTTACTGTAGTTGTGAAATGATAATGGAAGAACCATGTGGTCTGTAGCTATAAGTGTAGTATGGAGGGTGGGGAGATGTGATGGATTTATTACAGTGTAAGCATTGGTAGAAGGTTTTATAATGTAGCTTGCAGATAAGTAGCTCTATAAACCTTCGAACTCTATCAATGGTTTTTATGCATTATGGACCAAACATACCTTGAGAATGTTGTAGCGACACTGATGCAGAAACATATCTTGTTTAATCCCTGAACTGGGTGATTTTGAAACTATAAAATTAAGGCCTTTGGCTGCTGTACATGAACACATTAGTTCCACATACACAGGTTGATTAGTCCTGTCTGGACAGTTCAGGCAGATCCTAAGCTATGCTGGGGAG
This sequence comes from Engystomops pustulosus, assembly GCF_040894005.1. NCBI lineage: Eukaryota > Metazoa > Chordata > Amphibia > Anura > Leptodactylidae > Engystomops > Engystomops pustulosus. Next base: position 60,039,492 of record NC_092421.1, on the reverse strand, counting down.
GACTAGGCTGGAGCAGTGCATAATTGGGTGAGGAGAGCACCGGGGCAGCCACAGGAGCCCCAGAGCCTTATTATCATAATTTTATAAGTGTTTGGTTTTGTGTTTGTTTGGTGTTTCTGCATCAATGTAGCTACAGCATTCTCAAGGTATGTTTGGTTCATAATTCCTAAAAACAAATGGTAGGTTTCCTTTAAGTGGGGTTAGCCACTTTAAAGGAACAGCATTATTGAAGACATGTCTCTGCATGTGTATTTGCCTCCTGTGAGCGCTTCAGACTTTCCCTGCTCTCACTATGCTGCCCTCTGCATAAATAGACCAGTTTCTCCCTCAGTCCGTCCTCACCCAGTGTCTTTCATTCACAGGCCATATCACTGACACTCGGGGAGAGCAGGATGAGTTACAACTCTCCTGCTTCAGCTCCTTTTTCAGCAGTGCTCAGTCATATCAAATATAAGATAACTTTTACTGAGCCTGTAGAGCTCTGGAGGTCTTTCGAGACCCCCTGTGCTGAAGCTTCAGACTGTCAGTCTCCTTCCCCTCCTACTCTTAGAGATTACTGGAGACTGTGTAGCGGCCTGTGATGCTATAGCCTGGAGGGGCTCTGGTAATGTCCCCAGAGCCCTTCTGGCACATTGGCATTATTTTAAAAGTTGATTTAAGAAGGAAGGCGGCCATGGATAACAAATATCATATTACCACAGTCTGGAGTACGTGTCTTTGGTCTATCATGATAGAATTTGAAGGGAGACTTCCTTTAAGGGGTTAGATTGTTAGTGAAAAACCTGCAAGTACATCCCTTTTCATGTATACAAGGTAATCTACAAAGAGCTTTGGTGCTTGGTATAAGCAGCTGAGCTTGATGTTTCCCAGTGAACATGGGGGTGGTTAGTAGTAAATCGTGAGATGTCAGTGTAATTATGTACTCGCTGGTGGATAATACTGTTCACCCCTTATGACTTTGTTAGGGTGCTTTTATTAATATATTCAATTTCATTCTTGAAAATTGTTGGTGTTAAATATTGACATGTGAACAGCCAGCAGTGGAGCCTGGTATACAGCAGACGGTCTGTGTATCTTTGTTCTGCAGTGTCTATAAATGATGGCAATATGAGACATGTGGTAATGATGTTCCTTCATTCTTCTGTGTATAAACACCGGCAAATGTACCTAAATGAGCTACTTGAGGTAGTCAAACATTCTGCACCCCTTAGGTGTGCTCGATGCCTCCGGGTGCCCTAGGGTTCATGAGAACTAGGGCTTTACTTGATGGAGCAGCACGTGCCCTGCCTCACAGATGTCTATGGCAGATGGGACTGTTGCTGATGGCCGAGCACATAGTTCTGCTATTTCTAATAAACTACTACTACTACTAGTGACGAGTATCAGATAATAAATCCTTTATTTATTTATATAGCACACACAGAACGCAGTGCTTCACAGAGCTTGCTAAATCAGTCATTGTCCCCATGGAGCTCCCAATATAATCATCTAATCAGTATGTTTTGGAGTGTGGGAGGAAACTGAAAGAAACCCACTCAAACATGGCGAGGGAATACAAACTCTTTGCAGGTGTTGACCTGAATGGGACTTGAACCCCGGACCCCAGCGCTGCAAGGCTGTAGTACTAACCACTGCACCATCATGCTGCCCCTAAGATGGCTACTCTAGACAATACTAGAAGTTTACATGCTTGACCCATTAAATCCCCATCTGATAAGTGCATATAGGGAAAAATAGTTGGGGTTACAGATGTATATGTACCCACACGGTCTATATGAGCCACTAATGACTCGTGGCAATGAGATGCCTGTTGTGAAATGAAGGTTTCTGGGCCCAATGTGCTTCACTTATTCCTGCAGAAACTGAAATCATTTGTAAGAATTCCACTATTGCATAGTATTGCCTGAAGTCACATGGGAAAGGGATAAGAGTTAAGTCAAAAGGTTTCAGGTAGATTAAGGCTATAAAGGTAAGTGCTGTAGTAGTAATCTTTATATAGCACCTATGTGTTCTGGGTGGGGGGTGGTAAACAAAAAATAAGATATTACAAAGTTGTATGAAACAATAGGACTCTGCACGCAAGAGCTTACACTCTATGAACGGTTGAACCATACGATTTACATAAGGAACAGGAACACCTTGAACACGGTTTACAAAGGAAAATAAACATAAGAAAATACCTGGAATCGCACTCTCTCCTTTGCTCTAGGTGCCAATGTAAGTACTTGGTTGCCAAAATGGAGGTGAAGAAAGAACACAATGAAGGTTTGTCACTAACCTCCTCCATAAGACAACTCCCTGGAGGCATGCAAGACCTGTATACGGTCCCAGGCTGTAGTTTAGGCACTTGCTCTATCAATAGAAATCTACTCGTGTCTGCCCTTAAATGGTCAGTAAATTGTCAGCAAACTGCATAATTCAGTAGTAAAAGCTAAAATGCATATTCTTGGCATCCAGTAAAATGATAAACTGGATGCCATTTCTGATGCTAAAGTAGATCCTTCACACAGGGGGTTGGAGGAGGTGGGATCCTTCCTTCCACATCTAATTTTAAAGAGAACCTGTCACCAGATATGTCATTTTAAGCTGATGACCAGTTCCTATGCTGTGATGATTTAGAAAATGCTTTTGTAAGCTTTCTGAATCATTTCAGTAGTTTTATGTAAGTAACTGGAATTACCTGGCTCCCTGTCAGCGTCATGTGGAGAGTCTTGATGGTGGGGCACCTGCAGCCTGTGTCTTGGCCTCCATACATTCTCCCCTTCAAACCCTCCCCTGCCTGCTCAATGCACATGACCAGAAGTGGGGAGGGGTGATGGAGCGTCATGAGGCACATAAAGGCTGCAGCTGCCTTTCCCCAGGGACTCGCTGCATGCTGCTGGCAGGGAGCCAGGTGATGTGAATTAAACTACTGAAATGATTCAGAATGCTGACAAAGGTATTTTTAGAATCTGAATAACATGGGCCACTTAAACTCATCACCAGCTAAAAATTCCATTCCTGGTGCCAGGTTTACTTTAAAGTATAGTGTTTTCTATAGTACTTGATATGACACCGGGACATAGACAGGATTCCAGAGCTCAAATAGGGGTCCACTGACACCATCCCAACTGTTGAGCTAACTTGCTTGACTATATATTGATGCCGCTACTTTGGACTCGGGCCGGCTGTGTGAAGGTCGACAGCTAATCCGTTTTCAAGATCTCAATTATCCTGAATTGTTCCGCTGGCACCTGTGGTGCTTTTTGGCCATTGTGAGGGTCCGCTCAGGCACTGTCAGGAGAAAAGACCGCGCTGGCTGCACACACGTGGCGGAATAGGACCTGCTCTACAATTTGCAGCTCCGGAGTGAAAACCAAGGCAGTGTTTATAAGCCTATAGAAATACATGGGAGATGGCCGCTAGGCTTTTTTACAAGGGGATCTACCCTTTAATGAATCCAAAGCCTGTTTAACTTTCCAGTTGTCTTAATGGCTTGACATTTCATGCGCCGCTGTTTACTGTGTTGCTTAAATCCTGCGTTATCCACATTATCATAAGTTTCCCTTTTTACGTTGAGTACACACCACTTTCCGTTGAACACGTCCGCCTACGTCTCCCATAAGCAGACACCTGGCAGCCGGCTGCGGAGTGTTTGTTCACTTTTGATGTGTAAATGTTTGCACGATTTTATGCTTTCCTGGGTCCTGTCCGCCGTCCTCCTTGTATTGTGTATACACAAACGACAAATCAACACAGCCTTGAAGTCCTTTCATTTAAATGCTACAGAAAAGGAACAAATGTGATGGAGAGTAGGAGCGAGTTGCATCTCTAGTCCTGTAACGTTTTTATTTAAAAAAAACCAAAAAAAAAAACCTCCCCCTCTAACCAGAAGCACGGTGGCTGAGTAGCACTTCTGCCTTGCAGCACTGGGGTCCTGGGTTCGATTCCAACCAGGTCAACATCTGCAAGGAGTTTCTCTCCGTGTTTGCGTGGGGTTTCTCCTGGTACTCCCACATTCCAAAAACATACTGTTCGGCCCCTTCCACAATTGCGTTGCAGATCACGTCAGTCTGATCAGGGTTTGGTCAGTGAAAAACTGACTTTTTTCATCAGAGTTCAATCAGTTTTCAGTCAGTTTTGTTCAGTGTCTGAAATTGCATTGAAAACAAGCATGAAAAACAATGTGAAAGGACTCATGGCTGAGCTCTATCTTTTCTATGACAATTGATGCGTGAAAAACGCATTGCACTTGCAAGTGTCTCAGAGTGCGATGCGTTTTTGATGCATCTCCATAGACTTGTATGGTGCGTTTTTCACGCGCGTGACTTGCAAAAGTAGAGCATGCCGAGATTTCAACGCACGTTAAAAAAAAGTGCGCGTGAAAAAAAATGCAAGTCTGAAAAGTCCTATTGATTACAATGGGTCAGAGCGCAATGCAAGTTCTGCACGTCAAAAGCATGAGCAGAAAACGCGCGTGAAAAACGCAAGTGTGAAAGGGGCGTTAGGTTGTTTAGATTGAGCCCCATGGGGGCAGGGACCAATTTGCCATGCTTTGTGCAGCGCTGCGTAATCTGTGTGCGCTATATAAATAAAGGAATTATTATAAGCCTGTTGCTCCTCTTACTCAGCAAAGGAGAGGAGTTGAAGAGATCATATGCACCAAGTCCAGCTACAAACTTAAAAGGCAAACCGTTTATTACTGGGCCCTTTACAAAGCAGTATTAGACTTGTTTGTTCACTTTTATTTTAAATGCTTTTGTAATATCTTTAACAAAATACAACTCTCATCCCCTTGTTGACTGGGACAATTCGGTGGTTGGTCTCGCCCAGCTTCTTCCAGGTTCCTCCTCTAGAGCCCTAGTAACCATCTGTCGCCCCCCCCCCCCCCCCCCCCTACCGAAAAAATTGTTTCCCTCAAATGCCTACAAAATCGGAGTTATAAACTTGCCTGGCATCTTGGGAGCTATAGCGAGTTGAGGGGTGTGACCTAATATGTGACCAGGGTGACATCACAGGTCCTTTAGCCTCGTAACATTAGCAAACTACCGCATGTGCATGTCTGACCACATTATTTAACCACAGCAGCCTGCATGGACTTCTACTCCTCTCCATGCAGGCAGCCATGATTTTCATGATACATTCTTGGTGTAAGGTTAGAAGGCTAAAGGACCTGCAATGTCACATGACTTTACTGCTGCATGCAGAGAAGGCATGGGGAGGAGCTTCTGGATTCAGCCCGAGGAGGCCACGTCCACCACAACTCGCTATAGACATCCTTGCATAGCAGGTAAAATGATAAAGTTCAATATATGTCTTCCCTTTAACACCCATGATTTGAGTATTATTCTGCTAGGCCATATTCTAGTATACAGCAGTAACTTACAGAAATGTTCACCTGATTCTTATATGACCATATAATTTTAATACCGTAGGTAACCATGAAACTTTTCTCTTGTCCCTTTTAGGTTAGACCGCCTCTTCATATTGCTGGACACGGGGACAACCCTGGTAACAAGAAAAGCGGCTGCGCAGCAGCTCGGGGAAGTGGTAAAACTACATCCGCACGAACTCAACAACCTGTTAAATAAGGTACTTTAAAAAAATGTTTTAGCTTGTTTGGTAGCGGTTCTGAATGCATCTCTAAATATCCACTTTGCTCTATATAAGGTCTTGATCTACCTGCGCAGTCCAAACTGGGATACACGTATAGCGGCAGGGCAAGCGGTGGAAGCCATTGTCAAAAATGTTCCAGATTGGAGCCCGACGGCTAGAATTAAAAAAGGTAAGGTAAAGGTTATGTCCCCTTACTGGTAAATCTCAGAGCACCCCTTTAATGTTGCTCAGGCGAGTTGGATGCCTTTATTATTATTATAGTTGATCCTACACCAGCTCTTGGTGCTTGTAATCCAGCTCTAGCACATGTGCTTTTATATAAGGTAACGGGTCGTCTATATCTTCATCTGTTTGTAGAGGCCGGATCAGAGTGTTCGAACGATGAGTCGTCTGCATCAGACAGACTGAGCTTTGAAAGGTTTGATATAGCCAAGCTACTTAAACACGGCGCTTCCCTCCTTGGCTCTGCTGGCGTGGAGTTTGAAGTACAAGATGACAAATCGGGTAGGTCGTTAAGTTTCCTGCTTCATCACTTGGTTCTCAGCAGAGAAGCCACATATGCATCTAGTGTTATTCACACACAATGGGGCTCATCCCACGTGTTATCTAGTATAATGTGCATGTGCCCTGCAACCAAAGTGTGTGTAAAACCTGTAGGCATAGGATTAAGGTCACTTGTATGATCAGGCATTGGAATTTATTTTGTCTTGATGAAATTCGTGAAACACGTCATATTCCAGTCCTTTTGGGAGACAGTGAGCAGCTGTCTTTCCTTGGTGTCAGTGGTAGCCTTAGCCTTTCCCCACAACCAGCTGATGATTTGATATTGATCCCTATCTTTGCATGTCGTCTGCTGCTCCTCCAGCATTCTTATCTAAGTTGATGATCTGTCTCGTTGCGAAATATTGCTGATGTAGCACTCAGCAAAAGCTGCACTTTTTGTAATCTCCTAGCTAATTGATGGAGCAGTAGGCCGAGTACCTGTCGCTCCATTCAAAACTGTGGGAGGGTTTCATATTTCCGGCACTCCTATTCAGACTGTAAGTGTTGGCTATACAATGGTGATTTAAAAAATCACTCCCATATTCTTCAATGGAGCGGCAGATCAGATGTTTAACCTAGTGCACCTTTCGTAATGGGACTCCCGTTCTCCAAGCAGTCGAACTGTCACTGATCAGATTGTTAAAGACTTGTCAGCTAAATTTACCCCCCACACCACTATTACCTGTTGGTAAAGGGTTAAAAGTCCTCTCCATATCTGCCACTGAGGCATTGTACCTTAATTACAGCTGTTTTTCTGATATGCAGATTAGTAGACTGCTGAAGAGAAGAGTCAGGTCTGGAGCTAGCAGTGAACCTCCTCCTCCTTTTGACTGATGGCTCAGTGTCTCTTAAAATCTCTTCCTAAGCAGACTGGACTTGGACTTCCTAGATTTTGGGCGAAATTGTTCTCAAAATGTTAGAGCGGGAGGTCTCTGCGGCGTAGTCCTCTGTCCTTTCCTTGTCCTAACCAGAATGCTGTCTCCTAACTGCATGACATATTGTAGCAGCGACCATTGTGTAGGCAAACTGAAGGGCTTCTCACCATTTCACACAGCCTGCGATAGACATGGTCAGGGTTAGGGGATGGAACTCTGCATCAGTGGGCAGGGATAACATTTGGGGAACATTTTTTACTTGTGGCAGGAGACCTATTTATACTGGGATGCCTGTGCTGCACTTTTAAACAAAGGTGTGTAGTGGATGGGTGAATAAGGTAACCAGTCATCAAGAACAGGCATAAACGTTAAAGGCAATAATGGCACAACCGTGGTACAAGACCTTTAGAGAACACATGTCAACCACGCTGCGCTCATATCGTTCTATGCGCTTTATACATGCTTTTTGTTCATTGTGCAGTGTCTTTTCATTTTGCAAGGTTTGCCTTGCAGTGTAAAACTTTGCTATCATCCCCATGATGCTTCAACATTACCATAATCCTTTGGAGACGGAACCATTTCTTCTCACAATGCACTATGATCCTCTAAGCTCTATTTTCTGCACCATAAGTATACAGTAATGGAGGCTGGACATTGTTCCCCATGGTCAAGAATGTGAGCACAGTTGGCGCCACCTGGTGGCATGCTATTTTATCCATGTGTACGTCCACCTAATAGAATAGATTTCTCACTCTCATCCTACAGCTAGGAGTTCATAGCAGTTTACTGTGAGATGGTTTTCCTTGCTGTGCTCACTGGACAAGACTGAATAAAAAGGGGCATCTGGCTGCCATGCAGTAAAATGAGGATCACTGCGCAAGGCCTTTTTTTGGGGGGGGAATAGTCCTTCATGTACACCAACGCTACTGAGTTTGTGCACACTTCTGCATTCAGTCAGTACTTACCATTGTCCTGCTGACAGGTTCAGTGTTGTGCTTACAGATTGTTGCTGGTCTTGGGTATTTGATTAGTGGCTATAAAATGCAATTTTCTTCTAGGCGATGTGGATCCTAAGGAAAGGATAGCTCGGCAAAGGAAACTGCTACAGAGAAAACTGGGCCTTGACATGGGAGCAGCCATAGGGATGAGCACGGAGGACCTGTTCAATGACGAAGATTTAGACTACTTGCCAAGCAACACACTTGTACATAAGCCTGTAGGTAAACGTTTAGTTGGCTTTAACATTCAATTCAATATCTTTTTGGCTATATTTAGATTTTTGAGAGGTTTGGGTCACTATGTATTTTGTCTGTCTTACAGACCCTTCAGGCAGCAGAGTTTATAGACACCGAATTTCTCCCGGGAATGAGCAACAGGCAGAAAAACAAGGCAAAGCGAATGGCAAAGCTTATTGCGAAGCAGAGATCGCGGGATGTGGCGGACACCAATGAAAAGAGGTGTGTGGGGCTTTACACTCTTACCAATTTGCTGTGTGAAGGGACCTCAAGCATGCAGAAAACCAATCCATATCCATGTACTTGCAGGACCATACTTCAAGAGTTCTAGCTGTTTGATCTCAGGCACTTAGAACACAGTTCTGTTATCATTTTAAAGAGAATCTACCCTGTATTATCACATAAGGATTGTTTCAAGGTGATACAGAACCAGAGATATCCACTATTAAATTTAATCAGGACCGGGCGCTGTAGTTGAAAACCGGGACTGAAAATTTCTTTCTATAACACCAGGACACTGTTACTAGGTGACATGGTTCGTTTTAAATGTTCCCCACTATATAGATGTATTTATGGGATACTTTTATGGGGGATGTGCAGTTATTTTTGTGTGTCAGCTATGAAGGGGGTTAATCACTAAGTGTTTTCATAATTTTCACTTTTCCAGCAGTGACAGTACAGATGGGGAGCCAGAGGAGAAGCGAAGGAAAGTGACAAACGTGGTCATCCCTCAGCCTGCAACAGAGTCCAAGGTGCTGATCGATAATGTCCCAGACAACTCTTCTTTATTTGATGAGGTAACGTTAATTTCTTTTCAAATCTGTTTAGGCAGGTGAACTTATAAAAAAATCTGCCAAAAGGCCTCCGAAACCTCACACATGGTGCACGCAGCTTTGCAGTCAATATCACTAAGTTTTCCTGCATTCATAATTTGTCTGTGGTCTCTGCCTTCAAGACTGCACCGTTATACTTCCCTCCCTGCAGGAAAATTCTGCATCGTATAGGTTTCCTTTTTTACAGCAAAACATTCTCTAACCCTGACAACTGCTTTCATGGTTGTATGAAATTCTAGAACTAGGTCTAGAGGAAACGGACCTTGAATGTCTGGACACCATGATGGAACTACTGGGAGAGGGTGGACGTAATCCGGGTGAAGGTCCATTTACAAACCTGAAATTACCGTCCAAAAAATCCCCGCCTATTAATAGTGACACTTCCCTGGATGCCTTCCTATGGTTGGTAACGGACCAACTTAGGTCCTTGGAGAAGAACCGGGGGGCTGCGTATCAAAACCTAACCCCCCAGGAGAGACAGAGCATCAGAGGGCTAGAGGAGGACTCCTCCATAGTTATCAAGCCCTCTGACAAAGGGGGGAACTTGGTAATTATGAATAGGGATCAATATGTCCTTATGTGCCACAACATGTTGCGGGACAAGAACTGCTACCGAGCTCTTGATATCAACCCTACCCAGCTGTTTACAACATCTTTGATGGGCATCCTACATAAAGCTAGGACCGATAAGCTCATTAGTCAAGTTGAATTGGATTTCTTGTCACCTAAATTCCCCAAGGTGGCCACATTTTATGGCCTCCCAAAAATACACAAGGGGACGAATCCCCTTAAGGGACGCCCGATAGTTTCGGGCATTGATAGTGTGACTCAGAATGCCAGTATCTACGTTGACCAGATTCTTCGCCCATTTGTTCAATCACTACCATCGTATGTGAGAGATACGATGGATGTGTTGAAAAGTCTGGATGGCATCCAAGTTGACCCAGAAACTACATTTTTAGCCAGCCTGGACGTTGAGGCCCTATACAATTCTATACCTCACGACAATGGCTGCAATGCAGTGGCGAGTTTTTTAAGTACCAGAGGTGTCCAATATCAAAGGCATAATGAATTTACGCTTGAACTGCTTAGATTTATATTGGAACACAATTATTTTACCTTTAATGGTAAATTCTTCCACCAGCTCAGGGGGGTAGCAATGGGGAGCCCCTGTGCTCCCTCATATGCGAACCTCTTCCTGGGCTGGTGGGAGAAAGAACTGGTTTTTAATGACCAACTTACCAGGTTTACATCCCACATTCTGATGTGGCTCCGCTTCATAGACGACGTGCTGATTCTTTGGAATGGATCAGCATCGCTCTTTGATGAATTTGTGAGCATCCTAAACACGAACTGTATTGGATTATTTTTGACCTCCGAGATCCAAAAATATAAAATATCTTTTTTGGATCTAACGATCTGGAAATCTGAACGAGGTAAATTAAACACCCGCATATTCAGAAAACCTACAGCTACAAACAGTCTGTTACAATGGGACAGCTGGCATCCTCAGCCACTTAAACGAGGTATCCCTAAGGGACAGTACCTCCGAGCTAGGAGGAACTGTTCCGATTTTTCTGAATATTTGTCAGCGGCAGCGGACCTCAAATGCAGATTCCGAAATAGGGGTTACCCTGAAAAAATTTTAAGGGATGCCCACCATGATGCCCTTAAAAGACAAAGAGACACGCTTCTAACACCTCGTGTAAGGGATATACAGACTGGACCAATACGCATCATAGGAACATACGATGCGAGGCATCATCAAGTTAAGCAGATCCTGTCCAATTCTTGGAAACTGCTTCAAATGGATCCAGACATTGGAGGCTTGGTGGGTGATGGACCCAATATCACCTACCGTAGGGGGCGAAACTTGAGGGATAAGCTGGTCCATAGCCATCTGGAACCACTGACCAATATTACCTGGTTACCTAGTCCCCCGAAAGGTACCTTTAAATGTGGGGCATGCAAGGCATGCAAATCCATCAAACAAGAGAAGCTGTTTACAAGTAATTCCACCGGACACACATTTAAAAACCAGCAGTTTATTAACTGCAAGAGTGTGGGAGTGGTATATCTCCTAACCTGCGACTGCGGCTTGCAGTACGTGGGTAAAACCATCAGGGAATTTCGTGTTCGAGTCCGTGAACACATCAGGGATGTAAAGAATGCCACGGATACCCCAATTTCCAAACATGTATGGGATAAACATCGGGGTGATCATGCATGCATTAAATTCCAAGGCATTGAACTTGTGCTACCCCCTTGTAGAGGGGGCGATTTTGACAGGATTGTCACACAACGAGAGGCACGCTGGATATATGTGATGAATACAGAAAAACCAAATGGCTTGAATGATTCAGTCAATTTTGCATGTTTCATTTAGATGGCGTCTAATACATACACATGCAATGACCCCATGTGGCCTCTAATCGTTTTCTATGTAATCTACTATACTACTCCATTGTTTTCATTTTAACACCTTATTTTTATGATATTACGTATGTATGCCGCCTGGGCAGATATATTCTTGGTTCATAATCAGTTCTCCCCCCTGTTGGATACCTGGTCAATAGGACCGCAACCGGGTCCCCAGTTTAAACGATGCTTGTATTGGCACTAACATACTCCGATCAGGTGACGGCCCTCCTATTGGCTGCAGCGCGGCGAGCCTCCGGCACACGTCACTTTTCTTGACGATTGGTGATTGGTGGTAAGCCGGGCAGCACCGCCCTGATGGGGAGGGGCCTAACCTGTATAAGATTCGGCTGCTCGCGCGCGGCGCTTATGGCCGCTACAATGCCGACACGTTCAGACATGGACGTATGAACAAATAGAAAGTCCATGCTGCCCAAAGCCTAAACATTATATCCAGCCTCTGATGATGCATGAGCCGAAACTGGTCAATGCAGAAACGCGTCAGGCAGGGATTAGGCGTATGTGGAACTGAGCTAGTATAAATATGGCTCATTCAAATATATCTGGCTAGGGCTGTGTATGCATGACTTGACGATGTGATGAATGAATTGACCAATGTCTAAGTCACGCATTGACCCTATCTAACTTAGTCTCGTGCAACCCATATACAAAGCAGAACATTTTGAATACAATTATCATCTTTGTTCTGGTGGTGTTACACGAGAGCCTGAAACTCTGATTTAAGTTTGTTATTCGGGTGTTACTAGGCCCACTTTTTAATGGTATTAATAAAATTGATCTTAAAACGTTCTTCTTTATTCAGGCAGAAATATTGTATGAAATTCTGTAGGCATTGAATGAAAACAAAAACGGCTTATAGTAACAGCTGATGACCGTATTTTGTGATCTTTTTTTCTTCCTCTAGACGAATGAGTGGCCTCTGGAGAGCTTTTGTGACGAGCTTTGTAATGAGCTGTTCAATCCATCTTGGGAGGTGAGTTCATGGTCAAATGGGCATGGTAAAAATAAATATTAATGGATGTCCATGCTGTTTTACCATTTTTGCTGGAATTATTATGTTTATGTCTGCTTATGTTTCTGTTCAGGTCCGTCATGGTGCAGGCATTGGTCTCAGGGAAATTCTCAAAGCCCAGGGTAGAAGTGGTGGAAAGATTGCACAGAGTACATTTGAAGAGGTAAATGAGTTGTATGGGTTGTACATGACCCGATGATGCAGCAGGTCAAACATGTCGCGCCCCTCCATTTAATAATATGGAAGCTTCAGTGATGGGTGATCAGTCCTCTGGTATCTCCATCTATCTCATAGGGCACAAGGACATCTACAGCCTGTGTAAACGGGTCCTATGGAGACTATAGTGCAGAGCCTGTGAGATGGGGGTCACCATACAGCACAGGTTGCACCTTCCTTTCCTTTGCAAGACCCATAGTCAGTGAATGAGTACTGGAAATATTGAAGTGCTATGCTCAGCAATTTGACACTCCCTTTGTATTTAGTAAAGTCAGAATGCATGCACGAATCCTGCCGTTTCTTCCAATTACTAAGAATGTGTTTGGGTTGTCCCAACAGTCCTTACCCACCTTATGGTCAAGGCTGAGATGCACCGCCGCTGCTTCTGTGACTCCTGTGCAGGATTTACACTTTTGAAACTGTTAGTCATTGCTGTATGATGTCCTTATGCTGCTAGGTCCAGGCTTATGCCTGAAAGAAATGGGAATAATGTGGGGACCCTCACACCACAATATTGGTGATTAGTCGCCTGAAATGACAGGAGCAATGTGAAGTTTGCTTGTTTCTCAATAGCTGGTGTTTGTTTCTGCAATTATCCCTTTTAGATGGAACAACAGCATCAAGAGTGGCTTGAAGATCTGGCTATTCGTCTTCTGTGTGTCTTCGCCTTAGACCGATTTGGGGATTTTGTCTCTGATGAAGTAAGTTGCTTACAAATGAGTCACTTGGTTCCTGAAGGGGGTTAGAGTTAAGATGTCCATCTCCTAAACATTTCCATCATTGTTTTTAACTTTTTTTTTTAGGTTGTTGCACCCGTACGGGAAACTTGTGCACAGACGTTGGGAGTGGTCCTGAAACACATGAATGAAAGTGGTGTTCACAATGCAGTTAAAATCCTGCTTCTCTTATTGACCCAGGAACAGTGGGAAGTTAGACACGGGGGCCTATTGGGTATAAAATATGCCCTAGCAATTCGTCAGGTAATGTCCATCTGTTGCCAATGATTTCATCTCCATGTAACTCCACGTTTGACCTTCATAGCCTGCACTTTTACCAGTGTATAAATCTAGTCAATGACCTTGTGTTCCTTTGCGGTTTCTTTTGCAGGATTTAATTAAGACTTTATTACCTAAAGCGCTCCCAGCAATAATCAGAGGTCTCCAGGACCTTGACGATGATGTGCGAGCTGTAGCTGCGGCATCTCTAGTGCCAGTGGTGGACAGTCTAGTGAAGTTACAGTTTAAGCAGGTACCAGATGGAATATTTCTTGTTTACCCTGTAATAACCAAATACCCCCAGTATTCCCTATTTTAACCATGACAAGGTTTTAATATGGTAATACATGTACACATGTTTACTTTTTTCAGGTTCCCTTCATTCTTAGCACTTTATGGGATGCACTTCTGGAGTTGGATGACTTAACAGCTTCTACCAATAGCATCATGACCCTCCTTTCTTCTCTCTTAACATATCCTCAGGTTCAGCAGTGCAAGTAAGTTTGACTGTCTGGGGAAAGAGGGGGAGGGGGATTCTTGCCCATTAACCCACATTCAGTCTTCTAACTTTGTACTATATGTATGCAATGGTTTACAAATCGTAACTATAGATAGGAGAAAAATTGTCAGCTCTATGAGCGGGGGCTATCTATAATCTTTAGGGCGCTTCACACGCTGCATTTTGGCCTACATTTTCATTGCGATTGAAACTTGTAACAGCTGAAGAGAGGTGATTTGCCTGATTACTTTACTGTTTACATTTGTTAATGCATTAACTCATGAGTTAAGAGTTTACGATGCATTTTGTAATACAAATGTAAAAAGTAATGTAATTGGGAAAATCTCCTCTCCTCAGCTGTTTCAAACGCAATGAAAATGCAGGCCAAAACGCAAGTGTGAACGCGCCCTTACAGCTTCTCCTAACATGTGTAAAACATTTGTCTTCACAGTATTCAACAATCGCTTACGATATTGGTGCCACGGGTGTGGCCTTTCCTCCGGCACAGTATATCATCGGTTCGGAAGGCAGCTCTGGAAACTTTATGCACTTTGTTATCCACCCAGGATCAGGTTGGTATCTACTAAATATCTATTTAGCATCTTTTTATTTTTAGTGCTAGAGTTGCATTTTAACCATGTGAATAGACAAAATTCAGATTCTGTTTCTCTTCCAGAACTGTTCAGGTTGGCTGACCCCTATCTTGCAGGACATGCTGCGTCATATCTTTCAGATTTGTATTTTGGAAAGTAACCAGGAAATTCTTGACCTTATCCACAAGGTATGATGTGCTTGAGGTGTGTGTGGTATGGGGTTACCTTTTCCCTCTCAATCTATTCATTCATTTTTCTAATCTGTTTTCCCCCAGGTCTGGCAGCAGCTAATACACAAAGCCTCTGTGCAATATGTTGTGGCTGCTGCATGTCCCTGGATGGGAGCCTGGCTCTGTTTGATGATGCAGCCCGCTCATCTGCCTATTGATTTAAACATGTTGATTGAAGTGAAGCCTAAATCCAAGGTGAGATATTAAGTATTGATTGTATAAATTACACAATTAAATGATTTTTAAGCCAAAGATTTAAAAACCTGGTGTTGAGTAGTAGCTCCACCTGTGATCTCCAATTTTAGGGCTGCCGCACACTAGCCGTGATTATGGACGCTGCCAGGTTACGGAACTAAAAAATTGTAGTTTGGATTTGTCTGCAACTGGCCTTAGTCCGTATGAGAGCCTGATGCGATTAAAGTTTTATTTGTTTCAATTAAAGTGGAACAGTATGCCATCCATTGTATCGTGTGGTTGCCCACTGAATGTTTTCCATCTGCAGCAGCTTTCTGTAGCTGTAGCAGAAATGGCAAAGCTGTAGAGATTATGGTTTAAATTAAACCATGGTTTTGCGAAATGTTTTCTTTGTAAGATTTATTTTTTTTTTTTCTTACCGTAGGAAAAAGCTTGTGGAAAACTCCGTCAAGGTCAAAGCCAGACAAAAGAAGTTGCACAGGAGTATATGGCTGGCTCGGACAGTGTGACTGAAGACTCCGGCATCAGGGATTACTTGGTGACCCGTGCTCGGTTGGCTGCTGCAAAGTCAGTATTTATAAATCTCTATAAATTCTTACTTGATATGAATGCTACCTGCACACAAATAAGTAATGGCTGTGAAAGTTCTTTCCAGATATTAATAAGCAAAAGTCTATAAGATCTGTGAAAAACTCTTCTGCCAAGGACTCTGAGGGTGCTTTTGCATGTGGCTTATTGTATGTGGAAAGGCAAATGCATTTAAAGACCAATACAAAACTCCACGTGTAAATGCACCCTTAAAGATTTCATGGAAGTGGCTAGCAGCATGCACAGGTGGACATAATATATTGTGCTTGAGTTCAGCGGGTGGCCATGTCAGTGATTGCTTTGTTTCCTCTCCCCTTCCAGATTGCTGGGATCATTGTGCTGCTGCATTTGCGATCCCTGTGTCAATACGGCCTCTCAGGAAATAAAGCCGGCCGAGTCATTAGCTCAGTTGCTCCTCTTTCATCTGAACTCCAAGTCTGCCTTACAAAGGATCAGCGTGGCCCTTGTTATCTCCGAGTGGGCTACATTGCAGAAGGTAATGAATTGGGTTTAAGTTTCATCTCCCATGCCTACTTGTACTACAAAATCTCTAGTACAGTGATGGCGAACCTTTTTACCGAATGCCTAAACTGCAACCCAAACCCCCCTTATTTATTGCGCGGTGCCAACCATAAATTGAAGCAGTAAGTTATTGCTCACTGTTCTTCAACAACTTTCAATCAGATTGGCCTCCTGAGGACAGCAACACAGTAGAAAGGAGGGAAAATTTGCATCATTTTAGCTTCTTTCCAGTGTCCCTCTGTACACAGAGAATGGTAGGGCCAGCAGGAGGTCCTCCAAAAATAATTTGGCCCTGTTTACTCATTCTCCCTCTTCCCACAGTTCTAAGAAGAGAAGCAAGTATCAAAATATGCCTGAAAGCAGCATCTTTTAAGTGGCTTGCAACTGCAGAAAGATTTTGAGTTCTCTCTGGTGTGCTGGGGCGATGGCCCAAGTGCCCACAGAAAGGGCTCTGAGTGCCACCTCTGGCACCCATGCCATAGGTTCGCAATCACTGCTCTAGTATATTAGAATAACCAATTTCCAAATCTAAAACCAATTAAAATCTACCTATAAAAATAACAAATGGATAGACCAGGGACACAATTATAAATTTGGGCACCGTGACTGGTAAAGCCAGATGAGAGGGGCAAGCATAACCCCCTAGGCTCGTTAGCATAATTGAAAAGCCGAGTTTATAAGGAAGGAGGTCATAGATAACAATATCACTTATCAAAAATGGTTGTCTAATATGTAATACACAATGTTCATGTTGTGTTTGAAAATCTATTGAACATGGCAAGAAAACGCAAATAAAAAAATAAATAACAGGAGGAAACCACTTGCCTAGTTTATTTTGTTAAAGTTGGTATTGATGGTGGATAATTAAGTATTATATAGTTAGAAATTGATAGTGTTTCAGTGTTTAGCTATTTTTATTTTTGCTGCTACTAGGACATGTGCAACTACCGTAAAGTGGGTCCTGTGGAAGTCTGTCTATGAAGAATAGTGTTTGGGTGATTGAGTTTATTGGGAAAAGATTCATATACATATATAAATTATTTTTTTTAAATGAGCATTGATTGCGTCCCAGAATTCGGTTATATATACAGTCCCACCAGATTTTTATCATATATCAGCGTTATCACATAAACAGCGCCAGCAGACTTGGGTTCTGTTTTGGTAGGTTTGAGGAAATCCGTGTGGGGTGAAGTACCAACTATATCTTGATAGTTTTCCAGATGGATGACACACATAGAAACCTTGTAGTGTACTCTGAACACTAATGACCATTGTTTTTTTGCTTATTATGCGGTTGAATTTTTTTAGACCATTTATCCAGGTGCATGGGCTACATGCTGGTGTTTTTTTTTTTTGTTTTTTTTTTGTCTCCTAGCAGTAAATGCCTATAGACCACCAATCCATTGTCATTTCAATGATGGTTCCTCTATTGACGGCAATGGAGCTTGGCAATTTTATTTGCAGTGTGGCAAGCGGCAGATAAAACAGAAGATGTATGGTTCCTCTGAGCAAAATTGTTTTATGCACATTTCCCAGAGAGATATCAATGCGCCCTTTTATATATAGAAAATATCCAATTTAAATCCTGAGATTTTTATTTGTTTTTGTTTTTTTTTATACAGGAATGCAAAACGGTGACCCTTGCAGTCCAGCCGCGCCTGCTGGCAGTGTTGTCTGAACACTTGTATTACGATGAAATAGCGATTCCTTTCACCCGGATGCAGAATGAATGCAAGCTGCTAATCTCCTCTCTTGCAGATGCTAACATAGACATTCGGAGCAAAGTAAACTGCAGCGTCTTTACCATAGACCAAGCTAATGAACTGGTTAGTAAGTCTCTGTATTCATGCTTTTCTTTCCTTCTTAGTCTCCAAATCTGCAAGTGTCCTCACAAAAGTGCCCATTTGATACAATTCCACTTAGAACATGGCAAACATTTTGGCACTGATGGCCAAAGCTTCAACAGCTACCACAAGGCACCTTGTATTTCGATAGTCTCTCACCCAGCCATGGTTTTTGCAACCGGGAGTTGACTGCCCAGGCAGCAAATTTTGGAGCATTTCTCCTCGTGTTTGCTACCCAGTCAGTACTATTTTAGTGTCACCTGTGCATGCGGTTACTTCACACACTGACACATGGGTTGAAAACAGACCATGGCTAGGTTTAAATAACTATAATACAGGGATAGATAAAAAAAAGTCTAATTGACATTTATTGTATTTTATGAAGGACAATAGTAAATGTAAGATTCTTTACAACCAAAGCAATAAACTGATGACTTGGTGCTTTCCTAGGTAACTACAGTGTTCAGTGAAGCCACAGCACCTCTGCGATCCAATGCTAAAGTTTACCAGCAACTAGATGGGAAGAGGCAACAAGTTCAGATGACTGTATCAGAAACCAACCAGGAATGGCAAGTCCTTCAGCTTAGAGTCCACACCTTCGCGGCCTGCGCCATAGTCCATCTCGCGCAGCTCCCAGAGAAACTGAATCCCATTATCAAGCCGCTAATGGAGGCTGTGAAAAAGGAAGAGAACTCTGTGGTGCAGAACTACGCGGCCTCATGTCTGGCAAAGCTACTTCAGCAGTGTACAGCAAGGACTCCTTGCCCAAACCCCAAAATATTAAAAAATCTTTGTAGTTCAGTTTGCGTGGATTCCAGTATCACCCCTTCTGTGTCCTGTCCTGTCCCAGCCTTTAACAACACAGATCATCCAAAAGGTATGTATTAGTGAGGCGCCTACACTAAAAGGGACTGACGCAGATGTACTACAGAAAGCACTGAAAAATTCCACTTGGGATTTTTAATTTAAAAATCTATGTAAATATGCGTAGAAACCACAATTTATAGATCCATACACAGAATGACTATATTGGTGGGGAACCTCCTGAATATGTCCAGGGTTATGGAATCGGAAAAGATTGGGGATTGATGCATCTTATTGTGTATCACACTTCGCTACACTTAAGATTTGTTTAGACTATTGTAGTTTAAGAAGCATTAGCGCCTGCCACTGTCTGCCGAATTTATATCTTGGACCTGTTTCTCAGATGTGAATGGTATTGGTCCCCAACAGACTGGACAGTCATTCCTGTATATGCTCTAGGGAATCCCCAGTCTAGGTGGGAGTAAATGTGGGGCAGCAGGGTTTACCTGCATTCAGCTTGTAACTAGTTCTTACATAGCTCAGAGTACATCCCATCTAATTCATAAATATCTATTACAATTTTTTTGTTTGTTTGTTTTTTGTAAAGCTTTTTAGACAACCCCAATAATAACACTTTTACTAAACCTAAAAATCCATATATACAATGTTTATGTAACAGACTCTTGTTTTCTAAAGGTCCAAATTCAGAAAAGGATGGAGTGTGTCACACGGTGACAAAACACAGGGGGATCATTACTCTGTACAGACATCAACAAGCTGCTTTTGCAATTACTAGCAGACGGGGTCCGGCTCCAAAAGCTTCAAAGTCTCAGGTGGCAGAATTGCCCTCTGGAAGCAGAGTCCACGCCTCAGCAGAGGATGATGAGGTATTTATAACTTGTTAACGTGACTGAGGCAAGTGAGGCGAACGCTCCATTCATATCCTAGGAATATCACTGGATATGTACAATGTTCAGTCATTATCACTGTCTGGAACGAATGGTTGAGATTCTCTTCCATGCCTCCTGACTTCTCAAAAAGGTGTATTCCCAGACCATAATACTCATAGATCATTAGTATTTACACCTTCAAGGGATATACCAGGACATAATTTCCATTGCATATGTCGCAGACCTTGTTTTTCCCAATACTGTGTAATTCCTTCTCCTCCCATAGTGTGTGCATTACATATGCAATTGTTGCATCAGTAGTACATTGACTTTCAATCCCCTAATTCTCTTGAATCTCCAGAGGCGGTATAATGCCACATAATTGTATGTTTGCTGTTTTGTCATGTTGCACATGAAGCTTGTATTCCGGATCTATAAACCATAGATTCCTATGAAAAGTCATGGACCCGGTCAAGTAATCCTGTTTAACTTTAACCTCATGACCTTCAAATTGTGTGCAGCCTATTAGAACTGCCCTTGTGGACACTGAACCATTATTATTCTAGAGGATATCATAAAAAGAGGGGAAAGCAATATTAAAATGATTTTAATGCAGATGACCTATTCTTGGGACAGGTCATCCTTATCCAATTGGTTTCGGTAGTTGGACTTATACCTACTCTGAGGTCTTCACTCTTTCTTGGCACATAACTTTTTTTTTTTCCCACCATCAGAATCATAAGAATCACTTAATCCAGAGAAGAGGCGCAGAATATACTCTTGCTACCATTGCAAAACACTTTGCGTGTAATCTGGCCACAGGACTACCAAATCTCTGGGAGACAATGGTTGGACCTCTAAGGAACCACATCAACGTTGAGAATTTTGGTAAGTATCCAGTTGTCATTTTGTTTATAGAACACTTCCAGGAAGGATGTAAAGTAGAACTGTTGGTTTGTACTTGTCTTGCTGCCAGTTCTCTTGAAGATGCTTACATAGGTAATACAAAATGTGTTGTTGTAGATGGCAAGCTTCTCATGGAAAAAGGAGATGAGCACGCCCAGGAACTAGTCAACAGCCTGCAGGTGTTTGAGGTCACAGCCTCTTCCATGGATCCCAGCCTTCACCCCATGGTAAGTCGTTATTGGAAATGAGAGCTAAAAGTTGGAGGTAGTGGTTTGTATGTTAAATTTAATAAAGAATAACCTTTGCCCGAGAACCAGAAGTGGAAGTTTTTAATATGACTTCTCACAATATGGAAAGTTCACACATGGAAAGATGTGTGCTCTCAATGGTCCGTGCTAATCTTTGAAGAAAAAAAAAAAAAAAACTTAATCCCAAAATCTAAATCCCATCTTAATATCCATATAACACCTGAATTTTCAACAAATGTATTATTTAAATGTATAAAATTAGTCACTTGTGCACTAGCTAAGCATATGAGGATGGTGCCTGCAAGACCAAACAAATCAGAGAACATAAGTAAATGGATGTGGTTGGTTTCCATTTGATGTGATGCTGGGTGTTAAGAGCTTCAGATGTACGTGACCCCCTGGCTGCTCTTTCTCTGCCCCTACTGCAGATACAAAATAAAAAATCCTTGTGTGGTGATGTCCCCTGGGTATGGAAAGTTGTGCATCCCCAGGCTTTTCCAAAAGTGGATAATTTTTTTTTTTTTAATTTTTTTTTGCATGCACACACAAGACTCTCAGATTAGGGCAGAGATCTATGTGATCCGTGAAGGAAGGCAACAAACACTTGTAAGTGGGCACACACTCCGTTTATCGGGCTGTTCTCTAATTTGTTTGGTCTTGCAGGCACCTTCTTCAAAAACTTAGCCAGTGCACAAGTGACTGTATGTTTGTGGTCTAGATTATTTGGCCTCTTTTTGCTATAAGGAGGGAATTTCAGCAGTTCACCAGCGATGGCATCATGCACACAACTCTTTCCACTCCGTACTACCCCAGTAAGCGCCTTGTGCATTGCTTTACAATAGTATTCAAATGTGCACTGCTTCTGCAGAAAATCATGCAAAGTCTCTCTCCGGTAATTGATGTATCTGCAATACCAGACAGGGCCTGTGTGTCTGGAAAAAGCTCCTTCTAATTATGCATTAATATCATAGTCCTCTTGTTCCCCAAAAATATACATGGTGTGTTCCAATAAAAGGATTAAAAGCCATTTCTAGGAGCACTAGAAAATCCCTTGAGTTTTGGAGCAGTTTAAAAATATGGCTCCCGGCTCCTTCTGCATCACTTGCCCTGTACGGTTACTAATATTCCTGTCCACTAGCCACAAATATACTGACGTGATACAGAAGTTTCATTCCTCCTCTGGGGTGAGGGGTGGAAAAGGATGACGTCTCGGGTGTGAAGACATGTCAGGAATCTGTTTTTACTACATGGAGCTAAAATGTGGTCTGAATGTAACCTAACCCTTACACGGCTAACTTACTCTTACATTGTTTTACCTGTCCCAGCTTATAAGCAGTATGCAAATCATATAAAACCTGTGTGTGTATATAGGTCACACAGCTTCCCTTTTCTCTGTATTAGCAGCTATTTTCAGCCTCCGTAGAACAGTCACAATGAGTGTTGGTTCTTCTAAACTGCTCAGATCTGTGTTCAGTGAAGACGGGTGTCTCTGATGCCCCCACATAAAGTGTTACATAAGCTCTAATATTTATTTTTATTCTTGTTTTGCAGCTGCTTGAACATCTTCCTCATCTCTTCACGTGCCTGCGCCATCCTTACACATCAGTCAGGCATATGGCTTCTCGCTGTGTAGGAGTTATGAGCCGCATCGCTACCATGGAAACAATGAATGGCTTTTTGGAGAAAGTTTTGCCGTGGCTTGGTGCTATTGATGACAACACGAAACAGGAGGGGGCTATTGAAGCGCTGGCTTGTATCCTTTTTGTGTAAACCACAAGGCTGCATTTAGCTTGTCAAGTTAAAAAACCCACTATATTAATCTATGTACATTACAGTACCACGTGAGATCTGGTTACTGCTTCTCGGTATGATACATTGGCTACTTGGAATAATTGAGTTTGTTCAATGAAATCTTGGTCTTTCCTTGACATTGAATGACCAGGTGTGATGGAGCAGTTGGATGTGGGTATTATTCCATACATAGTCCTCCTCGTGGTTCCCGTGCTGGGAAGAATGAGCGACCAGACGGACAGCGTGCGCTTCATGGCAACGCAGTGTTTTGCAACACTCATCAGGCTAATGCCTTTGGAAGTAAGTTGTATCATGGGTAATGAGCCGACGGAGGCGCCACGACGGTAGACCTCTCACTATTGGTACAATAGTTTAATGATGTTGAATATAGTCAGTAAATCACCAAACCCTTATTAATATCTGCTTATGAGCTGCAGTACCGGACACGCCACATAAACGTGACCCTGACCCTTATACTATTGAATGAGTTGCATGACACATTCTTGACCTGCTACTCTACCTATTAATGGTAACCCCAATTCTCCTGATCACTTGGGGTCCCAGTGATTAGACCCTCAGAGAGGAAGCAGTCATGCTCTATGAATAGGGATAACTTGCAGGCTTGGACTATTTATTCTGTAAACCTACCAAGCATCAATCTCCCAGAAGATCGGTCTATCCTGCAGTCTGGGCCACTATCCATCCGTCTGTTGGATAAAAGGCTTTAGTTGTCGATATTAGCGCAGGATATTTTTCCGGATATGTTCCTGTGAGTACTTTAAGCCTTGTGTACTTTGTGTTTTCATGTAAATGATAATTTATTGGGCCTTTTTACAAGCATTATATCACCCGAAGTTTTATGTCTCTGGTTATGTTCCTCTTGGATCACCTTGGATTTTATATTTAGGCTGGGATCCCAGATCCTCCCACCATGTCAGAGGAGTTAATTAAACTAAAAGCCAGGGAGCGCAACTTCTTGGAACAACTGCTGGATGGAAAGAAATTGGAAAATTATACAATTCCTGTTCCAATAAAAGCTGAGCTGCGGAAATACCAGCAGGTAAGATGCCAAGACATTAATATTTCTGCCTGACAGCTGTCGCCTGCTTGTAATTCTTTTATCATATTAAAGGGTTTTCCAGGACTTGAATATCTATGGGCTTCTTTAGACTAGGCGCTCAGTGTCAGATTATTAGGGGCCTGGTCTCCCGTTCACCAGTTGTCACAGCACAAACATTGTGTGTTGGTGGCTTGTACATTGTAATACATGTAGCTTTCTCCTATGCACATGAATGTGTAGGAGTTAGAGCAATGCCTAACCACCATAAGGGGATCAGACCCAAAGGTATCTACACGGCTGCCATGCTAACTCGCGTCATAGATCTGTGACCTCTGCCTAGGTGTGGGGGACCATTGGTATCGAAGATCAGCAAACCTCTAAAAAAAAAAAAGGAAACAAAAAAAACCCTGTTACCTGCTCACCGTGAGATGCATCCTTCCCATTTCTTTGCTTCTATTACAACTCTTCAAGCTGACATGATGCGTTTCTTGTCTCTTTCCCTGTAGGATGGTGTAAATTGGCTGGCCTTCCTGAATAAGTACAAACTCCATGGGATCCTGTGTGATGATATGGGTCTGGGGAAGACTTTGCAATCTATATGTATCCTTGCCGGGGACCATTGCCTAAGGTAAATGGTTTATCTGAACTATTAAGTGGTTGTGTCAACTTTGGACAGTCAAAGGATGAGAGATGACCACCATCTGATGCGTTCCTGAAGATGATGGAGATGATTGAAGTGGCCGGTCGAGCGTGCATCCTGTGGCTCCATTCACTAATATGCTACAAAATTCAAAACAAGGAAGCGGCACTCCGTGGAAAGCAGTGATTTATTTCACCAGTGGGGAATACAACATTTCAGCTCAAGTACTTGACAATGGCTACATTGAGATGCCTGAAATGTTGTATTCCTCACTGGTGAAATCACGCTTTCCACGGAGTGCTGCTTCCTTGTTTTACATTTTGGACCATTGGGATCGTGAGTAGGAACCCTTGAAGCCTGCACCCACACAAGGATCTTAAACCGTGTTTTTTTGTTTTTTTTTCAATGTGCTGCTTTACCTTTTTCTTTTACACTACTACAGTCAGAAAGAGCGGAGTACATTGCTTGGGAATCTTTGGTACTAGGAGATGGGCGCTGTGCCATGCAATTTCTGATGCTCCCATAGCATTTAATGGAGTGCCAGGATGTGTGCTTGACCTGCCAATCCAGCTTTTACTAAGACCCTCCTTAAAATTCTTGCTGGTTCCATCAATTGGACCCTCATTGATTTTTAAATTAACTCCGGATAGGAGATAAACTAACACAGTACAGTCTCTTTAATGTAGTAATGTCTATAAATCTTGTGTTAATCCTTGCTGTGTTCTCTACAGATCCCAAGAGTATAGCAGGAGTAAGTCTGCAGACTGCGTACCTCTCCCCTCGCTAGTCGTATGTCCTCCAACACTAACTGGGCACTGGGTGGATGAAGTTGGGAAATTCTGCCCTAAAGAATATCTCAACCCATTACATTACACAGGTCCTCCGACAGAGCGAGCTCGGTGAGTGGTTGTGCCCTGTAATTTAATGGTCTTGATGGTAAATCTCTAGATACAATGTTTAGGATTCATTCCCTTATCCCAGGTTTCTGTGGCTTTGCTCATCCAAATAGTTTATTACCCATAAGAGAAAAAATTCCTGATCTTTGAGATGCCAGTGTAAGGAGCTAGGGTTATAGCAATATTTTGTAAATGGTAATAGATCCAAATGGATATTGCAAAAGGAGTGAGGGCCATGAACCCTGGATGAAATGAGCCTTGTTGTGGCCATAGGACAGATAGTTTTAGGAGGTGTCCCTTGCTTTATGTATGGGTGAAAATTTCTATGCTGATAAATTTAGAGGTCCCATACATTGTGTAAGTTAGCAATGCTGTATTTATAAATCCTGCCCATTTTACAGGTTACAGCATCAGGTGAAAAGGCACAATCTTGTAGTGGCTTCTTATGATGTCGTCCGGAATGATATTGACTTCTTCAGGTAAGTTTTTGGACTCTAGAAATCTCCTGTTCTGATTCAGTTTGTGTATTCATTCATCTTTTCTGGCTTACCTGTGACTGCGATCCAATGCATTGAATTATGTTTGCACTGTCCTGCTCTATTCTCTTCTCTCCCTTCCTCTATTATTATTATTATTATTATTATTATTATTATTATTATTATTATTATTATTATTATTATTATTATTATTATTATTATTATTATTATTATTATTATTATTATTATTATTATTATTATTATTATTATTATTATTATTATTATTATTATTATTATTATTATTATTATTATTATTATTCCTGTGGTTATGGTGTGTATTTGTTTTTATATGACCTGTAGTTGTTGCGATGATCCCACCACATGTTCACTTTAAGCTTTTGATTTCAGGAACATGAAGTTTAATTACTGTATTCTGGATGAAGGTCACGTCATTAAGAACGGGAAGACCAAATTATCCAAAGCTGTTAAGCAGATAACGGCGAATTATAGAATTATCCTTTCTGGTACACCAATTCAGGTATGAGGGGTTGTGTTTGGCCACACACCCAGACGGCTCACGACTGCCACCACCATACACATGTGCAGCCTCTGCCAGGTCGCAGATAATGGGGCATGAAATCCAGAATGTCTGGTTATTTTAGACTGGTCATTCAGTGATCTTTAAATGCATATTCCAGGATTAATATATTAATCTATCCTTGGACTAAGGTGATAATGATCCCCAATTCTAAGAGTCCAAGGACTGTTTTGAAGCGGGCATGGTGCTCCTGAGCTCCACTTCTGTTTGTAGCCACATGTCAATTGGTCAAATGCCTATGAAACGCTGACCATGTACTGTACTTTGCTTGTTGGAGAGATCACAGCGTTCAGATGAAAGCTCCGGTCTCTCTAACAGCTGATCTTTGGGGTACCGCATGTCAGACATTCTGATATTGATGACGTAGCCTTGGACTAGCTGAATAAATGAATCCCAGAATAACCCTGTAATGTAGAACAATCACTTCATGCAGTTTATGGACATTGTCCCAGATTTATCTGTCTTATCTCCACAGAACAATGTCTTGGAGCTCTGGTCACTTTTTGACTTCCTCATGCCCGGCTTCTTGGGCACCGAGCGCCAGTTTGCTGCAAGATACGGGAAACCCATTTTAGCGAGTAGAGATGCTAGAAGTTCCTCCCGTGAACAGGAAGCTGGTGAGGAAAAAAACCTACTTTGTCTTGTGCAATTTTCACGTTACTCCATCCACTTATCTCCTCCTCCATATTCTCAGGTGTTCTTGCTATGGAGGCCTTACACAGGCAGGTCCTACCGTTTTTGCTCCGAAGAATGAAGGAGGACGTTTTGCAGGATCTTCCTCCTAAGATTATACAAGATTATTACTGTTCCTTGAGTCCTTTGCAGGTAAAGAGAAACAGAATCCTTAAAATTTTGTGTTGCAAAATGTTTATCCATCATCTGGTGTCCCAACCTAAGGGAGCCCTGTGATCCGTCTGCTAAAATTGCAATTAGTCTGCAAATTGTGCATTGTATTTTACAAGGGATATCTGTATTGTACCATTCTCTTTCAGGTTCAGTTATATGAAGATTTTGCAAAATCCCGTGCAAAGACCGATGTGGCCGAAACAGTCTCTGCATCTTCACTGTCAGAAGAGAGTGAAAAGCCGAAGCTGAAGGCCACAGGACACGTCTTTCAGGTAATGTGTGTGCACAGGGAGCAGCCTAGATCTGTTGGTATAGGAGCCCGTCGCTACCTAGATGGACTTGTAGTAAGAAGTAATGTCGTTGTCTCTTTAGGCATTGCAGTATTTGCGGAAGCTTTGCAACCATCCTGCGTTGGTTTTAACGGCACAGCATCCGGAGCACAAGAAGGTCGCAGATCAGCTAGCGACTCAAAACTCGAATCTGCGGGATATTCAGCATGCCCCCAAACTATCTGCACTAAAACAAGTATGTCCAAAGGGGACCTATGTATCCTGTGAGCGTGAATTATAAAGTTAATGAAGACTTCTTGATAAAAATCAGGAGAATCTTTGTTTACAGGTCATGATATCAAAAAAATGTTGCAATTTGCTTTAACCTAGAGGATTGGTGACATGGTGACCTCTGAATAGAGACGAAAGTAACTGAAGTCCTGTAACTTTTTTTTTTTTTTTTCCCTACTTTTTGCAGTTGTTGTTGGACTGTGGTTTGGGTAACGCCAGCACTCCTGAGAGTGGCACAGAAGCCGTGGTAGCCCAGCACAGAGTATTGATCTTCTGCCAGCTGAAGAGCATGCTGGATATAGTAGAACACGACCTTCTGAAGCCTCACTTACCCTCTGTTACGTACTTACGGCTGGATGGTAGTATACCTGCCGGGCAGAGACATTCCATTGTGTCCAGGTCAGTGGTGGGTCTGTGGGCTGGATACTAGTAAGATGTGGTCAATCTCTTCCTAAATTTCTGAATTTGCCAGTTCTTGGCTCTGAGTTTAATATGGATCTCTCTCTCCAATATCAGGTTTAATAATGACCCGTCTATAGATGTCTTGCTGCTGACCACACACGTTGGTGGCTTGGGTCTCAACCTCACCGGTGCAGACACCGTAGTGTTTGTTGAACACGACTGGAATCCGATGAGAGATCTTCAGGCAATGGACAGGGCACATCGTATCGGTCAGGTATGATCAGAAAACCCTGATGTGGAGTTTAGGTCATTCTTGAGTTGAAGCAAATCAGTCTGAAAAGACTCTTTACATCCAAAATTTGTCTATTATATATTCTCACCAATATGTATTAGTCATTGATATCCACTTTGTGAGCCCATTAAATAGTATGAGGGTATTGGCAATCTCTGGCACTTGGTGAAAGTGAGTGCAGTAGGCAACTGAGCGCTGTGCTCGGTAACTTCTGACACTGATCGTATTGAATGGAGCAGCAGGATGCTGTTCTCGTGATGTGCTGGGGGTGGGTCTCAGACGTTTGAGAGAACCCTTTAAATGCCATATACAATTTTTTTTTTTTTGGGGGGGGGGGGGGGCTCATGCAGGGTTTTAAATGCACTTTGGTTAGTGACACACTGCACTCATCTAATGTACTTTTAATTTCTTGATTTTTGTTGCAGAAACGTGTAGTAAACGTGTACCGGCTTATCACAAGAGGAACCCTGGAGGAGAAGATAATGGGTTTGCAGAAGTTCAAAATGAGCATCGCAAATACAGTGATAAGCCAGGAGAATGCCAGCTTACAGAGCATGGGCACCGACCAGCTGCTGGACCTGTTCACCCTCGACAAGGTGGGCACAGATCATTGTATTGTTAGGAACTGTGGAATGGCCTGGACAGATAGTGGTGCATTATATTACACCAGTACAGGAGGGACACGGCTGATGTCTGCCTCCTGTAGAGGATAACTGGGCTGAAGAGCGGCTTTCCAGTATATAAAGACCTTGTGAATTGGGTCGCCTGTAGATGGAGGAACTTGGGAGGCAATTCAGTTCTAATTCAGTGCTGTGGACCCATAATTCTGTAGGTGTCAGACTCCTGGAAGAGATGACCATTCCCCTGCATTTATGCCGGCAGTAGATGACTTTTTTTTGGTTTTTATAAACCCATTCAACATTATTACTACTTTGTTTCCTAGGACGGAAAGGGTGAAAAGATGGAAACCTCCGAAACGGGCGAGAAGAGTTCCATGAAGGCGATCCTGGACAACCTGGGAGAACTATGGAACCAGGAGCAGTACGAAACAGAGTTCAGTCTTGACAATTTTATGCATTCTCTGAAGTGAACCCTCCGCTGCAGTGTTGTCCTTTGTTTAGCTGATATTCAGCAAGGGCCGGGATGGTAGAGCGGTTCTGCAAGAAGGAACCGGCAGGAAGATTGGAGACGGGAGAGAATGTGTCACATGAATTACAGTCTTAAGAGATGGAGGCTTGAATCCTAGTATACGGGTGTTTGGAGTTTTTAGTTGACCCTTTGACTCCTTCCTGTCATCACTGGAGTCCCCCCTTCCCCTGTACAGAGAACGGCTCTGGCGCACTGTTACATCTATGGCGATGAACACAAGCCACGGTTTTTTAAACATTGAAGTTTTAGGCCCTGACATATATTTGCTTTAAATCTTAGGGTTTTTTAAGATTGTACATTTTAATGAATTTTCCCATTTGACTTTTGGTTGAGGATTAATAGTCTGACCTTCAGTGAGGACCTTTGGTTGTTCTGGAGTTTATCTAGCGCTAAGCACACGTCCTGCAGATCTGAGGTTCTCCTCTGATGTCGGATCTGTGTGTACTGGCGGCATAGAGGAGTCTTACCCTGTGTATATGTAGCTTATCTTGTATCACATAATGAATTAATATGTGTCCGGACGGCGAGTGACCTCCCCTTATGTAATATATATAGAGAGAGAAGAGAACGCAAACCCAATGGAAATGAAGTTCTGTCACCACTTTTATCCGTGGCGTGCCGTAATGAATGATCATTCCATGTAAGCCGAAAATTAAAAAAAAAAAAAAACTACTATTGTCGTCTTTTAGTTGTTTTGTATGTGGTGGATATTATAAGGTGAATTCTGCGGCCGGTTGGGGGTGTGCAACAATGCTGTGCCTGCACCCACTGAAGCCTCTACCTGCAAATTTGCGCCCCAAAAAAAATGAATGGAATCACATTTTAGGAGGAAAACTATAATCTTGTGGCTATTCACAATCCAGGAGATTGAAGGTTTATGACTGCACAACTACAGATCTGGAAGAACCGGGGCCAGACATACGGGACGCAAATGGGGGTAGTTAGCGGCTGTTGGATTGGCTCGGTGGAGATGGGAGGAGTGAGTGTCCCTAATCTACAAAGGAGTTGGGAGGCCGCCCCACAAAATGGGCAGGAATAGGACCTGCTCTGCCAGGTCCAGCCCCATAGAGGTTTATTGCTCTTCAATCTTCATCTTTAGTAGTGTAGACTGACAAACTATCACACTAGGAGTGAGGGTCCTGCTCACAAGAGCTTACAATCTATGCACTACACAGTTTAGGTTCTCGGCTAATAATCTAGCGTTTTCATGTGTTAGGCTTTCACACAGCGGTTGGTTGAATACACGTCCCACATAGACTGCTATGGCACAGCGGTACAGTGCTCTCTGTTTATGGTCAAGCTCCATGACCCTCTATGGAGAGGGGAGCAGCGTTCACACGTCTTCTCAGAGCGCTGCTGTATGTATAGTGTGACTCTAGCCCAGTGGTGGCGAACCTATGGCACTGGTGCCAGAGGCGGCACTCTGAGTCCTTTCTGTGGGCACTCGGGCCATCACCCCAGAATGAAGTTCACCAGACAGAACTCAAAGAATCTGCCTGCAGAATCTTCCTACAATGATAGATGAATCTGCCCTCATCTTTTCAACTGCGTTGGTGTCCTTAGTAGGCTGAAGGATTGAAAGTTGTCAAAGAACAAAGAGAAATGCATTACTGCTTAAATTGCTGTGCTGGCACTTTCCAATAAATAGGTGGCTTTTGGTTACTGAGGCTCAAAAAGGTTTGCAATCACTGCTCTAGCCTAACAGTGTTATTCCCACCACCACATACACAGCTGATGGGTCTGTATATGTGCATGTGATAGGTTGTAAAACGCTGCCACCTAGTGGCGGGTTACAGTTTTGCATCCTGTCTTGACTAATACATAGGTATCGATGAAAACAATTTTAGTGTCATCAAATTCTAAAGCCTTAAATATTCAAAAACATTGTTAACAGATGAATTCTACACCCCCCCCCCCCCCCCCCCATGATTATCAGGGCTTGTTTAAAATGAAAAAGGTGCAAATCCAGGTTGTGCCAAAAAGCATCCCTATTTCCCTCCTCCTTACGCCACCTTCATGCCCTATAGCAGAGTGGTCCAATGCGGTGGAGGCCTCACACCGGGAGGCCAGAACCTCCTGATACATCCGGTCCTTGCAGTTGGGTGAATCAGACCCCCATACATTGTATCCCAATAAATCTGTAGACCTAGGTGTGTGATGCACGGCTGGTAGGTATACACACTACTACACACCGCTGTAATGTTACTCCTTTACACATTAGAAAAGTCCTTGCGAAACTGAAATATATTATATATATCTCATATCTATTTATCCACTACACTTCAGCACAAAGTGTTTGCACCTAATGCTATATCTCACTAGTAGAAGGCAGACATGATGGCCCATGTTTATCAAAAACTGCAGTTGCCTAATGTAGTGTGCAGGGGGCCTCAGATTCAGGATTTATGACGCCCCCTGCCCTGACAGAGTGCACCAACTTTAAATTGTATAGATAGATAAGACGAGATAACATGTTGGAGATGAGTATTTCTATACAGATGATGGAAAAGATGAGAGACGGATATTGAAAGACGATAGAGAAGGAGATGAGAGGTGGATAGAGACGAGTAGAGAAAGAGATATGATAGAGGCAAGTAGAGATCATAGAGACATGATAGAGATGGTAAGAGAAAAATGATAGATGGATAGTGAAAGGTGATGGAGACAGATGACTCATTATAGAGACGGGTAGAAATGATGGATAGAGAATGATCGAGAGATAATCGAGAAAGAAATAGATGGACAGATGACAGATATAGAGATGGATGATCGAGATAAAGATGGAGTGAAAGATATAGATGATAGAGAGGTAGAAATGAGAGACAGAGATTATAGTTATATTGGCTTGCTATCTAATTAATATAAATATATCGGATAAAACTTACAATTTTATTGGGTATGTGTATTAAAAACAGATGTAGATATCTGATTATTATTAGCTGTGATATGATAAAACTGCACATGCCTACTACCAACCATACAGGGAGCACAGAGTAATAAAAGAAACACAAGTCCAAGTAGAATAACAAAGTATCGCCAAATAATATGAAATGGTAATAACATCAGCCATGTCTGTGTGCAGGGGAGCAGCAGCTGGAAATATTAAGAATGATAAACATTTTTCATTTTTTCTTCTATGGATAAAACCAAAAGACACAATCGGTAAATGAACACTGCAGGTGACAGCAGCTGTAATACCAGGCAGAGGCACTGCATGGCGCTGTGCTCGGTGCATAGCATGAAATACACCTTTCATGGTTTTCTGCCCATATGGAGAGGCGACCAGTATGTCAAAAATATAGGGGGAGACTTATCAGAAAGTGTTGAGGTAAACCTATTTTAGTTGCCCATGGCAACCAGAGCTCTGCTTTTAAAAAAAAATAAATAAATTAGGTGAAAATGAAAGCAGAGCTCCGATAAGTTGCCATGGGCAACTAAAACAATCCTGCACTGACAGTTCTGATAAATCTCCCATCTGTATACACAACCCAAGTTGTGTTCATACCCTGATGTTATGGATATTATATAGAAATCACATAATTGCCTGAAATCGGCCCTGAATAATTAGGAAATTCCATCACTACAGTCCCAAAGTGTGGACAAGACTTGCATCATCTCCTGGACCAGAGGGCCTACAGCGGCATCCTGGCCATTGTTCTCTACGCCTCTGACAAAATTCCAGCATAATAAAGCGAATATCGAGAAGTAATGGATTGTCATGGCAACTAAGCACATTTTTACTCCTAGGCAGTTTGATAAATCTCCCCCATTGTTTTGTTTTTTTATCCATCTCCTCTCTTTTTATGTGTCAGATGCTAGTCGAATGTTCAGAAGCTAAATGAAAGTGTAGATAAACCTTGTACCTTGATAATCTAAGCACATTGTCAACACAGCATCTCACAGCACTTGAAGGAACTTGAAATGTCTGCTTAGAGAGTCCCAGCTCACACTCTGGAATCATGCATGAGCGTAAATGAGCGCCAGCAGCCTCGGGACACTCACCGGACCCCAGGGCTGCGGCAGGAGAGATCGGATCCCCCGGTAAACAAACCGGGTGGGACACACTTACACGCCGCGGTCATGCTTGACCGTGACGTGTATGGGGTTAAACACCCGGGATATGACTTTTTCCGATCCCAGGTGTTAGTGCCGGGTCTGGGCTGTGACCTCACAGCCTGAGACCGGCACCAGACTGACCGGATGTCCCTAAATCATCTTCTGACGTGCCACCATAGAAAGGCGTTCCGTCAGAAGAAGTACCCGATAGGGCGGTCATTAACCACTTAGCGCTCCGCGCCGTAGCTGTACTGCGCAGCTTCCGACTATTAGCGCTCAGCGCAGTACAGCTACGGCGCAAGCGCATACTATTTTAGAATTGTCACCACGTCTCGCGACGTGGTGACATCGGGACGAGAATTGGGTGACAGAGGCAGGAGGAGTTCCTGTCTCCGTCACCCGACCAATCAAATCGGTCCCGCCCGCCGATCGCCGTGATTGGCCAGTCAAACCTGACTGGCCAATTACAGCGATTTTGGGCTAAAAAACGTGCTTTTAGCCCTTTCCTCTTCCTCCAGCGGCACCATTTTGGTTTGGTATCGCTGGAGAGAGGAGAGAGCGTTACTGTGTGCACCAAAATACACTTTTACACTAAAAATAGTGTTCTGATCCTTATCTGATCCCTATTGTTCCCTACAAATTCCCATCCCTATCTGTTTTTTCCTGTGTCCTGTGTGTTCCCTGTGTGATCGCCTTGTGTGATCCCACGTGTCTTCCGTTTTTCCCTGTCTGTCCCTTCTGAACCCAAACGCACTTTTCAGTGCGCTGTGTTAGCGTTGTTCTGCACTGGACGCACTTTTCAGTGCGCCGTGTGAATAGCGCTGCACAGAATCTTTTAGCAGTCTTAGCGGTAGTTAGTTTGTCTTAGGGCAAGCTAGGTGCATTTGTAGCGCCTTTTTGCGCGGTGCACATAGGTTTTTTTTCGGTGCCTGGTAATATTTTTTTCCAGAGCGCCGTAGGTGTACCCATACGTGCTACTTTTTGTGTGTGCCATCTGTGCGGCTGGTCCGTGTGGTTTGGTGTGCATTATCTTTTTTTTTGTGAGCTATCTGTGCGGCTTGTCCGTGTAGTTTAGTGCGCATTATTTTTTTTGTGTGCTATCTGTGCGGCTTGTCCGTGTAGTTTAGTGCGCATTATTTTTTTTGTGTGCTATCTGTGCGGCTTGTCCGTGTAGTTTAGTGCACATTATTTTTTGTGTGCCATCTGTGCGGCTGGTCCGTGTGGTTTGGTGTGCATTCTCTTTTTTTTTTGTGTGCTATCTGTGCGGCTTGTCCGTGTAGTTTAGTGCGCATTATTTTTTTTGTGTGCTATCTGTGCGGCTTGTCCGTGTAGTTTAGTGCGCATTATTTTTGGTGTGTGCCATCTGTGCGGCTTGTCCGTGTAGTTTGGTGCGCATTATCTTTTTTTTTTTTGTGTGCTATCTGTGCGGCTTGTCCGTGTAGTTTAGTGCACATTATTTTTTGTGTGTGCCATCTGTGCGGCTTGTCCGTGTAGTTTGGTGTGCATTATATTTTTTTTTTGTGTGCTATCTGTGCGGCTTGTCCGTGTAGTTTGGTGCGCATTATCTTTTTTTTTTGTGTGCTATCTGTGCGGCTTGTCCGTGTAGTTTAGTGCACATTATTTTTTGTGTGTGCCATCTGTGCGGCTTGTCCGTGTAGTTTGGTGTGCATTATATTTTTTTTTTGTGTGCCTGCTAGACGGTTTATCCGTGTAGTTTGGTGCACATTATCTAATTTTTCTAGTTCTATATTTTTTTTGTGTGCAATGTCTCAGAAGACGTACACCGTGTTGGAGGCATATAACATGCTTGCCTCCGACACCGAGTCAGCTAGTGGGGATGATGGTCCCTTTTACCTATCCTCATCCTCCTGCTCATCTTCCAGTGACCTGGAAGGACCCCCAAGAAGGCGCCGTAGGGTTCCAGGGACTTCTGCAGGAGAAGTGCCTGGGACTTCTGCAGGAGAAGTGCCTGGGACTTCTGCAGGAGAAGTGCCTGGGACTTCTGCAGGAGAAGTTTCTGGGACTTCTGCAGGAGAAGTTTCTGGGACTTCTGCAGGAGAAGCGTCTGGGGCTTCCACTGACCCCACATGGGTAGCCCCAGATAATTATACCCCTCAGGTCCCTGACTTTACGGGCCATCCTGGAATTAACTTTGACACGACAGGGCTCAGAGCTGTGGACTTTTTTAAGTTTTTTTTTGATGAGGCGCTGCTGAATATTATTATATTTCAGACAAATCTCTACGCTGCACAACATATTGCCCAAAACCCCACGTCCTTTTATGCACAACCCTACAGGTGGACCCCTGTCACTGCAGCAGAGATGCACAAGTATTGGGGCATAATACTCCTTATGGGGATAGTAAAGAAGCCTTCAATCAGGGACTACTGGAGCACAGATATACTGTACCACACCCCCATGTTCCGCATGGCAATGAGCAGGATGCGCTTTGAAGCCATCCATAAGTTTTTGCACTACACTGACAACACACAGTGCCCACCCAGAGGTGACCCCAGTTATGATCGGTTATTTAAGGTCAGGCCCATATTAGATCATTTTAGTGCCAAGTTTGTCCAGGCATATACCCCCGCCAAACATGTGAGCATAGACGAGTCCCTGGTACAATTCAAAGGGAGACTTCAATTCCGCCAGTACCTGCCCAATAAGAGGGCAAGGTATGGTGTGAAGATGTATAAGCTGTGCGAAAGTTCATCAGGGTACACATACAAGTTTAGGATATATGAAGGGAAGGACTCCACTATAGTGCCCCCAGAATGCCCCCCCTTCCTGGGTGTTACAGGGAAGATAGTGTGGGATTTAGTGCACCCACTGCTGGACCAGGGCTACCACATCTACTTGGACAATTTCTACACCAGCACCACCCTGTTCAAGTGCCTCACTTCCAGAAATACTGCGGCATGTGGCACTGTACGCAGAAATCAGAGAGGTCTCCCTAAGTCGCTGCTTGGGCAAAAACTTAAAAGGCACGAAAGCAGGGCACTATGCAGCGACTCTGTATTGTGTGTTAAGTACAAGGACAAGAGAGAGGTCCTTGTATTAACCACAATACATGAGCACACCACCACCCCTGTCCCAGTACGAGGTGCCAGTACAGAAGCCCCCAAGCCAGACTGTATTTTAGATTATAACAAATACATGGGAGGGGTGGACTTGTCTGACCAGGTGCTTCAGCCGTACAATGCCATGCGGAAGTCGAGGGTGTGGTACAAGAAGCTGGCCGTGCACATCATGCAGATGGCATTGTATAATGCTTATGTGCTGCATCGATATGCCGGCCAGAGGGGAACTTTCCTGGAATTTCAAGAGGTGGTAATAAAGTACTTTCTTTTTGGAGACCAGGAAGGGGGGAGTGCTAGCACATCTGGAAGTGAGGCCACATCACGTATTGTACCAGGGCAGCACTTTCCAGGAGTAGTTCCCCAATCAGCCAGCAAGGGAAGGACACAAAAGAGGTGCAGGGTGTGCTCCAAAAATGGCATTAGGAAGGACACCATTCATCACTGTGAGACATGCCCAGAAAAACCAGGGTTATGTATGAAAGATTGCTTCCGAATTTATCATACATCCCTGGATTTTTAGAGTACCCTGTTGTTACCCTGACGCACAGCTTCTACATCATGCCGCATGCCGCACCTTCCCTTCTAAGCCCTGCCATGTGCCCAGCCTGTAGATTACTGTCCCGTATGCTTTACCCGGGAAAACATGCATCATGATTTTTAGGGTGTTTGTCTCCCATGGCAGCAGCTGGGCACAAAATGACATAATGGATATTTTTTACTATGCACTATCCATTATGCACTTTTTCAGGGGTCCACCTGTGGGGTTAAAATGCTAACTATACCCCTAGATTAATTCATGGAGGGGTGTAGTTTCCAAAATAGGGTCAGTTCTTAGGGGTTTCTACTGTACTGGCCCCTATTGGCATCTACAAATCTTTCATGATGCCAAAAAGAAAAAAAAATGTACAATGTCTGTGCTCCAACATGTTATTCCCTTTTGAGCCCTGCCGTGTCTCCATCCTACAGATTATTGCCTCCTATGGGGTATTGCCCTAACCGGGGTAACCCGCAGAATGATTTTTGGGGTGTTTGTCTAAAGTGGCATGAGTTGGGCAAAATACTTTTGTCACTTCAATGGCATATTTGATAAATTGCAATACAATTGTTTCTCTGCACTACTCACTTTGTATTACATTTGAGCCAGCACCTTAGTGGTTAAAATGCTCATACAAGCCTACATACATTCTTTGAGGGGTGCCCTTTCCAAAATGGGTTCACTACTTGGGGGTTTCTATTGTACTGGTACCTCGGGGGTACCCCCCATTACCAATCTAGTGAAAACGAAGCTTGAAAACCTAAATTGTGCTTCTTTCTTCCTGACCCCTGCCGTGTGCCCAGCCTGTAAATTATTGGCACATGTGTGGTATTGCTGTACTCCGGACAACCCGTAGAATGATTTTTGGGGTGTTTGTCTAAAGTGGCATGGGTTGGGCACAGTACATGAGGCACTAAAATGACATTTTTGAGATAAAAACACAATTTTTACTCTGCACCATTTACTTTGCACTCAATTTTGGCCAGCGTGTTGGGGGTTAAAATGCTCATACAAGCCTACATACATTCTTTGAGGGGTGCCCTTTCCAAAATGGGTTCACTACTTGGGGGTTTCTATTGTACTGGTACCTCGGGGGTACCCCCCATTACCAATCTAGTGAAAACGAAGCTTGAAAACCTAAATTGTGCTTCTTTCTTCCTGACCCTGCCGTGTGCCCAGCCTGTAAATTATTGGCACATGTGTGGTATTGCCGTACTCGGGACAACCCGCAGAATGATTTTTGGGGTGTTTGTCTAAAGTGGCATGGGTTGGGCACAGTATATGAGGCACTAAAATGACATTTTTGAGATAAAAACGCAATTTTTACTCTGCACCATTTACTTTGCATTTAATTTTGACCAGCGTGTCGGGGGTTAAAATGCTCATTTATTGGGGGTTTCTATTGCACTGGCACCTCACGGGCCCTGCCAACATGACATGGCACTCCAAATCCAAACATGTGAAAACGGAGCTGGAAAATCAAAATTTCACTCCTTCCGTTCTCATCCCTTCTGTGTGCCCAGTCTGTAATTTATTGGCACATGTGTGGTATTGCTGTACTCGAGACAACCCGCAGAATGATTTTTGGGGTGTTTGTCTAAAGTGGCATGAGTTGGGCACAGTATATGAGGCACTAAAATGACATTTTTAAAATAAAAACGCAATTTTTACTCTGCACCATTTACTTTACATTTAATTTTGACCAGCGTGTCAGGGGTTAAAATGCTCACCACAACCACCGATATATTCTTTGAGGGGTCTAGTTTCCGTAATGGTACCATTTATTGGGGGTTTCTATTGCACTGGCACCTCACGGGCCCTGCCAACATGACATGGCACTCCAAATCCAAACATGTGAAAACGGAGCTGGAAAATCAAAATTTCACTCCTTCCGTTCTCATCCCTTCTGTGTGCCCAGTCTGTAAATTATTGGCACTAGTGTGGTATTGCTGTACTCAGGACAACCCGCAGAATGATTTTTGGGGTGTTTGTCTAAAGTGGCATGAGTTGGGCACAGTATATGAGGCACTAAAATGACATTTTTGAGATAAAAACGCAATTTTTACTCTGCACCATTTACTTTGCATTTAATTTTGACCAGCGTGTCGGGGGTTAAAATGCTCACCACAACCACGATATATTCTTTGAGGGGTCTAGTTTCCGTAATGGTGACATTTATTGGGGGTTTCTATTGCACTGGCACCTCACGGGCCCTGCCAACATGACATGGCACTCCAAATCCAAACATGTGAAAACGGAGCTGGAAAATCAAAATTTCACTCCTTCCGTTCTCATCCCTTCTGTGTGCCCAGTCTGTAAATTATTGGCACATGTGTGGTATTGCTGTACTCAGGACAACCCGCAGAATGATTTTTGGGGTGTTTGTCTAAAGTGGCATGAGTTGGGCACAGTATATGAGGCACTAAAATGACATTTTTGAGATAAAAACGCAATTTTTACTCTGCACCATTTACTTTGCATTCAATTTTGACCAGCGTGTCGGGGGTTAAAATGCTCACCACAACCACCGATAAATTCTTTGAGGGGTCTAGTTTCCGAAATGGTGACATTTTGGGGGGTTTTCTATTGTACTTTTACTTCAGGGGCTCTTCAATTACACTGTGGCACCACAAAATATTTGCAGCCAAATTGGCCTTCCAAATTCCCAGTATCGCTAACTCTGTTCTGGACATCGCTGTGCGGGGAACCAGCAGCTGACATCCACATGTCTGGTATTGCCGTACTCGGAAGAAGCAGGGCAAGAAATTAGGAATATATATTTACCTCAAATTCCTTCTGAATGTATCCGTTTTAGGGCTAAATTGGAAAGATTGAAATCAAAAATTGAAATTTCAAAATTTCCACTCCATTTTCATATGCTTCCGGAAAAATAATTAAAGGGTTAACAGACTTCTTAAATGCTGATTTGAATAGGTTGAGATGTTAGGTTCATAAAATGGTGTTACTTGTGGGGGTATATAGTACATAAGCCTTTATAGAGCACTTCCAAACTGAATTGATCACCAAAAAGTTAGCATTTTTCAAATTTCAAGAAAATCTGAGAAGTTGCTCCTAAAACTTCAAACCTTCTCACATCCATAAAAATAATGGAAACGTAAAACAAATTATGGATATAAAAAGAAGACCAATGGCAAAAGGTTTCTATCAAAAAAAATTTGTGGTATCACTTTTTGTCTAAAAATTATAACATTTGAAACTTTGAAAATAGTCATTTTTTTCAAATTTTTCCTAAATTTTTGAATTTTTACCCCCCAAAAAAGGAACGGATCACCGAAATGACACTACTAACATAAACTACAATGTCTCACGAGAAAACAATCTCAAAATCACAGAGATATCTTAAAGCGTTGAAAAGTTATTACCACAGGAAGAGACACTGGTCAAATTTCCAAAAAAAGTTGCGAGCCTTAACCTGCAAACAGGCTGCGTCCTTAAGGGGTTAAGGGGATAAAAATTATCTTTATTGTGTAAACATCTCTAGGGGATTACATTTTGAGAGCTTTCTTTCATGGGCACACCCCTGGTAATGTTTGTCTCTAATTCTTGGGAGAAGTAGTTCATCGGACTGTCCGGCAGCAGAGCGGAGAACTTACTGTGACGTCTCGTGTCCTGGATTCGGGTAGATGGAGGAGGCCATGCAGTCATTACTCCTCTGTGATGGTCGGAGGGGGTGCGGAAGTCCAGTATTTAATATTGATTTACATGTATACTGAACAATCCCTTTAGATCGTAACCAAAGGGCATTCAGATTCTCAGATTACAGTTGGAAACCACAAACCCACCATTTCATTATTTCAATACATATAATGAAAAGGAAATTCTGCTCGACAAGGTATTTTTTTTCTGCTTCACTCTTTTTTTTTTTTTTTTTTTATTGCCCAATTGTTCATTACATTGTTTCAATCACTTTACATAACCAACCATTTTCATTACGGCCACACCATTGTAAACCACATCAGCAAGTAATTACATAAAGCTTTGCTTTTGAAAAAAAATTAAATAAAAATGAGTCACTTTAGTAACAATATTACAAAGGTTTCCTATTTTTTTTTTTTTTTTTTTTTTGAAGCGTCAAAAATAACCGAAACGAAAAAAAAAATAAACTTTTTTTCAAAGTATTAGCATAATAAAATGACTTTATTCCAAGTAAAAATACAAAATAATAATGACATAGACCAGATCTGAAAGTACCTCCGAGGAACAAGTTATTCATGGTTGAAGGAAAAAAAAAAAACAAAAAAACAGCATTCTAAAAGGAAATACGAAATTAGAAAAAAAAATGTAAATAAGTTTTAATTTTTTTTTTGTTTCTTAGCAAAAAATCTTTCTAAAAATAACAATGAAATTTTTTCTGTCTCAGTACAAAGGCTACGTTACTATTGAAAAAATACCAGCATGAAGAAAAAAGGTACATATTTGACAGTAGAAAATGATCTTACGGAATCCACAATGTTTGCAATGAAAATAAATCTGCAATAAAGATAAATGCCTATTTTCCCCCCATTTTTTTCACTTTTTTTTTTTTTTTTTTATATATAAACAGTACAAACAGTATTGCA
Source organism: Engystomops pustulosus (assembly GCF_040894005.1). Taxonomy (NCBI): domain Eukaryota; kingdom Metazoa; phylum Chordata; class Amphibia; order Anura; family Leptodactylidae; genus Engystomops; species Engystomops pustulosus. The sequence continues at coordinate 59,997,469 of NC_092421.1, read as the reverse complement.
CATAACAACAAATAAGATCTGCCTTCAAAATAGTGACTAATTCAAGTCTAACACCGAGGAAAGGCAACCAACTCAACTGATACATCCAACAATTTAGTCAAGTTGCAATTCAAAACACATTTAAAAAATATTTTTTATTTTTTGTAATATGCCTAAAGGACCCTGCTAAACCACTCAGTTGTAAGAGGGTCATGCAAAAAAAAAAAAAAAAAAACGTAAATGGATTCCTCTTACAGCAAATACATTTAACGTGAAATATTCAAATCTAGCGGGGGCCATACAGATTTACAAGTTGGTGGGGAGTAAAAAAAATAAAAATAAATTTTTTAAAAATAAAAAAAATGATGATACAACCAAAAGAATTCTTTCACAATTCTGGTCAGTCTCACATAATCAACACTTGATTATTAACATACAAAATGAAGGGAAACTATTTCTTTCCCTTTTTCCAACGTATCTTCGAGTATTAATATAATAGGGTTATAACAAAGCTGTGCACATCAGCAACTCAATTCTTAAAGGTGATGTCCAGCCTTTGCAACTAATGTTATCTATAGAGAGGAAAAAATAAAAAAAAGGGAAATTTGCATAATCGCCTGGATTATAAATCTCTCTAATCTAGAGTCTGTGTACAGAGTTAATGTTTCTACATTCTTATAGATAACAACCACAAAAAAAAAAACACTTCGGTCACTAGTGATTTGTATCATCTTAGAAAGGAACAGATCGCTACAGGGGTCTGTATTTCAATTGCTGTGGTCCCTTCCCTTTACCAAATGCAATTTAGCAAGAAGTAGGAGCGGGACTGCGTAGTCGTAGTCAGATCTGTAGTCAGTCAATCTAACTTCCATCTAATGTCTACTACTTCCTAATTTGCATGCGGTAAAGAAGTAGAACAAACCCAACCAAACCCTTGCAGCCATCTAAGGGACCACAGCTGGTGAGATAATAAAAAAATAAGTAACATTTTGATCTAACAATATATAGCGTAGTCGTAGTCAGATCTGCAGTCAATCTAACTTCCATCTAACGATTTAACCATAGAAGCACCCTGGTCTGCAGAAGGAGCTGAAGGCATAAAAATCATTTTTTTTTAAGCAAAACTATTTGCAATATCGTACCAATATTGTAGATGTAATAAATCTGGTTGTTGGATATTGTTTGAATGACCCGCACCATGAGATTAGGCCTCACTTTTTTTTTAATCAAAAGAAATCTAATTTGCAGAATAGCCTTGACCAAAATCTCATGTCATTTAGCACCTAAAACCCCTGTGCTGCCTTATGTCTCTCAAGAAATTAAAAAAAAAAATTTTGGTCTCTAGTACCTTACCATCAAAGGAACAAGATATAGACACAACCAAATCCTTTAAACCATCTATTCTCTACTTCTTTACTGCATGCAAATTAGGAAAAAGTAGGTGATAGCTAGAAGTTAGAAAGACTGCAGGATCTGACTACGACTACACAGTCCAAATATGTAACTATGGAAACACCCTGAAGGCATAAAACCAATGTTTTTGGTTTTTTTTTATAATCAAGACTAGTTGTGAAATGGTTTCACAAATTGATGTATTACAAAAACAAAAATACATTTGGTTGCAAAAGCGGACACACCTTTGAAAGTCTATGTTTCATGGTATTGATGGGGGCCAATAAAAAAAAAAACTACAACATTATTACAATTAGGTAGATTTTTGTTTCATAATTATATAAAGTTACAAAGCTCTAAATCTTCCAACTCCGACACACACACAATAAAGCAAATAAGCATGAAAACGAACAAAAATAGCAATATTAAATCAGTTCTCTAAAAAAAATTAAATTAAATATATATATTTCTGAATAAACTTACTTAGAAAATATTTCTTTTCCTATATTCAAAATTTGAGGTATTGCAAAAGATCATGTCAAAAGATTCTCTTTAAAAAAAAAAATTTTTTTTTAATAATAATAAAAAAAATAAAATAGAAGCGGACTGTGAAAAATTGCCCAGATACAAAGAGTAGTGCATAACAAAAATACAGTTTACAGATGACAAAAAGGTAAAGAGACAAAATAGCCTTCATTTTTTTTTTCCTTTTAAACAAAGTTACCATAGCTTCCATTAGCTTTAAAAGATATGTAAATATGAATTATAGGGGGGGCGCATTACTATGCAAGCCCCGGCATATTTATTAGAATATAACAATCAAAAAAGCAAAAAAAGAAAAAAAATATATTTATATATAAAAAAATAATTTTTTTCCCCCTCTTCTAACATTCGCAACTGAACATATAAACAAATATATGGGAAAAAAAGCAATAAATAATTTTCAAACCCGTTAAAAGGATTTTATAGAATGCAGAAAAATTCTCTCCGGGTTCTGATAGAAGATGATGCTCTCTGTGCATTGACACGCCATCTTTTTTTCCGCAGGAAAAAAAAAAAAAACAACAAAAAAACAAAAACAGGGGTGAAATCTTGAGATTGGGGGCGTGAATACTTTTTGTACTATCTGCAGAACGTACCAACCTTGTGTAAAATGCCCTTAGCAGGACTCAAATCTTCAAGCTTCACAGGATACATCTAGGATAACGTTTTTTTTTTTCGAGAAAAATAAAAAAAAAATTACATTACCCTTAAATTATTTATTTTCAAGGCGGGCATATCTTTTAGCATCACTTGTTCCCGGCGTGTAAGCCCCACAGATAATATTCTCAACTGTTTTTAATTTTTTGTTTTGTTTTGTTTTTTTTTTGGTAGTGACTGAATTTTTTTTTTGAATCATTAGTGTATAAAACCTGGGCTATGACGGCTAAAATTAACAGACATAAAAAAAAAAAAAGGGGGGGATTTGTAACGAAGACACAAGGATCAAGCGGTCGGGTATACACAGAGGCTTCGCGTTACATCTGATCACAGTACATGACATAAATCACGTTAATACATAAAAATAAAAAATTGCACAATATAATAGAGCACCGCATTTTTTTTTTAATCACTACCATCGTGTTTATTATAATTAAATTTTTTTTTTAATTACTTCTATCCTACGTCTAATTTTTTTTTCCGTATGGGTAGGTAATAGTAATAATTTAAAAAAAAAAAATCTGCAATTAACTGATCTCCACTTATTTAGACACGACTTCCTCCGGTCAGGACTTAGATGCTTATTACTTTTTTTTGCTACTATTCTTTTTTCTTGTTGTGGTCAGGTTGTATATGATGTGCTATAATATTGCATGCATAAATCTGAATGATCAAACATGCATCGAAAAAAAAAAAACCCCGACCTTACTCGGAAGTTCTTTATATCTATTTCCCAGCAGCTCTTTTTTTTAACTTCATTGTCCTTATACATTATTTATATAGGTTTCTTAGTCTTTTTTTTTTTGTTTGTTTTTTTTTTTATCACAGATACCCTAGCCTGAATAGAGTATTCTGGTATTATCAATACCATTATAATAGCAGCAAAAGCTATTGCAGCATACATTTACATAACACTAAAAAGGTCTACCTTCCAAAAACCCAACCTGTATCATAAAAAATAATAATAAAAAAATAGACATAAAGGGAAAAAAAAATTCTGATTCACGATATATAGAAGATATTGTTTCTCTAACACAAGCTTATTACAAAAGACGTGGTTCTTAAAATACCGAGCTAAGGACCTTGTAAGTTCAAACGACTTGTGGGAGGAGACCGATGTTGTGCCGTTTTCTTTTTTTTCCCCCAATTTTTTTCTTTTTTTGCTACATATTCCACATATGACTTAGGAGACCTGTGGTAAGACGTCTTCTATGGGTGGAGGACGATGTGACATGTGAATCAGATACTTAAGTGCATGCTCCAGTTTAAGAGAAATTCTTCACCGCACCCACAACAACCTGGAAGGGGGGGGAGGGGGGGACCGGTACCGGTCTAATGAGATGTCTCTACTGACAACATATCTATGAAGGAAATTAAGTTACCGAACAGATGATGTTTTTTTTGTTTGTTTTTGACTTTTTTTTTCTCTCTCTCCATATATATATATATAGGTATATAAATCAAAGTGCAAAAAAACATTTTTTTTTGGAGAACAGTTACAGTCTGTGGGTTCGCATGATATTGGACGCTAAGTTCTGTATGGTGGCTGGAAATTATAACATTTATAAAACAAAAAGAAACAGAGCAATTTCTTCCATAGATCCGAGTGGGTTGGGGGTTGGGGGGGTCGTCACTGGTTTTCACGACCCTCCATCTCCTGCGGACGACACGTGCAAAGCTCAGCTCCAGCGGAAGGGGACGTGGCGTGGCCGATCTCCTCCCTCCTTCACCAGTGGTTTGTGGAACTCCCGACCCGCGCGGGAGTGGATGCTGGCCCAGCAGTACTCGCAATAATACTGCAGGCAGGTGACGTTAGCGCAGAAGAAGGGTGCAAACTTCCCACCGCAACGTGTGCCCTGGCATTCATCGCACATCTGATCATCCAACACATATGGCTTCACTTCCACCTAGAGAGGAGGATAACAGAGCAGGGAGAAAAGTCATAAAACGGAAAAAAGTCATAAAACCGAGAAAACTTGAGAACTTTGTTAGGACACGGTGATGTTTTTTTACACATGGCCTTCATTATATGGAATAAATGTGTCCAAGGATTTGCAATTCCAGGAATAGGTCTCCTGCGTTCCATGGGAGTGCTGGTGTTTTTAACGGCAGGAATAGTATAATCCATGGAGTTATTGCGCAGGATACATTACTATTGGTGCCGTCATACCAGCCGTGGCTTGACACCAGTGTGAACAGTGCTCCAAACCACACACACACATATATACATATACATATATATACATATACATATATATATATATATATATATAGCAGCCACCCCACTTTTTATAATCTCTCGATCTCTCTCTATATTCTATATCTTAAGGAAGTGTCTAATAACTGGGGACCCACAAGTGCCACCATAGGATTGATTAAAGGGTGTTCCTCTATTTTCTCAAAGGGGTGTGTCACTGCAATCTGAAACTTTCCAATCAGTGCTGCCGGTTTCACGGTGTAGGGACACAGCTCTAACGGACACATCCGGTTGTTAACCCCTTAACGCTGAAGCCACTTTTCACCTTCCTGACACTGGCCATTTTTTCAAATCTGCCCTGTGTCACTATAAGTGGTTATAACTTTGAAACGCTTTAACATAGCCAAGTGATTTTAAAATTGTTTTCTCGTGACACTTTGTACTTCATGTTAGTTGAAAAATTTTGGTGGTATGTTTTGCATTTATTTATGAGAAAATCAGATATTTGGTGAAAATTTGGAAAAATTCTCGATTTTCAAACTTCAAAATGTTCTACTTTTTTCATACATAGTCATAACAGCAAAAAAACTTAATAACTAACATTAACCGAATGTCTACTTTATGTGGACATGGTTTTTTATGCATACTCTTATTTTTGTAGGATGTTATGGGCCTTTGAACGTTAGGTGCGATTTTTCACATTTTCATAAAAACCGCAAAATCCTGCTATTGAGGGACCTGCTCAGGTTTCAAATCACTTTGAGAGACCTAAATAAAAGTAAAACCCCTTAAATTACCCCATTATAGAAACTACACCCCTCAACGTACATAAAACAACTTTTATGAAGTTTATTAACCCTTTAATTGTTTTACAGGGGTTAAAACAAAATCGGATACAGTTTTAAAAGTACATTTTTTTTGGCTAAATTAATGTGTTTTTCAAACAATGTACAAATTCTCAGTGGATAAAATACCAAAACGCTCCACAAAATTTGATACTCAATCTCTCCCGCGTATAACAATACCCCATATGTGGTGGTAACCTGCTGTATGGGCACACGCCAGGGCATCAAAGAGAAGCTGCGCCATTCAGAGAAGATTATGCATTGTCACTTTTTATTGGCTATACAATCTTTATTTTTTTGGCAATTTGGACATATAAGGGCTTATTTTTTGCGACATGAGATTCACTTTACAAATACTTCATTTTAGTGGTTCATTAGCTTATTGATGAGATTTTATTAACTCTTGAATGTATGGGTGAAAAGAAAATTGTCAATTTTGGTTTCCTTTCTTTTTGTTTTTTTTGGGGGTCGTACACCGTATACTAAAAAGACTATATTATCTTTATTCTATAGGTCACTACGATTACGGCGATACCTCATTTATATAGTTTTTCATTTATTTTTACAATTTTACTGGAAAAAAAGGAATATAGAGGAAATCTCATTTGTTTTTGCATCGCCATCTTTTCGGGGACATAAGTTTAATATTTTTTGTTGACAGAGCTAGTTTAGGGCTTATTTTTTACGTGTTGAGTTGTTCTTTCAATTGATATCATTTTGGCGCACATAAAACTTTTTTTGATAACTTTTTAGAACATTTTTGTGAAGAGATTTTATGAAAAATTTACATTTTTGGCGAGTTTTTCAGGTTTTTTTTTTACAGAGTTCACCGAGCGGGTCCAATAATGTTTCTGAGTTATTGTACGGATTGTTACGGACGCGACAATACCAAATATGTGGCGTTTTTTGCGATTTTGTGTTTTTTTCACTTTATTGCATGAATATAGGGAATGTTTGTGTTTAGGGGACTTTAACTTTATTTAATTAATTCTTTTTATTAAAAAATGCTTTTATTCAATGTTTTTAACTGTGTTTTTTCACTTTTACAGGTTAGCTTGAACAAGTGATCCACTGATCACTTGTTCAAGCTCTTCTTCACCTTACACAGTGTAATACAGATGTATTACACTGTATTATGTGACACACTGACCATGCTGCGCATGCTCAGTGTGTTACAGCCAGGTCCTGCCAGAAGGCACGGACCCGGCACACAGGAGAGGATCGCGCAGCCCCGGGGCTGCGATCAGAACCACGGACCCCCCCGGTAAGCGCCGCGGGGGGGGTTTGATTCTTGCGAAACGCCCCTAACACGCCGCGGTCAGCACGACCGCGGCGTGTTAGGGGTTAACACCCGCGATCGGAGAAATCAGTACTATTACGTCAAATGTCGGGAAGGGGTTAATAAACCAGATAAATCATGTATGATGGCCTAGGACAATAAATTACGGGCGTTTCCACACTTTCATAAGCGAGTTATATTCGTCTGATTCTTGATTTCAAATACACTGAAGAACAAAACTGTCACCCCTGAAGGAAGGGGTTAAAAAGGGGCAGGTCCCGCGCCTGGCTGGACTGGAAGCAGGCGACGTTGGCAGTGACCGGCCTAATGATCTGGCAGAGGAACGCTCCAGTTCTTTTGGGAGCGGATACGGCAAGCGAGCGGCACGACTCCCGGGTGCAGGCTCTTAATTCTGAGGCGTGTGCTGCTGCGGTTGATATTTTAGGCAGATTAGCAACCACAATAAAATGTGCGAGCTTAAGGGCTTGGAATGGAGGAGCGGTAGGAAAAATAACATTCATTTCTGCACAAGTGATTTTCAAGTAACTGGCAGACGCAGAAGAAGATGTTCTGCTGCGGAGAACGGCTCTGCCACACGCTCGTAAATTCAAGGCCAAGAGAGGTCATGGGGCCCGGAGGCTTTACTGGGACTATATTATACAATGTTCATATGGGGAAGGGGGTTACTTTAAATAATCCTTCTTTTGCGAGGCAACTGGCCCAAAATAAACCTTTGCACCCACCAGTACTTCACCCATTCTTAACCAGAGATAGATTATCCCTAGAGAGGAACGCGGTCAGTTCTCCACTTAAGGAGACTGTAAAGTTGGATTTTATGACTTGGGGATAGGAACATTCAGCAGTCGCTTATACGAACTCTCCTGTATACAGTATAAACCATATATAAAATGCAGCATGGGGTAACAATGCTGAGAAACTGGTGGCCATTATATAAAGAACACAGTGGAAATTGGGATTAAAAAGGAAGCCACCAAGTATTTTGGTCTCTACTGAACCAAGAGATGCAATGAAAGCTTCACTGGTGTCAAAAAATACATATCAAATACTCTACAGCAGTGATGGCAAACCTTTTAGACACCGAGTGCCCAAACTACAACCAAACCCCACTTATTTTTTTGCAAAGTGCCAATGCGACAATTTAAGCAGCAACTGATTACTCCCTGCTCTGTCACAGGTTTAAATTGTATAGGCACCTGAGGAAACCAATACGGTAGAAAGAAGGAGAAGAAGTTTGGATTATCATTGTAGCTTCCTTCTAGGGTCCTGGGCTGCCTGGGACTGCAAGTGGTCTTGAGTCCTGTCTAGCGAAGCCTGCCATGGGGAGATGGCAAGAGTGCCCATATAGAGGGCTCCGAGTGCCACCTCTGGCACCCATGCCATAGGTTTGCCACCACTGCTCTACAGCTTCCCTATTCTTACCAGGAACCTCCATCCCTAGTTGTTTGGCTCCGCAGGGGCGGGCCAATATGGTCATGTGATATGTCACTAGACAAATCACAACAAAGGGTTTCCAAATAATGAGAACATTTGTTAGAAAGCATTAGAACACGACATATACCTTACTATATCACTGGGGGATCTACACTTGTACAAGGGCCCCAAGATACTGAAATAGATATGTACCAACATATAAGGAATGGTCCAGTATCTTAAAAATTTTACAATGGAGTAAAAACAACCAAAAATTAAATTACTTAAAATTCAACATTTTTAAAATTTCCTTATTGCCATAGTCCTCTGTACCCATCCCTCCAATGACTAATTTATCGAGACACAAATTGTGGCTAGGACACAGAGATTAGTGGCCAGGAATTTATGGGGGGAGGGAGGGGGGATTATGGGTTTTACACTTATACCACTGTAGGTTTTTTTTTTGTTTTTTTTTAAAAGGGCTGGACAACCCCTTTAAGAAGGTTATTTTGATATCAAACCGCACCAATCGTTAGTAATCGATCGTCCTTACCCGTTTGTCAATATCGTTGTGCTGCAGTTGAACAAAGCGGGCGCTGATCGCGGCTATGTAGCTCTGTTGGTTTGAAAACGCCACCCGTCCGGCGCCTTTAGGGTATTTGAGTTCGGGATCAGTATCGATGCCGGCGTAGCACACTCCACCGTACAGGCGATCCATGATCATGGCCAATTCAACTACAGGAGGTGGGGAAGGACAAAAAGCAGGAAGATATTGAAACTTATATATGCAAAATATATCACCGATGTCCAAGCATGGCGCATACCGGATTACAACCATGCTGAAGCCTCTGTAAAGGCTGAGCACCTCCACTCATCGCTCATGGCAACAGGCACAGGTCCTTGTGTACATTTCCAAATTCAGGACTTTTACAGCTACAGCAATAATGACAGAAAACAATTCCCTGCCAATGTTATATGAAGCAGGATATGAAAGCAGATTTACGCTGAAAATGCCGTTTTGTTGTTTTTTAGATTTAGCTGCGGAAAAAACACAAGTCTTTATGAGGCCCCGGAGGCCTGTGATTCCTAATACATTAAAGTCGCCTCTCCGCAGCGGAGCTGGGGATGGTTGCGTTTGGCAATACAGGGAGTTGGCCGAGGAAGTTAAAGGGGTTCTCCCGAGGTTGAAAAACATGACTGCTTTCTTCCAAAAATAGCGCCACACCTGACCATGGTTTGTATTGCAGCTTAGTTGTATAGAAATGAATGGAGCTTAGTTGTAGTACCACACACTACCCATAGTCAGGTGTGGCACTGTTTTTGGAAGAAAATGTTTTTGGAAGAAAAGGTTTTTCAACCTTGGGAGAGCACCTTGAAATGAAACATTTTTATATGACAAGCCAGAAGTGTCACCTGGGTGTAGCCTGGAGCACCCATGTTTCCTCAGTTTGGATGTATAGTTTGGGGCTTTGCACAGTACAGCTGTATAGACTGGAACTCCTTCTATTATTACATTCTGATTGTGTAGTGAGGGGTGTCCCTTATCACAGTCTGGAAGTGTAGTCTGGACTTCCCCCTGTAACTGCAGTATGATTGTCTATGAGGATGAGGGGGTGACACAAGAGCTTACAGTCTATGAGCATGAGGAGGTGACACAAGAGCTTACAGTCTATGAGGATGAGGGGGTGACATAAGAGCTTACAGTCTATGAGGATGAGGGGGTGACACAAGAGCTTACAGTCTATGAGGATGAGGGGGTGACACAAAAGCTTACAGTCTATGAGGATGAGGGGATGACACAAAAGCTTACAGTCTATGAGGATGAAGTGTGAAACAAAAGCTTATAGTCTATGAGGATGTGGGGTGACAAGAGCTTACAGTCTATGAGGATGAGGGGGTGACACAAGAGCTTACAGTCTATGAGGATGAGGGGGTGACACAAGAGCTTACAGTCTATGAGGATGAGGGGGTGACTCAAAAGCTTACAGTCTATGAGGATGAGGGGGTGACACAAAAGCTTACAGTCTATGAGGATGAGGGGGTGACACAAGAGCTTACAGTCTATGAGCATGAGGAGGTGACACAAAAGCTTACAGTCTATGAGGATGAGGGGGTGACACAAGAGCTTACAGTCTATGATGATGAGGGGGTGACACAAGAGCTTACAGTCTATGAGGATGAGGGGGTGACACAAGAGCTTACAGTCTATGAGGATGAGGGGGTGACACAAGAGCTTACAGTCTATGAGGATGAGGGGGTGACACAAGAGCTTACAGTCTATGAGGATAAGGGGGTGACTCAAAAGCTTACAGTCTATGAGGATGAGGGGGTGACACAAAAGCTTACAGTCTATGAGGATGAGGGGGTGACACAAGAGCTTACAGTCTATGAGGATGAGGGGGTGACACAAGAGCTTACAGTCTATGAGCATGAGGAGGTGACACAAAAGCTTACAGTCTATGAGGATGAGGGGGTGACACAAGAGCTTACAGTCTTTGAGGATGAGGGGGTGACACAAGAGGTATGGTCCAGCCATTCTTTATAATGGGACAGAATAAAATAATTTAATAAATAAAAATGCTGCTTGAACCAGCCATCAGCCGCCATCTTCTATTCAAAGTCCCAAGTCAATGGGCATGCAGAGAAGCCTGGAGCTTGGTATCTGGTGTCTGTCTACTGGACAATAATGGAGGAGGATACAGGATGGGTTAGTAAAGAGAAAGTGGAAATTTCATGCAGTTGGGGAATGTAATCGGTTTTTCAAAGAGCATGTTTGAATTTTTGAAGGTTGGGTATTAGTCTGATAGTCTGGGGCAGGGCATTCCAGAGAATTGGTGCAGCTCAAGAGTAGTCCTGGAGACGTGCATGAGAGGTTCGAATAAAGGTAGGCATTAATCTAAGATCAGTGGCAGAGATGAGAGAGGAGAGGTAGGGCGGTGCAGCATTATGCAGAGCTTTGGGGGTGAGGGTGATTCCATCCAGACTTTTGTTATATGTTTAATTTACTAGAGCTGAACATAACAAAAGTCTTGATTTAGTCTGGATCTCTCCTTATAACAGCAGTCTGGATGTATAGTCTGGAGCTCTACATGTAACAGCAATATGGATGGACAGGTTGGAGCTCCACATATAACAGCTATCTGGATGTACAGTCTACAGCTCCGCATGTAAAAGCGTTATGGATGTAGTCTGGAGCACCCTTATAACAGCAGTATGGATGTGTTTTTTAACACCCAATATAACATGCACTTGGTCAGTATATAGTCAACACTTAAATATACAGGACACATGAGTAGTGTTTGGAGCTACAAGAGATCTCTTACCGGCTCGCAAAGGTCGTGGGACACCTCCAACAAAAATGGTTTTCCTAGGATCCAATGGTTGAGAGCCATCCATGACAAAGTCACTGTCGCTCAGATTCCAGGGTCTTATCTGGACCTGCATGGAACAAGTACATCACAAGTTGTAATACGAAGTCAACATGATGATGCCACATGCAGACAACAAACAAGACACATACCGGACCCCATCCCTTTGGTGATTAATGCCACCCATAGTGAGGTCACTGCAGATGGTCAATCTGCGTTCATCCACAGAGACGTGCGGACAAGCAATTGCATGAAATCAGGAAGGTAATAATTGAAAAGTTTCTTAGCACTTAAAAAGGGACTTCTTATAGGGATTAACCCTGATTTGGGGCTGATGTTCTGTACAGAACCAAGTCCCTTGCATTGTGGTCAGTTAGTGAAATCTGCCCATGCATAGTCCAGGGTTCACGGACCGACCACTGTTGTGTTAGAACCGTTTACAGGACAAGGTGACATTGTGGATTTTAGAATATGATCGAAGATTATGGGGAACATGGTGAGACCCTATGAACAATGGAACAGATGTGACGGTTTTCCTGGAAGCTCCTTACAGGTTTGTCCTTGATGGTGGGACTGGACACACACAGGTACAACTTGCCGTCTTCTTCTAGGCACGCGTCTATCAGAGCCTGCACAGAACTTTCCTCTTGAAAGAGCAGGAAGGCATAACCTTTAAAAATAAAAAAACAGCCACGTCAGGTACGGTCGTCATAACCACAGTGCGCTAATAATAGAACAATCCAATTTTCCAGTACATAAGCATCTTCAGCGATGCCCTCTTAGGAGAACAGAGAGGAACCTGCTCCTGCACTCCAGTTATTGAATTACCATAATAAACATTATACACACAAACACATTGGGGCAGATTGGCCTCCTCCGACCAACAGACCAAAGGACGTCAATTCCCTTTTATGTTTTGTGGTCTGAAGAGGCCACTAATGGTCAAAACGAGTCCCGTGACCTCCCACAACTGGATGAAGGTGCCGAACAATGATGTCCTGGAACCACATAGGAACTAAAACATGATAAGTTCTTTTGTTTCTGGCACACCGGCCCTACAGAATTCCTAGAAAACCCCTTTAAGCTCAAGATATGAGATGTTTACATTCATTCTAAAAATATCAACTTTTAGTATAACTAAAGTAAGCAGTTCAGAATATAAAAGGTAACAGAGTACAGATCCATTTCTCTAGACAGACAACATTTAATACATGGGGGAGGGGGAGCTGCCGGTATCCGGAGTCACCTTGAGCGCAATGCTAACCCAATGCCAAGTGTCACAGATGACGAGGCGCTCTCTCCCCATTAAGCGTCTGAAGGCTTCCAGGCTTAATGAGTCAAATGAATGACATAAAACGCCATTTATGGACCGGCACAGCCAGGTGTCCTTCATTTAGGATTAAATTGTTCTCGTCAGGCAAGAAGTGGACAGAAGGAGCATGGAAATGACAAGCATCTCAATAACATAAAGAGAAAAGGGACTGCGCCCGATAGCGGGATCCAAAAATGATAGAATTAAAAAAATGATTGTAATTAAAGCGGACCAGTCACCCCCAAACTAAATGTTCCTAGAAGATCTGATCTCTTACCAAATAAGAGGATGGATCCACGCATCTCCTGCGCTGGCAGTCGGGTATATTCATGAGGGGGCCGGCACTCCTCTGTATGGTCTGACTCTAGCCAACACTACCCCGACACTTGTCCACCATGCCCCTCTGTTTCACTTCTCATGCACTCTCGCTGCCGGATCTCCACAATGCACCGAACTGACGGTGGCTGCAGCCACGCCGTGCTTATTGACAGCGCCTGCGGGGAATGTACTATCCACACGGCAGGCGAATGTTGTTATATATATTAGCGCGCATGAGAAGTGAAGCAGAGGGGCGTTGTGGACAAGTGTCGGGGGAATGTTAGCCAGAGCATACAGAGGAGTGCCGGCCCACTCATGAATATATCTGACCTCTTATTTGGGGTCAGACCTTTTAGGAACATTTAGTACAACTTTCCCAACATACATTAAAATAAATTTGGCATATATAGAAAGGGGTTGGGGAGAAGATTATAGGTTTGAGTGGGGGGGGCAGGGGGGAGGGTGACAGGTCCTCTTTAAAGAAGTCTTACAAGGCCATAAACAGTCAAAATGTCCTCAGACTTAAAATGTGGACTTACAAAATCAAGGCGTTCTTTCTCAGACTTTTATCATATTCGGCGAAGTCGAACTTGACATTTGAAAAAAGCACTTTTCCCTCCTGCTCTAAAAGGATTGTCGCAACCGCAACTAACAATTTACTAAAGATCGGCGGCAGAAAACTAGTCCAAAAAACCGCCTACACGTTGCGAATACCATCAAATGTTACAGGTAATAACAGTGTTGGAGAGGTTTATCTAAGGTCTGTTCAAGTAGAAAGTAGATGTTATAAGACAAAGTGGGATCAGAGCTCAGGTTAGTTGATAACAATCGGGGGGGGGGAGGGGGGGGATTGTTTAATTGCTGGGACCCCCACCAATCACAAGATAAGACCCCGTTTGGACTAATTAATGCAGCGGCAGGTAGAGCATTCAATACTATAGCTCAAGCGTACATACTACGGGAGCCTCAGAAATGGCTAAACCCAGGACTTGGTTATTTCCGGCACACACATAGATGATGACTGGTGCTGGAGATAGGAAAGTGTGGTGCTCTGCAATTTCTGACACTCTAATACCATTTAACAGAGCACCAGAACGCTTGGTCGACCAACAATATCAATGAGGGAGAACAGGATCCCCTTTCCATATTTGTTATAAACGGGTGAGGAAAAAAAAAATAACTGCTCCAACAAAAAACAAGGTTTTCTACTAATACATTAACACAAGTAATGGTGTTGGATACTTTAAACAGGTTTTCATGGGAGTTTAATTACCAATGACCTTGTAGTATGGTTTGGTTGTCGATAGTTAGGGCCACCAAATAAGACAGACGAAACAGAAAACAGACAGCCCAGTTCTGTGTTGTAAAAAAAAACACAAGTGGACATAGGCCCTGTTCCCCAACTTGAAGCTCATGGCGTCGGCTCATTCACTGTATGGATACCACAAGCCCCGGGGTATGAGCCCTTTGAAATCCACGGGGCCTTGTGCTATGCATTGAATCACTACGTTCGTGTGTGTGTGTAACCTTAATGATCACCCTATGGATAGGTCGTTAATAAATGGCCTTCAAAGACACTCAATATAGAAAAAAAGTTTATAAAAGTTTAACAACAGAATGATGATAAACAGTTATAACACTGATCTACAAATCTAAGACGACACATCAGGTACTATCACCAATCTGAAGCCTAAAACCGCGTTTCCCCTCAGCGTGCCTAATTCATATGCATCCCGAATATTACCACATCTCACAAGCCGCTTATCCAAATCCTGCATCTGGTCCACTTACAGCCTAACAAAGACTAAGCATATGCGGCTGAACATATGGTCATTAAAGGAGCGGTAAAATTTAATTTTTCTAACAATTTTTAATAAAGGAAGAACAATTAAACATTAGCATATTCATCCATGTAATTACCTGCTCCAGATATTCTACTTCTCCATCATAAAACAATTTCTGAACTGACCAGGAAGTTTTCCAATCTACATGTAATATTGGGATTTTTGAGCATGAATAATTGGACTTTTCCCATCACTAAATCAACAGTTTTAGATGGGACATTCCCTTTAATGGCCTTTGTCCCCCATCCAAAGTAGTACAGACAGTCCCCAACACCCGACCTCTAGTTACAAACGGACCTCTGTATGTTGGTCATTTTTTGTACCTTAGTCCCAGGCTACAATGATCAGCTGTAACAGTTATCAAAGGCATCTGGAATTAAACTTTATTGTTTACTCTTATGACAACCCAATATTTTTAAAATCCAATTATGGTTGGGGATACAATTATAAAAAAATACAGTTCCAACTTACATACAAATTCAACTTAAGAACAAACCTACATGTACGTAACCTGGGGACTAACTGTAGTCGTTTAAGTTATCATCAAGTGATATGAAGATTAAAACAAAATTAAAAAAAAAAAAATGTATAAAACTTTACACACGAGTCTCACAATGGCCCAACCCCTTTCCTGTTTTGTAAAGATCACTTTTCGGAAGTTCACTTATGATCAGCACAGGCACAATAATAATCTAAATATAGATACCAATACATGGAAGGTGACAGCTCCACTACCTCCCCTACCTGTCCCACCCAACAACAGCCCAGGTAAAATGGTTCCCCAGAAAATAAAACCTTGGGAAAAATAAAAATGAAAACTATGGGACCGATTTGTATTAGAGCTGCGATTACTGATGAATTCTTCAGCCTATGTTCTACTCCGCTTCGCCCTGGAACAATAAGCAAGTGATCCTGAGATTTTATGGGATAGATCATTACTTGTGGGGTAGACTCCCAGGGTGTAGTATCACTATCAGGATCCCAGCAGGAGTCGGAGAATAACGTGTACAGTGTAGCCCCCAAAGAATATAACGACCACCATCCTTTGGACATCTACCCATGTTCACCAGGACTTTTGACATTGCTCCGATTTAAAAAGATGAAACGGAACTGGAATGGGACAGACCACCGGCCTCAGTTGGGATGCCGATACATCAAAATATTATTTAAACCCTCAAAAGTCAAGTTTCCCATAATCCTCTGCTCCTTCAGTGCTATAAACAGGAAACAGAACGGGGAGATGGAAAAAATATTTGGCAGAAACTCTAATTTTACAGTCCAGCTGTCAAAACAGAATGTGGAACCTGCACGTATATATCTGGATGCATGAATGGATACTTTCATAGCGCCGGGGAAGGACTCCGCAGTCTAATGACTTTTCTAATAATGCAGGGAAAAACAGTTTGGATTCACCCACTTCCATTTAGCATTGCGTCCTGTCGGCATGTGCTCCAGTAATGGCCCCCGCTGCCCGCTGACTCTCTGCTCATTGTTTAAGCAACAGCGAGTTAGTGAAATTGGAAATAGAAGTCGCACGCTGGTAGCAATCTATAGCGAGCGCAGGTTGTATGCATGCGCCGGCAGAAGTAAAGAACACAAAAGGATATCCTCGTGGAGGCCCTAATTGGTCCGGAGCAAAGTGGCAAGTCTATCCTTTCACGCTCACAGCTCCCTCTCATTTTAGGGAACGGAAACCGCTTTATGAAGGGACAATTGTCAGTGATAGAGCTGCACTAGAAACTGGAACGGAGAGTATATACAGGATTGTAATGTCCTAGATGCCGATACAACATACAATAACAGTTATTCACTCATCAAACTGGCTAAAAAAAAAAACCTGTATATACAAGTACATTGGATAACACATTTGACCTACACTCCCATTATAACACCCTGGCATGGTAGGAAGTACTGACTACCAGCAGCAAGATGGGAGCATGGGAAGAGTTCTCCGCCCCGTTGTGTTTTTCTGGAGGGTCACACATGCACAGTCTTGGTGCCACCATTTATGAAGAGGTTGATCTTTATATTCTTCTATAGAACGTCTATTGAAGCTTCCATGAGCCCAAAAAGTGCAATGCGAAGGCAACACATGTAGCCATGGAAAAGGGTCAGACAATTTGGGTCCATGAGTTGGGACATGGATTTATAGCATATGCTTTATGCTTTTCTGTGACATTATACCAGACAATATGCAGTAGTAAGCACACAGGCTTTAGGGGGCATGATATACAAAGTTAAGTAGAAGATGGAGACCATAGGTTTGTTTTTAAGTTGAATTTGTATGCAAGTCGAAACTGTATAATAATTGTAAATTTTTTTGCAGTAATGGTACCAAGGATTATCAATTAATCTTCATTACAGACACCACTTGCTAGCAACATCGGCGCTGCGTACCTGCTAGATCCACTGCCACGAAGTGCACGAAGCAGAGCAATCGGCTAGCAGGTACATGGTCCCGATGTCGCTATGCACAATATTTGAAAAAGGACCGCGGGAGGACAGGGAGATGCCGAATATCAGGGGCAGGACCGCTACACGGTGGGAAGAAGGCGGGGGTCACCAAATGAGGCGGCCTTAAGTGTGGCTGCCTGCTTCACTGCAGCTCCCCACCCCCTCGACTGGTAGCTGTACAAGAATAAAACATTATTTTTCCGGATGAAGGCATCGATGGCAGTTAATCCATATGTAGAATTACATAGAGCGGCAAAACAAGCAAAAACAATGGATTCAAATCCAGGTCCCCACAACCACCAAGATTATTTCGATGACCAAATAAAAATAAATAAATAAAAAGTGCACTCAACTCTATTGATGCATCGGTCTTCTGGTCTTTGGTGCTAACCGATATGAACCAAAAGATATCACTTGTGACGTAAGAGGAAGTGACATCCCATTGTCAGTCAAAGCCACTTCTAGTGGACAATGTAAGTCTTATACCCCCAACACTTCTGGCCATGTCAGCAGTCCCCAAGACTGCCGTAGCATTGAAACCAGGATCCGGAGAAAGGATCCTTTTTTGGTCACCCCTGTCCTGGTCTGTCAAGGAGTTTTCCAGGAATCCTCTAATCCAAAAGTGCCTTTGTTCGCTGGGGTTCGGACTCCCTATCGCAAGAATGGTGGTCTCCAAGTCCGTGGTGTGCACGCTTGACCACACCGTTGTTCACGCAACAAAGCGTTGTACCGGGCTACCCCCATCTACCTAATGGATGAGCCAAGTGTTAGAAACACATGAACACTACACCGTTCCAACAAATGAACACTACAGCTTTACTGATCAATTCTCATGATCAGTGAAAACCCCAATGAATAGACATTGGTGGTCACAGGATAAGTTTTATTGATGGGAAACCTCAGAGATCAGCCTACCGACCAACTACTTTGATGAGACTATCCTAGGAGAAGACCAATAGTCTCGGCACAAACTAGTGCCTGTACTTTGCACATAGTGGATAGCCTTCTAGCCTTCTGCAATACGGCTCTGAGGAGAAACAACTAATGAGGCTATGCAGGTCAAGGGGCTCCTACACAAAAGCCTGTATGGACCAGCATCAGTCTGTCCCCATCTAGATAGACAAATCATCGTAGTGTTGGCAGCTGTTACTAAAATAGCTACCGTATTTTTCGGACTATAAGACGCACTGGACCATAAGACGCACCTAGGTTTTAAAGGAGGAAAAATAAGAAAAAATGATTTTTTTCCCCAAATAGTGTGCTAAAATATTTAATAAAGTAACAGTAAAGTAACGGCACCATACGGAGTCGTGCTATGCAGCCAAGAGCTCACCACTTCCTCTCCTGGGCACCGACGTGTGCCCGCTGTGAATGTAGCCTAAGGGGGCTGTGTATGGGATACTTTTATTAGGGGTCATTGTGTGACATTTGGTGAAGTTTTAATAGTGTACTGTGTTCAGGGAGAATTAATGGGGAGACTTTATTAGGGGACATTTTATGGGACACTGTTACCTGGTGCTGAAGGATGACTCCCGTGCCGACACTACAAGTGTTCTGTCAGATACAGCCCTATACAGAACACTTGGTGGTCAGGGGAGTGTTGTGTTTTTGACCCAACACTGACTGGCTAGGGCTTGGCTAGCAGCAAACTCAGCCAACCAGTGTTGGGGGCAGAATAGTCCAGTCAGCATGCACTGCATGCTGCCGCTGCCTTAAAGAGAACCCGTCATGCAAAATAACCCCCCTAAACTAAATATATTTTCATAAACTGCCATTAGACAGCATTGCCTCTATCCCTTCATTGTCCCTCTACATGCCTGTAAACCTAAGCAATGAGGTCCTAAAGCTGTATGCAAATGACCTGTGAAATGTCCAATGAAGCATTAGCATATTCAAGCTGTCCACTCTATTCATGAGTGGGAGGCACAGCCACACCCCCAGTGCATGACTGACAGCCTGTGTAATGATGTGAGGCTGTATAATGATGTGCTTCCTGGTGCTGCTGGCCACGCCCCCTGCAGCCTGTGTGTGCATGTGTGTGAGTGTATAGGAGAGATACAGCAGCTCCAGGCAGCCATGTTACAGCAGAACATGTCAGATTCATGTGTAGCTGATGTCTGTGTCTCTCACCTGTATATTAGGAGGATGCAGCATGTCAGCAGATGCAGCACACACACTAGCCATGCTTTACTGTACATTACACACAGACATGAGCAGGGGGAGGAGAGGGGAGGGGTAACAGGGGCGACATCACTGCCTCTGACCATGTGACCAGCCTCATTTACATGATAAAGAATAGATGATTTTATAATGATTAATGTATGAAATAACTAGATAAAGGCTGGGGTAGAGCCTTGTGAGCTGCTCCAACAGATAGAGGTGACAGGACAAGTGACACAGACCTGATGACAGGTGTCCTTTAAGTTTTCACGAGCTGCGCTTACTGCCAATAGCTTTCACTGGCAGGGCCAGGGCCAGATTAAGGTTGTTGGGGGCCCCTGGGAACAAAATCTTGTGGAGGCCCCCACTGAATGTAGCATACATACACATCCTCCATCTACTTTCTGACCAGTAATACATCCGCATACAGCCGCCAACCCCCCAGTAATACATCCGCATACAGCCGCCAACCCCCCAGTAATACATCCGCATGCAGCCGCCAACCCCCCAGTAATACATCCGCATACAGCCGCCAACCCCCCAGTAATACATCCGCATACAGCCGCCAACCCCCCAGTAATACATCTGCATACAGCCGCCAACCCCCCAGTAATACATCCGCATACAGCCGCCAACCCCCCAGTAATACATCCGCATACAGCCGCCAACCCCCCAGTAATACATCCGCATACAGCTGCCAACCCCCCAGTAATACATCCGCATACAGCTGCCAACCCCCCAGTAATACATCTGCATACAGCCGCCAACCCCCCAGTAATACATCCGCATACAGCTGCCAACCCCCCAGTAATACATCCGCATACAGCCGCCAACCCCCCAGTAATACATACAGCCGCCAACCCCCCAGTAATACATCTATATACACTTCAGTCTCCCACCAGCCGTGCAGTCCCATGTAGCATACACCTCAGCCACACCAGCCATGCAGACGCACAAAACATACATATCTTGTTCCAGTTGAGCTCCCCTGATACTAAGCAATCGTTATGTTCTTCTGTCCTGTCAGGCTCTCACCTACATACACATGTATAACGCTTCTCATGGGAGGTTTCTGTTCTCCACTTGGCAGCTCACTTACTTCCTGCTTTTTCGGGAGACCACGCCCCTTTCCGTGACATCACTGGGTCAGGTGATCCCCACACACCGGAGGATCTGTGAGAGGTCTGTGTCTCTTGTGTTTATGCTGTGAGCTGAGCATCTCCGATGTGGAGCAATGCTCTGCAGCAGCTCTGCAGAGCATTGCTCCAGCCAGAGACACTCACCTCACAGCTGACTGTACAAGACTCAGGGCAGCGCTGTGCAGCCAGCCATCTCACCGCCATCGACTGTCCCATTCTCAGGGCGCACTGTACACGGCCCCACTACATGGGAGCCACGGGCTGCACACATACAAGAGAGGAGCGCAGCGGCACTTGCTACAGCCCCTGCGCTTTACTCTGAAGGGCTGCGCTCTGCCAGCCCTCCTTCCCTCCTGCAGCTACATCCGGACTATAAGACGCACCACTGTTTTTTCCCCATTTTCTGGGGGGAAAAAAGTGCGTCTTATAGACCAAAAAATACAGTATGTACTTTTCTTATGATATTAAAAAATGTGTGTAGAAAAGAGGAAACTTTATGAATGTCTACCAGAAATATTTGTGGAATTCTGTCCGAAAAGTATCTTTTCTCACATTTTAAATAAGACTGAATTCTCCAGAAAGTAAGTTTGACCCAAGGCCTTGTCCCACCAGAAACATCCAGCACATGTCCAAAAATATTAGAACAGTGGAGGCCCCATCATCAAGACCTCAATCAATGGCCACCACCAGGTTCCCTCAAGACAAGTTACAAAGAGACAGCAGGGATCACCTTGTATGCAGGCAAAATAAGCGTCTCTCCTGAAAATATTTAGTGCTCAATGTCATATTAATCTACATTTTACAAAGCTAAACTTCTCTCTCCCTGTTCTTAAGAATCACCTCAAAAGTCAAGACATTTTTTCTAAGCCAAGACAATCTCTTTGATTTCAAGAAAAGGCGCCACACTTGTATACAGGATGTTGTGTCCGTTACTGCAACTAACCCCGCCCCCAACAGGAAGCATCAGTGATATACGTGTTAGAAACAACTTTTATTCATAATTTTTGCCATTTTTATTTAATAAAAGAAAAGCAGGGCAACAGAGAAGAAAAGAATGTGCGTTACCTTTGGGTGGAAAGTAAGATTTACTTTCTGCTTTATGAGGCCAATCTACCACCAGAGGACCAAACCTCCGGAAGCTTGCAGTGATCTCATCTGGAAAAAGTTAAAAAGAAAAAAAAAGACAATATGGAGAATTCCTTCACATCGAATGGAAAATATCTGGATGGAGATCTTTAGACTCAACCTAAAGACCATCTGCATGACCGTAATCAAATCAGTTATGAAAAACATGACTTATAATGGCCGTTTTGCATCCTTGTGGACGTGTTGTTCACGGTCTATCAGGGATTTATAAAGGATGGCCATGCTCTAGATTATAATGGATCCGTCATTGAGTTATTAGAATAGATCCATGGGGAGAAATAGGATTAAACCTTGCCCCTTCTTCTGCGCCAGATATATCAGAAGGCGCTTTTGGACGAGTCTACACCAGGCCTTGCCTGGCACACACTTGCGCTATAACCGCAGGCTACAGTTAGTGTGCAGAAACATGGAAGGAACACCCCACATACACCCACCAACCCACTCCGCTGCCCGATACAGCCCCCTTCACAAGGAGGTGGTGCAAGGGTGAAAATAAAGTAAATGTGATTATTTCAAGGCTTGTAAACCAGAAAACTGGGATACATGTCCTAATAAATCTCCCCCGTAGACTTGTATTGATTATACCACAGGACATCATTTTGATAAAAGTCCTATGACTCTACACTTGAGTGGTTTATTTTGCTCCCTTTGCGTTGTGAACACATGACAGCATTAGATTTACATTAAAATTACCTTCATCGATGTCTGGAGGTAACCCGCCAACGAACACCTTCCGAGAGTAGCGCTCGACCCGTTCACCGTTCTGACAGTGTGTGGGAGAACTCAAACCAGATGACAAGGACTGGTCAGTGTGACCATCACTAAGGAATCCATCTTCAAAGGGGAACAGCGAAGACCGACCTGGAGGAGGAGAAAAGGGGAAAAAAAAAAAAAACATTAAAAAAAAAGTACCGGTACCACCAAATTAATTTCTGGGTTATAGAACAACAGTTTGTGATGCTGAAAACAAAATATCTTGCCTAGTGCAACAAATTGTCCTGTGTCACTTCTAGAAGCCTTCCGAGAATCTGCATTAAAAATAACCTGGCCAAAAATATGGTTTTGGCAAGCGAGGTCTCCCTTAAAATTTATGGGGGGAATTTATCACAAATGGGCGCACCCTGCCCAGCATAGTGCTGCACTATATAACCTGAGCCAGGTTATAGTAAATGTTCAATCCCCACAAACTATGCAAAGTCATCATCTTTGGCTGTGCACCAGGAGTGGTGACTTTTTCATGGCTTGAATGCCAAAAAACTGAGTAGGACCACTCAATGAACTTCTGGCCACAAAATAGATAAATAAATATAGTAAATATAGTATATATTATATAGTAATCTGCTCAGTTCCTACTCTATAACATGCCGCTTACAGATACAACAGATACTGCATATTACAATACAACAAGTTCCCTTTAAAAAAATAAAGTTTTACCAATTATATAGAATGAGTGGAGTTTAACGATTTTCTATTGTTCTTTCAAGAATTCCTCTTTAACAAGCAAGAAATCACAGCTAAAGGAGCCAAATGATTAAAGGAACATTCAAGATGGTCAAATACTACTCCCATGAGAAAAAAAAAAAAATTAAACAAATTAACAGATTAAAATAAAGCAACTAGTAAAGATTTCATCAAATTAATCGAGAAATTGCAAAATCACACTTTCAGCCTCACAAAAAAAATCAGATATGACGGGAGATTTAAAATAAAAATTTAAAAAATCTGCAAAAGCTTATTAGAGATGGCGTAGATTTTTTTCGTTCCTGAGATTTTGCCAAGCAAAAAACACCCAAAACAAGTGTCTGTATTTACCTCGCCTCCGACCATAGCTCCTGGCTGCATGGAAATAGAGGAAAAGTTATGAAGGTTAACACATAACATTCATATGGAAGGATATCCTCGTAATTATTGATATTGTGTTATAGTGAGGTTATGCACTGTGTATTGCTTATACCTTCAGGTTTTTCTTCCTATAGAGATTACACACAGAGGAGGAATCCCTAAAACCATAATACAAATTGGACACACTGGTCCTGAAGACACCATCATTCACTTAATATACCGTATACTGCAGCAACTGTCAGGATCACACGACTATAGGTTCTTACCTCTAAACTGACCCCTTGCCCCTGGCTATGTACCCCTTTCGGGTAACGTTTTTGCTGAAGTCGTTAAATAAAGTGGAAATATGAAAAAGTCTAATTTCAGTAAATAATTGGTATTGTATGTCTGAGAACATATGAAATGACCTGGTAAAATAAATTGACTCCAAAGTCATATGCAAATTAGCTGAGAAGTGTCATATTTTGTCTGAGATGAGTGACTTTTACACTTCCAAGGGGGAAAAGCTTCACTAAAGCTGTCCATATCATGGGCTCTATAGTACGTAGAGCAATGCTTGTGCAAATGTGCTGCTATACAAATGGAGTTAGAGGCGTTGGTCGTAAACATGAGCCGCTAATACAAATCCCATCCTTTCCTTCTTCAATGTGATTTGAAGGATGAGGGCCTCATCTTTAACATGACACCAAAAGCATGTTTCTTGGTCCTACAGAACCCAAGATAGGGGCATCTGAAGTAATGTCCCTCTTCAGCCTCTCAGGGCGAATCATCTTAGGCAAAAAGTGACTCTTCTCATCTCATTTGCATATGGATTTGTAAACATTTTTTTTTACACATAAGAGGGAATTCTCGAAAGGACATTTCATACTCTACCTGAATGGGGTAAAATATGGTGACAGAGTTTCAAGATTACCCATACAGAATCATATTGTAGGTAAATTAAGGTAAAGTAATGAGTATAGAGGACCATGTAAAAATAAGGCTGCTTTTATTTTACTCATATTCGGTAAGCATCTAAAAAGATGTCCTTTATAGGAAACCTACCATGAGTATTGTCCTATCAGAAGTAGATGTGATGGTAGATTCCTCCTTCCTGCCTCTGTTATGTTAGAATCCTGGAGCCTAACTTGTTAAACTTGTTACTTGTTTGGTAATATGTAAAATAACTGCAGAGGCTACTTGGGCGTGGAGTAGCCTTAGCTCCCAGTGCCCGCCAGGCTAGTACACGCCCCAGTAGCCTCTGCAGTTAATTTGCATATTACTAAAATACAGTTTTTAACAAATTAGGTAAGGTTCCAGGATTATTCAAATACAGATTAGGGCAGAGGCAGGGAGGAACAATCTATCATCAAATCTACTTCTGATAGTAGATTCCTCATGGTAAGTTTCCTTTAAGCGCTGACAGAAAAAAATCTTACAAGCCTCCTGCGACATGCAGCACTGACAGAGTGCAGACACAGCGCCACAAATAGAACAAAGGTACAGGGAAGGGAAATTGTAAAGATCTCCTTTTGAGCAGGTTTATAAAAAGACACATTCTACAAAAGATAAAATGGGAACAAAATGGCGCTGTCCTATGGGCTCAGAGGAAAAGAAAAAATTAGAAAAAGAAAAGCCGTAGCTCGAGCTTATCACAATAAAGCAGCTGACCGTGAAAATTGTGAAGACGCAGAATTATTATGATAACACTTCAAAGGCCTGACGAATACGCTTACAACGCGAAGAAAAAAAAAACGCTCCTCTGCCCACAAATTATTTCCTCCATGACAACACGCTGAGAGGAAAAGGGAGGAATAAATACCGTAATATCACTAAAGGCAATCATTTAATAGTAATCCGAGGAAAAAATCTCAATTAAATGCAAACACATAGAAGGGACATCATCAGCTTATAATAATCTAAATGGACAGTGAGGAAACCTCACCATGGATGTAGGGGGCCTTGGACACAACCATAACTAGGTGCAGGGACCCTGCATTCCTGCAATACAGTGGGACGCTCTATGAGGAGATCTTTTCAACCTATGTAATTCCATAGAAACTTCTAGAAAGGGCGACCAAAGCATAAAATAATCTAAATGGACACTGGAAAAATAAACCCAGAGGCAACATTAAAGTAGGAGTTTTTGGACACAACCATAACTAGGTGAGAGGACCTGGTATACAAATGTATACAATGTACACAAAAACAATACAAACATACAAATTTCTAGTAAGGGCAACTGCAGTGTCCATATTAACATTATTATATTTCAGTTAGAATTAATAAAAACATAATAATCAAATAAAATAAAACAGCAAGAAGGTTACAGAATGGACAACACCCTACTTATTGTACAAAATAATCTAAATGGACAAGAAAGAAAACCTGTGGAAACATGAAAGCAGGGCAGGGATGAGGAATTCATTTTCCCATGGGGCCACAGAGAAATTGGATGGTTTTAGAGGGCAAGACCAATATACAGTACAGGCTGCCCCCAATGTAAGGACTCCCGACTTACAGACGACCCCTAGTTAAAGGAAACCTACCTACTAAGGTAGACTGGGTGGTAGGTGCCTCTATTGTACACGAGGATAGCCGTTTTAAGAGCTAATCCTCACGTCCCCTGTATCGTTATCTAACTTTTATTGCCCTAATATGCTAATTTTCTAAAGAGGCTACTGGAGCGTGGAGTAGCTGGAGCTGAGGCTACACGGTGCGGCTACTCCACGCCCCAGTAGCCTCTTTGATCCTCCTACCCGTATACATCTGCGGCGCACAGCTGCAAGGAGCCCTTGTCCGCAAAGCCGGCACTTTGCACATGCCCAGAAGGCAGTCCCGCCGCTGCGCGGTCACTGCTCCAAAGCCAGAGCTACTGCGCACGCCCAGAACTCCGGCTTCGAGGATGAGTGCGCGCAGCTCCTTGCAGCTGTGCGCCAAAGATATACGTGTAGGAGGATCAAAGAGGCTACTGGGGCATGGAGTAGCCGCGCCGTGTAGCCTCAGCTTCGGCTACTCCACGTCCCAGTAGCCTCAATAAAAGTTAGATAATGATACAGGGGACGTGAGGATTGGCCCTTAAAAGGGCTAACCTCGTGTACAATAGAGGCACCTACCATCCGGTCTACCTTAATAGGTAGATCCATGGTGGTAGGTTTCCTTTAAAGATGGACCCCTCTGCCCACTGTGACCTTTGGTGACGTTCTCTGGAAGCTTTACTATAGTCCCAGACTGAAATGATCAGCTGTCTGTAATGAAGCTTTATTGATAATCCTTGGTCCCATTGTCATTGGGACACAAAAAATTTTTATAAATTATAAAAATTACAGCTACAAGTATATAAATATATAATATTTATTTAGGCATCCAATGCAAACGCCTAAGGGTGACTATAGTATAAAGTACGATCCCCATAGCAGACTATAAGCACCAAAATCCCTAGACAGTATAGTTCTTACTGGGAGCTTAGCTACAATATTCTGACAAAAATTCCAGAATACACATTTCCAAGCACAGAGCAGCTTCTTATCTCATTGCCACTGAATTGGTTAAAAGTTTTTTTATGATGAGTCACAGAAATTAAGCATAATGGAAAGATTTGCACTTGTCCAATGTTTTTAACCCACTTGCTTTTGGATCATGGATATAAACTGTCTAAAACAGGGATGTGTGACTAAGACCTAAACCCTCCTTACCCTATCCACACACACAGTGATTGGCCATCTTTAATAAGGTAAAAAGACAAGTAGAAAAAAATCTGTCAAACACCCCCCCCCCCCCTTCATATCCTCTGTGCAGTTGATTATTGCCAGGGAAAAAAAAATTCAATGAATTTTTCGTCGATCCCCCTGTACTCTTTCACGGTTTATGCATTTAGACTTTCATTAGATAACAGACCTTTTATAAATAACTTACAATTTTTTTTAGTTAAAAAATATAAAAAATCAACCAATCTACATAGGAAAACTGGATATAACGTGATAGGTTTTACATTCTTTAGACTTGGAGCGTATACAAACAAAAAATCAAGGAACTTACAGTTAAGTGCCATTATGTTATCAGTTGCTGGGTGATGGAAATTCATTCCCATTCGAGCTGTAAAAAATAAAGAAAAAAAAAAGGAAAATAAAATAAAGTATTTTAGTTTTGTAGAGAATTGCACACATACAGACATGAAAAAAAAAAAGATTTTTTCACTTCTGTGAAAAACATTAACAACTGTTAGGATATGTGTAAAGTATTCAGAATTCTAACCTATCGGCATATATTCTGGAAAATCAAAAGGGCTGACCTTGGATGGATCCACTTACTTCCCTTGGGCTTCTCGACCCTGAGGTGCAGTGCTCCAGCTGGACCGAAAGTTGGAGCGCTTATGTGGCCAGTGAGGCCAGGAGTAGCAGGAGTAGAGATGAGGGGACCTGTAGTTCCCGGGTGACCCCCTGGCGAATGATGACCTTGGCGAGTGGCAAGGTATGTCTATTTGCCGGATTGGCTGTTTGACTGCCAATGCAACAATACGCCCGGGTCTCTCGGCCGATCCTGGACTACAACTATGGGTCCACTCATCTCTAGCTAGGAGACCAAGTGCCATTAACCTTCTCCCTTCTGTGACAAAAGAGGCCACTAACCACAAAAGCTTGCTATAAGCAGAAGTGTCTGGATGTGGGAGAAATAAGGAGCCAGAGGGGGACATGTTCATTTATCGTAAGCCCAAGTGTAGTTGTCAAACCCCAGACGGGAGAAGGCAATGTCCTACAGTTCAACTAATGGATGATTCTTAAGAGCATTGGGGGTTTTTATCTCTCGCCACTCCCACCTTTAAGCTGATTACACGTTTCCCCCTTAGTTGCTCACAAGCCACAATTCGGTACTTCTTACTTGTAAGCCCCTTCCCCTTGAATCAACTAGTCTACAAGGGTTTCATGAGTTGGACTCCACTGATCTTAAACCATTGGTCTACCCTAAAGCCAGATGCCAACAAACAGTAAAAACATAGATTTTTGGTCACTTAGAATTGTCCAATTTGCAGTGGATTTCAGTCCCTGTGCTATTCCACTTTTACCAGAGGATTAGCTTTTGCAGTCCTAGTGTCATCAGTTTTATCTGAGATTTTTACATAAATTTTCATCATAATTCTAGCAACGTATGTTTTCACACTCACGTTGAAGTTGAATGGGCGTCTTTCTACGGACCATGCAGAGCCAGCGTTCTGTCCGAGTGCGGACTAGGACAGTACATGTATGAGAAAGCCCCATTGTGTTCCCTATTGTTATCTCGTAGTGTGCGTTCAGAATCATTTACATCTCTAATAGTAACATATTCATTTCCAAGCGTCATTTTATAACCTTGCTCATTTTTTTGTGACCCTTAACTGGTTACAAAAATAGAGCGGAGTGTGACATCTGGAGATCTCGGTTTCTGAGCCGGTCCTTGTGCCAGGTGCTGCCTGTGTGACATTTTTCATCTGTTCCTGACCTGCTATTTTTATATATGTATACATATCCGGAAGATGAAAAGAACAGGTTTCGATGTAGACATGAATAGACACGGAGTACATAAGATACGTTACTCGAGAGCAAAGTTACTCAACTCAAGGAACCCGGCTGGTATTGGGTGTATACTGTTCAAGTAACAACGTGGAGACAGCCATTTTCTATAGAACATAGGTGCTAGGAAGGAGATGGTATCACTAATACAACTTATACTCTAAAGTATCTATGGGTAACAGAAGCATTATTCATACCGTGTATGAATAATGTACAATGGTAATAAATTATACAACAGATGACTCCCTTTAAGCCACCAGACTTGAAGTCGTAGGTTATCTACACCAAAAAAAAAAAACATGAACTAAATCAAGCTTATCCGATTCAGGGTTTTAGTTAAAGACAGTTGTGCAGGAGCAAATTTTGCCTAGAGATCTGACAGATTCAACAATGTCCCCAAACATACAACCAATGCCATAAAAGGGGTTTCCAATGAATATGGAAAAAACCCTAGGAGCAGAGGTCGCACTAAAATTTTTCCAGAAGGGTAATAATACTCCTCTCACCATTTTTGAGGAGTATTTTTAACCGAGGAGGAGTACGAAATTTTCATTAACATATATATAACTCCTAGGAATATATGTAGTGTTAATAGACGTCTATTAATACAAGGAAAAAGTTACAGCTCCTATTTTCTGTGCTTAAAGGAAACCTACCACTTTAAAATGTAGTTATAACTCTCAAATACCTTGCACCAGCTCAGGGTGAGCTGGTACCGGAGCAGATCTTGTAACCGATGTATGGCTTGTAAAACTGTTTTATTCTTTAGATTTCAACCCCCCTTCGGCACACCATGATACGTTCTCGGTGCACCATGCGCACGACCGTGCGTGCGCCTGAATAGGAAGTGCTGGAGAGCCGGTGAAGTCACCAAGCTCTCGGGCACACTCACCCCTGCGCAACTTCGTATGCAAAGCCGGCTGATGTTGCGCCGGCATGAGTGTGTCCGAGAGCTCTGTGACTTCACCGGCCTACCCCTTCGCTCGGTTTCACCCCCGCCCCTCACTCGGCTCCTCCATCCCTCACAGTCTTTCGGCGCCCGCTGGGAGAGACTCTGACAGTGAGCACAAAGTCCCTCCCCATCATGCTTACAGCCACTCAGCGATGCGATCCTGCAAAGGATATTTTCCTCTTTTGCAGGATCGCAGCCAGCAGCCCACATATAAGCTTGGTGATTTTATGGGGGAGTAAATCAGCCTATACATGA
Source organism: Engystomops pustulosus (assembly GCF_040894005.1). NCBI lineage: Eukaryota > Metazoa > Chordata > Amphibia > Anura > Leptodactylidae > Engystomops > Engystomops pustulosus. The sequence continues at coordinate 59,966,831 of NC_092421.1, read as the reverse complement.
CGCTTTTAGAGGCGATATTACGACCTCTGCCTAGGAGCTTTATGAATCATAAGAGATGTGTTTGGCTACAGTAACAGCTTTCATATTTAAAAAGTAGGTTCATATTTGGCTTAGTCATGGTCCATTACACACGTTTTCAACATACGTTGCTCAATCCATCTTCACCAAGACTCGCATGAGATCTGAGAAATGAAGTTGAAGCACCTGACCAGTGGCCAACTATGGACAGATGTGGCGTCATGTTTGGGAAAAAACAGCCATGTACTTTCTAATCTTGGATAAACCGTCAACACGAAACATTGTACATGTACAAGGGCTAAAACACACAACCATGCTCGGTCCATAAATCCTAAACAAAGTTGATGCTTGAAGTTCCATCCCAGGAGCAAATCGGGCCATTACGTGGTGGAGGATTCACAGACTGAACATTCCTGTCTGCTTCTAGCCTAATGTTGTATGAAGAGATCTTAGGGGCGGAGACCACTCTATATACGGCGGGTGTCTGCTATGTGGTTCAGCAGACACCCACCGTTAGCAACCCACGACCGTTGCTGGGATCAAGCATGTGCTACTAGAAGAAATAAAAGTAGTTGTAGCTCAGAGCTGTGAACATCTGACACAAATCTGATTATTTTCTCTGACTCTTAACATACAACTGGATACTAGGCCGTGGGCATCTGGCCAAAATCTGCAAGAAAATCTGCTGTGATTCACTGCAGATTTTCATAAGGATTATGGCACGGCTGGGGAACGGAAAATGTTTACCTCTAACAGAAAATTCTGACTTGTTAGAAGAATGTAATGACAATAAGCTTTAGAGAAAATGTCAGCAATCTATGGTAAAAACATGCTACAAAGTGTTCCATTTTTTTGCAGTGCCTCCGCAGGGGAAATTAAACATTACACCCTGCCAATTGAAATCAATGATTCATCTCAGTAATGCATTATATGCCAGGTCCTTTCCCTATATGCCAGTACATGAGGTTCCATAAGATTGAGAACATCACTATCCCATACAAGATGCAAATAGAGAGTGGTGTTACCTTTCAAAGGTTCATGGTCAGTCCTTATCATATCCATTAAGGAATTCTCCAGAGAGTGCAAGTTGAAAGACTCATAGGGTCTGTTCCGGTCCTGGAAGATAAAGAGTGAATAATATTTGTAAATCCATGGTGAAGATACAAAGTCAAAGACTTCTCAGTTTATGGTAAACTTGTCCCACTTAGTACAGGCAGTCCCTGTGTTACGTACAAGATAGGTTCTGTAGGTTTGTTCTTAAGTGAAGTTTTTATGGAAGTTGGAACTGTATAGTTTATAAATTGTAACCCCAGACAGAATTTTTTTGGTCTCTGTGACAAATGGATTTTAAAAAAGTTGGATTTTCATAAAAACCAGGATTAACAATACATCTCAATTACAGGCACCTGTGCTAACTGTTACAGCTGTCTATTGTACCCGAAGGTTAAAGTGCAGCAAATTACCAACATCCAGAGGTCCCTTTGTAACTAGGGATCGTCTGTAAGTCGGGTGTTCCACCTGTACACAGCATACAGAGGCATGGTGGTAGAGGGGTGGTGTGCGAGACAGACAGGGGTGTCCCCCTCAACAACGCCCAGGATTTTAAATAAAAACAATGAATTAATCTTGGATATAAAGAAATCTGTAGGAAAGCCCAGACCCAAGTGGTGTAAGGGAGGGGTATAGTGGAGGAAGGCTCCCAAAGGTCGTCCCAAAACGGAGGTCGGGACCAACCATAGTGCGAACCCCAAAGCTTTCTCTAATGTAAGGACTACAGTCCTGTGGCCATATCAAGGATCTTCAGAAGAGAACATTTTCGGTAAATACAATATATTTTTAATATAAAAATTTGTTGAACATGAAATACTTGCATCCTACAAACACATAGGAAGCCGTATTCGGCTTCTAAAACCGGAACCCCCGAAACGGCAGGATGCATTTAATAAGTACAGGTTATTCATGAAATCACCATCTGTATTCAAAAGAAGTCAATTTTCCTGTAAAATGATCATTATTTTCCCTTTAGGATATGTAAAAGCCTATACATTGTGCCATTGACGGGAAAGGGCTGAAATCATTGTTTTTCACCCGATTATTCCAGGGCTTCGTGACCTTTAAGAGCGCACAGTTACTATTTCATCTGCATCACTCAGTAAAGTTCAACACCTCCTTAACGCGTGATCTTAGCCCATTCACCGCAGGACGCGGCCAATGGCGAGTAAACAGATCACTTACTAATTACAACTATGACACAGGCGCCAACCTTTTCACAAATGGGGAACGCGTCACTTGTAGCAGACGGGAACCAAAGAACACGTACAAGAAAGCGTCCTGCCATCATTATTGATTTCCAGGGATCATAAACTAATTATTTACAGCTAATTGAAGAAGGAAAACTAATTGCATATACGAATTACAGATTTCTAATATTCCCTACAAAATTACCTACGCACGGACTCCTAAATACTTTTTTTTACAAAGCCATTCAAATCAAGCTGTGCTATAATAAAGTAAAGATAAATAAAGCAAATAAAGTTGACCGGGAAATGCAAAATTATATTTTTAAATGCCATTTTGAAAAAAAAAATAAGGTATTTATTTGATACATATTTATCCGTCTCTAGCTTTCAAGAAAAACTTTTAGGGATAGTGAAGTCTGTTCACGGCTGCCTCCATTCATTGGCTGAGCATGCACTTCCTGTGTGTCGGGAGACAACAGGAAGTAGAGTGTATCGTGGTCAGCAGATTGTGAAAGGGAGTGTAAAGGTCCCACATTCCTTGCTGTAACAAGTATAATATTCATCCCTCCAGAAACCCCCACTTCAATGGATTTTTAAGATAATTTAAGTTGACCAAGCTTACCTGTAGGCTTATTGGTGAACTATGTTAGGATCTTTTTTAGCACCTCTGCCTAACACAACCAGGCTAAAAGGTGTCCTATAGAGATGTTTGGCTTATCCCCCATATAAACAGAGTTCAATAGTTATGATTGGCGTTTGCCAGGGTGTCCTAAATTATACCCCAGATAAACAGGGTTCTATGCATATACGGTAATTGGTGTACACCCAGATGTCCATATCCCAGATAAAAGGGGTCCTTTGGATTCGGTTGGAGTATGCCAAGGTTTCTCCATAGGACCCCATTTACCTATATACAAGTCAGGACACCTGGGTCTACACTTAATGTATCCAATGGACCCTATTTATCTGAGTATAAGTAAGGACACCTGAGAATATATCAAACATTACATAGGATCCCATTAACTTTGGTGTATGCCAAAATGCCCAGATACACAATACCCAGGGCAAATAGGGTCGTATATACACATTTAGTGTAACCCATGTGTTTGGACTTGGCAGCACCTGGTACATGTCTTTTATGAGAACCTACACTACCAATAAAGGAACCATATAAATAGAGTATAAACCCAAGGACTTATATACAGTGTATAATTATATACAGTAGGACCAGTTTTCCAGGATCTATGACTTTGCCTCAACCCAGTTCCTGGGATACTTGCATTACCAACATTTTTTACACCAGGAAAAACGAGTTTATACGGCGAGATCAGATAAGAAAAGAATTATATGAGAGCGCCAACAAATGAATATCTGCAGCTGCTAATAAAAAGTTCTCAGAAATGCAAAGTGCAGACATAATTGCCCTCAGATGATTGAATCACAGACAAGTTTCATCTTCACATCTATACAATTTCACACAATTTTTTGCCCCACATTTGGGACCATGAGAATTTCATCGTTAATCAAGGTTATGCATAAACTGGAGAGGCTCCATTCTGAATATATAAATATATCACAGCCCAGACATTCATCCAGAGAGCACTTGATAAATCTGCACCGCTGATTGGAAAATTTTCGATTCGGTCTACATAGAATGAAACATAACCAGGGTTTTCCCAAAATTATTGTAATCATGAAACCTTATAAATAGCAGCACAAGTTATAGGGCAAGAGGTAAATCGACTTCCATAAGTTTATCTTACAAATAGCTGGAAGGAGAAATAATTAACCGTATCATTTCACTTCCCTGTTTCCACTTCTCAATCACTCGGTCTTCAATCCGTCTCCTGGGTCCCTTGTTGTGGTCACGACATACGCAACTGACCCCTGACGCTAGTCAAAGGACATCTACAACCACATTTAGGGCTGGTAGACTGTCACCAATTGCATACTTGTTACCTTAGGGGTTAGGTGGGAGTCCTCCTGCCATGTTCCAAAATGTCTGCTACACCAAAATAACTTTAACTTTATGCAAATGAGTCATAGGCACTCACCCCTCCGGTAGCTACGCTCCTCCTGGCTCTGTAGGAGGATAAAATATGCACACTCCCTCATAGATATTCCACTACGACGCCGGCCGCAAACGCTCCATCTCGGAGCTGGCCAGCCGGAAGTGCGGCTGCGAAAGAGATACAGACGTGATTTCGTCCACGCAATTTCGTGTGCAATTTTGTGATTTTGTGTGCATATATTATCTTCCAAGGAGCCAGGAGGCTAGTGGAGGGGTGAGCGCCTCCGGCTCATTTGTATAAAGCCATAAAGTTTTGGTGTACCAGACGTGCCGGAACGGGGTAGGACTCCGCCACTTAATCCCTAAGGTAATGAGCATGCATTTGGTGACAGTCTACAACCCCTAAATGTGGTGGTAGATGTTCTTTAAAGAGACTCCACCATCAGCTATTACACCACTAAATAAACAGCATTCTCAAGCAGGGTATGAAATATCATTTTTTCAGCATTGCCTTCTCTTTATGCCAAAATTCACCCGTAAAAAAAAAAATTTGCAAATAAGCTGAAGAGCTACTTTTTTCAGTTCATTCACCCCTATCTTTGGTCATACAGAACCAAATACCATTGTTCTCCAATGTACTCCTGAGCAACAAGGGGAATCTGCAAGATACTCTGCCTATACCGAAACAAAAAAAAAAAAAAAAAAACAGAACCAATATTCCACTGTCTAACTTTTTATTATCCCCCCACCCCCAAGTACAATACTTGGCAACAATGAACCTAAAAAGGTTTAAGAAAAACACGTACACGTAATCCATCTGTTCTACACGGATTAACGAGTCAGGGCTCAGGAGTTTGTAAGCCAATTTTCCAACTCCTTTTCCTTTTTACGAATTCAGTTCCAGTTTTTTAATGAATGGAACAAGTATAATAATTAGTAATGACAAATTTACTATATCTATCTAGAGTTTAAGTTGGTACATTTCTACCAACAATCAAAACTGGGACCAGTATTACCGCTTTTGGCCATCAGTGGCCCCTCCCAATTACTAATATAAGCTCAGCTCAGTTGAGTGTGGAAGTGTTTGACCCAAGATGGGCTTTGCCAGATACCTCTTCTGGTTATGTATCCAGGTGGAACAAAGAATGAAGTCTGATAAGATTCATCATGGGTGATCTCTTACAGACACCTGTATGTGGATTGTAGGAAGGTCTATCTACAAACAAGATGAAACTTGTGTCTTCACTTGAAGGGCTCCTTCACTTTGGATATCATACACATAAGATAGAAAATTTGGCAGGCTTGGCTGATTGTCTTGTGTATATGAAGACCATCCCAAGATCTACCTGTAGAACTTCTACTTGGGACCCATATGTTGTTGTCCAACATAGTCAGCCAGTCCTGCCAAATTTTCTATCTTAGACAACAACATATGGATCGCAAGTAGAAGTTCTTTAGGTGGATCTTGGCATGGTCTTCATACACACAAGACAATCAGCCAGTTCTGCCAAATTTTGCAAGTTGGACAACTGCTCTGTGTGTATGGTGGACCAACAGAAGGAATAGATTTCTTGTGACAAAGCATTCTAACCCAAGATTTCTGAAAATTCTTGAAAATATTAAATAGAAGGATGTGGGGGAAAAATACAGAGAAACGTCAATTGCAGAATATTATTTAAAAAAAAAAATCTCATCTCAACAGATTTAGGCTACATTCACATTGGCGTTGCCCGTCGTACCGTAGCACGGCGGGCACACCGCGGCGCCGGGGAGAGGAACATGGCACATGGCGCCGTATGCTGAGAAAATATAGGACATGTCTTATCTTTTCACGGGATATGGAGCGGTACGGTGCCGCACGTGTGCTGCACCGTACCGCTCCCGTAGGGCGCCGTGTGCCCCCTTGCCATCTGTGGGGGACGTTTATAGGCCGTATATACGTCCCCCATACAGCAGTCTGGTTTGTGAGCCTTAGTTTGTAAGCTAAAACATTGAGTCCATTAAAAGGTAGGTGGACATTGTTGTCCTTGGATAGAGGGGTTATTTTCATATCAAGCTAAAATGAGAACATTTGTAAAAGAGAGAGAAGTCAAATAACCAGAGAGTAATTTAATAGGGAAAATGGAAAATCTTGGCTCGCGGCATGAATAATGGCAGGAGCCCACTAGTTCGGCAGAGATTTCTTATCTGTATAACCCCCATGTACGCCCCTGCCTGCATGTGCTCAGCATCTACCAGACAATCTATAGATCTGAAGGCTAATCAAATAACATGCGGAGGTCAAGCAAACAAGGTTCTCCTTCAGAATAGCAATCAACATCTCAGGACACGATGTCCCATCAGCCACCCATCAGAATAGATTCAGCATCTCTACAGTCAGGCTCGGGACTAAATCAACAATTACACATTTCAGTCACATCCACCATCCTCAACCTTTGAATCCTGTGCAGGTCAATAAACTATTATCTTCTCAGTGTATTGAAGGAAAAAAAGCCATTTGAAGGAGCACTCTTTGGGCCTGAGATGGTAATGCTTGGATAGAGCGACCAGCCACCGCTAAACAAACGTGAAATTAAACTAACGCGGCCTCAGCGACGCATAATGAGGCCTTCTGACAGAATCCAGGTAAACACAGGGACGGTTCGATGTTCCATCATCTTCCCCCATGAGTAAATATTGCTTTAAGATGGCTGCTTTGTCTTTGGAGATTAAAAATCTATCCAAACGTGCCATTTACTAGCAACAAAAAAAATTGTTCAAAAATATACCTTAAAGGGAACCTGTCACCTCAAACCTGGCTACAAAATCCCAATTAGTGCCTTACAGAAGATGGTACAGGTGTTTCTAATGTGCTGTAAAAATGCCTTTCATTAATCCTGATTTATGGATCCAGTCAAGGGGGCAGGAGAGGGCTCGGATCCAGTCAAGGGGGCAGGAGAGCGCTCGGATCCAGTCAAGGGGGCAGGAGAGCGCTCGGATCCAGTCAAGGGGGCAGGAGAGCGCTCGGATCCAGTCAAGGGGGCAGGAGAGCGCTCGGATCCAGTCAAGGGGGCAGGAGAGCGCTCGGATCCAGTCAAGGGGGCAGGAGAGCGCTCGGATCCAGTCAAGGGGGCAGGAGAGCGCTCGGATCCAGTCAAGGGGGCAAGAGAGTGCTCTGATCCAGTTAAGGGGACAAGAGAGCGCTCGGATCCAGTCAAGGGGGCAAGAGAGCGCTCGGATCCAGTCAAAATCCAGTCTACGCACAGTTGCAAAGCCTCCAAAACCCAACTCTCCGCACGTCCCTCTGCTCTGCCTCCACCTCTGGGTCACTGTGAGACCGTTTCAAAATCCCTTGCATGCACGGTGCACCTGTTATTTCAGGGCAGGCCTGCTCATCCCAGGTACAACACCCGTGTGAAAAAGGGCTACCTGGCTGCGCTCCGATATTACTGGCGCATGAGATTGACAAAGGCTCTGAAGGACTTTGTGAAAACATCACAGCTGTAATAATTCTGAACTAGTTTATCAGAATAAATCATCACAAACTAGGAATCATATGGACGGGAGGTCGGATCCCTAGACTGAAACGCACAAACCTAAAGGAAGAGCTAACCGTACAACTGGTACTAGATTGGCCTCAGCAGCCACTAGTCCAGTAGTAGCCTTTAATGGGGCGCTGGTATATATTTTTCTGCCAGGTTAATGCTAAGTGGGAGAGGGTCTCATGTACGATATGTGAACGGAGAGATGGCAGTATATACACATGCTCGTGGATTTAACAATATGAGCAATTAGAGTCACAGTATTACCTTGGACACTTTCACTGCTCTATTCAAATGTCAGACACAGGTTCTCTATAGTTGTGATAAATATAGGGGCCTACTTACATAAGCTCCACTTATATACATCTCACTTCTAACATTTTGGAAGTAGCTCCCAACTCCTAACAGAATTTTGAACTTCCAAAATAAATCCTAGGATTGTAAATTTTAACAAACTTTGGCTTGATAACCGCTTAAAATGTCAAATCCGTAATCAGGGAGAGAATAAGATGCGGTCACATTGCGCTTACGTTGTAAAGTCTATTAGGAAACTTTTTGAAATTAATAGATTTTTCTAATTTCGACATTTGAAGGACATCCACCACCAGTTTAGTGGTGGTAGACTTTTCTTTTATGCATGCTCGTTACCTCTAGAAGATGATACTTCCGATCCTGTGCCTCCATACTACCGAGAAAAGGCGGCTATAAAAATGTGTAAATAAGCCAGAGACTCTCAGGCTCACGTAACCAGAGCGCCTCATGGCTCCTCCAATCCGTAAAGGACATCAGGACGAAGGATTGAAACCAATTACGCAAATGACCTGAGGGGCTCTGGCTCCATTGATGTCAGCTGGGAGCTCCTCAGGGTCATTTGCATAATTTTAAAACCTTGGTTTCTTAAAAACAAGGGCATGAAAAGCTACAAGAACAGCAGATCCTGCCAGAGGCGGCACACATTAATATGTCAGTGGGCTTGGTTAACAATCCTTCATACAGGACGTAGATGTCTTTAATTTATTCAGGCACCCCCCCCCCATCCCCCTCGGTTCATCAATATTCACCCATCCGTCCTCTCGCTCTTGTCAGACAGCAGGATGACTTCACAGGATCTAGTGGGAAACAAGTGCATCATCCATCAGGAGGTAACATGCATGTATTTTAGGCCAGTCTTCCACCGATAAACTGGTAGTAGATGTTCTTTAAATTATATTTTAGACAAGATTTAATCTTAGATATTTTCTATCAATTTCTTTGTGTTGTTAATTATTTCTATTTTTATTTTACCTGCATATGAAATACATAGTAATAACCAAAACAACAAATACAACCACCAAATGGGGAGATGGAGAGTGCTGAGCTCTGTAATACTGTTTATAGAGATTATGGGTGTAGCTCAAGACTGGTATCGGCTTATCGTAGATGGAGAGCTTCTTTCCAAGTGTCCTGTTTGGGGATGGCGATTCTCACGCAAGACCCTGACCCCAAGATGGGGACATCCTGGGGTCAGGAGAATCCCGTTCTCGGGAGATTCAAAGGTTGCAAAGGTGGTTAATGCATTTATTAGCATCTACATATCAGCCAGATATCGAAATACCCGCTTAAAAAAAAAAAAAGAGCCTTCGTTATCCAGGGAAACATTGCCACTCACTACCCAAAGGCTGCGTTTGTCACTACAGTTAATTTAAACAAAATAAGCCCATGAATGCGCCATTTCTGGAAAAACAGACTTGGGAAACCCAATTTATCATCATATTGCAATAAAGTTATATATACGGTGATAAGTGAAAATGAAAATGCTTCAAGTGTTTATTCCACTCCTGTATGAAGCTGACCTTTATGTTAAATATGGGAAGTGAGAAGGAAAGCTGCTAGTCAGGGCACAATGCTATAAATGGAAATAAGGTCATCTCAGATTCCTTGATGAGAGTCTTTTCAGACTGGGTCAGGGCCAGACTAGTTACTCATCCAATAATAGTGCTTATATCATTCACCAGAGACTAAGTAGTGTATCCTCATATACATACTAACTGATATTGGAATTTAGGGGCAGGTACAGAATACATAGACCCTTGTCTAAATAATCTATGAATAAGAAGTCTTCCAGAGAGTAACAGGATGATACTATAGTAGCAGTAGACCTCTCTACTAGAGATGAGCGAACATACTCGTCCGAGCTTGATGCTCGTTCGAGCATTAGCGTACTCGAAACTGCTCGTTGCTCGGACGATTACTTCACCCGCTCGAGAAAATGGCAGCTCCCGCCGTTTTGCTTTTTGGCGGCCAGAAACAGAGCCGATCACAAGCCAGGAGACTCTGCACTCCACCCAGCATAACGTGGTACCCTTACACGTCGATAGCAGTGGTTGGCTGGCCAGATCAGGTGACCCTGGGATAGACTAGCCGCTGCCCGCGCTGCTCGGATCATTCTCTGTCTGGATGCCGCTAGGGAGAGAGCTGCTGCTGGTCAGGGTTAGCGTTAGGGTGTTCTATTAGCTTACTGTTAGGCAGGAGTGATTCTACAAGAACCCAACAGCCCTTCTTAGGGCTACAATAACATTATACTTTTTTTTTTTTTTGTTTGCTTGTGGCTGGGCTTGCTGGCACTAGTGGTGCAGCTAGTACCATATTGTGAGGAATTTGCAGGGGGACTTGCTACCGTTGTGTTTAGCTCTTAGTGACGCACATATCCACCTCAAACACCAAAGTGGGAAAATTTATTAGGGGTTTGATTTCAATTAGGCACAGTCTGCCAGTTTCTTTTTATTTTACGTTTATTTTTTCACAACTCAGCGTCATCTCATCAGTGTGCTTTCATACTTGGCTAGAAAATAGCCATAGGAGAATCCAAACGGCTTACTTACGCCTACAATAGCGTTATATATATTTTATTTCTGGTTGATCTGCTGGTGGCTGTCCTTGCCTCAGTGCATATACTAGCCAATTGTGAGGAATTTGGAGTGAGACTTGCGACCGCTGTGTTTAGCGCTTAGTGACGCACATATCCATCGCAGAGACCGAAGTGGGATAATTTATTAGGGGTTGGAATTCAATTAGGCACAGTCTGGCAGTTTCTTTTTATTTTACGTTTATTTTTTCATAACTCAGCGTCATCTCATCTGGCATAGCAGTGTGCTTTCATACTTGGCTAGAAAATAGCCATAGCAATAGGATAGCATTGTTTGGTTTTAAAAACTAATAAACACAAAAAAACACAAAAAAAAGTTAAAAAAAAAAAATTAAAGTTATATAACTTTCATTTTCAAAATGTTTAACCCGAGGGCTAGGGGTAGAGGACGAGGACGAGGGTGGGGACGTGGGCGTCCATCTACTGCAGGGGTCAGAGGCCGTGGTCCTGGGTGGGGTGAGACACCACCTGCTGATGAGGGAGCAGGGGAACGCCGCAGAGCTACACTCCCTAGGTTCATCATGTCTCAAGTTACTGGGACTCGTGGTAGAGCACTGTTGAGGCCAGAACAGTGCGAACAGGTGATGTCGTGGATTGCCGACAATGCTTCGAGCAATTTGTCCACCAGTCAGTCTTCCACGCAGTCCACCCATGTCACCGAAATCGGCACTCCTCCAGCTCCTGCACCTCAGCCTCCTCCCCCCCAGTCTGCCCCCTCCCAGGAAAATTTGGCATTTGAACCGGCATACTCTGAGGAACTGTTTTCTGGACCCTTCCCACAGTCACAAACCACTTGTCCGGTTGCTGCTGAGCAATTTTCCGATGCCCAGGTTTTCCACCAGTCGCAGTCTGTGGGTGATGATGACCTTCTTGACGTAGTGGAAGAAGTGTGTAAAGAGGTGTCCGACGATGAGGAGACACGGTTGTCAGACAGTGGTGAAGTTGTTGTCAGGGCAGAAAGTCCGAGGGGGGAGCAGACTGAGGGATCGGAGGATGATGAGGTGACAGACCCAAGCTGGGTTGAGAGGCCGGGTGAACACAGTGCTTCTGAGACGGAGGAGAGTCCTATAGCAGAACAGGTTGGAAGAGGCAGTGGTGGGGCCAGACGGAGAGGCAGGGCCAGAGCAGGTGCATCAGCGCCAAATGTGTCACGTAGTGAAGCTCCCGTGGCGAGGGCTCCCGCGGCGAGGGCTAGATTTTCAGAAGTCTGGAGGTTCTTTAAGGAAACACCGGATGACCGACGGACTGTGGTGTGCAACCTTTGCCAAACCAGGATCAGCAGGGGTTCCACCACTACTAGCTTAACTACCACCAGTATGCGCAGGCATATGAATGCTAAACACCCGAATCAGTGGCACCAAGCCCGTTCACCTCCGGCCGTGCACACCACTGCTCCTTCCCCTGTGTCAGCTGATAGTCAGCCCCCTGCCCAGGACCCTGCCACAAAAACCCCATCGTCGCCTCCACAATCCTCCACAGCATCCACCAGCGTTCAGCTCTCCATACCCCAGACGCTGGAGCGGAAAAGAAAATATAGTGCAACCCACCCGCACGCCCAAGCCCTTAATGTCCACATCTCCAGATTGCTTAGCCTGGAGATGCTGCCCTATAGGCTAGTAGAGACCGAGGCCTTTCGCCCCTCGGTATTCGGTCCCCAGCCGCCACTACTTTTCCCGATGTGCCGTCCCAGCCCTGCACCAGCACGTGTCAGACAACATCATCCGTGCCCTGACCAACGCCGTTTCTGACAAGGTCCACCTGACCACGGACACGTGGACGAGTGCTGCCGGGCAGGGCCACTATATATTGCTGACGGCACATTGGGTTAACTTGGTGGAGGCTGGGACCGAGTCTGACCCTGGGGCTGGTCATATACTGCCGACGCCGAGGATTGCGGGGCCTACCTCGGTCCAGGTCTCAAAGGCCTACTATGCCTCCTCCTCCTCCCACCCCTCCTCCACCTCCTCCTCCGAACTACCATCCGTGGGCATGGCGCCATCAGTCGGTAGCTCTAGGCACAGCAGCAGTGCCGTCGCTAAGCGACAGCAGGCGGTGCTCAAACTGCTGAGCCTAGGCGATAAAAGGCACACCGCCCAAGAACTATTACAGGGCATCACGGCGCAGACTGATCTGTGGCTGGCACCGCTGAACCTGAAGCCAGGCATGGTTGTGTGTGACAACGGCCGTAACCTGGTGGCGGCTCTGCAACTCGGCAGACTGACACATGTGCCATGCCTGGCCCATGTGTTAAATCTGATAGTTCAGCGTTTCCCCAAGACATACCCCAATCTGTCAGATTTGCTCACGAAGGTGCGCCGCATCTGTGCGCATTTCAGGAAGTCCAGCACAGATGCTGCCACTCTCAGGGCAGTGCAGCGCCGCCTCCAACTGCCCGCTCACCGACTGTTGTGCGACGTGCCCACGAGGTGGAATTCAACATTAACCATGTTATCCAGAGTTTACCAGCAGCGCAGAGCAATTGTAGACTGCCAGATGTCAACTTGCACCAGAACTGGTAGTCAGGTCAGTCAGCTTCCTCAAGTCTACAATGAGGAGTGGACGTGGATGTCTGATATCTGTCAGGTGCTGAGTAACTTTGAGGAGTCAACACAGATGGTCAGTGGCGATGCCGCCATCATCAGCCTCACCATCCCGCTGCTTGGCCTGTTGAAAAACTCTCTGATCAGCATGAAGTCGGAAGCTTTGCGCTCGTCACAAGAGACGGGGGAAGAAGATTCCCTTGTTGATAGCCAAAGCACCCTCAGGTCTGTTTCTCAGCGCATATCGGAGGAGGTGGAGGAGGATGAGGAGGAAGAGGAGGAGAATGTTGGCGAGACACAAGAGGGGACCATTGTTCAGTCCTTCACTGTTCAGCGTGTATGGGCAGAAGAAGAGGAGGAAATGGACAGTCAGGCCAGTGAGGGGAGTGAATTCTTGCGCGTTGGGACTCTGGCGCATATGGCAGATTTCATGCTAGGCTGCCTATCCCGTGACCCTCGCGTTCAAAGAATTTATTCCAGCTCCGATTACTGGGTATTCACTCTCCTGGACCCACGGTACAAGCAAAATCTTTCCACTCTCATCCCTGGAGAGGAAAGGAGTGTGAGAATGCATGAATACCAGCAGGCCCTGGTGCACAAGCTGAAACAGTATTTCCCTTCTGACAGCGCTAGCGGCAGAGTGCGTAGTTCTGCGGGACAAGTAGCGAGGGAGAGTAGGCGAGCAGGCAGCTTGTCCAGCACTGGCAAGGGTACGCTTTACAAGGCTTTTGCCAGCTTTATGTCACCCCAGCAAGACACTGTCACCTGTCCCCAGTCTCGGCAGAGTAGGGCTGATCTTTACAGAAAGATGGTGAGGGAGTACGTAGCTGACCATACCATCGTCCTAAATGATCACACAGCTCCCTACAACTACTGGGTTTCAAAGCTGGACATGTGGCACGAACTGGCGCTGTACGCCTTGGAGGTTCTTGCCTGCCCTGCCGCTAGCGTCTTGTCCGAGCGGGTTTTCAGTGCAGCTGGTGGCATCATCACCGATAAGCGTACACGCCTGTCGACTGACAGCGCTGACAGGCTGATGCTTATTAAGATGAATAAAGCCTGGATTTCTCATAATTTCCAATCTCCACCAGGTGAAGGAAGCTCAACCTGAATAATTTATGCACTCCTCCTCCTCCTCCTCCTCATTTTCCTCCTTCTCCTCCTCTTTGTACACTAAAGCAGAGGAAACTGGCTATTTTTTGACAGGGCCCACTGGCTCTAGCTATAGTACTTTATGCATGTAATTTTTCTGGAGGGCCACCTACCCGGTCCTCTGTTTGAAACAATTTTTGTGAGTGCCACATACAGGCACTCAATCTATTCAATTTTTCTGGAGGGCCACCTACCTGCTCCTCTGGTTTGAAAACTTTTTTGGACTGCCACATACAGGCACTATCCAAATTAAATTGTCTCCATAGCAGCCTCCACACGTTGTCTCCATTGCTACCTCCAAAAGTCGTCCATATAGCTGCCTCCATACATCGTCCCCTTATCAAACGAGGTGTGTCAGGCAGAAATTTGGGTTGTTTTCATGGATTCCACATCAAAGTTGTTAACTTTGTCGCCACCCTGCTGTGTTATCCACAAAATATACTGGCAAACTTTTATGATTAACCGATATTATTTCAGCGCTTCTTGCGCATCTGTTTACATTCCCCTCACCCGCCATATCCCAAACTTATAAGAACGCTACTACACTTGATCTTATACAAAAGGTTCTTAGAAGTGCTGTTTGGGGAGTAGCCTAGAGACAGGGGCTTGGATTGGCGAAAGCTCGCCTTTAGCGGAGCGCCAGCTCCATCCCAAGATCCAACTAACATAGTTTTAACTGCAGCACCTTTAATCTACTACTAGTTCACTGCCTCCATACATGGTCCCCTTATCAAACGAACTGTGTCAGGCAGAATTTTCAGGTGTTTCACCACATACATAGTGGAACTCGGCGCGTCTGTCGCCGCCATGCTGGAGACCTGCAGTTGCAATCATAGAAGCGCAATATGGATGCCCCATACTGTCGCTCTTAATCATGGAAGTCCTCTCCATTGCTGCCTCCAAATGTCGTCCCCTTATCAAACGAGCTGTGTCAGGCTCATTTTTCGGGTGTTTCACCAGATACGTTATGGAACTTGGTCACTATGTCGCCACCATGCTGTGTTATCGACTAAATATACCGTCAACCTTTTGTTCACAGAGGAAATAATTTCAGCGCTTCTTGCTCACCTCCTTTGGTTCCTCTCTGCCACCCATTGGTTTGAAGCCTGAGTCCATTTAGGGTATGTCGCCATGAGACTCTCTAGCCTGCCACTGCTGCCGCTGCCTCTGCTTGCCGTCCCCTATAGTGTCAGGGTCAATTATTGGATGTTTTAGATGCTATCTAGCTTCATTCTGTCACTCTGTCATGGCCATGCTGTTGCCCATAATTTTGGCATAATGGTGCGTTTAAGCAGCCTCAGAGGCATCCATGCATGCTGCCCCTGCTGTTTCCTGTCCATTTCCGTGGTGTTTCCATCCTTTTCTGAGGTTCCCAGGTGTTTGGCCAAGCTTCCCTGTGCAGAGCCTTGGTCCCCTTGAAAAATGCTCGAGTCTCCCATTGACTTCAATGGGGCTCGTTATTCGAGACGAGCACTCGAGCATCGGGAAAAGTTCGTCTCGAATAACGAGTACCCGAGCATTTTAGTGCTCGCTCATCTCTACTCTCTACCTATGAAGCCCAGCTTTATGTAGAAATGTAGATGATGGGAAAAGAAGAGTTGACTTCTAGTAAGGGGACACTCACCAGTGAGATGTAGATGTGCATTGCTTCTTGACAAATCTCTGTAGACTAAACCTTCAGATGACAGCTACTGGGAGAATACAACACCCATAAAGTGCATCTACAAGTTACTAAAACAGCAGCCCAAGTAAAAATAGCATATGTAGGACACTTTGTAAGCGTTCAATGAATATCTATCCGGATTCCTAGTAACTGGTAATCTTCAGTTTTATTTTACATGCAAATCTGGTGCAAGTGTCCGTTCATCCTCTTTCTTCTCAACCTAGAACTAGCCCTTCACACAACATCTGACATCAATACAAGAAAGGTGTAGAAAGCTAGAAATGTTACATCCAGGGGTTGTGAACATACAGCTCCTTGTGAAAAAAATTCTGTTTGGCGCCCAAAAACTTGTAAAATTACTATTTCTATTATTTTATTTAAAAAAATGTGCAAAAGCCCAGTAAAAACACTTTAAAACATATCAACATATAACAATTTTGGACATGTGTTTCGTGGCTCGTACCAAGCACGTCATCAGTCCAAAGTAGGTATTGGTTTGATGACGCGCTTGGTACGAGCAACGAAACGCATCTCCACATTTTTATATGTTTTGAAAGGGTTTTTACTGTGCATTTGCACATTTTTTTATAAAATAAAAATAGTAATTTTACACATTTTTGGGCACCAAACGGAAATTATTTCACAGGGAGCTATACACTCACCTGCCACTTTATTAGGTACACTTGTCCAACTGCTCGTTAACACTTAATTTCTAATCAGCCAATCACATCGCGGCAACTCAGTGCATTTAGGCATGTAGACATGGTCAAGACAATCTCCTGCAGTTCAAACCGAGCATCAGTATGGGGAAGAAAGGTGATTTGAGGCCTTTGAACGTGGCATGGTTGTTGGTGCCACAAGCGCTGGTCTAAGTATTTCAGAAACTGCTGATCTACTGGGATTTTCACGCACAACCATCTCTAGGGTTTACAGAGAATGGTCCGAAAAAGAAAAAACAACCAGCGAGCGGCAGTTCTGTAGGCGGAAATGCCTTGTTGATGCCAGAGGTCAGAGGAGAATGGGCAGACTGGTTCGAGCTGATAGAAAGGCAACAGTGACTCAAATCGCCACCCGTTACAACCAAGGTAGGCAGAAGAGCATCTCTGAACGCACAGTACGTCAAACTTTGAGGCAGATGGGCTACAGCAGCAGAAGACCACACCGGGTGCCAATCCTTTCAGAACAGGAAACTGAGGCTACAATTTGCACAAGCTCATCGAAATTGGACAGTAGAATATTGGAAAAACGTTGCCTGGTCTGATGAGTCTCAATTTCTGCTGCGACATTCGGATGGTAGGGTCAGAATTTGGCGTCAACAACATGAAAGCATGGATCCATCCTGCCTTGTATCAACGGTTCAGGCTGGTGGTGGTGGTGTCATGGTGTGGGGAATATTTTCTTGGCACTCTTTGGGCCCCTTGGTACCAATTGAGCATCGTTGCAACACCACAGCCTACCTGAGTATTGTTGCTGACCATGTCCATCCCTTTATGACCACAATGTACCCAACATCTGATGGCTACTTTCAGCAGGATAATGCGCCATGTCATAAAGCTGGAATCATCTCAGACTGGTTTCTTGAACATGACAATGAGTTCACTGTACTCAAATGGCCTCCACAGTCACCAGATCTCAATCCAATAGAGCATCTTTGGATTTTTGTGTGATGCCATCATGTCAATATGGACCAAAATCTCTGAGGAATGCTTCCAGCACCTTGTTGAATCTATGACACGAAGAATTGAGGCAGTTCTGAAGGCAAAAGGGGGTCCAACCCGTTACTAGCATGGTGTACCTAATAAAGTGGCCGGTGAGTGTATGCTCAAAACCCCTGGATGTACTAGACCCACTAAACCTTTAGGACAGTGGTATTACCGAGGGCTGCCCCGTGGATAATAATAATCCTTTATTTATATAGCGCACACAGATTACGCAGCGCTGCACAAAGCATGCCAAATTGGTCCATGTCCCCAATGGGGCTCACAATCTAAACAACCTAACAGTATGTTTTGGAGTGTGGAGCAAACTGGAGTACCCGGAGAGAACATACAAACTCCTTGCAGGTGTTGGCCTGGGTGGGATTCTAACCCAGGACCCCAGTGAATCACCATCAAAAAGTCATTTGCTCACCTTTCGAGGCTGTGTATTAGTCACAACCAACTATCACTGTAAAGAATAATCTAACAACCTGAAATTTGCGCTTTCCTTCCTTTGTTTTCTTTCCTTTGTATTTCCAAGATAGAAATGGTGCATCAGTAAGCACAGCCTCATCCCACGAAAGAATTTCTGCAGATCACTGGGGGGGGGGCAGCAAAGATAAATCTGGAAAGTTTCTCAAGTAGCCTAGACAGTTCTTGTTGGGTAACTTGGGCACTTGTATCGGAAGAGTTTCCATAATAAAACTACAACAAATGCTGATCTTTTCGAGTGAAAAGCAATAATCACATTGGCCACTTCTAGACAGAATCTGAAGCCACCGACACTATAAAATGTGTCCCCACTTCCATCTGTTTGAGGTGCAGCAAGACTTAAGTGTCCATTAAAAGAAATCTGATGTATGAAGCAGTTTTCCGCCAGACGTTATGAGATTGTACTTGAGGAGGCCAAGTCCTCTACTTGAAAGGCAGCACTACTGCAAAGATGAAGCTTTTAAAAAGCTTTTAAGTCATTGTGAAGTAAAGAGATCAAAAGTATTACTGGCATTAGCCAAGTGCTTGAGAGAATATGCACAAACACTTGGTACGCATGAGCTTGCAATCTATAAAGGAAAACAGAAGAAACAGCAAATGTAAAAGGCATACAATAATACCGACCATTTATAATAGAGTTTCCCCATTAGAGGCATTTTCTGCTTCTATAGCATTTACATGGGAGTTGAAGGAAAAGTTATAATTACCTCTTCTTTGTGCGTATGTTAGCCCCCATTGGGACAGTCTACTACTCCTGGGCCGTTTGTGAATATATCATTGTGCATATGATGTTCTGGCTCCAGCAGTCACCATTGACACATCACATGCCCAATGAATGATGTCATCAAGGACCGTATGTAGTAAGTAAGAGAGCATGTACAAACATACGTCCTCCGTTTGGAATTTGCACCTCCGAGAGATTTATGGGATACACCACCGGTATGTCATCACTGGTGAGGGTGAGAAAAACCTTCAAGAAAAATGTCAGAATCCATATCGAAGGGGTTTTCAAAAAAATCTGGGTTGGCTTCATTACTGCCAAGCTAATGTATGCGGAAGGTTTACAATAAATAAAATGAAATGCGAGAAATATTCTCCTTCACTTAAACCAAGATATCCACGTAAGGACAAGATCATTCTCAATATCCACTTGAAGGTCTTTGGAAATAGGTTTAACCTTTCATCTTCTCTTTCGAGATTTACACATGCAAGTCATTCAAGCGTCCAAAATCCCAGCCTCTGAGAAGGAGTGGGATGTAGAAGTTAAAGTATGGGCACAACTTCTTTGTCGCTGGTCTACGTGACCAAAGGGGGATCCAGCACCATCTGCTCAGAACAGTGGTTTCTATTACCTTGTCCAGGTCAAACTCTATGGATGGAGCCCAGTTCACTAGAATGGGTAAAATTTTTCTATAAAAATAATATTTTCTGCTCTAAAGAGGGACGGTTGAAGTACAGGTCGACTGAAAGGCTTAGCATGAAAAAAAATTTTTGCAAAGGATAACACACACAAAAAAAAAAAAAACGCCGTATTTTGTGGCAGAAACTTTACAATTTCCCAATAGAAATGAAAGGATACGTTCTGTCAAATTCCCCGGCGAGCACAACACATAAAAGCTAAAAGCTTCCTCTGCTGACACAAACAAAAGATTTCAGCTGAAAAGGTTTACTCACCCAGACACAATGAGAGCGGATAAATAGTGCTCCTCCCGAAACGCCGGCTAGAATTATCCTGGTCAACATAGTGACACAATAAAGAAATACTGTGAACCCGCTGGGGTTCCGTATCTGGGAATATTGGGCTCGGACCAAAATGACAACCACAATTTGATTACGTTTTTAAGAGGTAAACTGGGATGCAGAAGAATTTTCATAGGTAATTTCTTTATTATTATTAATTATTGGGGGGGGGGGGGGAATAATACAAATGTCCTTAATTCTTCAACACATTTCACAGCATTGTAAAACTGGTCGATATTCAGGAGGATTAATGTTTGATGACAGGGGGTTCTGATCAAGTATCTCTTGGCAAGTCCCCGTATTGCCAACGTCTAGCAGCCGCTATCCATTGAGCCATGCAACCTATGGAGCAAAGGATTTGACAGCTATGGGTCTGTAATATAGGACAGATAAGGGGACTTGTGGTCCGGGCAGTTGAACCACCTCATCCCTCACTTAAAGGGCTTGTACCTTGTTTGCATGTCATCCCCTATCCATAGGCTAATCAGAGAAGATCAGACTGCTGATCACGATATTGAAACCCATATCGGGTCCGAACATAGCGTGGGAATGTCAGAAATTGCTGAGTGCAGTGCTCGGCTGTCTCCAGTGAATGGAAGTGCTAGAGATAGCCAAGCACTATGTCCATAGAGTATAGAATGCCGCTCTATTAATTCGTAACAAGGGGACCCTCAGATGTCCAGATTAATGGGGTTCCGCTCTTGAGATTGGTGGGAATCCCAGCCGATAGACCCTCAACGATCACCTGTTATCCCTTATTCTGTGGATAGGTGAAAACTTAAAAAAAAAAAAAACACAGTACAACCCATTTAATGTCATCCATCATCAAGGGCATGCTCACATAGAGTTATTATTGGGTTTTTTATTTAAGAGGTGGTCCTGAGACAGACCTCGGTATCAAAATCTTCTCCAAAATATACCTCTAAACCACCTCTTTTAGGTATCAAATATCAGTCATCCATTGTTCCTTAAAGGGAACCTGTCACCACATTTGCACATATACAGCCAATGACAGGTTCCAAAAGAGCTCTATTAACTGTCTGACACCCTTCTTTGAGCTAAAAATTGTTCGCTTACATCCACATAAATTACCTTTTATCTTATATTCCTTGGCATCAGAGGGGGTTTGTCCTGTTCATCCGGCCCCTCCCATCTTATACTCCCCATGCCTCCTCACTGGTCACAGATCATGTCATGTGATCACAGTGACATCATCTCAGGTATTTCAGCCTCTTATAGCAAACTGTACCCCATGCATGTATCTGATCACATGAAGACAAAACAGCCTCCATACACTTCTACTACCCTCCATCCTTCATGGAGGCCGCTGTGATTTCATCACATACATGGTGTACAGTTTGCTATTCTGCGATGATGTCACTGATGTCACATGTCATGAATGTAATACAAGGCTTCGTGTAAAAAAAATGTACACAATATTTCCCATCTGTACATAGAGCATTATATGTCTGTAGTTTAATATTAGCAGATGGACCCCCAGTACAAGGAGGCAGGGCAGTGATTTGAAGTGACACAGAGCTGTCAGTCACAATAATGGGGCGTGTCTCACTGCCAGCCCGGGAGAGAGAAGAGTCACAGATACCAGAGATGAGTCACAAAAGCTAATTTGCACATCAGAAAAATTACTAAGGTATAGTGTCTCACTGGCAGCTAGTTTTAGGTGATATGGGGAGGACTTGTAACCCTTTATCAGCAGGCATTGTTAGTCAGGGGAGGGGGGGCAAAATCTGGTGACAGGTCCTCTTTAAAGCTGCATCTAATGTACTCCGAAAGTTGCCTGGAATGTAACAGAGAAGAAGTTCTGAAAGTATCTATGTCTATGCGAGTCTCCAAAGACAATTGGTAAAAGCATAAATTATGGATGGAGAACCTGACGGTGGAAGAATTTACATCTACTGACAAGATCAGCTTACAGACTCCTCTCCATCGACACTCAATTTGGTTAAATAGATATCTACTGTAGAGGAAGCCACACATTGCAGTAGAACAATATGAAGTTTATTTAGGATGAGGAGGATCTGCAGCATTTAATCGGGTCCTAATTAAAGATCTAAAATGCCCCCAAGAAAACACAAATCCCCAGATTTAAAAACTTTTTGGATCTTTGGGATGGGTCATCTTTATTAGATCTGTGCAGTTCAAAGACCTAGATCAATAATGATCAGCTATTCCATGGGAGATGCATTCACTGTGTAGTGGCCATAATGAAATAATACAGACAAGTTGTAGTACCATGGCACAACCACTACAATGTGAATGGAGCTTCTCTGCACAATCTGCGGCCGCATGTGCAAGAAAATCTGCAAGCGTTTCACGTAGGTTCATCACCGATTTTCATCATCCATAGGCGGGGATTGTGCATGTGATGAGCGTCTGCAGCAGTAGCTTTCATCCTATATATAATGTAGTCTTAGAGGGGGTCAGAATGATGGATTCATTACTATCAAAACACAATTAGCCTCTTACATTGTAGCAATAAATTAGCAGATGCTTTAAAAAAAATAATACTTAAAAAAAAAAATACATATTCTATTCTTTGCCCGTTATATTTCCCCAAAATCCCAAAGCAAATAAATCTCCAGAAATTCACTTACAATAAAGAGTCATTAAAAATAGAATCAAAAAGAGAAAAGAAAAAAAAAACCTCTTCCTCATCTACATCAAACAGCATTTATTTTCCCTTCTTGGCTCTCGCTGCCGCTACAAATTTAGGCTTTGTTTGCCAGAAAAAATATCTTCTAACCTCATTTATTTATACGTCTAGTGCCAAGATTTGCAGGAACATGGCTGTGCATTAAATATTCAAAGTAGTGTGTTTATGACCTAGTTGCTAGTTTGCCGAGATAGTCGGCTAGACTAAACATCTCCGTTTGTAGCGGTTACACTAGAAACATGACAAAAGATGCAAGGAAGGACGGGAGCAAAAATCGGATGCGAAGGCTGCAGGGTTAAATGTGCACCTGAGCCCCAAACAAGATGCGTTTTTTCATGGCGTAATTCTAGAATTTATTGAACTTCTAGATTCCCCTTCAGAATAGGGGAGAAATTGGGATCAGTATTAGCACACCTGGCATCAGATTTTGTGTACTACAAGTCAGACCAAGTAAAATTAAATAAAAGTTTAAAAAGCAATAACAGCTACAACCTTAGGCTACATTCACACTGCCGTTGCCCGCCCGTACCGTACCGTAGCGGGCAACGGCAGTGTACGGGGAGAGGAGGAGGAGGTGAGCGCAGCTCACCCCCGCCCCTCTCCATAGCAACCTATAGCGCATGGCCCCGTATTACGGGAAAAGATAGGACATGTCCTATCTTTTTCCCGGGTACGGAACGGTACGGTGCCGCACGTGTGCTGCACCGTACCGCTCCCGTAGGGTGCCGTGCGCCCATAGGAGTGTATGGGGGACGTATATCGGCCGTATATACGTCGGCCGTATATACGTCCCCCATACGTTCGTGTGAATGTAGCCTTAAAGGGAACCTGCCATAAGCAACTGGCCTAATAAACCACTACAAGAATATTATCAAGCATCGTAACATCTTCTAGTTTGTTTCTTTCATGGCCCTGTGTGGTGGCATCATCCAGGAAATCAACTTTGTAGTGAAATGCAAATTGCTTGTGTAAAGTCAAGGGGGTGGAGAGTTTAACACTGAAGTCAAGATGGTAAACTCTGAACTCCTCCTCCTCTGTGATTGACATCATACATTGGACTTCAAGAGATCAGGTTAGTGACGTCTCTGGATGCAGGACCATCAATTACAGTGTTGGGGGCTTTATGAGGAAGAGAAAGCTTGACTTCATTGTTAAAATCTCCACCTCCTTGACTTTATAAAACCAATTTACATCTCACTTAAAAGCTGATTTTCTGTATGTTGCCACCACACTGGGTCATGAAAGAAACATCATCTACTGGTTTATCAGGTCCATTTCTGAATACAGACTCCCATTAAGACAGACATGACACTATTTTTTTTAAAAACATGAACATCTCTAATCCAGTACAGCCCCTGTAAGAATCAGAATTGGTACATAACCATGGTAGCAAAGCCCATGATGGGTTAAAACACAGTTCTATAGGTGACCAATATCAATGCATACTTTATAATTATTATACAGATAAGATTATGTTAAATATGTTAAAACCTTTAAAAAAAAAGTTCACTAATCTGGTATGACTTACAGCGCACTCCTCCCAAAGAAATAATGTTCCAGGCATCCGGGGCATTCCTCTTTATGAATAGGTTACTCATCAGAGGGGTGTAACCACATATAAAGAAGGGTAAAGACTGCACTAACCAGACCCAGAATATCCACCTCCCTCTTCCATGTACTTACACATCATACACAGTCTAAAATGCATACAATTTATTACCTACTTACTGTAGATAGCAATCATAGATCATCACAAAATACTACACCACGCCGTTTCTTTTGCGCCTATGATGGTTTATGGACTTTTTAGGAAAGCCCATTTACTTCCCAGATACTATGTACTAAAACACTAAGAGGGGATGAACAGGACCTGTTATACTTTTTACTCTTATTAACCTGCGGTTTTACAGCAGACCCCTCTTCTCAATGTCCACAAACGTTTCCATTCGGCTTCCTTTTCGGATCCCTCCATAAGTTTTAATGGAAATCTAGCATCAAAACCCATCATGATAAACCAGGGTCACTTACTCATAGATCCAGGCACCGTGACTGTGATAATCTTCTTATATTCATGATTCATGGCCTCCTTCCTATTAAAATCAAATTTTAAAATTATGCTAATGAGACAGAAGGGTTCTTGGGGGGGGCATTACCATAGCCCTTCCGTGCTGTAGCTCCACAGGCTGTTACACTATGCAGGAGCACTTTCCCCCTCCTACTGTGTGCTAAAACTTCTTTAGTGAGATTACATTAGACAGAGGGAGGAGGGGGAAAACGCTGAGAGATCAGGGGAAGAGTGAAACCGTCTAACAGCCTGTGAAGCTGCAGCACAGAGGGGATCTGGTAACACCCCCAAGAGCCTTACAGACTCATTATTTTAAAAAGTTTATTGTGAAAGGAAGGAGGCCATGTATAACAAATATAAGATTATCATAGTCACGCTGCCTGGATCTATGGGTAAATGTCCCTGGTTTACCATT
Source organism: Engystomops pustulosus (assembly GCF_040894005.1). Classification (NCBI taxonomy): domain Eukaryota; kingdom Metazoa; phylum Chordata; class Amphibia; order Anura; family Leptodactylidae; genus Engystomops; species Engystomops pustulosus. The sequence continues at coordinate 59,941,698 of NC_092421.1, read as the reverse complement.
ATGCATTTTGATGGTAGATTTCCGGATGAGTTTGAACCTTCTATCTTCTGTCATTTTACAGTCTGTCAAAAAGAATGGATAATTTTTACGCTAAACTTGTAAAGCTCAAGAGTTTATTCTATCAACATTTTTCATACCCGGCACTCGTGATGGTGCCACCTTTCCGGCACCGGTGGATACATTTGGAGGCACGGGCCCTGCCTTTCCATGCAATTCCTGGCAGTTCACAAGGCAGCGAAGCAGAGAATTGGAGTGCAAGTCCTGATAAATCTCCCCAATGGGTCTGTGTTACCGGCTCTAACTCGGACATTGCGTTATGATCTGTAAAAAGTATGGCATTCTGTGCAGCCTTGTCCGTCCAAAAATCTGAGAGCGCACAAACGATTTTTCATTCTTACGTGCATTTGCCCTTAATGCGCATTTTTGTTGTCCGATTTACATTCATTTGCTTTAAGCCGCCTATCCGTGTGTCTGTTTTGAAGGGAAAAAAATTCATCTGCCTGCCAGACGTATTTTTCTTGTCGGTCATTGAACATAATTCGGAAAAAAATTAATTATTTGACAGCTGTAATGCTACATGTTGGCACTGCATAGCTCCCTGCTGTCTGCACATTATGTATGGGGCATTATGTATAGTTACACAAGTGCGTTGATCCTCCTTGACCCCACGTGTCTCTATTTTCCATTTACAACCCGGAGAAGCACGTGCAGGGTAAGAACACATTTACCCAAAAGTTAATGTTTCCTAATCTGTCATGGCCTCACAGGGCGCACCGCGGAGTCATCCGGGTCCTCATGTCTGTTTGTTTTCTATACATTTCCTTCAGGTAAGGGGAGTAATTTCTGTGTTTTTCCTATTCTTTTATGAGACAGAAGCACAAAAAAAACCACCTGTGCCGAGCAACAGGTGTAACAGCGAGCCGGAGATTCTGCGGGATCTGCATGCTCCTGTGAAGATCGCTCAACTCGATCATTATAGAACAGAAGCACGAGGGGTTTTGTACTGAAATCCTAAATTTCAGTTTGGGCATTGGGCATAAAATCCATCCCATACAATGCAACCCATCAGCTTATGGTGCCCATGGTTTTCATGTTGTGACTACATCTCTTTTTAATGGATCTATGCATCTCCACAGGTTAAGGACCACCAACAATTTGGGTTGGCTCATTAGCATAATTTAAATAGTCGATTTTAGAAGAGAGGAGGCCATGAATAACAAATATTAAAGATTAACAAAGTCACAGTGCCTGGATTTATGAGTGAATTGCCCCCGGATTATTATGATTATTATATGCCAAGATTTTATGTCGTCTTCTATTAAAAGGACAGCTAATGACCAGCGAGGTTTTGACCAATGGGTCCCATTCCCCTCTCTAAACAGACTACTCGAAACTCCCCTGGATCCAGCATGCGAGGTCTGCTCAAAAGCCGATAACAATAGAAAAAAAAAAAAAAAGAGCTACAAACTTCTGCAACTCGCGCAGTCTGCTTATGTACAAACCCACTACCGTCCGTAGGCATAAGCCCTCAGAAGTTAAATGGGGACAGTTACATTTAGAAGTCAATTTCTGTATACCGCAGAAAATAACCTTTGCTTTATTGCTATAGTGTCACAATGACATCGTTGTAAAGGGAAGTATTGTGACCACTGTGACACAACCATGAAGACACAGTGCCCCAGTTATCAGCCAAACCCTGGGCAGTATGCTTACACAGCAGGGTTATCACTATACTGCAGTCATACAGCGCTCCCATATTACACAACACCCTACAGAGATGATTAGAGGGGTTCTCCAAAAATCTAAAAAATATTACTCTAAGACACTTTCAGATATAAGGAGGGAGTTCAAAATAAAAAATATACAAAGAGAGCAGTAGCCTCTACTTCAAAAAAACGCATCATGCAAATTTACTTATTTGGGTACCAGTATTATTATTATTATTATTTGGACACCAGTAAATTCTAGGTGAGGATCTAGTGTTAGACCTCAGATGCCTGTATACTGAATTCCCAATTCTCCTCTAGTAACAACACATCTGGGGATTGGCTTCTTGATATTCCAACAATAAAACGCAAATCACATATTATTTGATTTTATATGAATCTGACATTGAGTCTAATCCTCTGTATGGAATTATGTGCTGAGACCCCATGAAGTGCCCGAGTGACATTTTTTTATACCTTACCCTATGTTGCATCAAGTAGATTTAGAATTTCCCCCCCCCAAAAAAAAATTATAGACAGGATTCTTTACTGTAAGAGCAGACACACTGACCACAGGGTCTATGTAAGTGTATGGAAGTAAAGCAAAGTAACGTAAAAGGCGTATTATGGGTTCCTTCACTGGTTGAACAGACTGTCAAGACACTGTATAAGTACTTACAACTCTGTTCACACTGGGACAGATTTATCAGGCTTTTCCTGATAAAAATTTTTGCACATTCTTATGTCCGAGAAAAGGGAAGTGGCCTAGTGGGGGGGAAAAAAAAAAAAAAAAAAAAAAAAAAAAAAAAAATCGGGATTTCTGACAAAAATTATATAAATGCCAGCCAGAATTTTGGTGCTTTTTTCCGGTGTAAACTACATTACAGTATATACTTGAGTATTGTGCTGAAAAAAATCCCACTATGCTTATACTCATGTACCGTATATACTCGAGTAGAAGCAGAGTTTTATACCTAATAAAACACAATCTACAGATCAGCAAAACGTCCTGCTGCTTTTGGAGAATTTCTTCTGTACTATCCTGGCCTGCAATCTGACACTAGGGTACGTTTTCTTTCATTATAAAGGCCGTGCACCTGCTGGAGGCCAAAATATTCATCACTTGGAATTTGTACACAGATCTGTCAAGGAACATTTACCTCAGAGGAAAACTCGGTCAGTAAAGACTCATTTGCACCTGAAGTATTTGTACACAGATCTGTCAAGGAACAGGGTTTACCAGAGGTGGAGATTCTGTGGAAGATTTGCACCTCAGATATTTAGGTCCATGGCACACGACTGTAGATGGTCCATGAAACTGTGGCCTGGCATAATTTCACGGACCAACCACAGTGCAGAAGACGGGACTCCAAGCATCATAGAGATATATGACACAAGGAGTCTCTTCATCCCCATGATTACGGTTTGGCCCATCTTTTTCACTCCTTTTATAATGTATCACTATAGGAAAAAGAAGAAGAAAAATGTTTTTGTGGCCACTACTAAAATTTTCTTGGGTTTCGGGCGATACTCAGAATTCCCTATAGAGCAACTTCATACTTAATTTTATTATACTGGACAACCGAGTATTCTAGGCTTAGAGCCATTGAAATTGGGGAGATTTATCAGTGTCTGAGGTAAAACTTTTGAAGTTGCCCATGGAAACCAATCAGAACTCAGCTTTCATTTTATAAACAGCTGTGGAAAAATAAAAACTGAGCTCCAACAGTTTTTCTCTCAGACACTTCTGATAAATCTAGAAGTCCTCTGCAAGAGCCAGAACCGGAGGGGCTCTGGTGACTCCTCCCAGAGAACTTGCACTGATTTACGTAAAGATTAAAGTTATTTTTAACCCAACTACAGGAGCTGAGCTCCTAATATACTTGTAGCTTTATATACCTATCTGGTATATAATCCTACCCCACCAGCATTAAGGGTAAATACGCCTATAAGCCAATGGTGGGGCTCATTCAGATGGCCGTTCAAAGGCAGACCAGATCACGACCCCCATAGATTTCAATGTCTCCTGGTCACAATGCGGTAAGCACGCGGTCTGTCAGCACGACGTTACCAGATCGGGCTGCAAGGAGCACTCACCTCTCCTACGGACCCTGTACTCACCCAGAATCCAGCCTGGGCGAGCACAATGCTGTGTGAATACAGCCCTAGATTTCCTCTACATCCCTTGCCTACAAGCTAGGTTTGTGGGATTTATGAGAGCTGACCTGGTATCACTGCACTGAACTCAGCAAGTCCAATCAGTTCAGTAATCGGAGGTTCGGTCCAGTAATTCCTGCAGGTGTCTGGACTTCTTGGACAAAACTCACTTGTGGGCTACAGGCTTTATCCAATAGTAAAGCTTGCCTAAAAGCTGTCCGCACAAGGTTGAGTTTAGACCTATGAAGTTGTTCCATGTATCAACAGGACCTGAACCAATCATATGAATTTGCTGGGTTCAGTTTAGCTGTATTGGGTTTGCCGCTAGTAAATCCTGAACGTGGATCAAACTCCGACCCTAAAGGTCAATTTCCTATGAGACCCACGACATGACGTGCACCAACAGCCCCCACAAACTATAGCCAGGTCCACCAGCCTCCCCCATCATATTGTATGCAATTCTAACTGACAAAACAGTACAGTTCTGTACTAATTCCTGAGCCTACAATGCAAATGTGAACGCTGCCCTACCTAGTAAGGACAGGTTAAAAAAAAAAATGTTGGAAAAATAAAGCCACGTATGTCAACCGAGCAGATTAACCCGAAATGTCAAGACGACTCAGCTACAATGAAAGGCATTTCAGCACTTGCCTTTATCCAACAGCTGTTACACGGCTGCACAAACATCCCCTCTACACCAGGTCTGTACCATTCACTATCGTCACCCGTGTCACCGCTGATTTTTTAGCAAAAGTGGAAACATTTCCAAATTATAAGGATAGACGACGGAAGCCGTCGGTCATTGTGTGAAGCCTTCACAAAACACGCAGCAAGACATTTCTCTGCAGATGTCACATGCCTGAGACAGTACTAAAAAAAAACGAGTGTGATGCGTCACTGCAGTGTACAACATGTAATGATCAAGCAGGTAGGTGATCGTGACATAGGACTGCAAACATTGTACCCACCTACCTCGTCAATATCAAACTACAGTCAGTCTTGCAATTTGTATCTGTAGTATCTACATAGTATAACAAATGGGGATTGACCAAAAAAAAAAATATAGAAATTGAGAGCAATTTCATCCAGCAGCACACAAAAGGGATGAAAAATGGCAAAGCAGCAAACAGAACAGAGGTTCGAAGACGTGTGAAAAATTATCTTTAAAAAAATAAACTATAATGATACGACCTGCAGTGGAGTCAGAGGTGACATTGCCGGTGGCATATGCCAAGTCTGAACAGGCCGTATCACGCCTGAACGTTTAACCCCGGCGTTGCTGGTAAAGGTTTGATAGTAAGAGGACACAACACATGGAACAAAGATTAAGCATCAGACATGCAGAGATTATCAAGTACCTGCAAGGGCAAAAGGGTATTGCCGTTATCCGTCCTGAAAGCGTTGTCTTCCACCCACGATTTGGGACCTAGAGGTGAAGCTCGGGGGAATTTGGGAGGTGCAATCACATTACTGGAGAAAGGTTTCTTCATTGGGGATATCGGATTGAGTGGTGACGGCACCCCAACTCCGACACCTACTCCGACCCCCACCGCCCTGCGTGGGTCTCTGCCGGGCTGTAGACCTCCCCAGGGGTTGGAGGGGTTATTCCAGGCTGCGTTCTGCTGGTTATTCCAGCTGGAAGGGGACGGTGATGAAGAGGAGGATGTGGAGGGCTTATTGGTCAGGATAGCCTGGTGGCTGTAAGCATTTCTCTGGTTATAGGGGGGATGGTTATTGGGGCTCGCCGGGGATCTTCTCTGCTGCTGCTGATGAGTCTGATGTGCTAGACCCATCTGGGGGGAGAATGTGCCCCCAAATACAGGGTTGACGTGGTGGTGAGGGAAGTTCTGGAATAGCATGGTCCCATTGACGGGGGTAATTCCTTGGAAAAAGCTGTCATCCATTGCATTGCCAGTCCCTCCGGTGGACCAGGTGCTTCCGAAGGATGGGGACAGGGAAGGGCCAGTGGGGGGCTCCTGCTGGGGGAAGCTCAGACCAGGCAACACGGGGGACTCCATCTGCATCTTCTCCTTCAGAGTTGGGGTGCTCTCAGGGCTGGGGGTCTCTGCAGCACTGGGGGCTTCTGAGCTCTTCTGGGATGAGGGGGCTGACTGCTGCCTCTGCTGGGATTGGCTTTTGTCCATCAGTAAATCATCCTGCATGGCTTGTGCAGCTGTAACAGGAGCAGAGAGAGAAAAGCAGATGTGGTTAGGAGCGGGTCACCTGGCGGGCAGCGCCGCGATGTGCCGGGGCCACCGGAGCCACATTACACGGCGACTCCGCCACGTCTGTGCCCAGCACCGGAACTCCGAGCCGCGGCCGCACCGAGTGATGCAGGTTCCTGTTATGTGCAGGCGCCTCCCCCACAGCCGCCGCCGCAGACGTCAGTGCACACTGTGCGTCCTTCACAAGGTGACCGGCGGCCGGGGGAGGCGATGCCCATCACCAGGCATTCATGGTTACACCCGGCATCAGCCTGCACCCCTCTATTTATACCCGGCATCAGCCTGCACCTCTCTATTTATACCCGGCATCAGCCTGCACCCCTCTATTTATACCCGGCATCAGCCTGCACCCCTCTATTTATACCTGGCATCAGCCTGCACCCCTCTATTTATACCTGGCATCAGCCTGCACCCCTGTATTTATACCCGGCATCAGCCTGCACCCCTGTACATATACCCGGCATCAGCCTGCACCCCCTGTATTTATACCCGGCATCAGCCTGCCCCCCTGTATTTATACCCAGTATCAGGCTGCACCCCTGTATTTATACCCGGCATCAGCCTGCCCCCCTGTACATATATATCCGGCATCAGCCTGCACCCCCTGTATTTATACCCGGCATCAGCCTGCACCCCTGTACATATATATCCGGCATCAGCCTGCACCCCCTGTATTTATACCCGGCATCAGCCTGCACCCCCTGTATATATACCCGGCATCAGCCTGCACCCCCTGTATTTATACCCAGTATCAGGCTGCACCCCTGTATTTATACCCGGCATCAGCCTGCCCCCCTGTACATATATATCCGGCATCAGCCTGCACCCCCTGTATTTATACCCGGCATCAGCCTGCACCCCTGTACATATATATCCGGCATCAGCCTGCACCCCCTGTATTTATACCCGGCATCAGCCTGCACCCCCTGTATATATACCCGGCATCAGCCTGCACCCCCTGTATTTATACCCGGCATCAGCCTGCCCGCCTGTATTTATACCCAGTATCAGGCTGCACCCCGCCATTTATACCCGGCATCAGCCTGCACCCCTGTATTTATACCCGGCAACAGCCTGCACCCCTGTATTTATACCCGGCAACAGCCTGCACCCCTGTATTTATACCCGGCAACAGCCTGCCCCCCTGTATTTATACCCGGCATCAGCCTGCCCCCCTGTATTTATACCCGGCATCAGCCTGCCCCCCTGTATTTATACCCGGCATCAGCCTGCCCCCCTGTATTTATACCCGGCAACAGCCTGCACCCCTGTATTTATACCCGGCAACAGCCTGCACCCCTGTATTTATACCCGGCATCAGCCTGCACCCCTGTATTTATACCCAGCATCAGCCTGCACCCCTGTATTTATACCCAGCATCAGCCTGCACCCCTGTATTTATACCCAGTATCATGCTGCCCCCTGTATTTATACCCAGCATCAGCCTGCACCCTTGTATTTATACCCAGTATCATGCTGAACCCCTGTATTTATAACCAGAATCAGGCTGCCCCCTGTATTTATACCCAGCATCAGGCTTAACCCCTGTATTTATTTATACCCAGCATCAGGCTTAACCCCTGTATTTATACCCGCCATCAGCCTGCACCCTTGTATTTATACCCAGCATCAGCCTGCACCCTTGTATTTATACCCAGTATCATGCTGAACCCCTGTATTTATAACCAGAATCAGGCTGCCCCCTGTATTTATACCCAGTATCATGCTGCCCCCTGTATTTATACCCAGTATCATGCTGCCCCCTGTATTTATACCCAGTATCATGCTGCCCCCTGTATTTATACCCAGTATCATGCTGCCCCCTGTATTTATACCCAGCATCAGGCTTAACCCCTGTATTTATTTATACCCAGCATCAGGCTGAACCCCTGTATTTATACCCAGTATCATGCTGAACCCCTGTATTTATAACCAGAATCAGGCTGCCCCCTGTATTTATACCCAGTATCATGCTGCCCCCTGTATTTATACCCAGCATCGGGCTGCCCCCTGTATTTATACCCAGTATCATGCTGCCCCCTGTATTTATACCCAGCATCAGCCTGCACCCCTGTATTTATTTATACCCAGCATCAGGCTGAACCCCTGTATTTATACCCGGCATCATGCTGCACTCTTGTATTTATACCCAGCATCAACCTGCACCCTTGTATTTATACCCAGAATCAACCTGCACCCTTATTTATACTAAGCAGTCAAGTTGCACCCCACCATCAGCCTTCACCCGGATAATATATCCTGCACCCGACTATTCATAAAACAAATCCCCTAATCATAAGGCTGCACTCACTATATGCCCTGATGATCAGGCTCATTAAGCTTGTGCACTACTATTAATACCAGTCATCAAACTGAACCCCACTTTTCATCCTTATTAAGGTGCAGTCACAATGGGGCTCATTTACTAAGGGTCTGCAGAGCGCATTTTCGTCGCGTTTCCCGGTGATTTCCGAGTTGTGCCGCATTTGGATTTTGGGGCGCGTGATCGGATTTTGGCGCATCGGCGTCGGATTTCACGCGTGACAAATCAGGGACGATCTGATGAATTCGGACGACGCGCAGGATTTAACATCGGAAATTGGGTCACAAGACACGCACTTACAAGCACCAGGTAGAAGAAGGTGAACTCCGGCGGACCGCGGCGGGGAAGCGACGGATGCAGAAAATCGGGCGCACGAGCTACATGAATCGCGCCGGACTTCATCTTCGTCGGATCGGGGATCGCGACAGGACTGGGTAAGTAAATTTGCCCCAATGTATCTAGAACATCAGATTGCATCCACCAAGCTGCCGCACTCTGTTACAGGGGCGTAACTGGGACCAATAGCAGTTACCTCATAGCAGACTTCTGAATGGGGCCCCTTCTCACTTAAAAATATACATATTACACTCTTATATACACAAACATGTATATACTTATATAGATAAACATACTGTTCTTCCCTCATACATAGGGATATGGGACATACACAGACATATAGTGCCATATACAGACGTACAGCATATATATACATCACATATATGTTATATACATATTATGCTGTACAGGTGCAGGATAACATGTAAATAATGGTGCACATCCTCCATTCTTCAGTGTCAGGTCAGATGAGGGGGCCCCCTGACTCTGCAGGCCCCATAGCAGCTGCTATGGCTGTTAACCCTGCAGCTACACCCCTGCTCTGTTATTTATTCTAATCATCAAAGTGCAGCCCATTCGTTTTCAAATATTCAGACTGTACTCCATTATTGATACCAATCTTCAACCTGCACCCCACTAAAACAGCTGCACATATGTAGGACATATTTAAAAATAGTGACATAAAAATAAAACGCCTAAAAAATTTCTAAAAAAAAAAAAAGAACGTAAAAGTGTTTAGCCCCTAAAGGAAAGGATACCGTGATTATTGAATTTCTGACAAAGGGACTCCCACGGATCCTGTGCACATTACAGTTTTCTTTAAAGGTATTTTGAGTATAGATGATAACTTGCTGATCGGTGGGGTTCTGATGGATCATTAGAACAGGGGTCCGTTGTACCTCATATGAAGGGAGTGGCAGCTCCAGTCACTGTCCAGTACTTTGCACGCCTTTACTTCATCAATCAGCAAGTTATAATATCACTTTTAAACTTGGACCAATCCCTTTAACTGCAACTTAGAGGACATTTACCACCAGGATGAAATAATGTATGCAAATGAGCTTGAAGCCCCTCAGGCTCATTTGCATACAGTCCTTCGTCCTGGTAGTAGATGCTCTTTAAGCCAACACATTCAGAAATAAGGAGGTGGATCTATGATGGAGACTGTAATGTGGAACCTGTTGAACAAATCTTTAACACATGAACTTCGCTCTTGACTGAATTAACGTTCCGCCCCACTTTAGGCTATCAGACCTCCTCATACACATGTATGATCGGCTTGGTCAAAAGTGCATGTAGAATTAAAGGGATGGTCCACAGGATAATTAAAGGGATGGTCCACAGGATAATAAGGTGAATGCTGAGACCCTACCAATCAAGAGAATGCGTCCACAGTGATCCAGAGAAGAAATGTCCCGTTCTCAGTAATAGGTAATGCACCACGTCTAACATGTGTCCAGTTGCTGAGAACAGTCCTCAGGTATCTCAGTTTAGACAGTGATTGTTAGTGCCGGAAATACTTGAGCACTGTGCTCAGCAATTTCCAAAAATCTTATACTACTGAGCCAAGTTTGTATCTGGATTGCAAAGGGTCCTATTTTCGTGATGAATGAAGGTTCAAGCCGTTGGACCCTCATTGATCATCTTGTTATCCCCTATCCTGTATATAAAAAAATGAATTCCAAAAGCTTTATTTAATTGAACAGAATTAGATTAAAGCCTGATCATTCGATCTTGATGTTTGTAGTATAGCTTTATCCCGCATCTATATTGCTGGTTTATATATGCCCTATACTGTGAATGACTTGAAAATGTGGGACAATCCCTGTAATGGTAAGAGCTGGGACCGGGTTTCTCCCGTTTTTCCTCCATAGTGTGTGGATGGGTTTTGTATAGTTTCTATACACTAAAAGCCTCTTTCATTTTCATGTCAACACTATATAATGAAATATACTGAAAAATATTTTAAAAAAAGAACACAAGATTGTAATGGGAAGTGCCATGATGTGCCCGAGCTCCTGCTCCCTGTGTGATAATCAGCAGGACTGGGTATTATTCCTCCTCGCTGGCCTTTAGTTATAGATGAAGGACAGCGAGCAGCAGGGGCTCAGTCCTCTGGGTCTGCAGAGAAGATACAGCAGCGGCGAGGATGAGCTTGTGTGTGAACGCGGCGCTGCAGTACAGCAATGCAGCAGTCTCGCATCAGCTGCTGGCACGATAAACACCGTACCCTGAGGCCCCACAAGTGCTCTATGACAAAGTCCTGCGTAATGAACTCTAGCATATTTGTGCTCTCCACGTAACCTTTGAAATACCTTGGCTAGATATGCAGAGGAATGTTTTATCACTGTGTCTGAAATATATGACACATGACATCCAGCTATGTTTATGCACAGGCATGGACTCTGTGTACCCAGGGATTAAAGGGAGGGAGGACTTCGGAGCGTGATGGCTTTGTTTACATTGGTGGCCATCATGTCACCCCAGGAAGTTTATGTAATATGTCAACAAGCTATAACCCTATATCTATCTGTTATGTATTCTATCATCTATCTTTCAGTTATGTATTCTATCATCTATCGACCTCTCTCTCTCTGCCTATCTATATCCATCAACCCATTTCATATCTTGTCTATCTATCCATCTGATATCTAATCTGTCTAATGTATCATTTATCCAACTATTTATCTAATATGTATTCATTCATCTATTTTATTTCTATCCACCTATACATCCATCCAATTTGTAATGCTACCATCATTCCTTACATAGGTACAGAGGGTACCTATGTAAGCACTGATGGTAGCATTACAAATTGCGGTTATAAAACAAGATGCATTACTGCATGGATCCCATGGGACACGTATCAAAGTTCTCAGGAATTCCAAGATCTCTTCCTTTGATAAGCTCTACACGCATCTATTTTGCTAATCCACTGCACCCCATCATAGACGATTGTACATGCAATTTTACTCCTTCAAAAAATCCCTATGCGGATAAATCTGCATTAGGCTTTTCTTCTCCCTTCATCAGTGTTGGAGAGGTGCCAAACAGACATGTCCTTCCTGTAGCATCTGCCATGCTAGAGGTCATGTGACTGGAGAATTTGTGGCCTATGCTGAATTACTGAGCTCCAGTCACATGACTATGATGGGCAGTGATGGGAAACTTTTCAGAGACTGAGTGCCCAAACTACAACTAAAACCCACTTATTTATTGCATAGTGCCAACAATTTAAAGGGAACCCATCAGCAGAAATTGACCTAATAGACCAATGTTAAGAAAAACACCTAATAGAGAAATGTTGTCAAGCAGCTGAATACCTTCTAGATAATGTTTCTTGCATGACACAGTATGGTGGCATCATCCAGAAAATCAACTTTGAAGTGAGTATAAATTATTTGTATAAAGTCAAGGAGGCGGAGATTTTAACACTGAAGTTAAGCTCTCTCTTCCTCAGAACATTGTCTTCATAGTAATTGACAGTCCCTCACCTAGAGAAATCACTAACCAGAACTCCTGTGCATGATGTCAATCACAGGGGAGGAGGCCTTCTGAGGCAGGGAGAGCTGGACTTCCATGATAAAATCTCTGCCTCCTTGACTTTATACAACCAATTTACATATCACTCCAAAGTTGATTTTGTGGATGATGGAACCATGCAGGGCCATGAAAGAAACATGCCCTGGAAGGTTTAAAGCTGCTAGACAACATACTGGTAGTGGTTTATTAGACCAATTTCTGATGACAGGTTCCCTTTAAGCAGTAACTTATTGCTCTGCCACGACTTTTAGTCGGATCTGTGTCGCTCGGACACCAATACAGTTAAAAAAAGCTGGAGAAATTCAGATTATCATTACGGTTCCCCTCCAGGGCCCCCCAAATGAGAAAAATGGTGGGGCCAGCAGCAGAAGCTCCAAAGATAGAGCAACCCTGTCCACACCTACTAGCTCCTCCTGCGTCTGGCAGCGTAGGATGTGTCACTTAAAAATTGGCCCTGCCTGTCCTGGGCTGTCTTGGACTGCAGCAGAAGTGCCCAAAGATATGGCTCTGAATACCGCCGCTGGCACTCATGCTACACATTCACCACCGCTGCCCTGGAACCTTTCCGCACCAAAATCTGTCACAAAATCCACAGTAACACATGCAGATTCGTTGAAGATCGTCACACAGATTTGGAGGCATGTTTAACTGTTAGCTACACAGATGTGTTCAGACCTGGGGGCGTGTTTACTCACGTTGCGTTTTCATTGCGTTTTGAAACGCATTACAACAGCTGAGGAGAGGCGATTTGCCAAATGACATTACAGTTTACTGTTACACATTTGTTAACTTGATTTGTTAACAAACACACGCAAACACATTGTTAGCACATGCACTATTATCACCACTTACACTTGTAAATGCAAATGTTAACAGTAATGTACTTAGGCAAATCATCTCTTCCCCAACTGCTGTTATGCGTTTCAAAACGCAACTAAAATGCAACGTGTGAATACGGCCTAAGGGTGAAGACACACATGGCGTTTTTGGGCCGTTTTTGGGCCGTTTTTAATAAGTGCGTTTTCAGATCGTTAAAAACGCATGCGTTAAAAAACGCATCCGTTTTTTAAAAACGCATGCGTTTTTTGAAACCGCATGCGTTTTTGTCCGTTTTTCCGAAATTGCGCAATGAAAAACGGACAAAACGCATGCGTTTTCAAAAAACGGATGCGTTTTTAAAAAACGGATGCGTTTTTTAACGCATGCGTTTTTAACGATCTGAAAACGCACTTAGTAAAAACGGCCCCAAAACGGCCCAAAAACGCCATGTGTGTCTTCACCCTAAGCATTTTTGATTGGGAACAAGCACCATGTGTTAAGGTGCTAAGGGTGGTGGCACATGTGGCGTTTTGAACCCGTTCTTAAGCAGCCCACTAAAAAACGCATGCGTTTTATTTAAACGCATCAGTTTTTGAACGTTTTTCCCAATTATCTCAATTAAGATAATGGGAAAACGGTAAAAAAACTGATGAGATTTCAAAAACGCATGCGATTTTTTAATAGACTACCTAAAAACGGGTTCAAAACACCACGTGTACCACCACCCTAAGGGTGAAGACACACATGGCGTTTTTGGGCCGTTTTTGGGCCGTTTTTACTAAGTGCGTTTTCAGATTGTTAAAAACGCATGCGTTAAAAAACGCATCCGTTTTTTTAAAACGCATGCGTTTTTTGAAACCGCATGCGTTTTTGTCCGTTTTTCATTGCGCAATTTCGGAAAAACGGACAAAAACGCATGCGTTTTCAAAAACCGCATGCGTTTTTAAAAACGGATGCGTTTTTTAACGCATGCGTTTTTAACGATCTGAAAACGCACTAAGTAAAAACGGCCCAAAAACGGCCCAAAAACGCCATGTGTGTCTTCACCCTAAGGTGTTGCTCATCCCCCATCACAAGCATTTAGGTCGCATCTGCCCTTGAATTGCATTTTTGAACGCAAGACAAACACAGTTTGTAAACACAGCCTGACCACATACAATTTGGTCTAGCAGCTCTTCTTTTCTGAGCGTGGCGCTAAACTTAATCTAAGAACTACTATATGGATGAGATCCGTGCATTATAAATATGCAGCAATTCCAATAAGTCAGATAGTGGCCAGTTCCTTCGGGTGCCGTATTATGCAGATATGTTCACTTAGGCCAATTCCATAAGCATATTACCAGGAGTAACAGACCAGCCATTTTGGGACCCAAAAACGTGCCTGCAATACACACTAAGGCTACATTCCCACTGCCGTGAGCCCGCCGCACCGTAGCACGGCGGGCACACGGCAGCGCGGGAGAGGAGGTGAGCGCAGCTCAACCCGCCCCTCTCCATAGCGATGTGTGGCCTCGGCACCGTAATACGTAGGGCGCCGCAAGCCCATAGAAGTGTATGGGGGACGTGTATACGTCCCCCATACTGTAGTGTGAATGTAGCCTAAGGCTACATTCACACGGACGTATGAAAACGGCCGTATCCGTACCGTACCGTTTACATACGGCCACATTCATTTCAATGGACAATACGTCTGACCATTTATATTGCCGTTGTTAACTCCGTTCCGTACCGTACTGTATACAAGCCGTATAAAAATATAGAGCATGTCCTATTTTCTCCCGTATTTCAGTTCCGTATGCCCTAGAAGTCTATGGGGACGTATAAAATACGGGTTACATACGTGCTGCATACGGATGAAAAACGTCACGTATATACGGCCCGTAAATACGGGACTGGAGAAATCATACGGTCGTGTGAATGTAGGCTTAGCATGGTTTCCCATGTGGCCTTTTTGTCACATTTTTAAAAGCATCCAAAACGCAAGCAGAAGGGGGTTGGCCCAGACCCCCTTCCATTTGTATTTTCGGATGCATTAAAAAAAGCACATTGAAACCCGTCCTAAGGCCGGTGACACACGTGACGTTTTGTTGTGTTTTAAAAAAACGCATCATATTCGCATATTGCCTTTTTCAATGGGTTTTTGGTTAAAGTGTCTTAACTTGACGTTTTTGTCACCAGCATTTTTTTGTCTGCGTTTTTAAGGTGCGTTTTCATTGCATTTTTCAAAGCGGTTGTGTTTTTGAAAATGCAGTGGGTGCGGCTTTGTCTGCGTTTGCGTTTTCAAACGCAGACAAAGCGGTGCGTGTGGCAGCGGTCTAAGTCTTAGGGTGAAGACACACATGGCGTTTTTGGGCCGTTTTTACTAAGTGCGTTTTCAGATCGTTAAAAACGCATGCGTTTTTTGAAAACGCATGCGTTTTTTGAAAACGCATGCGTTTTTGTCAGTTTTTCATTGCGCAATTTTGTAAAAACTGACAAAAACGGATGCGTTTTTTAACGCATGCGTTTTTAACGATCTGAAAACGCAATTAGTAAAAACGGCCCAAAAACGGCCCAAAAATGCCATGTGTGTCTTCACCCTTAGGCCCCTTCCACAATTGTGAGTGTGATGCACTAAACTCACATCACACTCGCAGCGAGAGATGCCTGAATGCTGCAAATCGGAACTGAACTCGGCATGTCAGTTTAGTTCCGGTTTGCAGCGTTTAGGCCAGGGGATCCAGGCAGCAAGCGTGGAAGGGGCCTTATGAAGTTAGTGGATTGTTGTATCTGTTGCAGTATTCCTAAATTTATCTTTCCAAGACAAATTTTTTTTTGTTTTGGGCCTTTTTAGGTGCAAAGCGAAGTACAATTGACCCCCATGCTTAGTTTCATACATGCACCTAAAAAGTTGCCAAAAAAAAAAATCAAAACACCCGCAAATCAGAAACAAAGATAAAAAACACTTCAGCCAACTTTAAAAAGTCGCAAAAGATGACAAATGATACATGTGCCCCATAGTCTACTAATACTTCCACCTAAATGTAAAGACTCCCCTATAGGATGTCTCCACCAGATCACTCACGATTAGAAATGAGCAGATCTGATGGTTGGGTTGGGTTTGGCTGCCTGACTTGGCCATTTTGGGGGAGCCCCTCTGGCCAATTATAGCCGTAGATATTTGTTAGGGGTGTCAATTTTCCGTTTGCATAAGAGATTATTGGAAACTATGAATCGTTGTGCGGCCTTGGCCTTATATCTGACCCCACTATCAATTTTTCATACTGTAGACTTATCCTCGGGCGCCACAACCTATACAGTGGACGAAACAAGTAGAAAAAGTCTCCATCCATTGTATATTGGTCCTATTTTGGCCAATAAGAGCTGTGATCTATATGCGGTAAAGGGCTATTCTGCTCTATCTTGATACCAGAACAGGTCATGGGTAGGTACAGGTAGGAGTTTTGGTCTCATCAGTACCAAAATCTGATCACGGGCAGAAACCCCTTTAGAATGACCTTCCACATGCAGAACAACATTTGGCTGTTTATTAGGCAGCACACTTGGTTGCCATATATTCAGTTTTGGATGTCACTATGGCTTTAGTTAAACCTACACCCCTGGGGTTTCTCGTAAAATGGCAGCCCACTTCTTCAAGGAATCTGTAAGTCACAGACATGCGGGGAGCCTAAAATTTGTCTAAATCATGATGTGCCTTTCAAGCAACTTCCTTGAGGCCGCATTCAGATGATGCGTTTTTTTGTTATGTTTTTGACAAATTCCAAAGGCTTCAGCCACAGTTGTGACCACAGTTCAAGCCTTTGGAATGCGTTGAAAACGCAGCAAAATCAGCAACGCAATGCATCGTGTGAATGTAGCCTGAAGAAATCTGCTCCCACTTTGTGTAGGAGACCCAACAGGTGAGTTGAAAAAAATAAATTGCTAATTATTGCCAAACATAGGCACATTTTGTGATCTGTGTGTTGGTGGTCACTTTAAAGAGGTATAGAAGCTCCAGTATCTTTGCACAATTACCAAATTAAATGGTTCCTACAGCCATCCCCTATTGTGGGGGCAAGACTTCACGTGAATACATTTGCTTTTAGAAACGCAATGCAAGTGTAGCAAGGGGGATCTTGTCCCAATCACAAATGTGATTTTCTCGTTCCCACAAGCGTTTATGTCCTGCTCCTCCGAGACCAGGACGAGCTGCTAAACGCAATTGAAATGTAGTGTGTGAACGCTTCCTAATCGGGTAGTAGTTTACAAATAAAAATACTATAGTTAAATTTCATTTTCTGGGTGGATAGTCGCTTTAAAAGGGTATATAGGCACTGACGCATGAATGATTGCTATTTACTACTGTATATTTGGAGCTATAATTGGGATGCCGGCATTGGATTGGATCATTTAACCAGTTAAAGTTAAGTCGCTATAATACGTCCGTGTTACGGCGGCGGATAACCGTTCCAATTGTGAGACTCCATTGACCATTATTTTGGCACGGCTGATACGTAAGGATCGCTAGCGTTTACTGTCCCGGCTATATCTAGGATAACGAATCAATTACCAATCAGTCCACTAATTATCAAGCAAAACTAATTTACATTTCTCTTCAAGGTCAAGACCTACATGTCCTATGAAGCCTATAGCACATCGGACAACTTTTCCCCTGCCTCAGAGCCCTGCTCCATGCATCCCCCTCCTATAATACACAGCCCGTGCAGCTGCTGCCCATATATCACATACTAATTAATGCAGTCTCATTAGTCAACATAATGACGAATGGAAAAGAGAGATCTGGATTGGCACATCGTTACCTTATTTGTGATCGCGCGGGGGGAGGGGGGAGATCGATAAGACAATTCTTGGTGGTGTCCTTGTTTCGTTTTGCTTCTAGCTGGCGAGCGACCTGATCGCCAAGAGCACTTTGACAACTGGCTGGTTAGTGCGCAGGCGCCCGCGCTGGCTCATGGGAGATGTAGTCTTTCTCAGCACAGGCGCATGAAGACTGCAGTGTCAGTACAGTAGTAAGCCGGGTGCCCCACCGACACCTCCTTAGCAGATGACACATAGGGCAAGGCAGGCGAAATGCACGGAACAATGACACCAAAGAACCTGCAGCCGTCATAGTATATATGCATAGTGAGGTCATCGGTATCATGTGACGTAATGACAAGAGGTTTAGCCATAATAACAGATATTCAGAACCCATTAAATCACTTCCTTCATTTTTTTTTTTTTACTAGTACAAAAAAGCAGTTTTTACTGTTATTTGCTGCAGGTGCTATACATTTAATACTTACATAATGTCTGTGGTATATATTTAGCCAGCTCAGAAGTAGTTTAAAGAGAACCCGTCATGCAAAATAACCCCCCTAAAATAAATATATTTTCATAAACTGCCATTAGAGAGCATTGCCTCTATCCCTTCATTGTCCCTCTAAATGCCTGTAAACCTAAGCAATGAGGTCCTAAAGCTGTATGCAAATGATCTATGAAATGTCCAATGAAGCATTAGCATATTCAAGCTGTCCACTCTATTCATGAGAGGGAGGCACAGCCACACCCCCAGTGCATGACTGACAGCCTGTATAATGATGTGAGGCTGTATAATGATGTGCTTCCTGGTGCTGGTGGCCACGCCCCCTGCAGCCTGTGTGTGCATGTGTGTGTGTTTAGGAGAGATACAGCAGCTCCAGGCAGCCATGTTACAGCAGAACATGTCAGATTCATGTGTAGCTGATGTCTGTGTCTCTCACCTGTATATTAGGAGGATGCAGCATGTCAGCAGATGCAGCACACACTAGCCATGCTTTACTATACATTACACACAGACATGAGCAGGGGGAGGGGTAACAGGGGTGACATCACTGCCTCTGACCATGTGACCAGCCTCATTTACATGATAAAGAATAGATGATTTTACAATGATTAATGTATGAATTGACTAGATAAAGGCTGGGATGGGATCCTTGTGAGCTGCTCCAACAGGTAGAGGTGACAGGACTAGTGGCAGAGACCTGATGACAGGTGTCCTTTAAAGCCCAAGGGACCCCATTAAAAAATCTATTACAGGGCCCCCCAACTAGAATGTGCAATTAATATAGCGCATGAGGCTCAGAGAACATTAGCAACCTCCCTCATAGTGTGCCTAAGGAAGAAGACACACATGGCGTTTTTGGGCCGTTTTTAGTTAAAAAAACGCGTGCGTTTTTGGCAGGTTTGACCAATTATCTTAATTCAAACTGGTCAAAAACGCATGCGCAACGCAACTAAAAACGCCACGTGTGTCTTCACCCTAAGGCCGGCGCCACACGTAGCGCTTTGTTTGCGCTTGCAAACGCAAGCAAAGTCAAGCCTCCGCCCGATCGCATCAGCATTTCTATGGAAACGCCTGCGATCGGGAACGAGCCGCCGGTGTTTCGCGTTAAATTAACACAAAACACCGGTGGCTCGTTCCTGATCACAGGCGTTTCCATAGAAACGCCAATGCGATCGGGCCAAGGCCCGCCCCGGTGGGCGCGACTTTGTTTGCGTTTGCAAGCGCAGACAAAGCGCCACGTGTGGCGCCGGTCTAAGGGTGATGCCACACGTGGCGTTTCGAACTCGTTTTTGGGCCATTTTTAAGCAGTCCGTTTAAAAACGCATGTGTTTTTTGAAAACGCATCCGTCTTTGACAGGTTTTACCAATTATCTTAATTAAAACTAGTCAAAAACGGATGCGTTTTCAAAAAACACATGCGTTTTTAAACGGACTGCTCAAAAGCAGGTTCAAAACGCCACGTCTTAACCCTAAGCGCGCTTTCATGCGATACGTTTTTTGATGCGTTTATGAAGCATTCCAAAGGCTTCAGCCTTGATCACATTGAGGTTACATTGCGTTTAAGCAAATGCAGTAGAAACACAATGGGGGACATTTACTATGGTGTTTCCGCCAGTTCTGTGGTGCTTTCACCGCATCTTATGCTCTCCTACCTATTTATTAGCTGTCGGGGACAGAAAAAATTACTTTATCCGCCTGCTCCGACTCTTCTCCGAAAAGGGGCGTGGCTTTGGCGGAGTGGAAACTCAGACACAATTAATATGTGTCACAGCCATTTTTGGACGCTGTAAACTGGCGCAAAGTAGACCAAAAGAAATTTGGTCTAGCAGGGATACAAAACAGTGCTATTGCACTGTTGCCTGTTCTCTGACTGTTGCACACATTTCTGGTTCTCGGGACAGATTTTGGTCCCAGGGACAGAAAATGGTCTCGGCGCCAGATATTTATCTGCACAGCTCTACAATATTAAATCTGTGTCTTCTTACCGAGAGCAGGTCGGTAACAAAGCCAATGCAGACACCGACACTTTATGTAAATGTCCCCCAATGTAACCTCAGCATGTAATCAAGACTGAAGCCTCTGGAATGCGTCAAAAATGCATCAAAAAATGTGACGCAAAGCATTGTGTGAAAGCGCCCTTACACACACCCCAACAGCTCCTTACACTGTGCCACTCCCCAGTCCCCCCTCATATTGTGCCACCCCAAAGTTCCTTCTCATATTGTTAACATGGCTGAGGCCAGCGGCACAGGTGGCGTTTTGAGCCCGTTTTTGGGCCGTTTTTAATCAATCTGTTAACCCCTTAACGACTTGGCCTTTTTTAGTTTTTTCACTTCCATTTTTCACTCACCAACTTCAAAAATCTATAACTTTTTTATTTTTCCACATAAAGAGCTGTGTTATGGCTTATTTTCTGCGTAACAAATTGCACTTCATAGTGACGGTATTTAATATTCTATGGCGTGTACTGGGAAGCGGGAAAAAAATTCCAAATGCAGTGAAAATGGTGAAAAAACACATTTGTGACGTTTTCTTGTGGGCTTGGATTTTACAGCTTTCACTCTGTGTCCCAAATGACATGTCTACTTTATTCTTTGGGTCGGTACGATCATGTGGATACCAAATTTGTATAGGTTTTATAATGTTTTCATACATTTAAAAAAATTAAAACTTCCTGTACAAAATATTTTTTTTTATTTTGCCATCTTCTGGGGCCAATAACTTTTTCATACTTTGGTGTACGGAGCTGTGGATAGTGTCATTTTTTGCGAATTTTGATGCTGTTTTCATTACTATAATTTTTGGGACTGTGCGACCTTTTGATCACTTTTTATTAATTTTTTTATATTTTTCAAAATGGCAAAAAAATGCCATTTTCGACTTTGGACGCTATTTTCCGTTACGGGGTTAAATATAGTGAAAAAACATTATCATATTTTGATAGATCGGGCATTTTCGGACGCGGCGATACCTAATGTGTTTATGATTTTTACTGTTTATTTATTTTTATATGAGTTCTAGGGAAAGGGGGGTGATTTGAATTTTTAGGTTTTTTTATTATAATTTTTTTTTTTTAAACTTTTTTTTATTTTTACTTTTACTATTTTTCAGACTCCCTAGGGTACTCTAACCCTAGGTCAGTGGTGGCGAACCTATGGCACTGGTGCCAGAGGTGGCACTCAGAGCCCTTTCTGTGGGCACCCAGGGCTTCATGCCAACAGAGAGTTTTCCAGGCAGGACTCAAAGCTTTCTCCTGTGGTCCAAGGCAGAAGAGGATGTGGCATGCTCAGTGCCATTTTAAAGCAATATCCTTTGTTGCCAGGACTACAGGAGAGGCGAGAAGGTGTGGATAGATATGGGCTATCGTTGGGGCTCCTGCTCTGGGTCCCCTGATTCTTTCTCTTCAGTGGATCCTGGAGGGAATCAAAATTTCTCCATTACCTTACTATTGTATTGGTGAACTCAGGAAAATGAGATACAGCAGGGATCAATAAGTTACTACTTAAATTGTCATGTTGGCACTTTCTGACATGTAAATGGGTATTGGTTGTAGTTTGGGCACTCTGTCTCCAAAAGGTTCGCCATCACTGCCCTAGGTAGTCTGATCGATCCTATCATATACTGCCATACTACTGTATGGCAGTATATGTGGATTTTACTCCCCATGCATTACAATGTGCAATTAGCACATTGTAATGCATGGGTTAAAACGAAGTAGCCTCGGGTGTTCGGAACACCCGAGGTTACCATGGCGACGGATCGCCGCTCCCCGTGACGTCATCGGGGAGCAGCGATCCACAACAAGATGGCGGCGCCCATGCGGCGCCATCTCTTTGAAGCCGCCGGCAGCATTGCCGGCGGCGATCGCGGAGAAAACACCCGCGATCGGTGCTAGCACCGATCGCGGGTGTTACCGGTAAGCCTTTGCTGCAATATGCAGCAAAGACTTACCGGCTATGGAGAGGGCTCGGCCCGCGAGCCCTCTCCATGCACCGGGACCCGGCGCGCGCCGTACTAGTACGGCGCGCGTCGGGAAGGGGTTAAAAAATGCATCCGTTTTTTTAAAACGCATCTGTTTTAATCAAGATAATTGGTGAAGCCGGTCAAAAACTGATGCATTTTCCAAAAAATGCACGCATATTTTAACGGATTGCTTAAAAACAGCCCAAAAACGCCACATGTGCCGCCGGCCTAAAACATGTGCGTTAACGGTGGCGTCAAAACTCTCTTCAGCTGTTTCTGTTCAACGTTTTAAAACGCACGTGCTAACGCCACGTGTGAACGCACCCTCTCAGGAACTATAATGTTAAGAATCTGTATCATTCAGGTCAGGTGCACTGATAAAAAAAAATATGAGCTAAATTTATGTGGAGAAGCGATCCATTAAAAACACATGTACACCCAGCTGATCCACACCTGCCAGTTTTATGGGAGTGGAGGAAGAATAGCTGTCAGCTGGAGGAGAGTTGTCCAGCTGCTGCTGGAGATAAATGGCCGCCTCACCTCGATGCTTGTAAATCCTCACACTTCCAGGTAGGGTTCATGATGTCATATCCACACGCTGTGTATACAATGGATTGGCCTTGCTCCACAATAGCCACGTGGCAGATTGCTTACAGCACTGATCAGATAAGACCTTATTGTTCAGTGAGTTGACTTACTTGCAGTGTTTGTATGTGCAAGTCTTCAGCCATGGTTCATTTGTCTGCATGACGTATGTTGTGCTAAAGTCTTAAGGTCTAGTATACACTAGGAAAACCTTAACCCTAACCTAACTTTTACTGATAATATATTGTATCTAAAGTCAATCAATAAACAAAAAATTAAGATTTTCACTTATCTCATGTAAGTTTATCATCATGACATACCATGATCGCATACATAAGGAACATACCATATATACTCGAGTATAAGCCTAGATTTTCAGCACAAAAAAATGTGCTTAAACCCCAAACTCGGCTTATACTCGAGTAAAAAAAAAGGTTTTACCAAGGTTTTTATGGTAAAATTAGGGGCCTCGGCTTACACTTGGGTCGGCTTATACTCGAGTATATATGGTATATAGGATACAATTGTATGATTGAAGACAGCAGTCAGACATCAAATTAATCAATAGTATAACACATGTACATGGGAAGTAACACTTTCTACTAAAAATGTTTATACTGCACATAAAAAGTGGAGGAGAATCTGTTCCATAGATCCATAGATACTATAGATAAGTCCTGACCTGTATTGATGCACATAAAGCACTATTGGTGAGATAGAAACTTAATACATAGCCCTAGCAGTCTATAGCTAGAAGCACACGACCGTGAATCATGAACTGTGTGGTGGCTGGTTTTCACAGACTGACCACAGTACTCCAAACTTAATAGTGAGATATGATGCAAGGAGTCCCTTCTTCTTCTTATAAAGTGCCAAACTGTAATCACAATTACAGTTTAATGTTCCTGTTCTGTTGGGACTCCATGCATCATACATCACTATGATGCTCGGAGTCACGTCCTCTGCACTGTGCTCCGTCTGTAAAAAAAATACACAGAGATAGTTGTGTGCTTCTAGCCTATGTCTGTGGGTGCCGTCACACATACTGCTAACGCTGCGTTTACTGGCAATCACACATGCCTTTCTATGGAAACGCAAACGATTGGTAACCAGAACCCTGTGCCTTGCATTAAAACAATGGGTTCTGATTACCAATTCATAGAAACGCATATGCTATCAGGCCGAGGCCCGTCGCTGTACACCAGCGCCACGGTACATGTGACCGCACCCTAAATCTCTCCTGTCTCTCCCTTCCCTCTCCATGGACTCCTATTTACTCTGATGCTGTGTAGCTGTAGTTCATCTTGCACTGCTAAAATGGATTCAGGAACTCTCCGAGTGATAGGATGAAAAGACAAGACAGACTTGACATGCCAGACTTTCTGGACCGAACTTACAAGTGCTGAACTGAACGGACGTGCTAAGTTCAGTTGAGAAGTTCATGGTAAATCCATCACGGAGCGAGTTTCTTGAAACTACCTCGCTTGTAGGCAACCGTCCTTGGACTCACTTGTGCCACTAATCTAGGCAAAGGCTGTAATAAGTAATTCACTGCAATCAAATGTAAACACTTCATCTGTGTCAACGAACAATCATTGCTTTCTTGATTACTGATAGTTACAAGGTGTTTTCTGTGGTGATATAAAGGAGACCGCAGAGTAAATCCAAGCCTTTTGTCCTCCATACAGGTTAGCAGGACTGATGTGAAGCTAAGTACTGAGTTCTCAAGTGTTAGCAGATAAGTGGAGATAACAAGTCCTCCTTGTACCAGGACTGAGCAATGCACAATAGTAGAGGTGTATTACCACCATGTATTGTGCCATGGTTCCCAATTATAAGAGAGCTGGTAGCCAATCCTTTGTCTCTCTATAGACCTCTGTGGTAGTCGTCATCCTTCAAGCCACCCCTAACTCATTTATGTCTGACTCTTCTGGCAAACTTTATCCCAGCTGGGAAGGTCAGCAGGGGAACATGCAGTATTTTTATCAAAAAACGTCTATTCTGCCATTAAAAAATAATTATATACGCATAACTTTTGAAAAATGTTAACAGCTGCAGTTGAAAATTTGGCTAACATCTTTGCTCCTTCCCCCTTAAAGGAAACCTACCACTTGAAGTGGCAGGTTTCTGATGGAAATACCGGGCACAAGCTCAGGGTGAGCTGGAGCCGGAGCTTATTTTTGTTAGTGTTTTAAACCGCGGTATCGCGGTTTAAAACACTTTTTAAACTTTATAGCCGGCGCAGGGAGGTACGCGCTCGGCGCGTACCTCCCTGCGCCGGCTATAAAGTTTAAAACAAAAAGTTTTAACAAAAATAAGCTCCGGCACCAGCTCACCCTGAGCTGGTGCCCGGTATTTCCATCTGAAACCTGCCACTTCAAGTGGTAGGTTTCCTTTAATCTGTTTTACAAAAAAATAAGACTGGAGACCCCCATAGCAGACAACTGCTAATGTTGGAGACCCCCTAGCAGACTGGAGAAACTGGAGAAACTCTAAGAAGCCAAAAAATTACTCTCTTTTCTGGCTTCTATCCTCCTGCTCCCCCGGGCCGCTGCTCTGCATCCTGAAGCCAGCACTTGCAACCAACGCGAGGAGTCTGGACAGAGTTGATTGGCAGGAGTGGAGCCTGGAGGGGTGAGAACATCTCAACTGCACTCACCGCTACCCAATTATGGACTCTTCACTGTCCACTACCGAAATAAGGCACTTGGAAGGAATGGCTGCACTCATCTGAGGGTGCTTTCACACATTAATTTTACATGACTATTTTGGTGGAGGTGGAGTCGTGGTTAGACAAATTGAGAAGTCCGAGTTAGAGTCAGAAGTATGGTTTAAAGGGGTTTTCCAACAAAAGAAAATTCTCACATTTCAATCCCCTGGTGATTTTAACACAATAAAGATCATTTTAAGAACTTACTTTACAATTTTACTCAGTTATATTGCTGTTTTAGCTCCAATCCCTCCCTAGGCTGCTCAGTGTAAAATTACAGAGTGTGGGCGGGGCATCACTAAGCAGACACATTATGACCCATCTAGTTTTGTGGGGTGACAATGTGGTTACATTATCAGGGTAGAAGGTGTATATGCACTTTCATCTGGCCGCTGACATTGTACTAACACACAGACACATAGACAGAGAGATGAGACAGATCAGAGATGCATGAGATTACACAGAGGCTGACAGACAGAGACTGACAGACTTTTACACTGTTACACTATGAGGTCTGCTACATCTCACAGATATGTGCCTGCCTCCCCCTTTCCCCGGATCACTTATCTCCTTGTAGTTTTTCAGCTTTCTCTGCTCACAATCTCCTAGTAGGAAGTGATCAGTGAGTGTCTCTTAGCTCCGTGCAGGGGGCGCGGCTACAGGCTCAGAGCAGAGAGACACAGAAATCTAATCTGCACAATCTCATCAAAGATGGCCACCACCCAACCCTAAGTCAGAAGTTACAGGGTTGTGTCTAGGGGCAACTGAAATTGTGTACACCAGGACTGATAGAGACAGGTTGGACTTATATCTGTGAATAGCTGTATTTTTGTTAATAACAGTAAATTAGAGAATGTGTTATTTTGTTATCCTGAGTACACATAAGAAATTGGTCTTTGTGTGAATACCCCTTTATGGGGCTTGATCTCTTCAGTTCAGTTGCATGCATCCAGACCCAGTTCACATGAAGCTATGATATTTCGACTCTCCGAAGGGGAACTCAGAGCGAGACTTCTTCAACATATGCAGTGTCTGAAAACTAAGGGGGTGATTTATCTTTATTGTGGAACTTTTTTCAGGAGTTTAGGCTAGTTTAATTTATTAAAGCATGTGTTAAATCTTGCTTTTTTTGTGTTTTATCTGCAACCTTTAAAAATTTTTAGTGACTTCGCACTCTACACCAGCAATGGAGTGGAGTGGTTTTTGCACAAAAAAGTTGTGACTCTTTTTGTAAGGCACTTTCTTGTTATCCAATTAATAAAATTTTGTTGAAACAAAAAAACTGTGCTGCTTTTTGTTTTAATAAAGTTTTTATTTGGTTTTTATTTTTCACAAGAAGAAGACCATACAACAAAGATGGGGATACCTCATCCCCTTCAACATTGAAAACAAAACATACTGGTGCTCATTTACTAAGGGGCCGAATCGGCGGGTTTCCCGAATATTACCGTTTTGTGCCATTTGTCCCTGAATCGCCCAAGGTTTTTGGCGCACGTGATCGGATTGTGTCGCATCGGCACCGACTTGCATGCGATGTAAATCGGGGGCGTGGCCGTCGGAAAAACCCAACGGATTCGGAAAACTGCGGTATTTAAAAAAGAATTTGTGTCGCAAGATCAGCACTTACATGCAACAGGAAGAAAAAGGTGAACTCCGGTAGACCTCGGTGCAGCAGCAACACCTGCTGGATATTGGGCACACGACCTTAGTGAATCTCGGCAACGCGCCACGGGATTCGCGAATGGACCGGGAAAGTAAATATGCCCCACTATGTTGACAAACATTTCAACACGGTGCTGAGTCTTACAAGTAGGGGATATAGAGCGGAGCAGAATATAAAGAATAGGGCGTGTTGTATATTAAACCCGTCTCAACTCATGGCACTCTCAATGGGCCCAAGGTGCCTTTCAGGTTCTCCAAAAAGTACCACTGGGTGAGGGTTGCATCATTGTTGTGATTTCTCTTGCATTTAAATAAACAACAACCCATTTCCTCCATAATCCATGAAGTAAATCAGTAGCTTTCTCCTGACATTTAGGACAGGATATTTTCCTATCTGGTGACCTTTTCAGTCACCATATTTCTTAGCGCATATAAAAGGAGGATATGTTAGGACACTTTGTTACGTTGTGTCCCCTAGTATTTGGAAATCAAATGAGTTGTTGGGTATCTCCCTGCTTACATCACGTAATTTTGTCATGATTACATCCCTCACCTGACCAGATTGTATGAACTGGTCAGTGCCCAAGTCAAATTGTTGGGCTAGTTCTTCCATTGTCAACCAGCGAGGCTCAGAGCCATGTAGTCTCCATTTATGGAACAATCTATTACTCAGACCCCGTAGGAAAGCAGGGTTGGTCCAAATGTTTTGAAACTGTAAAAGACAAACCAAACCTTTTTCTTAGGATTCTCCAGGTTGCTATAGTATCTTTACATATAATTGAACTTTTACGGTCGTGTGGCACCTGCGGTAATGGTGAGTGTAGTGGCACTGTTGGATTTGTTGGATTGTAAGGGGAACAGAATGCTTCTTCTAACTCACAGTCGGAATAGGAATTGGTCTTATGTGTCCCGTCAAATATGTGTCCGGTCATACAATCCAGGTTATATGTTCGTATGCATGGTAGTCCCATACCCCCCATTTCTTTTGTCATGATCAATTTCTCCCAATTTCTCCCGTGCCACAGGAAACACGAGAACGCAGCGTTCATTTTCAACACACCCACATGTCTAAGGAGAATTGGGACAGTCTGCATTTGATATAATAGTTTCGATACATTAACTGTTAAGATTTTGATAGCCATGTGACAATTCACGGACTTTAATGTCTGGATTCCAATGTTAAATAAGGCGTAAATAACTAGGATAACATGATAACTCAGGTGCGGCGAATCTTGCAGGGAGGGAAACTTAGGAACAAGAAAAGTGCAAATCCACAAAAAAACTTCAAAAATTATTTAAAAAAAGCCTAAGATTCCACCCTCTAACTTTTATTTAAATGATTTATTTAAACCTCAAATCCTGTTTATGTTCCAATGATTTAGCAAGGCTGACTTCTGCATTTGATTGTTAATCATTTCCTAATTATAAGTAAACCCAGAGGATATGGATTATTTTTTAACATGTTGGAGCATGCCCCTTTACACGTAAACACTAACAGATACTATTCTATCAGGAGTTTGGATACTATTAATAGTAAGGGAAATGGAAAGGAAAATACTCCAGATCCCATCTCTGTTTAGGATGAACAAAAATACTGGAAAGTATAACTGGTTAGGAAAAGACCAAATTGCACTTTCTTTTTTTTTGTCTTCTTAGACTTCAACTTAAAGGAGTTTTCTTGTTTAAGCAAATAAATCTTACAGTTTGCAAAACGAAAATGTATCCTATTTAACACCTTCATGAACCCTTAGAAATACAGGCAATGCTTTTCATTTATAGTTTTTAATGAAGTATTTATTTTGGGTGGGATTATTTTTGGTGGTTTGTCCCTTTTAGCCCCTTAGACACTGAAACATGAAGTGGGTGCAGAGGATGTGAGATCCTTCTGCCACCCATCGCAGGCAGCTGGGCTCCCCTAAAGGAGGAACCCCTGGGCTGCCAGTAGTATCTTTCTCTCGCTCCATGCAAGAGGTATGGCCTAATATAAAACCTGTCAGTAGCTGGCAGTATACTATAGTAGCTGTATAGTAGCAGTAACTGACATAGGGTAAGTAATGCAGTGTATTATACACAAGAATAAGTGATGTTGTGTCAGTGTCCCTTGTGGGACAAAGTAATAAACAATGTAAAAAAATAAATAAAGTATAAAAAAAAACCTCACAAAAAATGTATAAAAAAGTAAAATCACACACATTTTGCATTTGCAGATCTATACCAACCCAGGCTAAAAACCATAATAGTATTTATCCCATACAACAAAAAAAACTTAAAGGAAAAACCAATGTCCAAATTGACATTTTTACTATCATTCACCACACAAAAAAACTATATTAAACGCAATCAAAAAACGTTATGGACCCCAAATGTGTACAAATACAATCTACAGGTTTTTAGGCAAAAACTAAGGCCTCACATTTACAATTTTGCTAAAAAAGTTATGGTGCTTGGAAGGAGAAGATGGAATATTCCCCCCCCCCCCCTAAAAGGATTTCATTTTTTAAAGTAAGGTCATTATTAAAAAAAAAGCTAAAAAAAAATGCATATGCGATCGTGTGGATCTGTTCGGGTAGTTTGTAAATGCAGCACTAGCAGTACGTGTGACCACACCTGTAGGTTCCACAGTAAATGCAGAAATTTTAGAAAAACCAATGTCTGCATTGCATTTTTTTAAAAATATACTGCACAGAAGGGTTAATAAAAGTTCATCAGTAGGACATTAAAAAACAAGACCCAAAACAGCCATAGTTACTGAAAAATAAAAAAGTTATAGCTTGTAAAAGGCATTGAAAAAAAAACTTAATAAACAGTCTGGTCTTTAATATGGAAACCAGGTGCAGAGATAAGGGGATAATATACTTTATTATCTATCAATCCCTCATTTCTAGGTCTTTGCTTGCTCTCAATATACTGAAAGCTTCAAACAGTTTACTTCATGTGAATAAAACCAGTCCTTGGTGAAATGAAAATTTTTATGCTGACCAGAAATAACTAAAGGGGCTTCCTGTTCCTCCACTAATATTTAATACTAATCACTTATTCTTAGAATAGGTTATTAATAAAGGATCAGTGGGGTTTTGACACATTGATCAGCTGTTACAGCTACTTCGTGATTGTACCGAACCAAAGAATAAAGCAGACCTATGATTTGGAGGGCACAGTGAAAGTCGTAAAAACTGAACCCACAAGAAAGTGTCATGTTTTTTTTCGGTATCTTAGGTATAGTAGGCATTAGGTATATTAGGCAGCACAGCATGGAATAATAAATACTGGGGCACATTTACTTACCCGGTCCCTGCGCGTTCCCAGATCCGGAGTGTCAGACGAGAATGAACTCTGCCGCAATTCACGTACATTATGCGCCCGATTTTCTGCATGTGTCGCCTCCCTGATCAGGTCCGCCTGATTTCACCTTCTTCTTCCCGGTGTATTTGGGGGCTTGATCTTGTGATCACAGCACACAGCATGGAATAATAAATACTGGGGCACATTTACTTACCCGGTCCCTGCACGTTCCCCGATCCGGAGTGTCAGACGAGAATGAACTCTGCCGCAAATTACCGTAGATTATGCGCCCGATGTGTCGCTTCCCTGATCAGGTCCGCCTGATTGCACCTTCTTCTTCCCGGTGTATGTAAGTGCCTGATCTAGTGACACAAATTTAAAGTTAAATCCCGCCCCCAAATTTGTGTCACATGAAAGCAGGCGCATTTGCGACACAATCCCATTGCGTGCGACACAATGCGCTTCTAAATACCTGTCCTGGCGGCGCAATCCTCGAAAAGTCAGAAAACCCGACGGAAATGCTGCTACGGGGCGCTTAGTAAATAAGCCCCACTGTCACTGAGAAATACACGTTGTAACGCAGAAAATAAGCTCTCACACAGCTCTTTTTGAAGGTGGGGAGCAAAAAATGAACAAAAAAAGGCAGCGACGCAAAGGGGTTAAAGAACACAGACATGTTATTTGAACTACTGCATAAAACATATGTATAAGTAAGCTGAAAAGTTAGGCCCCTTCTACACTTACGTTTTTCATGCACGTGTTCTGCATCACATAATCACCATAATCACCATTGTAATCAATGGGCATTTTCAGACTTTTCACGCTCACACGTGTGTTTTTCTTAACTTGCGTTTAAATCGCTTTATGCTCTACTTTTGCAAGTCACGCGCATGAAAAACGCATCACACAAGTCTATGGAGACGCAGCAAAAACGCATTGCATTCTGAGACACTTGCAAGTGCAATGCGTTTTTCAAGCATCAATTTCAATTAAAAAAAAGCGCGTTATCTGAAATGTGAAAAACTGAGACACTGAACAAACTCTGACTGAAAATTGATTGAACTCTGTTTAAAAATGTCAGTTTTTCACTGACCAAACCCTGATCGTACCCTGATCAGACTCTGACGTGATCTGCAACGCGAGTGTGGAGGGGGCCTTAGACTGTACAGATTGAATATGCCTTGTATAGTATAAAATTAGACAAAAAAAAAGAAGAAAGAAAGAAAAGAAAAAAAAAATGCTTCTGTAGACCAGCTCCTGGGTTAAAGTCCATGTTAATCATATCAAGTCTTTGTTCTCTCACTCTGCAAAAGCCCAGTGACATTGCAGCTGCTAGGATAGTGCGCAAAGGCAGGCGGCCAGCTCGCACAATAAAAATCTACATAGTGGCCAGCTGCGGAGAGGTAAGAACGAAAATAACTGCGCCCATATCATTTCCTCTAGAGGAAATCAGTACCAGCTGATCTATAGAGCAATGGTTTGCGCTCCAGATGAAATGTGGGCTAGTAAAAAGTCGCCTTGACAAAACAAGAGATTGTAATCAGATTTTCTTTCTGTTATTTGGTCGCAGTTTGAGCTGATGCCATTTTTTAAAATCATTTCACAAGATACATGGCAAACAATTACCGAATGTGACTATGAAGACTGACATATGGTGAATTCAGTGCTGGGCCCATTTGATATATATATCTCATAGCCCCTCATGCATCTATAGAAGTTGAAATATAGTTCACTTGGAAAGCTTAGAGATGTTTCTGTAAGCGTCAAGGATGACCCTGCATTTCTTGCCATTCAGGCAACTGCACCTCAAAATATAGGACCTATGTCTTATTTTCCACCATTTTGACAGCACAGCTGCTTGGCTCCTTATGGAGAGGGGAAAGGTGAGGAGTACTCACCCCTCCTCCCACCTGCACGCAGCTGTATGCTTGCCCAGCCTACGATCCGGGCATGCATGAGGCCTTACAGTTTGTGAATGTTCCAATGGCAGACTGTGTGCACAGTGGCGTAACTTGTACACTACAAGTACCAGTAGAAAGACTTTGCCAGGCCCAACTAAACTTCCAAGATGAATAAGACTCTGCCTTAGGCAGGGTTTTAATGCACACTTGACCTTTTAGGGGTTACATCTCTCAACTATATCAGCTATTATTGCCATATTATAGGCCTGGTGAACTGGAGTAAATCTTTGTCAAACATAGATGCCTCAACAGTTCTGCGGGCTTTAGGATAAGCATTTAAAACACGTCCATCAGCTAGTTGCACATAGAACTTACAACTCCCACACAGCAGATTGCCCTATAAATGGTTAGGAAGATGCAGATATTTTCCATTGTCTATGGTCCTGCCCTCTTACACAATGATTTTGGTTGTCTGTAAGGGATTTTACTATATCACTACCATTGTGCCTTTCACTCTAGAGTGGACACTCTTTGGATGTTTGGACACCCTTGTACCTATTGTAGTAGAAAACTGGTAAATCCTTTCACTTTATATTCAGCCACTTTTTAGAAAAATAGACAATAGAATAGAAATAGACTTTATAGACAAATATTTTTCCTATGGGCTGGGGGAAAGCGTATTTACACAAAGAGTTGAAGGAACTGTAGTTTTTTTTAAACATGGGAAAGCTTTATAGCGATCCTACCACCAAGAATCCACTCCAAAATACAGCTTTTCCCTTTGGTACTTGGAGAGGAATAAGTTGGGAGAGATGAATGTATGATCACTTGATTTTTCAGAAATAATGTAATCTCTGTTAATTAACATTTCATGGATATTTTGTAAAGGGTACATCATGTCACTAGAGCATTGTTTTACATAATTACCGTACTAAAGTAGATCAACCTAAAACCTTTATTTTGCAAAAAAAACATAATGATCATAATTAGAGATCAGCAATGACTGTAGCAAGAGAAATATTCTAATTACATTTTCAGAAGGTTCCACCAGTCACCAATCAGTAGGGACTGCCCAGGCTTTTGCTGTGAATGATTTCAGCACATCTGCAGCCAATGGACATCACTAGTCTCTTACACGGTTCTTCTGGGATTCTTCTCCACTCTTCTTCCAGTCTCTTCCAAAGTTCTGTGACTGCTGTAGGTTTCTTGGCCATAACTTTTTCACCAGGGTTTTGTCGCCATTGGGTTTATATCAGGACTCTGGGCTGTGGCCATTTTATTGTTTCAATGTTTTCTGTTTCAATAAACTGCTTTACCTGTTTTGCTGTGTGAAAGGGGGCAATGTCTTGTATGAAAATTGCTGGCTGATTGAGCGAAGAATGCAAGGAAAGAACTAGGCGTTGTTGAAGAAGGTTCTGATACACACTTGTGTTCACTCTGCCATGAAGCTGTATGAGAGGCCCAACTCCTGCTGCAGGGAACATTCCCCAAACAATGACACTTCCTCCACCACCTTTCACTGACTTCTTTACATACTTTGGGTTCAGTCTTTCCCCAGTTGCTTTCCTCTCGTGCATTTGTTTGTCGAGGCAACCATTCTTCTTTGGGAACTTGAATGAGTTTGTGATGCTGTAAAGATGCAATATTATAAAAATCAGAGACTTGGAACGACCAACTTCTCTTGCTATGGCTGATAGGTCACCCATTTGCCCCTTATCTGGACAACCTGCTGCCTGTCGTGTATTTATGGTCTTCCAAATGCTCAAGGATTTAGAAAACAAGGTTAATGAAAAAGTTTACGAACATTAAAGCAGAACCGTCACTGTAACAGTTAATACAGTGCCTGCGCTACAGTTTGGTCTGCAGACGGTGAGTCCTTGTATCATATTTCTGCATGGTGCACAGACACATGCTTGGCATCATTAGCTTTGTTATGTATTGATTGTAAAGACTGTAATGTTATAATATAATATAAAAAATTAATTTTGGATAGGTATT
The DNA here is from genome assembly GCF_040894005.1 of Engystomops pustulosus. Lineage (NCBI taxonomy): Eukaryota > Metazoa > Chordata > Amphibia > Anura > Leptodactylidae > Engystomops > Engystomops pustulosus. The sequence continues at coordinate 59,907,183 of NC_092421.1, read as the reverse complement.
GCCTAGTGAGACCAAAAAGAAGACCTCCACAATATACAGTGTGTCACTTTGCTCCCTCTATCTGACTGTACATTATTCTTATTCAAGAATTTTTTGGAGTGCAGAGTCTTTTCTGCTTATAAATAGCTTCCATTTTGAATTGTAGAGTTCCTTTGCTTGTTCTTCATCTGTGCTTTGCTGTTAATGCCATGATGCCTCAGTACAGCATCACATGACCATTTGAAGACGGGACCATGTATGTTGGCTGGGAGGAGTGTCACTGTGATCCTCCTCTCCATCTATATAGTCTATACCATAAGTATACAGTTAGGGATGCAGAGCTGTGAGCTACACACTGGCTCTCCACAGGGGCTGGGAGTACACACCATCATATGGAAAGCTATAATGCCTGTGATGGGTGAAACATAGATTTCTATAGACTTAAAGTAAACCTACCATGAGGAATCTAGCATCAGTAGTAGATCTGATGGTAGATTCCTCCTTCTTGCCTCTGCCCTAATCTGTAATGTAATAATCCTGGAACCTAACCTAACTTGCTAAAAACTTTATTTTAGTAATATGTAAATTAACTGTAGAGGCTACTGGGGCGTGGATTAGCCTTAGCGCCCATTGCGTGGCCAGGCTAGTACACATCCCAGTAGACTCTGCAGTTAATTCACATATTACTATAAGTTTTTAACAGGTTAGGTTCCAGGATTATTAAATGACAGATTAGGACAGAAGCAGGAAGGAGGAATCTACCATCAGATCTACTTCTCATTGGAGATTCCTCATAGTAGGTTTCCTAAAAGTGAGTCACTGAAGGTTGATTCCATCTGCTGCTAAGCAACCATCCCAATGTGTTTTATAGTGATAGTAAATAAGATGTGCAACATATGTAATAATATACCGCACCTCCTAACTACAAAAAAAGGTCCCCAAAAGTCAGTGTGCTCTTAAGAGCTATTTATTTATTAAAAGTAGACAATGTTGCATTCATTCGACATTGTAATAAAATCATTATTTAAAACATACATTAAAAATAACCATTCTAAAACTCACACTTAAACATAATCTTCAAAATCTACAGGGTTTCTCCAAGAATCCTAAAAGTTCTCCTTTGGGCCAGGGCTACAATGCTTGAAGCGGGAGCCAGAGTAGGAGAAGTACATTTCCTTCGTTACATCTTTTATTATCTTGAAAGCCATGTGAAAATGAACAGAAAAGAGTCATATTTTTAGAGGCTGAAGCGGGGAGAGTAACATATCTTTCGGTACTATAGGAAACATTTAATGTCATATTAAAGCTAAGTATTTATTCTTTCAGATTGCATCAGGCTTGTGGTTTTGTGATCTACAGAACCATAGATACAGTTAAAGACGTAAGCAGAAACTCGGTTTTTATTTGTACATTTTTAGATAGATGTCTTTAACTGTTCTGTAGCACAGAAATTTGAAAGATGAGATTCCTATCTTTAATATGAAACCATGGGGGGAGTTAACACAATCGGTACGCCTGAAAACAGACGTACAAGCCGCAATTTAGTCAACTTTTCCACCTTCTGCATCAGTTGGGCAGGGAGCGGTTGGTGCTGGGCCATGCAGTGGGCAGGCGTTGGGTTCTACCCTGAACTACCTATAGCCTGCACATGTTCAGGCACAAGCTAGGGTACTATTCTGCACCAGGTCAGACCTGGTGTAGTAGTGACCTGACAGAGTTTTGCGCTTTTGCCTACGGGGATAGATTTGCTGCACGTCATATGCTGGCACACTAAGGCCGCTGTCACGCGTCCCGCTAGGCGTCCGTCATAACGCGCCGCTAGCGCACAAGGGGAGGTCCTCGGCCCGAATGCATATGCGTTTCCAGGGAAATGCATGCGATTGTTAAGCCGATTGCATGCGTTTCTCTGGGCTGAGGACCTCCCCCTGTGTGCTAGCATCGCGTTATGAACGGACGCCTAACGGTACGTGTGACCGCAGCCTAAGCACCAGCCTATGATAAATGTGCCCCATGTTATTAGTTACTAACAACCAAAGTTAACGATGTCCAAATAAGTGACTGTAAACTTGACTCATCTGAGGTAAAATGACTCTTCTCTGCTCATTTTTACAAGAGTTTTAAGGTTTTTATTTTTATAAATAAAAGGGCAAGATTACACAAAAAAAAGAAGTACATTTTATAACAACATCACACATTTCATACCCTACATGAGGGGGGCTGCTAGTTTAATGAGGTAAAGTGTGGTGACTGTTTCCACTTTTGGTTGGCTTTACATAACCTATTTCCCCTTTTTCAATCAAATTACTACAAAGCATTTTTTAAAATCTTGCAAATTTCAGACACTTGTAGTGATGAGAGAAGGCTACACAGCAGCCCTACATAGAGGTGATAACGGCCATGACCGGCAGGTTCACTGAAAGGGCTACTGAAATCCCTGTAGCCTCCTCTACCTTCCCTCACTTCCGGTTTACGTCACCAGCGTATGACGTAGCGCGTACGGATGGCGGATCACGTGACAGCGCAGGAGCGACGACTCTGGTGACCTCACAACAACAACACGGATCCCGGCCTCCGTTATACGACGTGCAGCGGCCGCGGACTGCTCTTCTTCTCCCCGTGGAGCCGTGAATGGACCCGTGAGCGGTTATTACAGAGAGCAGCAGCGAGGGGGCGCCATGTCCGAGCCCAACAGCGTGTCCCTGCAGCAGATCCTGGACAGGTGAATGTCGGGGGCCTCTGGCTGTCATTCATGGCTCATTTCTGTGGTGAAAATTGTTACTTTTGGGTCATGACTCAGCTTTCTTGGGGTCCTGAGTGGATGATATTTATATATCTGCTATACAGGTGCAGTGAAAAGCTGGGTGACTCCTTATAGAAGCTGTACTGGGCTTTCCTTCACTAGTGGCATATGGTACAGGGGGGCACATCTGTGACACCCCCACATGTGTGCTTATTTCACGATAATTGATATGGTCTTGTGCACGCAGCATCATGGGATTGATAATAGGCAATTTACATGTTAAATGCAGGCTACTCAGGTCTAGATGACATGATTTTGTGGTGGGCACTGTCCCCCGTTCTCTGTGGCTGAGATGAGACGTAAAGTAGTTTTTACACTTGGTGCTCGTCATATAACGGAGCTTATATTTGTGAAGATGTTTGCTTTGGCGATGTTGATATTATACATGATAGTCCATATAAGAATCCTGTCACCTGTAAGGGATGATTCATACTTCTAGGGTCGGACCGTGGATCACGGATTGTGTGCTGGATGGATTTCATGGGCTGGGGGTGGGACTAGTGATATATGATACAAGCACTGTTATAGCTCGGTGCTACTGGGAATCAAGGCATTTTTCCGGGTGGTCTTGATGTCCCTTTCCCGATTCAGATCTTGTCATCTATTAGGCACATGCTTTGCTACAATTGGGGACTAGAATAATTTATTTTAAGCTTTCACACCGGAAAAATGGGGTGAAAGTTGATGGATCTGACAGCTAGTTGGCCCCCTTCTCAGGAACTACTTTTTGTGCAAATGGAGTAGAAATGGACGCAAACTGGGGGATTGAGCCTTTTTTATGCCAGACCCCAGAGTGTGTGTGTGTGTTTTTTTTTCCTGCAGAATATACAGTATTGTCCTTATTGTCCTTATAATGGCACTTTCATCATGTTTCTCACTAGTCATGACTTGCTTTATTGTGGCCACTGATGTCATAAGATACGAACCATTGTGACCTCTCATGAGGGTGTATTCACGCGTGTGTTTTTAAATGTTAAAATGGGTTTTGCTACTCTGGAAGCTTTTTTTTCTTCATTGCTGTAAGTGAATGCAACTGAAAATGTTTACACACCACTGTTGGGGGGCTGCTTGGTTTCAATACTACTGTTGCAGTTGTGGCTATTGAAGGGTCAAAGTTTTGTTCATTTAGTTTTGCTAAATGAAATCTGTTTGTTTTGCATAACTATTAGAATGAGGCCAGGTGCTGCAATACAGGGGGGGGGGGGGGGGGATTTTGTACCTTGTCTGGTGATAGAATGAAGCTTGGGTGACCTTGGATCAATATTAAAGGGAACCTGTCACCAGCAGGACGCCTGTTAAACCTCTTACTGACTGACTAGTAGATGACTTGGAATATAAGGTGATATTTCAGCATGCGGCCGGCACACCCAATAAGGTGTGTTTAGGGGTTTAACAGGCGTCCCGCTGGTGACAGGTTCCCTTTAATACAATACAAATACAGGCAGTCCCCGGGTTACATACAAGATAGGGTCTGTAGGTTTGTTCTTAAGTTGAATTTGTATGTAAGTCGGAACTGTATATTTTATCATTGTAATCCCAGCCAGAACTTTTTTGGTCTCTGTGACAATTGGATTTTAAAAATGTTGGGTTGTCATAAGAATCAGGATTAACAATAAAGCTTCATTGTAGACACCTGTGATAACTGTTATAGCTGATCATTGTAGCCTGGGACTAAAACACAATAAATTACCAATATCCAGAGGTCCGTTTGTAACTAGGGGTCGTATGTAAGTCGAGTGTTCTTAAGTAGGGGACTATGTTAAGCAGGGGATGTCAGGTTTTGGAAATGATTGTTCATCGCAAAATGGGTTTAAAACTTTGAAAGAACCTATGCCTGCCTCTCTCCCATCCAGTCTTGTCACACAGAGCCTGCAGTCGTAATATATTACATTGACAACCTGTCCCCAATTCAGCCTCAGTGCACAGAGACCTGATGGCTGGCACAATCCCTAGTAAGGGAACCTGTCACCAGATTTTATCCCATTAAACTACCAGCCTTCTCAGGTAGTGGATGCAATGTCCTCTCTAGAATTGCCTTTTATTTGAAATTGTATATATCCCATCGCTTCATCACTTCACAGTTTGTTGCATCTTCTTTCTGAAGTAACTTACTCTAAAAGGATAACATCTTATTAAGGGGACCTCCTACATGTCTGCTTCTATATGCCAAATTATGAAGCGATTGGAGTGAGGCCGCCCCAGCATCATGTCTGTCCTGTAAATGGATTCTTGCCAGCGATGGACCAACACTTGGCTTCTAGGACTTCAGGCACAACCTCATATTGCAGGCAGAGGTCGCACTAACATTTTTACAGAAGGGTAAAAATACTCCTCTCACCATTTTTGAGGAGTATTTTTACCCGAGGAGGAGTATGAAAATTTGCACACACATTACACTACACGCACACAGCACACACTACACACTACACACTACACTCACACAGCACACACTACACACTACACTCACACAGCACACACTACACACTACACTCACACAGCACACACTACACACTACACTCACACACTACACACTACACTCACACAGCACACACTACACACTACACTCACACAGCACACACTACACACTACACTCACACAGCACACACTACACCCTACACTCACACACTACACTCACACAGTACACACTACACTCACACAGTACACACTACACTCACACAGTACACACTACACTCACACAGTACACACTACACTCACACAGTACACACTACACTCACACAGTACACACTACACTCACACAGTACACACTACACTCACACAGTACACACTACACTCACACAGTACACACTACACTCACACAGCACACACTACACTCACACAGCACACACTACACTCACACAGCACACACTACACTCACACAGCACACACTACACTCACACAGCACACACTACACTCACACAGCACACACTACACTCACACAGCACACACTACACTCACACAGCACACACTACACTCACACAGCACACACTACACTCACACAGCACACACTACACTCACACAGCACACACTACACTCACACAGCACACACTACACTCACACAGCACACACTACACTCACACAGCACACACTACACTCACACAGCACACACTACACTCACACAGCACACACTACACTCACACAGCACACACTACACTCACACAGCACACACTACACTCACACAGCACACACTACACTCACACAGCACACACTACACTCACACAGCACACACTACACTCACACAGCACACACTACACTCACACAGCACACACTACACTCACACAGCACACACTACACTCACACAGCACACACTACACTCACACAGCACACACTACACTCACACAGCACACACTACACTCACACAGCACACACTACACTCACACAGCACACACTACACTCACACAGCACACACTACACTCACACAGCACACACTACACACTCTCACCCGGCCTTGCTCTTAAGTCCCGACATAACTGCAGGCAGCTGTGGGCAGGTAGCTGTCCACAGGTCTCTTGGGGCCTGCGCTCTCGCTCCGGAGCGCTGCTGACAAAGATCACTGTGTCACGTGTCCCGCTGAACGGCCCGGCGCGCGCTGTGATCGCGCTACAGACACTTACCTCTTTTGCAGCGCGCGCCGGGCCGCTCAGCCTGTGCGCTACAAGGAATAATTGCCAAGCGTAACTTTACGCATGGCAATTATTTTGGGGGGTAATGGCGCCTCATCACGCGTCTATGACGCATGGTGAGGCGTTAATGCGACCTCTGATTGCAGGAACTCCCTATAAGTGACCTGGCAGCCAGGTGATATTTTATTTCTTTCCTGCAATTTTTTTCGTTCTCTGTGTAAGAGATTGGTTAGTTAATAGCAAGTGGACATGTGAAGGAGATGTCTCTAACAATCGCTGCTCCTCCTGTGCTTTAACACACCCAGAACCAGTTAAGATGTCAGTGTCCTCCTGGTCATATGCTCACCTCTGCGCCAGCACAGTGTAGTCGTCTATTACTTGGGTGTAGTACTTGCTTCTCTTCGGTATAACCTTTGCACTCTCATCTGGATTACATATGAATAATACCACTATGCCCATACTGTCTACGTTGCCTGTTCACATATTTCCTATTCCTATAATGTGTTTAGAGACACAGCAAAGTCTTGGCAGCTTCTCATCCTGTAGAGAGCATGTATATAGAAATGTGTATGGAGATAGGGCAGGGGTTTTTCCACTATGCAGTGCGCTGCGTTCTTCCATCTATCTTTTAGGGTATTTTCATACAGAACGGATACCCTGGGGAATTTCCACACCAGGATTGCAGGTCAATATCCACAGGAGTTATAATAGCTAGAAAGGGAATGGAATTTTACGAAGTACTATTCACTTGCTATGGAAAACATTTGGACATATTCTCCATGGGAATCTGCCATAACAAACATAAAGCAGGGACACTTGCTCATAGATCCAGGCACTGTGACTGTGGTAATCTTATGTGTTATCCATGACCTCCTTCCTTCTAAAATCAACTTTTATAATTATGTTAATGAGCCAGAAGGGCTCTGAAGAGGTGTTATCCATGCTGTAGTTTTACAGGCTGTCACACTGTCTTACCCTCCCTCCTCTGCCTGATGTAATATCACTGCAGCAGAGGATATTCCAGCACACAGTGGGAGGGGATGTGTTCCTGCACAATGTAACAGCTGGTAAACCTAAAGCATTTCTGTTAACATCCCAGAGTCTTCCCACCTCACTAGCATAATTTAAAAAATTGATTGTATAACGAAAGAGGCCATAGATAACACTTATAGGAACATTACCAGAGTCACGGTGCCTGGATCTATGAGTAAGTGTCCCTGGATTATCATTGATTTTGAGGGTAGATTTCCTTTTAAGTGTTAAACATTGTGACAAGGAAACACACAGTATACTCAACTCTCTCTGGATTTGGCATTTCCAGCACTATTGCTCTGGGTCACTTAGGACTCAATGGGGTGACACCACCTTCATTTTACATGTAACCTTAAACCTGTAATTTCTAAAAGTTAAATACACTGCAAGTCAATGTATGAAAATTCAATATTTCTTTCAGTGAGGGCAGTAAAATCCACAATGAACCCGCAACAAAATCTGTAACACAAGGGTATGGAATTCATGCGGTTTTGCTTGGGATTGGGTCTGGAATTTGCTTGGATTTTAAAGTAATTCAGTGTTGGATTCTTCCACTGAGTCTCTGAGCTGTGGGGATGTTCCCCTATAGTAACTTCCATAAAATGACGTATTATGGGCATGTTACGGCTTGGGAAGGATTAGGACTGTGTTCGTACCCTGTAACTCCCCTTTTATTATGCTGTCCTACCTGTTCTGTCTGCAGTTATGTCACAGCATATTTGCCCTGTTTTATAGACATTACATGACATGTTCTTGTCTAACAACACGGGGAAGTCAAGCAGGTAAAGCAGGTGGAAAGAACAGTGGTATATACAGTGTGTGTGTGTGTGTTATACAGTGTATATATATTACACACACAGTAACTGGTAAGTGCAGGGTAGAAATGTCATGAGGTTGGCCAAGCCACAAGCCATTACTGTCTGCTGTATGTACAGATTATGTAACCTGCTCGTTATATAGATTAAAGTCCAGACAATAACACAACATTGTTCCAATGTGAGATACATAGGGTTAAATTGATATTCAGGGTTAAAATGATCTCTGCAAGAGGTTTTATTACCTGACAACCCACTTACAATCAGTCGTTCTCTATATCTTGTTCCATTCACTGTGTGTAGACAATATACAGCTCCATTCTCTGCATAGTTGCTGAACCAAGTAATTGCAGCTCAAGTAATTCGGAAATGCTCTGCAGTAACCTGGTGTTGCCACTACCCAAAGATGGAGCTGTGTGGAAGATTTAGGCTTAAAGAGCTTGAAACAAGTTTGCAAGTTATGGGTGAAAACAAGGTGATCGAAGAAGGTCTAACTGCTGGGACCCCCAGCAATCCAGAGAACAGGGTCCGGTTCTCAATAGTGGACCACCCCTTCACCTGTACTTGAGGTTGGGGGATTCATTCTCATGATCGGTGGGGATCCCAGCTGTCAGACCTCCACCAGTCAGCTTGTTTCTACAAAACATGGGCAACTTGTAAACTTGTCTCCTTTAAGTCTAGGAGCTGCAATACAAATATAAGTGGCAACTGAGTAGAATATGGAGATAAATCTGTCAGATCCTTATGTCCGAAAGGGAAAGTTCTTACTCCTCATTGCAATAAACATGTGTTTTAGAGAAAAATAACTAATTGAGTGTTAAAGGACATCTAGCCCCAGAATGAAGGACTGTAAACCAAGAATACTGATATACTGGTGTGGGCCCCCTTTGGCAGGATCTGCTCTTCTTTTAGCTGCTTGTTTCCTGGGTTTTACACATAAAAGGCTTTTTTAAATTATTCAAATAAGCCTGAGGGGCTCCAAACTCCATAGGACTCTGCTCCAATGACGACTCCCAGTTTGACCTGACTCTGATCTGTATCTTCCTGTCCGGGCCTCTGGCCTGTACCTCGGATTCTATTGACTGCCCTGACTACTGTATTGTTTTTGAATACATTTGGCTGACCCCTGTGCTATGCAGCTGTGTTTCCTGGGCCAGTGGCTATCCACATCGGGACCACCAGCGGTACTAGTGGCCTTGCGATCCCTCCGCCGTGAAGTCTAGCTCGCCTTGCAGTCTTTAAATAGAGGACTACTGGATGCTTAAAGAGAACCCGTCTGGCAAAACTAAACTAAATATATTTTCATAAACTGCCATTATCCCTTCATTGTCCCTCTACATGCCTGTAACCCTAAGCAATGAGGTCCTAAAGCTGTATGCAAATGACCTGTGAGATGTCCATTGAGTCATTAGCATATTCAAGCTTTCCCGCTCATTGATGAGTGTGAGGTACAGCCACACCCCCAGTGCTTGACTGACAGCCTGTATAATGATGTGCTTCCTGCTGCTGGCGGCCACACCCCCTGCTGCCTGTTTGTGTATAGGAGAGATACAGCAGCTCCAGGCTGCAGCCATATTACAGCATAACATGTCAGGTACTTGTGTAGCTGATGTCTGTGTCACACATGTGTATTAGGAGGATGCAGCATGTCAGCAGATAAAGCACAGACACCAGCATTGCTTTACTATACATTACACACAGACATGAGCAGGGGGAGGAGAGGGGAGGGGGAACAGGGGTGACATCACTGCCTCTGACCATGTGACCAGCCTCATTTACATAATAAAGAATAGATGATTTTATTATGATTAATGTATGAATTGACTAGATAAAGGCTGGGATGGATCCTTGTGAGCTGCTCCAACAGGTAGTAGTGACAGGACAAGTGACACAGACCTGATGACAGGTGTCCTTTAAGGGACAAGTGATAGTTTTATCTGACATTACAGCTTTCGTGACGTTTTGGACTGAAGGTCAGACCCTTATCATACATCACATTGCTGGGGTTGGGGGTCGAATGGTACAGAGGTTGTGTGTAGTGCGATGGAGTGGTGACCTCCTTCTTGAGTCTCTCCTTCATACCTTACACTTCTTCATGTGATTGGGTGTAGCTGTTATTACATGACGGTCTGAGAGCCTCTTTCTCTATATGCAGAGTTGGCATAGTAATGTCTCCAGCAGTGTGTTGTGAGTGACATCCACAGCCCTGACCTTTAGGCATCGTCCTGTAACACTAATAACGTGTTAGGTGTTGGTTCTCCGATTGAACTGCGACTTCCTTTTGATATTTCTCCTACATCCTGGCTTAGCTGGGAGTCTTTCCAAAAATAACAGTGCTGACAATATTTGCTGTAGCTATATTATTTCTGAAAGCCGTTCCAGCTGCGGAGAACAGGGTGACACAATCCCAAATGCCAAGTGCATCCACTCTGCAGTTGAAGGACAACATTGCATCACCTTTAAAAGAAAGTACAAGGGGAGTGAAAGTTCAAAACCCCTTAAAGGATATATAAGTAGTACCAAGTATTGCTTAACCAAAATAGCAATAGCATACAAAGTGTTTACACTAAAGTGCCCCGTACACACTAGATAAAAATCTGACAACATCACTGGGTTCAGATAAGCATTTAATACGTAATGGACCTCCCAAATCTCCTTGACCCAAATGCAGATGTTAGGAGAGAGGATAATCCAGCATGTGGTCTGATCACTAGTGGAGATGAGCTGACCCGATATTCAGGGTTTGGGTTTCACTGTAGATTCTGGCATCCCGATCAATGCCTTACAGCTACTTTGATAATTTTCACAATTTAATGTTTTTTTTAAAAAAATACTATTTAGCTTTAGTATAGATGAATAGAAGGAAAGCTTCTACCCCACAAGATCTAATAGGCACAGGTTACCTGCTATGTGTTTGCCATCAGCTACCACATGGAGATTTACAGTATTTGCCACATAAATGTTTGAGAATTCGCCTCCCAAAAACACGCTGGAGTGATTTGTAGTCAGTAGTTTCGTAAGCGATTTCACTGGCACATGGGGTTTCCCACAGAGAAACCTGCAGGATTCCCATCTTAAATACTGACCCATTTTTCCATAGGAGTATTACAGTACATAGGTTTAAAGTATCAACTAGTGTCGCTTATACAATCACCAGAAGTTCCTATATGACGAAATAGAGGAATGTTGGATGACACTGTCCTCCCAGCAGGTCAATATGCTAAAGGAAATAGCATACTATAATGATGTGCTGAGGAATTAGGAGAAAAGCTTCTGAAATATAAATTGAGGTGATGTCTACTAAGCCATATAACAGTATGATGATAGCTATCTTGGTCTCGTTCTGGTGTTGTAATATATATATATATATATATATATATATATATATATATATATATATATATATATCCTTTAGAAGCAATCTAAAAATCGAAAAAAAGATTTGTTGGGGGATTTGGATCCAGTTTGGAATCCTTGTAACCCCAATTCAAACAAATAAGGGCAGGATACCCCCGAGCACTGGGTAAGCACCCCTTGAATGCTTGACATAAATCACAGGCTGAGAAGAGGATCCTATTAACCCCATCAATATAGACTTTCCCTTTAAGTGTTGTTCTGCGTCTGGGAAATGATCTTCGACCATGTAATAGTGATTTATGGATGACAAGAAGGGGGGATGGGATTTGGTTTTGTATGACTAGATCCAACTTTCATATAAACTTTACGTGTGGTTCTCTTTTAACCTCTGTAGGTTTGTGTTATGTTATTGTCCTCATACGTGAAATATTTCACAAATCTCTCCTGTGAAGCATTTACTGGTGCGGAGCAATGTGCAAGCGAGATTTCTAGCAATAAAATTGTTTCCATGGCTTCCAATTAGGTTTCCACATAGCAGCCCAAGTCGGGGAAATAGATTTTTTTGACCTCTTCCGCATCGGAGGTCACAGTTTCATTATTCTTTGCTGAAATTGTCCTTTTTCTACTTGTCATTTTTCTATTTGTAGAATGCCTGTGCTGTGGTATGTGGTGAGATGGCAGACGCGGCTCGATGAACTTGTTTAGTGGCAGAAACATTTCAATGTATGGAAGGAGATTCCTTCTCATGACTAGTGATAAGCACCCCCTCCAACCCTCAGCCCTTATCCTATCCCATAGGGGGTATCTTAACTTGCCCCAAAGGACCCCAAAGGCTCACAAGAACAGGGTTCGTTGTAGCCCAGATAAGTAGAGTGGCCAGTCATCGGCTGCTCTATTCATTCTATGGCAGAGATCAGCTACCACCGTACTCTACTGCACCCATCAGATGAATAGAGCAGCCACTGCAGGCGCTACTAGCTGCTATATATGTCCGGGGTACAATAGGCGTACCCTTGTTATCATAATGCTTTGGAGTGCCATCCCTGAGTCCTGCACCAATCAGCAAGTTGGCCTCATTCCTGTGGAAAAGGGCTATCTTGTCACTGGACAACCCCTTTAAACACAATTGTTTCTTCATTCCCTTTCTTTCTGCTTTAAAAGAACACTCCAATTAAAGCTAATTCAGTGAATAATACACGGTGCAGGACTCCTAGTCATTGTATCTGTAGAGCCTTGCTAGAACCTAGAGTAATCCTCCTCCCTTCAGGCCCTGCACCAGATATAATTCAATGAATCGGCTATGACTGGAGTGTTCCTATAAGCAGTGTGCCTGAATCCGCTTCCCCTCCTGTACCCTGTACACTGGCAGCTCACCGATAAAGAGAAGCTTTTAAAGTGTTTAATGACTGTAATCCTTACAGACAACCGCTGTGTACATTTTTACATCCTGAATTATTGCACGAAATATTCTTTAGTTCTTTGGAAAGAGGGAAACTTTCTGCCCATGTCCTCATCTATCTGCTGTGTAGGTATTTGAGAGAGGTTTCGGGCACACTGCTTAGTACAGGAGAAGAAAGAGGCAAAAACAGGACAAGGAAGCGAATGTAATGTTTATAATGTTTACCATCTCTTATCACTTGCACCATTTATTCCTGAAATAATATAATAATGTAATAGCAAAAATACAAATCCATTGCTAAGAAAATTAAGTCTGTAGTTCTCTTTTTGATATATAATATGTTGGCTGTGATTTTGATTTGTGGACGGGCACTGGTGATGATGAATTATTTATTTATTTTTTTCCCCCTTGACTTTTACTTTTGTTATTTGGCCGGTCTTGTTTCCCAATATCTTCGGCCAGATGTTTTTTTTTTCGTTTTTTTTTGTTGGCAGTGAGTTGGCAGTCTGAGTTTTAGAAGTGTTGGTAGAAAGAAACTTCAATTCTTCAATTATCAGCACTGGAGTTGCAGATCTCAGCACTAGGGAGGTTTTCAATTAATATTTAATCTCTCCTCTACCTAGAACGGAGTACAAGGAGCTGCATCACCATCTCGTCATATCCATGGATGTCAATTTCTTTGTAATTCCCACATTTCATTTACAATGTAATTCCATCCATTCTACTTATGTTACATACACTGCCTGACAGTTACCAGAATACAGATAGCCGACCATACAAACCTATCGGCCAAACTTGTGATCTCCCTGCAAGCACATGCACACTCGGCTTCACTATGTTTTCCTAGATTCTTAGTTGGTTGGGGTAAATGTGAGCCCTCGGGAGAAGCTTGCTGTTGTTTTTGCAGGATTGCTCAGGGTTTTACTGTGCAGTGAGCCCATTCTCTGTAGAGATCGTGGGTGAGCGCTGGTTCTGTGAGCTCACCTCCATGGACAGCACTGCAGCCCGGTGCCTGTATTCTGCACAATAATTCACTCCAATATTACATTTAATCTTATCCTGGGCAATTAACCCTTTAACAAACCCACCTTTTTTTTTTTCTTAATTATTACTATATTATCTATTATTATTATTATTATTATATTATTATTATTATTTATTCTTTAAAATTATTCTAATTTACAGAGTTTGCAAATTGTACTTCCAATATATTCCCGGCAATGTATACGGAAGCCGTACACATTTGCGCCATTTTCTTAATGGGTTTGTATTTTCTGCTTTCACTGTGCGCGCTCCAAATGACACGGGTCCTTTTATCCCTTCGGTCGGTACGATCACAGATATCACCAGAGGTCGCATTAACGCCTCACCACGCGTCATAGACGCGTGATGAGGCGCCATTACCCCCCAAAATAATTGCCATGCGTAAAGTTACGCTTGGCAATTATTCCTTGCAGCGCGCAGGCTGAGCGGCTCGGCGCGCGCTGCAAAAGAGGTAAATGTCGCGCGATCACAGCGCGCGCCGGACCGCTCAGCGCGACACTTGACACAGTGATCTGTGTCAGCAGCGCTCCGGAGCGAGAGCGCAGGCCCCGCGATACCTGTGGACAGCGGGGCTGCTGCTCCCTGTCCTGCTCCATCTCTACCTGCCCGCAGATCCGGACGGGTGAGTGTGTGATTGTAGGTGTAGTGTTCTGTGTGTGCAGTGTAGTGTAATGTTCTGTGTGTGCAGTGTAGTGTAATGTTCTGTGTGTGCAGTGTAGTGTAATGTTCTGTGTGTGCAGTGTAGTGTAATGTTCTGTGTGTGCAGTGTAGTGTAGTGTTCTGTGTGTGCAGTGTAGTGTAGTGTTCTGTGTGTGTAGTGTAGTGTTCTGTGTGTGCAGTGTAGTGTAATGTTCTGTGTGTGCAGTGTAGTGTAATGTTCTGTGTGTGCAGTGTAGTGTAGTGTTCTGTGTGTGCAGTGTAGTGTAGTGTTCTGTGTGTGCAGTGTAGTGTAATGTTCTGTGTGTGCAGTGTAGTGTAATGTTCTGTGTGTGCAGTGTAGTGTAGTGTTCTGTGTGTGCAGTGTAGTGTAGTGTTCTGTGTGTGCAGTGTAGTGTAGTGTTCTGTGTGTGCAGTGTAGTGTAGTGTTCTGTGTGTGCAGTGTAGTGTAGTGTTCTGTGTGTGCAGTGTAGTGTAGTGTTCTGTGTGTGCAGTGTAGTGTAATGTTCTGTGTGTGCAGTGTAGTGTAGTGTTCTGTGTGTGCAGTGTAGTGTAGTGTTCTGTGTGTGCAGTGTAGTGTAGTGTTCTGTGTGTGCAGTGTAGTGTAATGTTCTGTGTGTGCAGTGTAGTGTAGTGTTCTGTGTGTGCAGTGTAGTGTAGTGTTCTGTGTGTGCAGTGTAGTGTAGTGTTCTGTGTGTGCAGTGTAGTGTAGTGTTCTGTGTGTGCAGTGTAGTGTAGTGTTCTGTGTGTGCAGTGTAGTGTAGTGTTCTGTGTGTGCAGTGTAGTGTAGTGTTCTGTGTGTGCAGTGTAGTGTAGTGTTCTGTGTGTGCAGTGTAGTGTAGTGTTCTGTGTGTGCAGTGTAGTGTAATGTTCTGTGTGTGCAGTGTAGTGTAGTGTTCTGTGTGTGCAGTGTAGTGTAGTGTTCTGTGTGTGTAGTGTAGTGTTCTGTGTGTGCAGTGTAGTGTAGTGTTCTGTGTGTGCAGTGTAGTGTAGTGTTCTGTGTGTGCAGTGTAGTGTAGTGTTCTGTGTGTGCAGTGTAGTGTAGTGTTCTGTGTGTGCAGTGTAGTGTAGTGTTCTGTGTGTGCAGTGTAGTGTAGTGTTCTGTGTGTGTAGTGTAGTGTTCTGTGTGTGCAGTGTAGTGTAGTGTTCTGTGTGTGCAGTGTAGTGTAGTGTTCTGTGTGTGCAGTGTAGTGTAGTGTTCTGTGTGTGCAGTGTAGTGTAGTGTTCTGTGTGTGCAGTGTAGTGTAGTGTTCTGTGTGTGCAGTGTAGTGTAGTGTTCTGTGTGTGTAGTGTAGTGTAGTGTTCTGTGTGTGCAGTGTAGTGTAGTGTTCTGTGTGTGCAGTGTAGTGTAGTGTTCTGTGTGTGCAGTGTAGTGTAGTGTTCTGTGTGTGCAGTGTAGTGTAGTGTTCTGTGTGTGTAGTGTAGTGTTCTGTGTGTGCAGTGTAGTGTAGTGTTCTGTGTGTGCAGTGTAGTGTAGTGTTCTGTGTGTGCAGTGTAGTGTAGTGTTCTGTGTGTGCAGTGTAGTGTAGTGTTCTGTGTGTGCAGTGTAGTGTAGTGTTCTGTGTGTGCAGTGTAGTGTAGTGTTCTGTGTGTGCAGTGTAGTGTTCTGTGTGTGTAGTGTAGTGTTCTGTGTGTGCAGTGTAGTGTAGTGTTCTGTGTGTGCAGTGTGAGTGTAGTGTTCTGTGTGTGCAGTGTGAGTGTAGTGTTCTGTGTGTGCAGTGTGAGTGTAGTGTTGTGTGTGTGCTGTGTGCCCAGTGTGTGAGTGTAGTGTGTGCTGTGTGCGCAGTGTAGTGTGTGCTGTGTGTGCTGTGTGCCCAGTGTGTGAGTGTAGTGTGTGCTGTGTGCGCAGTGTAGTGTGTGTGTAGTGTGTGCTGTGTGCGCAGTGTGTGAGTGTAGTGTGTAGTGTGTGCGCAGTGTAGTGTGTGCGCAGTGTGCTACCGAAATTTTCATACTCCTCCTCGGGTAAAAATACTCCTCAAAAATTGTGAGAGGAGTATTTTTACCCTTCTGGAAAAATGTTAGTGCGACCTCTGGATATCACATTTATGTAGGTTTTGATACATTTGAATAAACAGATATATATTTTTGACACGATTCCCTGTCTCATACTGCGGTGTGACACGTGTAAGGTATCATTATTTTTGTAGGCCAACATTTCCATGCGATTGTATTTGGGGACTGTTCAACCTCTTGATCGTATTTTCATTCAGATTTTTATGTGTTGCGTAAAAGTGACATTTTAGATGTTATTTGCCATTACAGGAAAATCTGAATAATCATTTTTATATTTTGAGTGATTGGACATTTTGGGATGCGGAGATTCCTAACGTGTTTGTGTCTGCCCCAATCCTATATGGAGAGGGCCCTCTCCTCCCGATGCTATGTAGTTATAGTATGTGACTCGTCTGGAGGGGGGCGAATGACATGGTGAGTGGTCTGCAGATTTCTGCGCCCCTAGTGTAGCTATCCTTATCTTGGTATTGGCAAAATTGTGTATAATCGAATTAATGTCTGCTTTTACATTTGCTTTGTGTTTCAATAATGGAAATATGTGTTGTAACGCAAAGTTAATGGGCCCCAGTGCAAAGTCAGTGCCCGGCCCCCGACTATAATGTATGGTTTATAGTACGAGTCTCCTAATATAGGAAAGTAGCACCATGCAGGCCCCCTAAGCCTATTGGTCCCTGTTACAACCGCACACTCAGCACCCCTATAAGTTACACCACTGGGTGTAGCCCTTAATTTCAACTGTATATGTATGTTCATAGGAAGTGGTAATGTCTGTAGTCCAATACGAAACCCATGAACCAGAACGTTTGCTTTCCTTATTCCAAGATCAACAAGTTAGCCATACCGTTTTGGCGCTTTTCCCATTTACTTTCAAATGTTAATCCCCCCCCCCCCCCCCCCCCTGCCCCTACTCCATAGACTGATGCAGATCTTTCCCGTATGGCCATGTATCCTAATGTTTTCCCTTTCCCTGTGCGGATGGCACATTAATACACATTTGCGGATTTTTCTCCTTCATTAGTCGCCAAATCTGCAACTATTCACGTGAAATAAGCGACTAATGCTTTTCCACTTAGTTAACATAATTTTTTTTCTTTTATTTCGGCAAATGTGAGAATGCCGCAGTGCTCTTCAGAGGGGAATATTGGACGCGGCTCCGCTGTCTCCATGGTTTATGGTTCAGGGCTTCGCTCGCTGTTTTCCTGTCTTCTGACTTTGAACTTGCTGACACTAGGAGAATGAAATAAGTTGTAGAAAATCCATTTATAATGCATGAATGTTGTGTTTTATCTGCTATTTCAGCTCTGGGAATAGTTTTATATATCAGTAAGACATTGTTATTAATCACTCAGTTTACAATCAGTTTACAGCATCAAACATTACACTAGATACATAATACAATAGAATACTGATAATTTTCAGGGATGTTGAGGTGTCTGTACAGACCGGTGGCTGGACTGATGGACAAATAATATGACCAGATCACTACTGTAGGGCTCTTATGGTCTACAGATAAGCTTAAACATGCTGAGAGCTGGGAGCCCTCCGTCACGTCATCCCCCTAGTCCCTGCCCTTAGCATAGCTAAAACATCCTTCAGGGGGTGAACAAAACAAACAACTCCAGGATCTCCATAAAGCATAGGTGGTAAATATTCCCCCGTTAAGGACTTATTGGTGTTATTTTTGTTGGAGGTGCTTTAGTTTTTGCAACGGTAAGATATCCTTGATGGGTGTCCTGCATAGATGAAGTACTACCTTTGCCTAGGTAATAATAATCCTTATATAGCTCCATCAGGCGCTAGACGTAATTAAACAAATGGAAGAATTGAAGGCGAGCGATGAGGGCAGATATGAACAATTCAACAACATATGGTCTGCTTGGATTGATTATCGAGACACCCCTGCCTTGCATGATTGGTTAACCTCAGGTAACAGTGTACATGATCCATAAACATAGGTTTAGGGCAGAAAATGCGGCTCATTTCCCCTCTTCCCCCCCCTTTTTCCTTCCCCCAACCCTTAATCCTTGTATGTGTTGTCTTGTCTTATGTTTTACACTCATTTTCATGTTTTTCAACTACCTATGACAGGCCGTTTGGTCGTTTGACAATTGTTGTTGTTGATGTTCTTAAAATGTTTACCCTTTTCGCCAAATGCGATGTATACCACTATAAAAGTACATATGTACTAATAATGTAAATGTATACGTATTTCTACATGTTGCAAACCAAACAATATATTGCTACTTTTTGTATCAATATGTAACAGTCAATAAAGTTTGATGTTGAACCATAATCCTTATATAGCTCCATCATATTCTGCAGCACTTGACAAATCACAGTAGGTTAAAGTGCCGTAGAAATATTATTACTGTCATGAGAGACGTCCAGGCCCCTCTTGTTGTATTGAATCTGCCAACACCGGATGAAGTGTAGCATTACATGGTGTCGCTGCTCTGCCAGTATGGAGTCTTCCTCCGTGGTGATGTGTGACATGTCGGGAGAGGTGACAGCTCTATGACATGGACATCATGTGGCAGGTCGCTGTCTTCCTGCACTACAGGATTTCTAGTGTGTTTGCAGTAAGCACAATGTAACCAAACAGATTCTCGTCTCCTTTGTGCAGTCATCACGCGAGGTCCATGCCCCGGCCCTCCCAACAATACGGCCCTTGTGTGCACCGGCCAGACTCTTGTAATTCAGGTTATTTGAGCGCTGACCTGATTCAGTCCTCAGGTCCAAGGTCATGTTTTATTCAGCGCAAGAAAATGGAAAATCTGGCAAGCAGCGCGATCCTTGTGCTGAAACCGTTTTATTTAGCTCACCGCGCAACAATAGAGAGAGACGAAGCCGACCAGAGAATACAAGGGAATTTCCATCTATTATTCATTGGCCTTCTAAAGCTTTAATTATACAGAGGGTTATCATGTGATTCCATTTTTGTCCTGAGAGAGGGGGGGGGGTTGACCTTGAATTTTTCATTTGAAGGAACACTCCTGCACACCGTATCCTTGTTATGTAGATTTCTGTGCATATAGAATTGTCTATACCCAGGTTTTTTTTTTTTTTTTTTTTTTTACTAACTTGGAGTAGAATTTTTTTTTTTTAACAATGCTGAATCAGCATTTTCATCCATGGTGCATGAGGCAGAACCAAATACTGGGAGAATGTAAAATTGTGCGCAGGACACTTATCGCTAATGTGGTAATATTCCTGGAGGGTCCTACTGCAGATGGTAATTAAGAAACTCCAAGGCTCCAACTGAGAAGATGATAAGCTAAAGGCAACTTTCTGCATTTTTTTTTTACATTTACTTTGTGCCTATATCTTTTATGTGAGGATTTTCATGTAAAAAAAAAAAAAAAGTTTCATGAGCTGGAGTAAGAGAACATGAAGTGTGATGTCGAGGCCTATGGAAAGTCTAAGGGAATCTATCAGCAGTTTTGACTGCACAAAGCTGCAGACAGTGTTGGGTATTGTCCCTGGAGAGCTGCATAATCGTCAGTCAGCCTTAATAAAAGGGACTTAATACAAATAAGCATTTACTTACCTTTGAGCTCGAAGGTAAGTAAATGCTTATTTTTATTTTTTTAACCAGCTACCTCCCGGCCACCAGTAGGGTTTTTTAAATGCTCTGGGACAACCCCTTTAAGTCGCCAGGCAAGGCTGAAGTGGTGGGAGGCGCCCCCATCGCATACAATGAAGTGTGCGCACAGTACCACAAGCACAGACAGGGCTCCTACAAGCCACAGCTGTGTAAGGTCATGTGACCAAAACACTGCTGCAGTCACATGACCTTGCATCAGGTCAGGTGGCTGCAGCTGTGATTGGACAGCCTGGCACACCGGAAAAGGGAGGAGGTAAAACTTCCTGTACAATCATCTATGATGTGTATGCAGGCGTTATCGCGACCTCTGCTAGAAAATCGAACTGGCTTTCTTCAACCGAGGCAAAAGTTACGTTTTAGGCCACATTGTTGTCCGCCATAATTTGCAACTCTCTTCGACAAAGACTTCCTGCACCTATAGTTAGCAGGATGAGGGCGCCCCCTACAGGACAAGCGTGTGTCTCGCTATGAATGCAGGTGTCCTCTCACCTCTCAGTAAGTGCAGTAGATAACATGCATATAGTGACGGCCATACGTGTCTGTGTTGCAGGAGTTGCTGGGTGTGTTTCGCTACAGATGAAGATGACAGAACAGCGGAGTGGGTCAGGCCATGCCGCTGCCGAGGGTCTACAAAGTGGGTCCATCAGTCATGTCTCCAGCGGTGGGTAGACGAGAAACAGAGAGGAAACAGCACTGCCAGAGTCGCCTGCCCCCAGTGCAATGCCGAATATTTAATAGAGTTCCCCAACCTTGGTAAGTGTCACGGATCCGCTCTACCACCACATGTAGCGTCACTCATCTGAATCTTGATGTTTTTCCTAGTTTACAGTTATCGTTTCCACAACAATTTGTTGTCTATATCTAGTGATGTATTAGTTGCTTCTGATATGTTAATCATTCAGGATAATGGTAAATGAGTAAATATGACATTGTTATATCAATTAAAGAGAGACGTGGAAACGGGAATATCTGCATATTTTACTGGCAGGCAGTGCTGACTGTATACACTGTACTAGGAGGGACTGGCAGGCAGTGCTGACTGTATACACTGTACTAGAAGGAACTGGCAGGCAGTGCTGACTGTATACACTGTACTAGGAGGGACTGGTGTGCAGTACTGACTGTATACACTGTATAAGGAGGGACTGGCGGGCAGTGCTGACTGTATACACTGTATTAGGAGGGACTGGTGGGCAGTACTGACTGTATACACTGTATAAGGAGGGACTGGCGGGCAGTGCTGACTGTATACACTGTATTAGGAGGGACTGGCGGGCAGTACTGACTGTATACACTGTATAAGGAGGGACTGGCGGGCAGTGCTGACTGTATACACTGTATTAGGAGGGACTGGCGGGCAGTGCTGACTGTATACACTGTATTAGGAGGGACTGGCGGGCAGTGCTGACTGTATACACTGTATTAGGAGGGACTCCCGGGCAGTGCTGACTGTATACACTGTACTAGGAGGGACTCCCGGGCAGTGCTGACTGTATACACTGTACTAGGAGGGACTCCCGGGCAGTGCTGACTGTATACACTGTACTAGGAGGGACTCCCGGGCAGTGCTGACTGTATACACTGTACTAGGAGGGACTCCCGGGCAGTGCTGACTGTATACACTGTACTAGGAGGGACTCGCGGGCAGTGCTGACTGTATACACTGTACTAGGAGGGACTCGCGGGCAGTGCTGACTGTATACGCTGTACTAGGAGGGACTCGCGGGCAGTGCTGACTGTATACACTGTGCTAGGAGGGACTCCCGGGCAGTGCTGACTGTATACACTGTACTAGGAGGGACTCGCGGGCAGCGCTGACTGTATACACTGTGCTAGGAGGGACTCGCGGGCAGCGCTGACTGTATACACTGTGCTAGGAGGGACTCGCGGGCAGCGCTGACTGTATACACTGTGCTAGGAGGGACTCGCGGGCAGCGCTGACTGTATACACTGTACTAGGAGGGACTCGCGGGCAGCGCTGACTGTATACGCTGTACTAGGAGGGACTCGCGGGCAGCGCTGACTGTGTACGCTGTACTAGGAGGGACTCGCGGGCAGCGCTGACTGTATACGCTGTGCTAGGAGGGACTGGCGGGCAGCGCTGACTGTATATATTCCCCTCTCATGTACTTGTCCTTGCAGCTCTTGCTGTGATACTTCAGCCAGTGAAGGATGCTGGGAGATAATCCGGCACCTCCTACTTTTTGTATTGAACATGGGATAACGCGCAGCGGCTGATCATCGGCTCTGACATGGGTGACATTTCGAGCTTCAGCTAGAACTTTATTTTCTTCCAGGTCCAGTTGTATATGTGTTGGACCTCGCAGACAGACTCATCTCCAAAGCCTGTCCTTTTGCTGCTGCTGGAATAATGGTGGGCTCCATCTACTGGACTGCTGTCACCTATGGAGCGGTGACTGTCATGCAGGCAAGTAACATTTACAGTTCTCTGTCCCAGCCGGCCATCACGGCTATGCAGCCTACTGTGTGGTGTACGCGGGTGCTGTATCACCAATATTAGACGCCTGCACCAGCCAGGTCCTCCCGGTGATGGCACCGGGCACTACAAGATCTTCAGATTCCTACCAATCGGCATTGTAATTTCTCTTCTCCTCAGTAGTAGCAGCTTGATGTGACACCAGAAGCACGCAGCAGGCCGGCCCTCCACCGCCTGTGCCACCAGGGTGCATTTATACAGAAGATGCTATTTAATTACCAGCCTCCCGATGTCCTGGAAAATGCCGGGTGATTGCTGGCAGATGTATTGACTGCGTATCCCCATGGTATTAGCTACAGATGTGTGTTCTCTCAGGGTATAATCATGGATGTGTAGACTCGTAGACAGCTGTGCCAGTCATGGAGCGTGGCCAGAAAATCATCCGCTGTGATGGCTTTGTATCCTGGTGGAGGAAAGAATTTTTTTTTTTTTTAACCCCTTAAGGACGCAGCCTGTTTGCAGGTTAAGGCTCGCAACTCTTTTTTGAAATTTGACCAGTGTCTCTTCCTGTGGTAATAACTTTTGAACACTGTCACTTATCAAAGCGATTCTGAGATTGTTTTTTCCCCACATGTTGTCCTTCATTTTAGTGGTAAATTTTGGCTGATACGTTTTGCGTTTATTTACAAAAAAAAAAGAAAAAAATGATGAATTTTTAGAAAAATTTGCCATTTTCGAAATTCAAAATCACCGCGTTTTCAAGCAGATAGATTTACCACCTAAATAACTTGCAGAATAACATTTCCCATTTGTCTACCTTACATTTTCATAATTTTTGAAATGTTTGGATAATTTATTTTGACGTCACGCGGCCTACAAATCGAATAGCGATTTTCCGTATTTTTGGAATTGACTATTTTGGGGATAAATACTGTTTGAAATCAAATTTTACATATTTAGCAACAAAACCCCCTATATAACCAACCCATTTTCAAATCTGCACCCCTCAAACTATCAGAAACAGCATTTACAAAGATTGTTAACCCCTTGAGATCTTCATAGTAATTGAATAAAAATGGCGGTGAAATTTAGAATGGTCAAATTTTGTCGGTTATACGTTCATTTAGCCCTAAAATTTACACATTTCCAAAAGATAAAAAGAGAAAACTCACCATAAAATTTGTTCTACAATTTCTCCTGAGTGCAGCGAACACCCCACACGTGGCCGTTACTTGTGTTATGGGGGCACAGCGAGGCGCAGAAGGGAAGGAGCACCCTGCAGCTGCCAGGATTTTAGTTTTCTGGTTGCCCCCTTTTGAAGGCTATAAAATTTTCGCTTTTCCGTTATTTGGGCCATGTGACGGCATTTTTTTTGCGGGATGAGATGCTTTTTCCAGTGTTACCATTTTGGGGTTTGGTATCACCTATTGTTGAAAATTTTGGAACTTTTTTGAGGTCATGAGTAGAAAAGCATCAATTCTGTACTGGATTTTTTACTTTTTTTTTTTTTTTTGTGTTCACCGTATAGCCTAATAATCCTGTTATCTTTATTCTATGGGTCGATACGATTACGGGGATACCAGACATGAATATATTTTCTTATGTTTTACTAAATTTGCCAAATAAAACCCTAATGTGGGGAAAAATCTATCATTTTTGCATCGCCGTCTTCCAAGTGGCATAACACTGTTAGGTTTTTGGCTACAGAGCTGGTTGATGGCTTGTTTTTTGCGGGACATGTTGTTCTTTGCAACAATATCATTCTGGAGTACATATGTTTTGTTGATCACTTTTTATTGCATTTTTAGTGGGATATAATAGGTAAAAATCATAATTTTTGGCGGGTTTTTGACGTTTTACGGCGTTCATCATATGGGTTCAATAGTTATTTAGTTTTATTCTATGGATTGTTACGGACGCGGTGATACTATATATGTGGGGTTTGTGTTATGATTTAGACTTTTTTGAGCGTTATATGTCTCTTTATAAAATCACTAAAAATGCCCATAAGCCGCAAAACATATAAAGTAATTTTTTATTGAAAAACATTATTTTGTACATTTTTTACATGATCCACCATGGGATATGAACAAGCAATCATCTGATTGCTTGTTCTTGATAATACTCTGCAATACTAATGTATTGCAGGGTATTATCAGTGCCACCCTATGCAGATGCATAGGCTGACACTTTGCCTTTAAGATGACGTCACAGACGCCATCTTAAAGGTAAACCCTCCAGGCTTCTCTGGGGTCCCGATCGGACCCCAGAGGAGTCAAAACAGCGATCGCCCCCCCCCCCCCCCCCCGAAAACGGTGCGGGGGGGCCGATCGTGGGGTAAAGA
Source organism: Engystomops pustulosus (assembly GCF_040894005.1). Classification (NCBI taxonomy): domain Eukaryota; kingdom Metazoa; phylum Chordata; class Amphibia; order Anura; family Leptodactylidae; genus Engystomops; species Engystomops pustulosus. Next base: position 59,882,082 of record NC_092421.1, on the reverse strand, counting down.
CCCCCAGAAGGCATGTTAAATGCCGCGGTCGCGTTGACCGCGGCATTTAACGGGTTAAACACCCGCGATCGGCTGAACCGGCATCGGCTCTGCGCAGTAGCTGTACTGCGCTGAGCGCTAATCGCGGGACTCAGCGCAGTACAGCTACGGCGCAGAGCGCTAAGGGGTTAAGGAAATTTGACAATCATAAAAAGTTAACTACTCTCTCCAACTTAGCTCAACAAGAATCCGACATATAATGGCTAAGTAAGGACTCCAGGACCTACAAGAGCCCATCTAGCTGCTATCATTTCTAGTTTATAGGAAACCAGACACCATCATTTTCACCACCAAATTAACTGCATCCTCACGTAAGGTGTAACATTTCCCCTTTTTAGCTTTCTCTGTTATGGAAAAAAAAAAATATCATGTGGTTACCTGAAAAAAAAGAGGAAGTCCTATGCAAACGAACTGAAATCGGACACCTTTTGCCTGAGAAAAAGCGAGGCAGATGGTAGAGTCAGACGCTGCTTTCTTAGGTTCCTAATCCCCTTGAATGACATCTACCACTAGGATGAAGGACTGTATGCAAACGAGGCTCCAGGCTCCATTAACACCTATGGAGTCAGGAGCCCCTCAGGCTCCTTTGCGTATAGTCCTTCATCCTAGACATTAAGACATAGTTGGAAATGTGATTGTGGTTTAAACTGCCTGTACCTATGGTCTTACGGTGCAAAGAAATGCAGTTCTGGTGCGGTTTTTTTAAGCTTAGTTTCTCTAAAATGACACCAAAAACATGGTGCTCTGGAGCTCAAGATATTTAAGTGACCCTTCCTCTCCAGCCTTAATCCTCAACTGGCTCTGCGACACTTCTTGTCTAATTTTGCATATGGCATGAAAGTTTTATTCTTTTCTAGGACAACAGGCTTTTTTTTCCCCACCAAATTGAATGAAAGCTAATAAATATATTTCATACCCTACAATGCGCCATCTTTTCAGTGGTTAAAATACGTTGGTTGCCATCAAGGTGTTGATCCTTAATAACATTGCACTTTGCGGTGTGCAGATTAGTAGCAACATTTAGGGAATCTGAGAAATCCAACTCGTGTGTCTGCCCGGTCTCTGTAGCCCGTGAAGCAGCAGACCGGAAAACTATAAATTTCGTTTTGTTTAAATTCCAAAACCTTCTCCATCTCTCGGCTAATGAGTAATCAAAATCTCAAAAGAAAATGTTAAGCGCGATAACGGTTGTTAATTAACATCTGCGCTAATTATGTCAATGTTGACTTTGATTTTCCGCCAGTTTCTTTGAGCTCCCGTTGTGTGTATTTGCATAGCGAATATATAACTGATTAGTCACAAAGACCACATCGAGACGACGCCGAATTGTTGTTTTCCTGACGCTTTGTTAGGTTCTGGCAGCCCATTAAGTATTTACCGCTCTCCGGTGCTTCATTATACATCCTGACGACTGCACCATATGTGCAAATGTACTACACGGCGCAGGTTTCCATGGATATTGCTGCCCAGACGATAGTTGTGTATGTCCATCCATCCGGTGCAGATCTGCTGATCCCTTCCCCAATCTATAATACACCCGAGGAGCAGGGAAGAAGCTGGTGAAATAATTATACACTAAGCTGTAATCATTTTCTCGCTTTTTGAATGTAAATCCGGCTAAATATCGAGCCCCTGGATGCAGCTGCGCTCCCCTTTATGTCATGTCACGGCGCAGCTCCAGTCACCATGGTGAAGAAACAATGCTGCGCGGCGGTCTACCGGAAGGACGGCTGCCAGTACAACTTACAGACCATTAATACTAAACCGATACTAAACCATTTCAACCTTCTGTATGTTCTGTAATATCTGAGAAATGTCACTATTTTGCCATTTTTAACAGTTCACATTGATTATTGTTTCAGTCATTTCCGAAAGTATCTAATGGAACAAGAGAATGGTAGATTTCCTTGAAGCTTTGGACCCTGAACACGGCAGCTATTGGGTCCTCTGCAGTTTTAGGATCTCTGCAGAAAGAACTAATCTTATAATAACGTATTCTTATTTCCCTGTACATATCTGTAACGGGTTACATTGGTCTTTTATTCTCCAGGTTGTCGGCCACAAGGAAGGGCTAGATGTTATGGAGCGCGCCGATCCCCTGTTCCTGCTGATCGGTCTTCCCACCATCCCCGTTATGCTGATCCTCGGTAAAATGATTCGCTGGGAAGACTACGTGCTCAGGCTGTGGCGGAAATACTCCAACAAATTGCAGATACTCAACAGCATATTTCCAGGTAAAGTCAAATAAAGGGTTAATATTTGATGTCCCCCAAGTGTGGCTGTCGTGATCTATAAGGGAGCAGGGACAGGAGCTTGTCTAAGACTTACTGCTGGCTGATGAGGACTGAAAATGCAAATTTACAAGATTTCTGTAGTAGAGCGGCCTCTGGGTTGTCATCTTGTCTTTGGCGGCCATTGCTGTACACACAGATCACCGAGCTTCATTGACGAATTTCCGTGGCCTGTTTTGTCTCTCCACAGGAATTGGATGTCCAGTGCCCCGGGTTCCGGCAGAAGCCAATCCTCTAGCAGATCATGTCTCTGCTACCCGCATCCTGTGCGGGGCTCTAGTCTTTCCCACCATTGCCACAATAGTTGGCAAACTGATGTTCAGCAGTGTCAACTCCAACCTGCAAAGGACAATCTTGGTAAGAATCTTCTTATGAGGTGAGGTGTATGTGTAACATGAACCTCATTCATTACACGGGCGACCCCAGGTCCTGCGCGACCCCTCCAGCTGCAGGTTGCTGGATTTGCATGAAAGTCAAATTAGTTCCTATTCCTTCCTCTGATTTCCATGGGAAAAGGGTTTACATATATTACTTTAAGAGACGGCAACCTGGAGCAAATAGAAAGAGGACGTAGCTCACAATCTGTAGGAGAGGGTGGATGGAGACACGAGGTGATGGAGTGGGGTCTTCAGCCTGAAACTATTTAGTAGAGAGTTCCCGAGTCTTTGGAAAGCACAGGAGAAGTCCGAGAGATGGGTGTGAGCAGAGCGGATTGTAATAGTGACGCTAAAGCTCCTGTGAGGAATGTATATTAGAGTAGTATTTTAAACTGAATTATCAGTAGAGAGACTGCTGCCTGGTTATTGCCCATTTCAATGAATAGGCCACATGTATGCTGCCTAAGGGTGCATTTACATGGGCGTATGCCCACTGCTCACCCCTCCCCTCTCCATAGAAAATAATGCCTCACAGCCGTTCTTACAGCAAAATATAGAGCATGCTTTATCTTTTTGGAAAAAGGTACATGGCTACAAATGTTGCTCAAGTTGAAAGGTCAGTAGGACCTTCTGAATATAGATGAGAGGTTTATGTTCACATGTCCTTAATCTTGAGTTTTGCCAACTCCACTAATTCGCTTTGCACCTATAGGCCCCTTTACATCCCTCTGTCTTGTCTTTCAGGGAGGCATTGCTTTTGTTGCCATAAAAGGAGCTTTCAAGGTGTATTTCAAACAGCAGCAGTACTTACGCCAGGCCCACCGGAAGATCCTCAACAACCCTGAAGCGGAGGAAGTATAAAGTGTTCCCACCTCTGTGTCACCCACAGGGTGCTGCTGTGTCATACTGACTCTCGGCCATCGCACAGTCCTGGGATTTTGCATTGAGCTGCTGCTGCTACGACCCCTGAGCACTTTGTACTTACAAGAAGCGGCGGCAGGAGGCCCCCGTTCTAGAACATCCAGTTTGCCCCCATAATATAATGTATACAGAACCATAGGACGCCCTCTATACAGAAGAATAAACTCAAGATTGTGAACACCATTTTTATATTCTCCGCACTTACAGCCATGGTTTAACCATGGGGAATAAAAAGAGGGATTTTATTTAATTTTTGAGGCCAAATGACTTTGTTTCTGATCTTCCCTCTTGGCGGACGGTCGCTCTAGTGCAGCGACATATGGAGATCGCATGCATACTGGCTCGTGGCTCACATCCGTGGACTTTGCTGTCCTGTGGTAGCGCCTCTATGTGTTGTGCAGGATCTCTATGCTGCATGGGCTTTTTCTTTGTATCGTTGATGCCTTTGTTGTGTATTTTCTGGGCATGGATTTGGAGTATATATTTCTGTGTCCTCCTTACAGGCTCAGCTTTCAGCACTGTCTGACCGTAGAGGCTATACAGACCTGGTCCCCCATACCTTCTCCAAGTCTTCTTCATTTCCTAGCAGTCATGATTCTCCCAGCTGGGACCTTTTCTTTACTGCTGAGACCCACCATGTTCCACCATGATGATAAAAAAAACAAACCCTTTTGCATCTCTAGATAATAAAAACACACAACAAAAATCCAATTTTTCTTTAAAAGATTCCCGAGGATTTTTTTTTAGGTTAAAGGTCACCAACCTAAGCTGCAGTTACCCAACTGGGCTACTACTATCCCTTTTACATATAACCCCCCTTTATATATTGGAGACCGCATCAAACCGTGTGTTACTAATACACACTTTGTGGGAGACTTCTCAGAAGCGTCTAAGGTAAAACTGTCCCAGATGAAACCAATCAGAGCTCAGCTTTAATTTTATAAACTGCTGTGGGGACATGGACAACTCAAACTGTTCTGAACCTGTGTCCTTGCTCTACTTTAACTTTTACAATGATTTTATTTTCGTAGAACAAAATATCCAGATGCTGAACAAGCAGGAGCTGAATACTGCAGAATTCTGAATGCAGCTCTGGGTAAAAATACAATTCCCATTAATAGCTGCAGGGAGGAGCAGGACTCCTTGTTATTGTATTCCTGGAGTCCTGCTCCTCCCTTCAGGCCCTGCACAAGGTGAAAGTCAATGAAATGGCTGTGACTTTATAGAGATTATATATGTGTAGTACACTAACATTGCCTCACACTATAATGTGGACCCTTGTACTATCCCAGATTTACTTGTGATTAAGCCGTACTCTGCACCTCCCAGCAATCTGTCACAGTAAATGAAACTTGCTGAAAAACAAGGAATATTTTATGCTGCTTTTTAGATTTAGTGACACAGATACAAGGTAAAAAAAAATGTGAAGAAAGCAACACAGTGAATGTGAACTGTAGTGTATAGCCGCATCATCTTCAGAGGCAGCTTAGGGTTTTTGTTGGGAATAGTCCAGTGTATACTTGCAGCTCATTTGTTATTGGGTTTCTGTGATTTAAATACCTCTAATTCTGCTACAATAAGTGTCATTGCTTTCCGGTATTGCAGCTCCGATGTGTTCAGCGTGTAATACCACAAGTGGCCTGTGGACAAGATTGGAGCTGTTTTTCTATCTGTGTACAAATCCTTTGTTTTGGTCACCCTTACTCATCCCCTTCCTCTTAGAAAGGTAAATGATAAGTTTATTAGTAGTAGGAGGGTCCATATTAACCAGATCCTGTTTATATCATTAGAAACCTCTAAATAAAGAGGCTGTTTAGTCCTGTAGTTTTTTTTTGAATTAGAGATAATTGGACGTTTTGCTTGATTGACTGCCGGCTAACCAGTGAGACAGCTTTAGGGTGATGCCACATGTGGCATTTTGGTCCATTTTTAAGCATGCGGTTTCAGTCCATTAAAAAGGGAAAAAAAAGTGAGTTTTTAAAACGCATCCGTTTGAACCTGTTTACCTTAATAGATAAACCGGTATAAAGCAGCCAAACAGTAAATAAAAGGATGTGTTTTTAAAAGGACTGCAAATGCATGCTTAAAAACGGACCAATAACGCCACGTGTGGCATCACCCTTAAGCCCCCAGCAGCTAGGAGTGGGCTAGTTGCTAGCTGCCTGATTGTGCTTGATGGGCTTCAGACCAACCAATGTCCGGATCCGCTCACCTCTACTCTGCATTGGCTCCATCACAACTGTTTGACAATGTCTAGAGGATTTGGCAGATTCATATATTTTGCATTTAGTTCAAGCTCCCAGGATTCTCTCATTCACAGAATAGATTTTTTTTTTTAGCCATGTCCCAGCCCCTTTAAACCTATGTACACCTTTAGCTGCAAGGCCTGTATTGGCGCATGTTCACACCTGCCTTTTATACAGACCCATGTGAGCTACAGGGAATTTAATTCCTTCAGGATTATTTTGCATAATTGTCCTAAAGTCTTATAGGGAAACAGAATCTCTACCTCTATTTTATGGAGATATCAGCAGGTTTGCTCAAGTGGATGGGGAAGTTCTGATAACCCACAACGTTCCTTAAAAGGGGTTGGCCACTTTGCCTCATGTTTCTTGTAATTTGTGTGTGATATTAGGTAATTTGCCAATATACATCCTTTAATAGTTCTGCTCCACTTTCTTGAGGTAAAAGGAGGCTTCACTTCACATATCAAGAAAGCAAAAAAGATTATTCTTAGCAGTATATTGGTAAATTACCTCATATCCTGCTGCCCCCCCACTTGACCTTTTAGTGTCTAAGGGGTTGTGTCAGTAACACTTGTGATCTCTCTCACTACTTGTCTAATGAGGATCTGATCCCTGGTTCCCCTCGTTCTGTGTCAGTGTTCTACATCTTCAGTCTCCATTATCCACACACAAGCCGAGGTTTGTCTCTTTTGGCTTTTGCAGACTTTTGGCTACAAGTTGAAGTAACTTTCTGCTGTAAACATGATTTTCCTTTTGATGTTAAATATTAATAAAATATATATTTCCGAATAAAAACTTGGATGCTTAGAACATTAAGACTGCTGCAATAATGTTACTTCATACAAGCGACACACCTACAGGTAGCAAGCGGGCGCACCATGAACACAGCAGTGATGTCACGTGTAGTGGTCACACATCCTTTGGGCTTCATGCACGTGGATTCCTTCCCGAGTGAGCAAACCCAAGCCAAGCACATGGCGGGGAGGGGAGCGATCCTCTCTATAGTCACTGCATATCTAATGACAAGGGATTCCCTCTACCATTATGATAAACCAGGGGCACTTACTGTACTCCTAGATCCACGCACCATGACTGTGGTAATTTTTTTTTACAATTAAAAATTACCACAGGGACCCTGTGGAAGGTGTTACCAGAGCTCATCCATTATGCAGTAGGTAGTGCTCCTACACTGTATAAAAGCCTGTGAAGCTACAGCACGGAGAGCCCTTTTGTGGCTCATTAGCATGATAATAAAAGTTGCTTTTTTGAGGGAGCAGTCCCAGTGTCTGGATCTATGAGGAAGTGCCCCCTGGTTTATCAAGATATTAGACTTCCTTTAAAAGGACCACAGCCATGTAAGTTATTGTGACCCAGATGTAAAGGTCTCCAAGTTTTAGCTCACAATAACTGAAGCAAACAGGGTAGACAGACATTCATGTCCATACCTTGCATGTTATTTTCCCACTAAGATGTGGATAGGTTTTGCTAGAAGCTGCATTGTAACTGCTTGTAGATTTTATTTTTGGGTACAGATTATAGTTGGTCTCATAAAAGGAGCGGTGAAAAAAAAAAGTCAGTTTTCCAGGATATTCCTTTATCTGTAAACATCTGCCATGAACCTGAATCTTAGGGTGAACTGCATGGGCATCGCTATAAAAGGCCAGTTACCACGACAACCACGAAAGGAATTTCCTCATCTATGGGTAAACTAGCTGTAACACAATTGTATCTCTTAACAACTGGACGTGTATCCATAAGCGTGGGAAGCCCTTACAATTCATATAATGGCAGAATCTCCAGTAAAGATGTACAGATAACAAAGGCCGGTGCCGCACAATGACAATCAACTGTATAAAGATTAAAAAAGAAACCTGCAACACGATTTTTTTTTTTTTTTTTTTAAATCGCTATGCAATTTCTAGTAAAATTTTTGACTGCAAATTATCACCAGCATGAAGAGAGGAGCACTGGACTGAGGTCCCCCATTACATGTCCTGATATAGAAGGGGGAGGTGGTGCTTTGGTCCAGCTACAAGTGATGGGAATGGATGGTTGGAACTGCAGAGGAGACTCAGTAACCGGCGCAAAAGGAAAAACTTTGCATTATGAATGTGACCAATAGAAACAAAATGAAAATGACTCAAACTTTCCCTGTAGCTCTCACGTCTCAGCTTTGCTGTATAGATTGGAACAGGGTATTGGAAAAAATCTCCTTAGTTTTCTTTACACTTAAATATTTAGAAAATGTTTGCTGGAAGTCTTAGGCCGCGGCCACGCGTACTGCTAAGCGTCCATCATAACGCGACGCTAGCGCACAGGGGAAGATCCTCGGCCCGAACGCACATGCGGTTCCAGGGAAACGCATGCGATTGTTAAGCCGATCGCATGCATTTCTCTGGAAACGCATGTGAGTTCGGGCCGAGGACCTCCCCCTGTGCGCTAGCGTCGCGTTATGAACGGACGCTTAGCGGTACGTGTGACAGCGGCCTTAGACCATATACCAGGCTAAAAGTCCAACACCAGTCCTTGGCCCAGTACTGGCATTATATCAGATGTCCAGAAAAGTAAAAACTGGCCACATTTCTATAACATTTGGCTTGTACATCTTGCACTGTTATTCTGAGGGATACAAGAGAATGTAAAAATGTAATGCTAAAAAAAAAAAAAAAGCCTCAAAGTGCACATTTTATATCAAGGTTATGGGACTGACTAACTACACAAACATAGCTTTTTTTGGTTTTTTTTAAAATTTTTATTAATACACCGGTCTCAGATTTTTGGAAATTAATAGGGCAGAGTTATGGCACCCGGGCATTTGCATCTATACACTTGTAGGTGCATAAGGCTTTGGGGCCCCGTTTAAAAAAAAAAGTGGGTCCTACCCATTTACAATTTGCACAGTAAAGTGCATCACACACTACAGACCCAAGAGGTTAAATCTTATTTTATTAATTGTATACAACTGGGATATGTACCAACATTACATATGACTCACCACCAGTCTCACATGTCACATCAAAACTGAAACACAAAAAAGGCCATTAAACACACACTGCTGCTGCTATTGGTAAGTGCTCTAGGTAGTCTGGTATTGCTTTTAAAGAAGATTGCAGCTATGGACTCCCTCAAAAGGGATCCATCATAGTGCCTGAGTTTACTCAGTTTTGTAAATGGCTAATAAAAAAAAGTTGCATATGAACTACAGCAGTATGACATCACATTTAATACGCAACGTAGTAAGGAGTCATGCATTCACGATCTGAAGGTGTAGTTGTGACACACGCTTCGCATACTGCCATGTATGAGGCAGAAGGGGCAAAATGCTACATAATTCAAGGACGTTCCTGAAGATGTTCCAAGTTGGCCAGGAATTTGTATTGACTGTAGAATAATACAGCAGTATCTGATCAGGGGATGAGGACCGTGTCACTGTAGAGCAGGGGTGGCAAACCTATGGCACGGGTGCCAGAGGCGGCACTCTGAGCCCTTTCTGTGGGCACCCGGGCCATCGCCTCAGAATAAAGTTCACCAGACAGAACTCAAAGAATCTTCCTACAATGATAGATGAATTTTCCCTCCTCTTTTCAACTGCGTTGGTGTCTTTAGGAGGCTGAAGGATTGAAAGATAAATACATTACTGCTTAAATTGCTGTGCTGGCACTTTGCAATAAATAAGTGGCTTTTGGTTGAAGATTGGGCACGGAGGCTCTGAAAGGTTCGCCATCACTGCTGTAGAGGGTAATTATTTTATATATATGCTATGCAAACCACCTATTAGACCTAACCTGCGGTGCATTAAGAACAGTCGAAGTATACGCAAAGAAGGAGTAAGGCCGCACCGGAGTCTAGTAGCCCCTCAGCATAGGACACAGCCATAGCTGCACTACTTCTAGTACTGCACTATAAGAGGTAAACTGGGATGTTACAGATCAGTCATGTGATGGAATAAAATGAGAATGAGATGGATGCAAGCAATTGGAAAAGAAAAAGATATACATTTATTAAGGAGAGGCACCCCACTCCTCAATCATGGGTACAGACAAGAAGTTTCACACTTGGGACAAACACTTTTGCGCAAAATAAGGAAACGGCAATGTAGATAACAGTGAAGGAAGGTTATACAGCAACCTGTCTGCAGGGAAACGATATGGGGATAGAAATAGTGATAACCTGCAGCTCCATAAATTGGGGAGATGGGGACTTGAGTATCCGTGCTAGTAATATGTATCTGACAGTAAATGGACCAATTGCTCAACCTTCAGATCCAATAATTAGCAAAAAAATGAGACCCCCAGCCAATCACGACTATTCTCTCCTATTTACAGGATGTGGGATAACAATGCAGTGTGGTACCAGAACTGTGACTTCAGAAACAAAAAGGATAAAAACCAACCCATTTTAAATAAAAACACTTTTATTAATAAAGTCAGTGGGCAACAAACCAGAAGAACCCTGAGACAATAAGATGCCACAAAATTAAAAAATAAAATTAAAAAGAAAACAAACTAGTAAAATAAATAAACGGTTTGATACATATTTCAGCATCTCATGTGTTGGATCCTAAAATCTGAATTTGTTGGAAATAGGGCTAAAATCACAGCAAAGGTCAAGCATAAGAGCCCCATGTGATCCTTTATGTGTCCGCTCCCCCCCTCCGAAATTTCTGGTACTTTATATAGCGGTGATGGCTTAGTACATGTAGGATGATCGGGAATTACAATGAAAGATGAGAAAGATTAATGATCTCCTGTATGAAGAGAACTTCCAGGTTGCAGGTAAAAGCTCCTGCAGAACCTCTTCCTTTGATGAATGTGTGCGCTCTTGCATCTTAACTAGATTTTTAAGGCCTAGTTGGATTAGTAAAACTGAACTTGTATTGGTTGTATGCTGACCCTCATGTGTACAGGCACTTACAGGAGGCAAGGAATAGACACCTCTTAACAAGTTTAAAGGGGTTGGCCACTTTCAGTAAATAATTGATATTATTTGTGCAATGATACAGAAAATGAAAAATTCTATAACTTTTCAACTCCTCCGTGGTGATGTGATACAGACACACAGGGGCAGGAGCCATTATCATCACCGAGTGTAATAGGAGTTGTGTGATAATGGACAGGCAGGAGCACAAGCCATCACGTGGATGGATTATATCTACTGGAAGCTTTCTATAGAAGCAAAGCAAGCAGAGATCTAAGACTGAGGAACAAAAACAATATCGATTATTTGCTAAAAGTGGACAAACCCTTTAAGGGGCTTATAGCAGTGTTACCCCTTTGCATCTGGGGCCGGCTGTACCAAAAACAAAATTTTCTCAGGGACCGGGCAACCCTCTTATCAAGGGTGGGGCAATTTTTTTTTTTTTTTTTTTTACCAATCATGGGATCTAACCCCATCCCATAGGAGTAATATTTGCCAGTTTGGACCAGATGCCTTTTCCTGGGACTCCTAGTGCCAATGTGCCATGTGGTGGGTAGGACATAGCTTACACAACTATCTACCTGGTTGTTATGGGTTGGGATGGTTCAATGGCGGCATCTTTAACATCCCAGCTATGACCTTGCAATCTACATTGTCCATTTGCCTGGAAATAAACCAAATAAAGCAACTTTGTAAGGACAATGCGAAGCAGAATACCTGCCCCATACTGTATATGTAACCCAGTAATAAAGGCTATAATCCAGGGCTGCAGGAAAGCGTCCAACACTGGGACGCGCCATCTGCTGCCGCCAATGCTTTATAGATCTATACACACACACACCAATAAAAATCATTACAGAGCTTCATGTCATATAGGACACGGCACTGCAGCCCGAATTGTATATGACACAATTAAAAAATAACCTATTATTACATTTTGACTAGATCATTTGTTTATCCTATTGAAGGCCTATCAGCAAAATCCTACTATCGTCACCGTGAAGGGTGCACATTCTTCAACCCAATTGGAGAACTCGGATGCTTTTGCCCCCCTATTTTGCCTTGATCATAGTTTAGCAGCCATGAAGTTCACATGAGGCTTGACCAGAGGGAAGAGAGGTAGGCTTCTCTTGAAGTCTGTAATGTTACTGATGACATCGGGCTGTGGGAAGAAGAGATCCATGATCATTAGGACAAATACACAGGTCTCAGGGCCAACCAGGAGGGGAAGAGCCAACCAGTCCTGCTGACTCAATAAGAGGCGAGACTAATCGTACCTGTGGGAGAGCTGGTGCAGGAGCAAGATTGACATCATTCTGACTAGGGAACTCCCCTACAACGGGACCTGGGCGAAAGAGGAATGGGAAATTAGTGGAGTTTGGAGAACATTAATGGCACTATAGATGCACTGGGGAACCAGTAGAGGGTCCACACAGTCATGACTTACACGAATCCATCTCTCTGGCGAGCACGTGCACAGACACCTTATGCCTCCTTGGTGCTTCAACATCCAATAATTCCTGAAAAATACAAGTACATTCACGTCAGTAGAACTGAAACCGTATGGGAACTACAAACTATTTATACAACGTAGAAGAAAGACAATTCAGTCAGTTCTGCGACCTTGAACGGTTTCACAGTGTTTGCTGGTAGCCAAGATTAGTCACAAAATCAATTCACTAGCGCAAGTCCGATGCAAATCAGGTTGCCAAGAAACGATTTTCGAAGTAACAGCAAACCAGCATTTCTCCAAAACAAGGATCGGGGTGAAAAGAAAGAATTTATTTATATAGCGCACAGAGATTATACAGCGCTGCACAGAGCTTGGCAGATCAGTCCCTGTTCCCAATGGGGCTGACAATCTAATCAACCTACCAGTATGTTTTGGAGGGGTGTATGGAGAAAGCTTGGTCTGCGCCCTCTCCATAGACAGTGGGTGTCAGCTGTATAATACAGCTGACACCAGCCTGTTACTGCCGGGTTCGGGGCTGGCACCAATCGCGGCACTTTACCCGTTAAGTGCCACGGTTAAGCCTGACCATTGCACCTAACTTGCCTTCTGATCGGCGTCGTCCATGAAGTCATTTGGAAGTGGTGATCGGTTGCCATGGTAACGTACATTCTCAGAGACTTGTAGGCTTGCCATGTGTAATGATATCCAATAGCCTGCAGATAAGTTTGAAATCACCCCCCTTTCCCTAGATCACATATATATTTTGATGGGCACAGTCACCTCCAAAAAATGCGTGTTCCAACATGTTTAGGATTTTTACTGTTTATTTTTATAATGTATATAAAAAAAAATTAATCCTGACTGAACACTAACAGAAAATAGCACCCATTCTGTGAATGGTTTGCCGCTCCCTCTAGAGAAAGGGGGAGGTCATGTGAAACCCTCTGCGTAGACATTAGGAGAACCATGTGTCTGTGCAGATGCACAGTCTATCCATCACAGTCTATGTAGGAGAGAGTTTTTTACAGATTCACAGAATAGGGAACAGGGGGTGACCTTTTAAAAGGACATCTACCACCAAGATGAAGGATTGTAAACTAAGCACACTGACCTACTGGTGTGTGATATAAACCAGGGCATAAGTAGTTAGTAATAAGACATCTGCTCTTTTAACTGTCAAAAGACAAAATACAGGATACTGAAGTGATTCAGAACCCAAATTCTACATGGAGAGAGGGGGGGCAGAGTTCTGGCATGAGGTGTGATCCTGATCCTGTACTCAATTAATCAGACTAAGAGAGAGATCGGTTGCCCCCCCCCCCCCCCATCACAATCAATACATTTGGTGAAGGATCAATGTAAGGCTACCTTGTAAAATTTGATGATATCATCCTTGACCAGGGTTTTTAGATACGCCACTTCAACATTATCTGCAGACAAAAATATAACAGAATCCGTGTCACTGTAAATGGACGCGTGGTTTTTGGAAAATAAGACAAAATGTCTACGTGTCCCCCCCCCCCTCCATAATTACACTTGGGGCCAAGTTCACATCGCAGTTTTTTTTTCTGCATCAGTTACAAGCCAGGTGTGGAGAGACAGATCAGATATAGTGGGAAGATCTGCAGCGGTTCTGTTTGACCACACCTGGTTTGTATTTGCAATATCGATGCCTTGCGAACCCCCCCCCCCCCCCGGGTACCTCTATCGAAGTGATACTGTTGAGAGATGATTTCCCCCCAGTATTTGGCGCATTCAGCCGACAGCTTCTTGGGCTTGTCCAGACGCCGCAGCGCCAGGGCTTGGATGTGTTTCTGGAAGGCCTCGTCCGTCATCTCCTCCAATGACTTCTCCATAGTTTTCAGAAATGCCTCCACCCGGCTCTCCAAGTAATGAGGTTGCTTCTCGGACTGGATAATAAATCGCAGGCCTTGGATGCCGTTTGCCCGGCGAGGGCCGCTGAATACAATGTAACCTGAAAAAAAACAGAGGTTTTTCCTCTTTAAAGAGAACATTTCTTTCTAGCTGGAAGCGTTCAGGAAAAATGACGAGTTGAAGTGAGCCTCCGCCAGCCTGCGAGCAGTAGACACTTAATATGTTACCATGTACACGTTGTCTGTCCATCGCCATTTTCCAGGATCAGAGGGTGCATGTATTTTGCAAATGTTTATACAATTGTAACACAAACACTTTATGGAGGATAATAAATAAAAGAAAGTTGGGGGGGGGGGGGCGTCGGGGGGAGTCCATCTGTAAGGCGATTCTAAGAAATATAATCCAGATAATGCAAAATTAATCCAGACATTAAGGCACCAATGACCCTTTGTCACAAAGGGGTCATAGTTGGAATGCTAAATCGGTGCAGAGATGAGTAATGAGCACAGTGGTTAGCGCTGGTCAGGAGTCCCTCACCTAGCTGTTCCTTGGTCCGCAGGGTGTTGAAGCAGGGCTCGGCGATGATCTGGCAGAACAGCTCCAGGAGCATGTTTTCGGATGTACTCTGCATGTCCGTCTGATAATAGATCTCGATTCCGCAGTTATTGTGCACTTCATTCCGCTGCTGATACACAAACCAGCCCTCTGGAAGGCAAGAAATCAGGAGGTCACTGGCCGTCAGTCAGTTATAGGCGGGAGGAGAGACACGACTTACTGTCAGGCAGCTGTACTTCTCTGTATCTGACCAGCTGACTAGGGAGCAGGGGTTTGGTGTGGGCATGCTCTATAAGCGTATCCTCAACCATCTGCATGATGCCGGATGCCGTCTGCAGAGATAAAAAAAATAATTTTTTTAAAATTATGGCTGTGGTGAATGCAGCACAACTACCATTACATTGGCTTGTGGGTCAGCGATCATCTCCATACCTGTACAATATAAATAACCTACCTGCTTTGTGATATTGCCATGGAGAAGGGCTTCTACGTGCAAGCGGGACAGCAGCTGAGGAATGAAGGCCTTGAGACGAGGGAGGGTAACATCTGCCAGAGACAAGAATAGAACCTGTCAATGGGCTCAGCTGGTTCTGCTCCCGCACTCTTCACATAATTCCTAGAATCCCCAGTGCGAACCATCCGGTAAACCCTTTATACAGCAATAAGTCAACCAATGACAAGCCTCAGGAATGATCACATTCTCCGAAGCCCAATGCCGTCTAGAGCCAATAATACTAGAGACCCACTGGCAATTTACTATTTATTGGGGCTGCCCAGGAAAGTAATGAGAAATTCAATCCAGCTACATATCAAACACAAAAAAAGTTATAAAATTGAAGGAACTTTATGACGGAGTCTTTATAGCAACAGACTACAAACAAACCCTACGTAGTCTGGTCAAGACTTCATGCATCCTACACTGAGCAAGTTAGCAAGGCCCTGGGTGCAGATGCAAGGGCAGGATGAAAGAATTAGGATTGCAGGTTCAGTCTACAATGATTTTGTTCGCAGTCTGTTACTATGGATACACTGTCATAAAGGACTGAGTAATTTCACCAGTTTTATGTGCACTTCCTAATTTTAGACACGATGGGACAAGAAAAACTGAGCACTTGCTGAAAAGGAAAAATAGGTGAACATGTCTTTATTATGCAGGGGGGGGGGTGGCTTTTGTTGCTCGATCACATTCATGTAGTAGAAATGCTGCACATTATCACAGTCCCAGTGTTACATACAGCTGCTCAAACACAGGGGCCCGTGAACCCATTTACTTTTGAACGGGCCATCAATGTTCTGACGAATGGCTTTATATTTGGGTGGAGTTCTCATTTCTACTTTATACATTAATCTTTGTATTTGAGTAATTCTATTACCTATGGATGTTTCCCCTTCATATTAAATGACATGAGCTCAGCCCATGCTCATAACCCATCGCTATCTGACCCAGTTCCTGCTCTGCAATCTTCCGGCACATGTGTTTATGTTTAGAGCAAATGTCTCCGCTCGCCCCGGTGGTGTAAAGAGATAAAGCTGCGCTCTGCAGCGGGGAATGCAATTTATAGGGCTGCCGGGAGAGCAAATGAAGTACTATACTAGTATTGTATACTGGTAATATACTATAACTGGTAAATGGTCTTAAAAAAGCAGCAGAACATAAAGACTCCAAGCAATGGATATGCACAGATATAGAAATGCGATGATATAGAAGACTAAGTCATTGTGCTCTGGTCTGGTGCAATCTATGGAAAACCACAGCCAGGTTTCGGATCCATCCCTGCCAGGACTGTATCCAGTAGAATGTCTGGAGAAGTACAGCACAACTGCTTACATCATCTATGGATACAGGGAGTTATCTGACCCAAACGACTTACAGATGGGAAATGAACAGAATGTGGAATGGAGAAGGAGAAGGAGAATATATAGCAATAACCAAATGTTTCTGCTACCTAGTGCATTCACCTAGCTGGAATATCCACCAATGTAATGGACGCACTTATAAACTAGGCAGTGTATCAGCTATCCATCTCCCGTATTTCTATTCAAAATCCGATAGATTTTGAATAGAAAAACAAAAATAAAATTAAAAAAAACAAAAAACACTAATATATAAAATATGATCATAAAGATTAGACATCTTTCCAGAGCGCCCTTCACGCAGAACATGCCTATGTGACCAACAAGAGGCGGATCACCTCCTTAAAGTCTGGGATCCAACATAGCAATGGGGAGCAGGGAACCAAAAATAGGACATGAGTGCAAAGACCTTTTAATAAGATCGCTGCATCCCGAATCCTTAGAGGATGATATGATATGTATGTATATATATTATATATATATATATATATATATATATATATATATATATATATATATATATATATATATAATCGTTAGCTCTGAAGATAAACATGACAAGGATTTGTAGCCGCCTGGACTACATGAACCTGTAGACTGAGCAGGTTAGATTTATTTGGGTCCGGGGCGAGCTGTGTGTGTAAGGAGAAGTTGGAGCGGTGTCCATCAACTATTGTGAATGGTGGATCCTGAGGTATCACATATAGACCTGATATAGGGGCATTTACTTAAAAGTGATCTCTACAGAACATGAAGTGTCAACCTATTATAGTGGCCAAAGTAAAAAAAAAAAAAAAAAAAAAAAAAAAAAAAAAACACACACAGCTTTTAGTTCTATTCACCCTATAAGAGGAGAACATTGTAGCATTATATTCATCATTAACATCAGACGTGTTTTACCTTCTAGAGCTTCGCGGAGTTCGTCTTTTGTCCAGGCCACTTCAGTCATGAGCAGCCTCAGGTAATACATGGCGTGCTGGTGCGGCTGTTCTGCACGGAAGTTGTTCAGAGAACGCATGTACTGGAAGGTGGAAAACCTCAGCGTCAGGACCGTACAATACAACACACTTCTGGATACATTATATACACTTATATACATTATTATACACTTTTTTTTTTTAAAAAAAGGGACATCTTCCATCAGACTGACCCCATTTCTTAGAGTGTGAATTATGTAAATTAGCCAGTACCCCTGTCGGTGACTGGACAAGTGAGGGAGTGTAGGACTAATCTGCATAACCCTTTAAATCTCATTCTGGATTATAATAAAATATTCCTAGCAGAATTCACACTAAGGAGCAGGTAGGTAGGACTAGTCTACCATCAGTCCGATGCTTGACGTCCTTTAATAACCGGACCTCTTATTTTGAGGTGGCGCGAATATAAAAATACATACAGAATGATATGGAGGTGGCTTCATGCAGAGAACGCAGTTTGAACCTGCAGGAGTCTTGTGCTTTGCTGCAATGAAGCTTAGTGTAGCCTTGTAGCCAAGTACGAGGAAGTGCATCGTTCTCTAGTCCTTATGTGAAGCTCCAATTTTATTGCTCATTTGTCCTCAATAATAACCTTAAAAGTGCCTCCAGGCTTCAGCATAGATAAAACTAATCTCCTACTTTGTTACTTTTGTTTGATTTTTGTTTACTGGCAAAATATTGCTCCAACTACTCACCGCTTCCTTTATGATCTCAAAACGTTTCTCGTCTATTTCAAAGGTGGCCATTTTCTCGATGATCTTCTTGAGCAAAATGTGCTGCTTGTCGTTGTAACCCTTCACAGAAAGCTGGAAAACAGGGGACATATTAATACACCCCCAAAAGTATCTCAGATCGGGTCAGGAGTGGTTCTGAACCCAAATTCTTAAGAGGTGTGAAGGCAAGTTGGCCCACTACACTCAGGACAGCATTTTCATAGGCAGACTCTTCCTAAAGGTCTTGATTAATCACACAAGATCCTTCTATACATCCTCTGGCAAACAAGCAGGTTTTGCTCGCTCAGGAATACCTAGAATGTCTATGAATTGGATTTCATTTTGAAAGAGCTAATGCAGAGTCACCCCTGAGGTTGTCAGGTTACTCTGATCTGCCAAAATATGGACGACACCCAAGTAGAACACAATCACAAGCCAAATTCCTAAATGAACTCTCTCAGATACCGTAGTCTGCCTAAACAAAATGGCTTCCTGACAGAAGGCACCAGACACACTGTACCGCACCCGAGAGGCATCAAGCATGGTAACCTGATGCCCCGTGAGGAACACACATGCAATGGTTAGGAAGAGACGTACATAGCTTATTCTCTGGGATTTTTTTCTCCCCTATGTATAAAGTTAGATTTGCAAATTAGAACATGTAACCTCCCAAAAATTCTTATTGGACGATCCAATTCTCCACTGCTCATAATATAGGAGTCTCCGATTTTGGAGGACTCGCCATATCCATGCAGAGTAAACACAGACATCATTGATTTTAATGTGAGCTAATAGTGTAATGAGTCATTCCATCCCCAAGGCGGTGCTGCAGGGAAACGCAACACTTGCTTCTGCAGATTAATGGTGACCACCAAAGAGGTCCCTCTATAGTTATCTTATGTGTCGCTATTGTGTGTAGGTAGCTTACTCTCTCTTTGGGATGTTTTTACCAAACAAGGTTCTGATTAATAACCTGGGAGGGATCCAAGGAGAGGAGGATGATAGATGTATCTGGCAGATTCTTAGCATTGGGGGAAGTCTACAGATGGTTACCCTTGTTTAACCCATTCCTTTCTTTATAAAAGGGTAACAACTTATATTGTGGACTAAATCAAATGTTAAGGAGACAACAATGTGACTGGTGGAGACCCCCTACAGATCATGAAGGTCCTGTTCTCACCAACTGAATGAAACAGATTGGCTGATCAGGCTTTCCACCGTTATTACATATTTACAGGGATTAATGGAGAGGGACGAACGCTGTGCTCAATTTCCTACACTCCCATAGTAGTAAAGGAAGCAGTATGATGCATGCTTATAGTGAGATTGGGACAGACGGGGCTCCATTGCCATCATTGGGGTGAGGCAGCAGTCAAGTTTTTACATAGAACAAGAACTTCATTAGTTTGACATAAACACAACCAACGAGAAGTCAGCAACAAACTGGACCATCTCGCCCATGCATTTTTTTGGTTTCATTCCCCATTCATATGGCAGACAAAGCTACTGGCTAGATTCTATACATCCCTTAATCCATTACAAACCCTTCATTGAAAAGGGGGAACCCCCTTTTCGTAAAAATAAAAGCCAGAATAAGCCCCCACACAGTTATAGATACGCCTTTTCATGCCTTGGTGGGAAGCTGCTTCTTCCGTGAGATGGTTACTTACAAGAATTGCATTCATTCCTGATGCAATGCCATAGTTGACACCTGCGAGGCGGGCTGCATATGTATACTCTTTTAAATCATCCTTCAATAACCTTAGAAACAGGTATGTCATGTTGCAATGGAGGGGGTCAGCGTAAAGGTAACGACTAACAAAAAGATGGAAAAAACACAAAGGGAACAAAAAATAAAACACAAAAAAGTAAAAAAAAAGAAAAAAAAAGAAAAGATGCTCTAAAATCTAATAATGCAAGCAATGAAATGAATGTGCGAAGAGGACCCAGGACCAAAAGAGTATGAATATGCAGCTTCACAATCACATTGTCTGGGGGGTGGGATCTGGACAATGGGCATTTATACTACGGTAACGTGTAAAGGTGGGATCCCCGTAAAGGATGATCAAAGGTACTAAAAGCCTGAGCGATGGTAGAAGTCTTCCACCCGTAATGGAGGAGACGGCCTCACATCCGCCTTGGTGTCAGAGGTACTTACATACATCCCATAGATGGTATTTTGGAGGTCATAGTTCAGGCCGGCTAGCTCTGCTGCATATGCATACTCGTTGAGAGAATCTTTAAGCAGTTCAAGGTACAAATAGGCCATGTTACAATGCAAAGGATCCACATAAGCAAATGGGCTGAAAGAGAACATGGAGATTAAAGTCCTGCTACATCGCGTCCATGAGGAGAGGCACTACAAGGATCTGCCTTCATACCCGCCATAGTAATCAGTGTTGCTGTACAAGTGAAATATTCCTTAGTAAAGATGGTTTAGGACATTGATGAATCATTGGTGGATGAACACTGCTCTATAGACAACAAATACTAATTTTATTAATTTTTTTAATAATGTATATTGTCTAATGTAATGTATTGTGTAATGTATTGTAAATTTATTTTTGGTCTATAAAAATGAAGAAAAAAAAAATTGTCTATTAAAATTTTTTTATAATGTGTGTGGTCAAGGACGGCCAACGACAAGTGATTGGAGTCTCGGCTGATCGATGTGTAGCGAGAGGATTAGCAGAGTATGCAAGTGTTTCTAAAGAAGAGCAAGGTGCCACCATAAGCACCAGGTGGATGGTTTTATTGCACCACAATCGGTGGGATCAGCCAACACTAAGGTGCATATCCAGCTTTACCGTCACTGGAAGGCAGAATGAAGCCAAAAGAGCAGCCCTGTTCTATGTGTTGTGGTGGAGCTGTGTTACCGCAACTCTATTCCCATTTACTTGAATGGGAGAAGAGCTGCAGTTACTCAGCCTCCACAACATATAAACAGTAAAAAAAAAAAAAAAAAAAAAACGTAAATCAGAAAGGGTCCCACTGATCTGATACTGACAACCAAATCTGATGAATAGGTCATCAATATACAGATGCTACAAAACTGCTTTACTATAGAAACCCAATGCGGAATTAACTTACCTTCTGAAATATTGATATTTAGCTACTGTTACTGTATATTTCAGATAAGTATAGAAACATGCAAATAGGGGGGGGGGGGAATTATGACTAAAGACCAAGAGGCAGAACATTAATAAACCAACATAAGTATCATAACACCAAACTTTGAGCACTATAAAGTTCCCCCAAAGAACCAGTGTGTATTTTATCCTTTCAAGTTTTGCAGCCATCACCATAGACCAGTGGTGGCGAACCTATGGCACGGGTGCCAGATGTGGCACTCAGAGCCCTCTCTTTGGGCACCCAGGTCAACATTCAGGACTCAAGACCTGAATCGAGGTGTGGACAGAGGAGGATTATCATTGTAGCCTCTTCTACGGACCCTTGATTCATCCTGTTAAGAGGACTTTAGAGGGAAACTACAATAACAATCAAATTTCTCCTTCTTTCTCTTGTATTGGTGTCATCAGGATGCCAATACGTTTGAAACCTGTGAGTTGCTTTAAATTGGCATTTGGCACTTTGTGAAAAATATGGCTTTTTCTTGTAGTTTTGGCACTCAGTCCCTATAAGGTTCGCCATCACTGATCTAGACCTTTCTCCTAATTCACTAGAATAAAATATTGATACAGTAGATCTCTGCAGCTTTGGCTTCTATCGGCTTAATACACAATGTTCTCTGCAAAGTTTTACTCAGAAGGGCTCAAGTGTAAAAAGATGGCACATGTCATGTGCAGACAATAGTGGATTTAAGATCTTAAATGATACTTAAAATACAACAAATCTTACATCAGTGTACAGACAGGGAGAAAGTAAAGGACCGCATTAAAGGGTTTTTCCCATTTCAGCAATTTAATGTTATTAGGATAAAAAGTTATACAATTTTCCAATATACTTTCTGTAACCATTCCTCGCCGTTTTCTAGATCTCTGATGACGCCCTTCTATAGAAAGCTGTGTTTGTCAGATTTCTGTCCACTGGAAGTACACAGGTGCACGGCTTATATCACTGAGTGATCAGAATGGTGTTATAATCAGCTGTGCACCTGTGTGACCATGGTCTGAATTCTGTCCACTGGTAGTAAACAGAATCTTTCTATAGAATGACAGCAAGCAGAGATCTAGGAAACCATGATGAATGTTACAGAAGGTATATTGAAAAATTGTGTAACTTTATAATACAAATAATTACGATAATTTTCTGTAATGGGAATACCCCTTTAAGTTAAGGAGTCTTCCTTCTCTGCCCCATAGAGAAATTATGTGACTGTACTGCAGCGCACCTGAAAGCAAGCTATAACAATTTTACTTTATAGCTTCCAGGCTGTGTTTCTGCAAGATAGATATAGTCTCCATGTGAAGTTACTTTATATTTTTGTCTATGCAGCGCTCCATCATGAAGGGAGACTGAATTGAAGCGATTGCAGCATTAACCGCTTAATGGGTTATGGCCCAGCATCTCAGATGAGGTAGAATTTATCATTAGCCGTAAAACTAGATGAGAAATACTCTTCGGTTATGGCCGATGCAAGGTATTATGGCAGTTTTAGTACTGTTCAAGCTATAAAACAAAATATGAACACAGCGTTTGGTGTCAGCACACAAGACGACTCCTGTGATTATAACCTGCCGCAGAAATGTCAATTTTCCGAAGCTTGGAAAACACAGTCTCCTAATTATACAATTGCTGACCATGTTTTCTGCACGGAATGTAAACGGCATATAATATTATCAGCAACTAATAAAGGCAAAAGGACCTACCTAAAGAACTCAAAGTTGAGACAGGCTTTAGGAAGAAAGAATTTGTCATCTTGCTTGAACCATAATTTGCTCATAGCTGTATCCTAGAACAACCAAGATCAAAGAGAATGAGAATTTTATACATTTCTAAAGAAACCAGACTAAAAGAATTCTGTGGCACCATTTCTTTACACTCTGCACTGAACTGCTTCTTTGGAAGACCTTCTGGAAATTAGCCCTACTATTAGGATTACAGTCATGAAAGAGCTAGTAGAAAAGATCAGAAAAAACGATCATGATTTATGAGACCAGTGTATTCACAAGGAGAGTGCTTACCCTCTACTATCCTCCTCACAAGCGATTGTTACATACTGTGTTTTTGCTAGCCTCAATCATTCATTGCCTATGGGAAAGGGTACAGCGCGCTCCTCATTTACACACTTTGGGTCCCATGTGTTCACCAATAGCGGCGACCCTTCAATAGGGCAGCGCAGACCAAGGGTTCATCTGCTTTAAAGGTTATCTACCAGATCCCAATTCAACCCCCAAGCAAAAACAGGTATTGTTTAAGCTTTCCAGATATTGGTGGAGGTTCGTTATGCTCTTTAGGGGTGTCGAGAGCACACATGGACATTCCCACCATGGCCCACTGTATTTACAGTTAACTGGCGGAGATTGCGTCTGTATCTAGTAAGAGGCCGAGTTTAAAACGTTAGTCTCAAAATGTTTTCGGGAATATAAATTTGTTTCCATCTTTATTATTTCAGTGCACATGCAAGGCTCCATGTCTGCTAGAACGGCAACCTAAAAACTGCAGGTTTGCCAAGGTGACCTTACATAAGAACACGTACACAAAACCTACAGGATATTAAATGTTTTAATTGTAGCATTTTATCAATTCCTTATTCTTACCTTAACCAATGCAGGGTAAGGAGTTGCATCCTTTTCCAAAGGAACAATCTCAAAATTTGTGGGGATAAATTCATTCTTCATTGGCAGATGAAACTTTCCATTTATATCAGCCTTTTGCCACTTCTATAAAGACATTACACAACATTAGAAGGGTGTAACTCCACGAGCCACTTCATACACTGCCTATTATAAACAGATAATATCCTGTGTTTAGTCTATATCTCTTCATCTAGTTACAGAATGAGGCAGAAAATTAGGTATTTTATAGTACATAGTGTGTAGTACACTGCTCTAATCATTCCAGTGGAGAATTATTCAATCCAGGGAGAGGGGACACTATCCAGTGTGGCTCTACGGTCTAGACTCCTTACGAATCTCCCAGAACATAGAAGTTTAGAAGTTTTTGCCAAACCTCGATAACGTCTGCAGTCAGGTCTTCTTGCTTGTACTGTGTCCCGTACCATTCTTCTGTGCGGTCAGTTTTGCCCTCAAAAGACTTGGACACAATGGCCACTCTGTAGGGGAATAAGAAACAAATATTAGAAATGGTTATACCATCACCAGCTCCATGCAGATTGTTCTGGTTCACGGCATCTTGTATATGGTTACTCCTTTTAGTCCTCCTTTAAAATTTGTTTAGATTTTGAAACCGTCACCCGAAATAATCCCTCTAGGTGCACTTTTTAAAGTAAGCAGCTCCCTAGCCCAGTAACAGCAGTGTTATATTGCAAGAACATACTGATAAAGCTAGCAAACACTGCACTACATAGCCACCCACACGCTGGCCCAAGCTTCGGCTGCAGCATGGAGCCTGGCAGTCAATGCCAGTCTATGGTGTGAGAGGGGCGTTCCGGGGCTAAAGCTAAAGAGAGGGAAGTGCTCGGATGGCCCCCAAATAAATACGTTCGTAATATTTAAAAAATATATACAATTTGATTTTCTTTGCAGTCCATCCTCGTTTATGGCATGTTCTGTGTATGCTTATGGAGACAAGCATCTAGTCAAGCAGTGCTGACATGGGTAGCCTCTACCAGATTATTTACATACTGACTGCTACAGGATTTGTGGGCATGCTCAGAAGGCGCCACGTATGGAGGAGGAGCTTAGCGGTCACAACAAACTATTATAAAACTGTTGGAAAGTAAGAGGATCCACCGTTAATTACAAACACAGAATACTGCTCATTGTAATGGCAACTGGGATAATAAGGAGGCAACTACTGAAAAGTGATCACTACTGAACAGGAAGCCAATTCAAATGATGTGCCAGATCTTATGTGAGCAATTGGTGCAGAATCAATGAGGGATGTGTTTGTCAATCCTAGAGACTACAAGCCTATCTGAATGTATAGCTTTTTCCTTCTCAGTTTATACCTAACAATTCTTTCCGTTGATCAACTGCTGGAGTTTGGTCAGAGACACAGATTTGTAGCCCGTCCTGCAGGTAGTGACAATAATTGTGCAGGAGCAGCACAAATCTTGGAACCGGTAAGTCTCTTGATCATATCCAGAGAAGCAACAAGGTTATAAGCACGAGAGCAGAAGATGGGAAATATACAAGGGACCCTTCCCAGCACAGTCTGCAGCGACTCATCAGCATGCAGCCTGTGCCACTACAGATGGCGGGCAGGATCCAATCCAACATGACTCTACAGATAATAGTCTTCCTCATGTCCCTGGGGCGGCTTTTCTGCAATAGTAAACAAGCTTGTGCTCGCTCGCAGCAGAGGGGAGCACGTAAAACTCAATTTTATGTTGCAGGATGGAAATAACGGAGCATATGGGCACTTAGTACTTGCCTTTACAGCTCAAGTTCTCTGCTTAATAAACAAATCTGCAGAAGGGGTAGAAAAGGTTTGGCGGACTAGAACATCCTCATCTAATCTCCGTGCAGCCCTTCTGTTTAATGCTAGGAAAATGTGAAGCAGACAGAATTACAAATATCTTTATTCTGCGGTGAATGCAAAGCGATTTTCATAAGCCGAGACATTCGTGTTTATAACATAGCAGGAATTCTGTGACTACAGGCAAAGGAAATACATTATAGATGGCGATACTCAAAGACATGACAATAATCTGGGGAAACCTGCAGGATCCAGACAAGGCTGCTCATAGGCAACGGCTGTACATTCATTGCCATGTACTAAGAAGGTATTGATGTGCATGTATATAGAAATCACTCAGGTTTTACTTTGGAGACAAATGGACCAACCATAGATGCTGAAGACAATAAGGTCCCATCTTCCCAAAATAGGACTGGTAAGGATAGTAGAACATTGTATTCTGCCATCACTGGCAGTCAAAAGGTCTAGGAGGTTTAACCTCTGAACTATGCCATTTTAACTCCATTTACTATTGGAGACACAAGTTCCAGTTTTCCCATAGTGGACACCAAAGCTACTGTAAGATCCATAATAAAACATGTGGCAGTTTGTAATAAATAATTTAATTTACACTGCCCCCAAATGAATAGAGGATTTGATGGAGATCGCCGAGCCAAGTACTCGTCAGCAGCAGCACACGTCAGACCAGCTGCTCCATTCATCTTTGGTTACAATGAACCCCTCCACCCCCATCTTTGCGATCCCTCGGATTTCCCACCCTAGGGACCCCAATCTTTCAATTAATCACTTATCCAGTGGTAGGGGGAAAACTTAAAGTGGTTGTCCAGCCTTACAAGACACCCTACTGCAGGCTGTATACAGAAACAGGCTAAATACCTGACATTTTCTGGTCTGAGTTTATCCAGGACCATTTCTATTAAATCCGGCCTGAATTCTTCTAGCAAATACTCTGCAGCCAAGACTTCTTCTAGAGGGTAATACTACAAAAAAAAAAAAATAAAAAAAAATTACAAGTTATTACAATGTCTGAGAAAAAAAAAAAAAAAAAAAAAAAAAAAAAAACTCCTAGTCATAACTAGCTACAAAAATGCCTCTCAGCGACTTACATGCAGGAGCCCAGACACCTTTGACGTGTAGCCACGTGGACGCTCTTTATCTTTGAATCGAAAGCCGACTGCATTTAAGTCCTAAAGTAAAAACAAACCATTAAATCTAAAATTTCAACTAATATTCGGTACAATGATGACTTATTCTAAACCTGATAATCTCTTATGCAAGATTCTGCTAATGAAGGTTTCAGACAACCCCCTTTGGGCCTACATGCAGTTATAGAAAAGCGTAATGATATTGCAGAGACTAGTGCTGCAATATTGCAGGTCATCTCCCATTCAGGTGCGTGCTGATCTACTAGAGGGAGGACAAGCACCACAGTGTGTATGAGAACATCCACTTCCATCTCTGAACCTTAAACTCATGAGCTGATGGAGAAAAACCCTCAACACCACAGAACATAAATGGCTGCAATTCTGCAGGTTAGTAACACAGCAACAAACAACATGTCTAGCTAGGAAGTTTTTCTATTCTTTGCTTTGGCTTTAAGGGACAGCAGATAATAAAACCCTCACATTTGCAGCAGCAGATGGGGGAAGGTTTACTGAACAGGTCACTGAGGACAGTTTAGGTCACAGTGACCGGCACATGTAGTCCTCAATGACCTCCCATAGGGACAAACTTCAGTAATTCCCTGCAAATGTTCCATTAGTTGCTCCTGTAATCCAGGCCTTGCTGAAGGGCAAAGTCACATATACATACAAAAAAAAAAAAAAAAGAATCATAATCTCCAGTATTGGGTGAGCTGACATGTCATTATTCGCTGTAAATGATTATCTTAGAAGATCACAGCCAACAACCTGCAGGCAGACAAAGCACAGGTTAATGTGATACAGAAGCGCTGTAACTGCAGCAACTAAAATTGACGGCCCCTTCAGTCAACTCCATTCGGATTCAGTAAAGTAGTTATGTAGACAGGTAACCCACTGTACACTAGCAGTAGAGGGGGATGAGATTTTACTATGACATAACAGGGATTTACACTGCCAGCTGATAGCTGCAACCAACACGCCATGCATATGTCCTCAAATGGTGGCCATGAGGTTGCAAAAAAAAAAAGCTGCTAGCTCACGGCCACCATAGACATGCATTATGCATGGCTGAGCCACTCAGCTTCCTATGGTGAGGGGAGGGGGTGAAGAGTGCTCACCCATCCCCTCTCCAACAGACTTATGGCTTAGAAACACGTCTACTGGAAACTATTGCAAGAACAGGTGCCAGCACAGCTGGAATATGTACAGGCAATCCCCTCCCACACTCAGGAACAAGCAGCAATCACAGATATTTTACGAACTATGTGAATACACAGATGTTAAGGAATGGTTAACATTTGGTGGCACTCACCTTACATTCCTGGAACACCCATTCTTGAGGACCCTCTGTCCGGAGTTTTTGGATGTATTGAAACATGTGGAAAATGATATCATCCACGTGCACTGTATATAGAAGGAAACCCACACGTTACAATGCAAAACAAACATATACTATCCTATAACAAACTGTACGGTTACTTTTTAATAGAATCTTTTTTTTAAACCTATAAAAATATCCTTAATTTTTAGTTCAAACTGTTTTCATGAGACTGATCGGACTATTGCTTGGTCATTTATAGTTTAACCCCATAAATCTCCCAAAAATCTCAAATGGGAACAGTATTGACTAATTGTAGAGAACTATACATGAGCTCTGGTAACAAACCCTTTAATATGTAGCGGCAGGATCTTGGTCACAGATGTCTCTAACAGAGCGGCCCTAGAAGTATACAAGGCCTCCACTCTATGGTATACGGATTTCTCTTTGGCTTTATCGGAAAGTCCCATACCTACATTTAGGCAAGTCCTGTAGGTTACTTACACAGTCCTTCTTCTGTCAGATCTACATTGATGATGAAGAACATGAATCCTTTGGCTCCTTCCTTCTGACCTCCAACCAAAGTATTTACCCAGCCTGGGGAAGAAAGACAGGGCAGAGATCAAGATAGGGAAAAGGTTTCGAAAATTGCGATGTCTGGCAGTCAGAGCATGTAATGAGGAGTCCCTGATTGACCGATTAGCTCTTTGCAGATTCTTTGGTGGAAATGCTGCAGATTTAACGCTTTGCATAGATTAGAATTGCAATTTTGCAGGCCGACTTTCCAATATACACATTGCTGCAGATTCTCTGCATGAAAATGCACTGCATTTTTAACGGCATTGGAAAACATGCTAAAAGGAAAGAGCTGAAATACCAAACACCTCCTCTGAAAGAGGTTTTTCTAATGCTAAAAGGCCATTTCAAATGGGAAAAAAAAAAATATACAACTCATCGAGTAATACAAGGTGTACAAAATTATTGGATTTACCTTTGGACTTAAGTTCAGAGAGAAGACTTCCCGGACCTTCATGTCCAATGAGGTGTCCAAGATAATGACCTGGGTTAGACTTGTAATATTTCTGGAGATCTGGGATTGGGAATGTGACATACAGGTTTCTTATGTCTTTAATAGGCACTATTTTGTACATTTTCTGAAAAGGAAAAAAAAAAAAAAATAAAAAAAAAAATATCCATATATATTATATAATATTATTTATCTCCATGACTAAGAAATGTCCAGCAAAAAAGAAACATACAGAGAAGAACAAGCCTCATCTGGAAGATGAGATTCTTATCTTTTATATGACACCAGAATTATGTTTTTAGGTACTATACAACCAAAAGATAGTGGATTCTGAATTGACTTTCCCTCTGTAGCTTCTAAACTTGACTAATTTCAGGCAAAATATGACTCTCGTCTGCTTGTTTTCTAAGGGCTTGAGGTTTTTGTTTTGTTTTGTTTTTTTTTTAATAGGTAAATTAGGTGTGTTAAGGAGGTCGCACTGGTTTCGGACGCCATCTTGACTACTGTCCGCCATCTTAGATACAGCGGCCATGTTCCCTGACCATTGTCAAGTTAATGTCATGATTCAAACTTCATTTTATGTAACCTGTTTGCTGGCCTGTCAGCTAATACCCTGTGACATGTAATGAGAAGCCAGTCTGTCCTCGAAGCTGCATAATAATATGATTCTGGAGCCACTTATCTTCTTCTTAGTATAAACAATATCTGTGTACAAGGTCTCTGAGAACTGAGCGCAATTAATTCACTTTTTTTCCTAGAATATGCTGATGTCCAATAGCTTTGCAGTATACTATTCACACCCCTTTGATGACTCTTCTGTCTGATATATATTATGCATTTTGATTATTAAAGAGGAGAAGATCTTGACTAAGAGATTGACGTATGTCTTGGTCTCTATGTTCAATCAAGGGTTAATTAGGACTCACCTTACAAAAGTCAAGAGGGCTGTTGGGGCCCTGCATAAAAATCCCTAACAATATTTGGCGTCCATCTGGGTGGGTTTAGGAGTAAACAACAGCACCAAGACAGCCTCCGTGAAGGGTCCCCGCCGGCTCGGTGAACAGAACTGACCAGAGAGCTCTCAGGGTAAGATATTAATTTTTCTTGTCTACCTTGATATGTCACTTCTGGTTCACTGGTTGGACGGACCGGGTAAGACTGTCTCTGTGTTATGTATTTGCCACTGTTGTTCACTGTAACCTAAGCTCATAGTTTTTGGCAAAGAACCACTTTGTAAGGTGATGGACAGAGACTGGACAGTGATGGATGGTCAGACAGTCTGTGATGTTAGCTGAAGCTGTGAGACGGGAAGAGTAACCCTTAGATGTCTGCAATGCTAGAGTGGGAGATATTCTGTTGTGATTGTCATAGTGTCAATGATACAGTTTTGTCATTAAGGGTTGCCTACAGACTTTCTTTGGGAGTCTGAGCGGTCTCGTATGACTAAGGACTAGTCGAGTCTGAAGGAGAGCGACTTGGAGAGTCAGTCTGAGGACAGTGACCTGAGAGTCAGTCCAGTCAGGCAGTGATCTAGTGTAGAGTCTCTTGTGGACCTGCAGGGTCAGTCTGAGGGCAGTGACTTATTCTAGCGTCAGTCCAGTCAGGCAGTGATCTAGTGTAGAGTCTCTTGTGGACCTGCAGGGTCAGTCTGAGGGCAGTGACTTATTCTAGCGTCAGTCCAGTCAGGCAGTGATCTAGTGTAGAGTCTCTTGTGGACCTGCAGGGTCAGTCTGAGGGCAGTGACTTATTCTAGCGTCAGTCCAGTCAGGCAGTGATCTAGTGTAGAGTCTCTTGTGGACCTGCAGGGTCAGTCTGAGGGCAGTGACTTAGTTTAGCGTCAGTCCAGTCAGGCAGTGACTTAGTCTAGGGTCCTTTGTGGAAGACTCAGGTGTCTAGTTTCTTTGGGGTCAGTAAATCGAGGTGTCGACATCCGTTGTGAGACCCTCTTGAGTCTGTGGGGACAGGTTCCTTTGACAGTATTGTGATTATGGACACTTGTGATGAGTAGTGAATTGGAAAAGAGCCAAGTGCATTGCAGGCAAGAAGAAAGATTGTGTCCCACATGAAGGGGAAAGATGCACAGAGACAGAAGGTTGTTGAGTTCAGTAGAACTGATGGAAAAGTGCAAGTTGACATGATCGGACATAAGGGCTGGTAGTTTTGTGTTTGAAGTGAGAAGTAGTATTGAAGGATTTAGGATGTGTCAGATGATCTGATGATTGTACAAGTGAGAAAACTTGATCAGATTTGGAAACAGACACTTATAGCCTCTGACTTTGACGGACGGACCAGGACAGAGTGACAGGAATCCTTCAGAGTGCCCAATGAAGAAAGAGACAGGCGATAAGGGACATTTCAAAGTTTTTGATGTGGAAATAATTTGAGAAAAAGAGATTTAATTATATTTTCCTTGGAGTGAAAAATGGCCCCTGTAATCCAGACTCCACCCCTGTATCTGGTGGTTAGAGAAGATGACACGCCCTACCATTCTTCAGTGGCGGCCATCTTAAGTCAGTTTATTTTTCAGTGGCGGCCATTTTAAGTTATATTCCATTCAAGTCCCTGAAAGTTGATTGCTGTTGGCAACCATAAAAGCTGTTGTGGGGCTTTGTAGGATAACAGCTGACCATGCTTGGGGCGTCTGCTAGGGGTCTTGGAGTGTGGGAGGTTGTTTGAGTATTATTAAAATTTATTGATCCCGACAATTAGAGAAAATTTATTATGAAAAAGTGTTACAATGTCTCTGGTACCTGCTTTTTGGCATTTAAGGGGTTAACAAAAGGGTGGGGGCTGTTGGAGCTGCGTTTTGTTTTGTAAAGGACTGACATGTAAGTCTAAGGCTTTGCCTGAATGCTGTGTCTTTCTTATCTACGAGAGAGACAATAGTGACCTTGATGTTCACGGGAAAACTGAATTTCTCCATATTGAGTTGCTTGGAATCTGTGTTCTGTTATCTCGTGGTTTACAGGCTAGTGAGAACATTTACATTTGGGAGGGGTAGATCGCTGTGTTTAGACTTCTCCCTGACAATCTAAAAAAGACTTGAAGGAATTTATTTGGTTGTGGAACAGGGATACAGTATGATGTGATGTCCTCCTGTGTAACCCATGAACAGACTAAGCAGGAACAAGCCCCCAACTGTATTACAGAGCCTATGACTGACTTTTGTTCCTTTTTGATTAAAAACCATTTTAAGTGTATCTGGATTTTATTGAGATGTTGGAGTCTGGCCAGCACTTTATAGGTAGCACAGAACACTGGGCTGGAGATGTGGTGGAGGGACTCTGACATTGACGTTCAGAGGGAATAGAGGATGTTTCACAGACCACGCCAAAGTGAGATTGACAACATCTCCGGAAGTCTCAACCGGCCAACCCAAGTGGGCGTTGCGGGGAAGAGACATTACTGTAGTGAGTGGCGGAGACGGCCCCCACAGGGCAAGACAAGGGGGTCAGCGAGAACAGCCCCCCCAAACAGAGTTATCGCCTTTCATTGTAGAACTCTCCCCTGCTAGTCCGATGATGATTTTAGCCCATTCCCGGTCAAGAAAAGACTCAGAAAGAACAACCGGATACATGTAGCATGGTCCATGACCTCCAAGCTGCCAATGAGTGTACTGAAGCCCAGTGGTCCCTAGCCCAAACTGGCAGCAGTCCCTGAGAGTGACATATTATTCACTGTTATTGATTTGGCAAATGTTTTCCTCTCTGTGCCCCTACATGAGGATTGCCAGTACCTATTTGCCTTTACCAGTTCAATATTCCAGTATACCTGATGTAGATTCCCACAAGGGGGGGGTAAAACTCACCCAGCCAATACCCCACGGCCCTACAGGGAGTAGACTGGCAGACTAGCTCCTTACTGGATGTTCTCCTTTTCAGTATGCGGAAGATCTACTGTTTTTGTTTGCCAGGATGCATTTATTCACCTTATGTGTTTTCTGTTCCAGAAGGGTTGCAAAGTTCCCAGAGACAAACTCCGGTACTGCCAGGAGAAGGTGGTCTTCCTAGGCCACTGCTTCTCAGCCACAGGCAGACACCTGACAGAGGGAAGAAAGCTGGCAGTCCAGAATGTGCCCCTGCCCTGAGGCCCTAAGCCTCTTCACATGTTTCTAGGACTGGCCAGCTCCTGCAGGCCTGGGATAAGGTCTGCTGCCTCCAGCCCGATGCTGCCCCTTTCTGACTGAATTGCCTCTTCCCCATTTGCCCTTAGTCAGGAGGCAATTGATGCATTCCATAGCCTTAAGCTGGCAAATCCTGTCTGCCCCGGCCCTAGGCACATGCCACTGAACCATACCTTTTATTTTATTTTGCACTGAGTATGTAGGCCACAGGTGTCCTAGCCCAGGAACGTGGTGGCCTCCCCAGTGGCACACTATTAGGCCCGGTTAGACTCAGTCGTGAGGGGAGCCCCTCATGTGTCAGTAGCTGCAGCCAGCAATCTGCTCAGCAAGGCCAGTGAGTTGATCCTAGATCCCAGATCACTCAGTTACTGTGCAAACCCCACATACCTTGCACAGTGTCCTCACCCAAGTACAGCCCAAGCATCTGAGCAAAGGCCAGACAGCTCAGACTCCAGTGTGCACTCCTGATGCCCCAGGATACACTGATAAGGTGCACAGCTCTGAATCCTTCGTTCTATCGCCAGTCTTCCAGGATTCAGAGGGGGGGAGAGAAGGGTGATTAACCCAGATGTTGAGTTTTTTCTCATAGATGGCTCCAGGTCTGCAGGAGAAGACAGACGGTTCTACACTGGATATGCAGTGGTCAGTGGCACACATGAGGTAGTACAAGCAGAACCACTCCCTCCACACAGGTCAGCGCAGGAGGTGAAGTGACGGCACTCAGGGAAGCACTACAGCTGGTGGAAGGTAAAAGGGCGAACATCTATACTCAAGGTATAGTTCTGGGGTCTAAACACGACTATGAACCCATATGGAAGGCTAGAGATTTCCTCACCTCTGCAGGGACCCCCGTTAAGCATGGCACGCTGGTTTAAGAGCTCATGGATGCTCTCCTACTTCCACAAGAGGTGGGGATAATAAAAGGAAAAGCACACACAATTTGGTAACTCCACAAGCCAAGGGCAAGTATGTGGCTGACGGGATGGCGAAGGCAGCTGCACAGATGGAGCCTGGAGACTGTCCTGAAGTCTCAGCGGTGAGTTCTGAGCTAAAAGTTTGATCCACAGGTGTTCCAGTCCCTGGTGGCCCGAGTGTCATCAGAAGTGAAGGAGGAGTGTGGAGGAAAGCTGGAGCCCAGATGCCGATGGGACCTGGATGCTGGGAGAGAGGGTGTGCCTGCCCAGAGCCCTGCACCCGACAGTAAGTCAAGTAGTCCACGGACACACACATATCCAAAATGGCCATGCTAGTGCACATAAACCGCCAGTGGTTTGCCCCGGGCATTACTACCCCTGTCACTAGACTAGTGAAAGCCTGTATAGTCTGTGCCCGCCACAACCCGGGTAAGGTGGTATAGACCCCACAGAAGGTGACACCCAAGCCGCTGTATTCCTTCCAGAGACTGCAGATGGATTTTATCCAGCTACCAAAAGTGGTACGTAGGAATACGTGCCTGTGTGCATTGATCTCTTTCCAGGGTGGCCAGAAGCTTCTCCCATGACCAAGGCTACTGCCAGAGCTGAGGCAAAGAAGTTGGTGAGTGAGATTTTTCTGCAGGTTTGGACTTCCAGAGACCAAAGAGTCCGGTCGCAGAACCCACTTCACTGGACAGGTAAAGACCTGAAACCTTGTCCCTCCTGGGTGTAGAACAGGCCCTGAACGCCCCTTGCCCTTCCCAAGTTAGTGGTGGGATTGAAAGACTAAACGGCACTCCTAAGTTAGAGATCCGGGAGGCCATGGAAGAAACAGGGAAACCATGGAGCGAGTGCTTTCCTGCTGTCCACTATTCAGTTAGGACCACTTCCAACAGAAAGATGGGATTGTCCCCCTTTGAAGTACTTTTTGGCTGTGCACCCAGGCTAAGCCCCTACTTCCCACAGATCCTATAATTGATGGCAGGAAACCAGGTGGAACATGCCACACAGTTGAGCCAGGCCTTGAAAAAGGTCGGCAAAAGTGTTTCTGATTCCTTTTTCAGATGCAGACAGAGACCTCAGGACGCATAACCTGAAGCCTGGAGACTACGGGTGGTGAAGAGACACCAAAGAGAGAGTCTGGAGACTCGCTAAGATGGTCATTTCCAAGTCCTGCTGACCAGTGCCACGTCTGTGAAGATAGAGGGAAGTCAGCATGCTTCCACACTTTCTATTGCAAACTTACTTCTTGCTAGCTGGTCTCTTCTGACTGACTGTATGCTCAGGAACACCCCAACCATGACTATCACTGTATCTATAGGGCTGACCAGGATGCCCCCAGGGTAGGAGACTTTACCTACGGTTGGTGCAACACGACAATGACCTTCTTTAACATTGACAGCACAGGTAACCCTGTATTAGCAGTGTCTGATGTGTACAGGATTTGTGGGGATAGGAGAGTCAGGTCAGGCCTAGAGGCTGGGAAGGTGTGCTGTGATAAGATTTGTACATTCCTTCCTCCTGATCCCCAGGGATAGATTGATCAGACACAAAGAAAAGGTAGAGAATCCCAAAGGATTCTGGAGGTCTGAGAGAAGCACCTAGATGACAACGTTTATATGGATACAGTGGGAGCACCAAGGGGGGGGGGTCCCAGATGAGTACAAGGCCCACAATCAGATATGGACAGGTATTCCCCATGACTAGAGACCATTATTCCCCAGATAGCTATGAGCAAAGATGTTGGTTGGGTAACTGTTTTTATTGTAATCCACAGAGATTTGTGAATATATTCGAGATGCTTCCCAGAACCGCATGGCTTTGGAACATGAACCTTGCTGAGAAGGGAGGAGTCTGTAAGATGGTGGGAGTGGCTTGTCGCATATACATCCCAGATGACATCACCCCCTATGGATCCATTACCCATGCTCGTGAAAAGATTGAAGGACTGTCCAGGGAACTCAAGAGAAACTCTGGGGTGGACACTTTGTCCTTCACTTTGTGGTTGGGGGATTGGAAGGGTTTCCTTTAAGTGGGGGTGATATTGGGGATTGTGATTTTGCTCTTGTCACTTATGGTGTGCTGTGTGGTCCCCCTCATCAAGTCCACCATGTCCCAGATGGCCGTCCAGGTGGTAAGAACCAGGACAGGAGAAGTGCCCGGATGGGAGGATGATGCTGCCTGTTTACAAACCTATGGACTATGGGAACTCAGTGATGTGATTTGAGTGTGCGGGCCTGTAACCCCTGAGTGACTGGCCTCCAGGGGATCTGGTGAAGAGTTAACAAGTCCAGCAGGTAAGGGCTTAGCCTACCTGTGGGTACCTGGAGCTTGAGGAGGTCGCTCAGGATGGAGTTACAGGCCAGCAAAGCTCAAAGGGGGGAATTGTTAAGGAGGTCGCACTGGTTTCGGACGCCATCTTGACTACTGTCCGCCATCTTAGATACAGCGGCCATGTTCCCTGACCATTGTCAAGTTAATGTCATGATTCAAACTTCATTTTATGTAACCTGTTTGCTGGCCTGTCAGCTAATACCCTTTGACATTTAATGAGAAGCCAGTCTGTCCTCGAAGCTGCATAATAATATGATTCTGGAGCCACTTATCTTCTTCTTAGTATAAACAATATCTGTGTACAAGGTCTCTGAGAACTGAGCGCAATTAATTAACTTTCTTTTCCCAGAATTTGCTGATGACCAATAGCTTTGCAGTATACTATTCACGCCCCTTTGATGATTCTTCTGTTTGTTATATATTATGCATTTTGATTATTAAAGGGGAGAAGATCTTGACTAAGACTTTGACGTGTATGTCTTGGTCCTTATGTTCAATCATGAAAGGGTTAATTAGGACTCACCTTACAAAAGTCAAGAGGGCTGTTGGGGCCCTGCATAAAAATCCCTAACAGGTGAGATTTCACATAAAAGAAAAGATTATAGAATGGACATTTTATCTCCTACCTGAGGGGGCTGGTAGTTTAGTGGGTTAAGATAGCAAGCAAGACCTTACCTGTAGATATTGCTTCTGGAAGGGATTTTCAGGGAATTCGGGAACTGGAACATTTTTATTTTCTACTTCTGCAAACAGTTTTACTAGTAACTCTGTCAAATCATCCAACGTTTCTATGTATAAAGAAAAAAAAAAGCGAAAACACATTTAAGGCATTTAGGTGACATCAATGTGTTAAAATGCATACAGTATGTACACAATCTCCACATCATACAGATTGTGTGCGTACAAAAGACATTTCATGGGCGATACACAGTCAGATATTACTATTAACACTTATCCCCCCATCCCACAAGGGTCTAATCAAGAGGGTTTGACTGCTGGGACTCCGGCTTATTTCAAGTATAATGACCTGGTGGCTCCCTGGATGGATAAAGTGTTGCTTGTGCATTCACCCCTATTTGACAGCAGAGGGCAAGTTCTAGTGGTAAACCCCCATGTAATGGGATCTAATGTAACATAAAGCTTATTTTACAGCATGAGAATTTATACAACATTCTTATATTTAAAATTACAAAAGATTGCACCCATCACTGGAAGACTGAAAACCTATACAATCCTTACAGATGTATGTAGTGCATTTAGCGCAGTGTTAATGTACATGATACAGTGTAGATCAAATAACTGGTCTGGAGTCCAGAGGTATGAATTATGTTTGAGGAACTGTCACAATCCGAATTCATACTATAAAACATTTAATTACTTGCTCCAGCAGGGCCTCCTCCCACCCCCTGACGGTCTTGGTGGTCTTTCCTGCTTCATTGTAACCAATCACTGGTCTCATAGTCACTGTTGAGGCTATTGATTAGTTGCATTATTGTCTGGATCATTGTTAATCCAAATTGTCAAAACATGTCAAAGTTAAAAAAAAAATTTCCCCCATTAAAAAAAAAAAATTTTATTAACTCACACATACAAGCTCTTTGCATAGTTTACTGAGGGTATCCCAGCAACAAGTACAAGGGCACACAGTACTCTATAAAAAGCATCACTACTCCAGATCACATTACTGTTGGCATAGCACCAGCCTCTGTGCGGGCCGACATTCAGCATCACAAACATTGCTCTGCACACAAGAGCTTCTCACATCTGTTCACACCATAGCCCCATCACTTTCAGATATAGGAGGTCCAAAAGGATAATAATAATAAAAAATAAAATAATAATAAAATAATAAAAAAAGAACCTATGGTGTAACTTTTCATTTAAATACAAAATCACATAATTATATACCGTTTCGTGCAATACATTGCATAGATTTACATCCACAGTTGTTACATACATATTCCAATTGATGTTAGTTTTACAGGACATGAAAGTGTCCTTGTCCCAGATCACTAAATTATAATATGAAGAAGGTTGATGAAGCTCCCTTGCTCCCCATATTCCTATTCCTTTTCATCTCGGACATACCACTTAAACATGGTGTTTTATTCCAACACTTCCATTTCCCCCTTAAGTCAAAATTTAGAAGGTTCTTACCTCCCAGAGAATTCATACAGATGATATGTACATAACCTTGTGAATACAGAACATGGGTCCTGTAGGTTTATTCTGAAGTTATGCAAAGAATTTGTATGCAAGTTGGAATTGTATATTTTGTAAGTAACTCAACTTACGGTGACCAGATTTAAAAAATTTGGGGTTATTAAAGAACAAGGAAGCAAGAACAATAAAGTTTAATTTACTTTAGTCCAAGGCTGCAGTACATGACTGCATTTTGTCTGCAATGAAAGTAAAATTACCAGCATCCAGAGAAGTCAAATTTGTAACTAGGGGGTCGTCTGCAAGTCAACACCAAAAAAAAAAAAAAAAAAAACCACCACACAGCATCACCATTATAGATGCAAATGAGAACAAGAAAGTGACCCAATATCAAGGGTGTAAAAGGGTGCATATTTTTATCCCTGCCAGACTATAGCGCTATACTAACAACATTACAGTAAGGCGCCACATCCTGATGGAGGATCTCCTCGTATCATATATAACCATGATCCTTTGACTGCCCAGACAAGTCCTGAGATATGCAAAATTCAGATCCAGTCGCACGGATAGCTTTGAAATACCGTATATACTTGTGTATAAGCCGAGTTTTTCAGCACAAAAAATGTGCTGAAAAACGTCCCCTCGGCTTATACACGAGTCTATAACAAAAAAAAAAAATTACCCACTTAAAAAAAAAAAAAAACTTAAATACTCACCCTCCGATGTCAGCGCGGCTTACCGATCTCCCAAATGTCAGCGCGTCCCGTCTTCTTTCTTCTCCGCGGCTCCTCTTCTCTCTTCTATCTTCCGTCATGGACGCGGCCATGTCTTCTTAGTGGCCGCGCATACTATGACGTCAGCAGCGGCCGCGTCATAGTATGCGCCTGCTAGAAGAAAACATGGCCGCGTCCATGCCGGAAGAGAGAAGAGGAGCCGTGGAGAAGAAAGAACGCACTGACATCGGGGACATCGCTAAGTCGCGCTGACATCGGAGGATGAGTATATAAGTTTATTTTGTTAAGGGCCGTGGGGGCTGGCAGGCTGTATACTACTGGGGGCTGGCAGGCTGTATACTACTGGGGGCTGGCAGGCTGTATACTACTGGGGGCTGGCAGGCTGTATACTACTGGGGGGGGGGGTTTGACCAATGCATTTCCCACCCTCGGCTTATACTCGAGTCAGTACTTTTTCCCAGTTTTTGGTGGTAAAATTTGGGGTCCCGGCTTATACGGTAATATTTTTTCGAGCGCACTTCCACGCTTGGCTTAGCCACCATTCTATTTATCTACAGCGCCTAACCTATACTTTCAGTAACAAACTGTCTGAAGGTGGTCTATAGCAGACCGAAACGTCACAACGGTTAAAGTCTAAAAATTTAATTTTGAAGCCATCAGTGTGACTGGATCTGCATTTTACGCAATCAATAGGATTGGGTCCCTTCCAAAGCACCTGAAAAAAAATCTTTATTAAGAGCGCAGTGAAATTCCACAAAAAAGTTAGGATATATGGACCATATAAGTATAAAGGGAAAAAAAAAAAAAAATTAAATAGAAGTTATATAACAGCCAAGAATAGGGTTATTCCAGTGTGTACATGCAAAGTGCACAGAGCAAATTAATTACCTCTTCCAAGCACACAAATGGACATGAGGTTAGAAGAATAATACGTGGAGTGGAATTTCAGCAATTCTTGGCGCACGTCAATCCCTTCTTGGGTAGGTCTTGTTTCAAGAGTAAGCTTATTACCTGAAAGACAAAGCAGCAGTACCAACCTGTCAGATATCGGATTCATTACTGTCGGACCATGTACACTCCTACAGCATATGTCAAATATATTATACAATAGGTTTGGTTATAAATTATATCACCTTGCTACATCTCACATTTTTTATTCACAGCCTTTACATATGTAACTAGCATTTTAGGAGTAAAGGCCAAAAAGCGGCAATACCTAATGTGTTTGATTTTTACTGTTTATTTATATTTATATCAATTCTAGGGAAAGGGGGGTGATTTGAATTTTTAGGTTTTTTTATTATAATTTTTTTATTTTTACTATTTTTCAGACTCCCTAGGGTACTTTAACCCTAGGCTGTCTGATCGATCCTATCATATACTGCCATACTACAGTATGGCAGTATATGGGGATTTTACTACTCATACATTACCATGTGCTGACAGCACATGGTAATGAATGGGTTAACCCGAAGTAGCTTCGGGTCTTCGTGAGACCCGAAGTTACCATGGCGACGGATCGCCGCTCCCCGATGAAGTCATGGGGAGCGACGATCCACGGAAAGATGGCGGCGCATGCGCGCCACCGTCTTTTTGAAGCCACCGGCACCTTTGCCGGCGGCGATCAGCGGTAAAGCACCCGCGATCGGTGCCGGCACCGATCGCGGGTGTTAACGGTAAGCCTTTCCTGCAATATGCAGCAAAGACTTACCGGCTATGGAGAGGGCTCGGCCCGCTACATGTACCGGGACCAGACATGTGACGTACTATTACGTCACATGTCGGTAAGGGGTTAAAAGTCCTCTTTAAAAGTAGTCAAAATGAGAAAGCAAATACTTTGACATTCTAGGGGAGAAATGTTAGAGCCCTACAATAGAGGTAGAGACATCGAGAGGGCTTAAAGTGTAACCGTCATTTCAAAAAACCTTTGATATGTTGTAGGGCAGGTAATTTTAAGCCCTTTTGCAATTGGATTAGTTACCCAAATCTTGCTCCTTTCTCTTGTATTCTGCAGACTTCCCCAAGATGTCAGTGACTGCTCAGATGGATGTTACTATGGACATTCCTTCTTCATAAAGAAGCAGAGACGCCCCCCCCCCCCCTCTCTCCCTGCAATCAGCTGATCACCTCATGTGTCACTGCTCCAGCACACAGTCATGTGCAGGGAGAAGCCCTAACTAATGTATTAACAAAACACCTACACTTATCTGTCCCTCAGCTTTCCCGGCACTTGTATATAAACAAATAATCCACACAGACAAAATGCAGCCCCCCCCCTCCCCCATCACCTCACACAAGGAAGAGGCAGGAGAGACTCTCCAAGTCTGCAAGCTGTGCTGGAGTTTTATTTTTGATAGATAATAGATATGAGTAGATAAAATACACCAATAGATATGAGAGATGGATAGATATAAGATAGCTCTGGTGTCATTGGTCAGTAGCAGGTGCTTGTGATGAGGTGACAGGAGGAAGTCCCACCCCTCCCATCTTGCTGGTTATAGTTTTTTTGAGAGCTGAAAACCATGGTTGCTATGGGCCAAAAGAGGTACTAAATTTGGACCGAGAGGCAAAATACTTTGAGGAATGATTCCCAGGGACACCTGGAGCAGAAGTATGTTTTTTTAGTTTTATTTGCTCAGAATGACAGTTACACTTTAA
The DNA here is from genome assembly GCF_040894005.1 of Engystomops pustulosus. Lineage (NCBI taxonomy): Eukaryota > Metazoa > Chordata > Amphibia > Anura > Leptodactylidae > Engystomops > Engystomops pustulosus. The sequence goes on along the minus strand of NC_092421.1, from coordinate 59,839,891 downwards.
AGAATTCATGCAGTCTCCAACAAGCCCCATAAAGCCTAGCATATGCTTCCTGACTCATCCTGCTGCACCTACATTGTTGTGTGCAGTCTCTTTCCACCTTGTGGAGGCTTCTAGCTCAGCAGTGAACACCTCCACAGCTCCAGGTCGTTTTTACTGTTGATATAAAGGGGGTTTGTTATACATTCACACTGTAGTGACCAGCTCCTGAGATGGGTTATTCCATATATTAAAAGACCTTATGGTAACACTATAGCAACACTGACACCTCTCTGTACTGGCCAGAAGCCGCAACTACAGCCAACAGAAGCAAAGGAGCCATGTCCATCATGTATAATTTCTAGCAGAATATAGAAGGAGAACAGGGTTAACAATGTCCTGGATAACAAGCTGGCGGCTGCTTGTGGACCAAAATTCTAATAACAGGTATTCCCGTTCCCATGGAGGCTGCATGACTAAATTTGGGATGACTAGATAGAATAGTAGAAGAAAGCTTTCTAAGCCCTGATGCTAATACTTTAACAAGACAGTAATTTCCAGGCTCCAGGAAATGACAATTATGAAAGTAACAAAGAACGCAGCCAAGTGTCTTTTTGCAGTAGAAGAGGAACAAAGGCTCCACCACAGGGGAAATATTATTGTAAATGTTCTGCCAATTCACTTGAGACTGGAAATAAAATGACTGGGCTGAACAGAAACTAGTGGGAAACACCTGATGAGTAACACATTGCACCTCCCCGCCTATACTCAATAGGCAGCAATTGAACCTCTAAAAAAATGGTACAGAGTACATTTCTGGAATTGTGCCCCTTATACAGGCTCCCAAAATATTAATGTACCCTGGACTAGTCTACACCAGCAGATAAAGGGAATTTGTCTGCAGATGATCTTGTTAGACAGATTCCCTGCAATCAGAGATTTACAACCTTCAGGTTCCCAGGAAGGTGTCACTTCCGACCAGAGATTCCTATACAAATGGGAATCGTAAAAGATTTCATAGCAAAAAACAACTAGTTCCAGATGAACACTATATAATTACTCATGTTGCACGCTCCATGAGTCACATCACTACTATATACGCCTGCTGCTCACCCCTAGCCTCTCCATAGCGAGGCAGGTGCCCAACCGCGCATGCAGGAAAAGATAGAGCATGCTCTTTTTCCCGTGGAACAGTATTGCGACACGTGTGTGGTCACCGTACTGCAGCTAGGCGCCATAGACTTCTACGGGGACCAATAACCCGCCGAAAACTCCCACTATTCACAAGAACAGGAGTCCCATTCCTCCTGGCGCAGTCAGAAATGGAGCCTTCTCCTGCACACTTGTTTTACTTTAGCAGATTTCTGTACATAGACATAGTGTTAGGACAAATACTCAACCTACCAGCCAGAAAATGTGTAAAGACAGTAACGGTGGGCAAAAAAAAAGGGTGCAAAACAATAACCGCCACAAAGAGAGAAATTAGAGGGAGAAGGGGAAAAAAAATAAATAAATAATAACAACTTTGCCCATCATCTTTGATACCTACATCCAGTAGTTTCTTTACTATACCCCTCGGATTATCAGGAGCTGCTTTCGCAGCCAAGTCCAGGAGTCCATAGTAGAAAAAAAAACCTGAACTCCTGGGAGGGGAGTGGCTGCTGATCCCTGCTCATAGGCGAGAAGGTCATGTGACGTGCAGGGCCGGCGCTAGGGGTAGGCAAAGTGGGCAATTGCCCAGGGAAATCTCTTCTTTCAAATGAATCTTGAATTTTGTTTCTAGGTGCCCTGGATCCAGAGATATTCAGGTTTAAAGTGAGAATATCAGGTGCCATTTTTACATATAAAAATCACTCCCGACGGCAGTTTAACAGATAATATCTCAGTTTTCATGACACCTAGAAACACAAATTTAGATGCATTTAAAAGAGGAACTCTTCTTTTATAGGAAAAAGGAAGTGAGGTTCTATGTGTTACAGAGCCAGAGATATAGTCCTCTGAAGTGACCCCCTCCAGATTCTTAGCCGGCAGCTACAGGGAGCATTTGCTGCACACAGGAGCTGCTGCACCTCACAGATAATGGAAATAATCACTTTATATGTTACTACATTCTGATAAGGAATAATATCAACTAATATTCATGTTTTTAACCCTCTCCTATCCAAAACTATCTAAGAATACACTTTCTCTCTTATTGCCTTTTATTTCGTGATAGTTTTTTTTCCCGAAAATTGATATGATGAACATTCGATCCTCTTCGCCTAATAGTAACACCGCGGCCCAGAACGTGTCCATAAAGTTAAATGTAACACCAAAAACACACACGTTCTGGAATAAAGTTTTTATTTCCCACCATCCTCCATTACTTACACCTATGTTATGACGTTCTCACTCAAAATTCTTATGAAGTGCGGAGGGTTCTGTTATTCTGCGGATAATACAATGGCGCACATCTAATAGTGACTTTTATTATCTCAGAGGGGTTTATGGATATATAGTTATTTATTTGGGTGACCATTGTGTACTGGAGCATACAATGATACATCTGTGTGAAGCTCAGTGCAATTTTCTGCAAAAATTGTTTGGTGTCCCCTGTGGATTTAACGTTCCCTTAGCTTAGTGCAGCGCTGCGTAATCTGCAGCAAACTCCATGGGGCTCACAATCTAATCAACCTACCAGTATGGTTTTGCAAATGTTGACCACCGCTGCAAGCCTATAGTGCTAAATACGGAGCCACCGTGCTGCCCATCAATCTCCCTATCATCTATCTCCTATAAAATTCTCCCATATTACAGTTTTACCATACTAATGGGAGCCTCTTGCTGACGGTGACTGGTCATAAAATAGTTTTATTTTGGGGCCCCACTTTTAGTTTTGCCCAGGGCCCCACTTTGTCTAGAACCGGCCCTGGTGACGTGTGTGCACATACATCTGTGTATGTAGTAGAGCTGGATGTGTTCAAGACTGTGGATACAGATGTCTCCTGCACAGAATAGTGAGGTACCCAGTTTCCCCAAAAAGGAGACCATGTCTTACATTATTTTGTTCTCCTAAAGACAAACTAGGTCTTATTTTCAGGGGATGTCTTATGTTTCGATGAACAAACATTCACTTTTAATGTTCAACAAAAAAAATATGAATATACTGTAGTCTTGTCACCAAAACATACCAAACTGAATTCCATCAAGAATCTTGTGACTTTATTCCCATGTACAACAATCTATGGCACTTTTGCTAATCCTGGTATTTTAAGTCATTAATCATCTTCTGGAACCTCAACTCTCCAAACCCTTAATTTCATGTCAAATTTCTTGTGACTCCATTTCTAATTAGAAGCATTGGCTCCAATCGCTCATGTTTAGCACTTTACTTAAATTAGCCCTGCTTGTCCAGGTAGCTTCTTTTTAGCACATTTTCACTGCAACAGTAATACATTTTATCACGTCACATTCTCTTGGTAGACAATTTAAATATTCAAATACAAATGTGCAGTGTGGGGGGAGCTATAGCAATGACTGCCGTTAGGCCTTATTTTCAAAAATAGATAGAGATAAATATACATCTATCAGAGACAAGGGTGCTGTTGTTCAGACCCAAATCAGGTTGTTTTCTGCTACAGTGGATATATTTACAGTGTAACAAATTGTGTGGCCACCTATTCAATCAGCAGTGGCGACAGGGTTCCCTAAACTCCTTTTCTCGACATCAGGGCCGGCTCCAGGTTTCAGTGGGCCCCTGGGCGCCTCACTGGGCCCCTTAGCAGTGAACTCACGTGGTGCCTTAAAAACGCAGAACGTTAAGATACCAATATTAATATACAGCTCCCCATGCTCCATTTATATACAGCCCCCCATGCTCCGTTAATTAATATACATCCCCGCCCAGGCTCCACTAATTAATATACCCCCCACCCCACAGGTTCCATTAATTAAAACACACATTATTAGTGGCCAGAGAAAAGTAATAAACGCTAACTTACCTCAAGGGCTGCTTGCATCTTCTTCATCTGCTATCTTCCGAGTGACAGCAGCGTCTACTGTGCAGCAGCAGGGACGCTGGCGGCGTGAAGTCATTACGTCGGCAGCGTCCTGCACAGTATTAGACGCTCCGCGGCAGAAATACATCGGCCGCGCCGATGCTATTGTGTTTTGTGCAGGTCCGCTTGCTGTGCCGCCCCGTCAGCCGGGCCAGCACTGAGTGCGGCGCTTATCTCAATTACATCGGCAACAAGTATGCCGATATAATTGAGTTTACTTATGTTGCCAGTTTGTGCCGTGGGCCCCTCCGGGTAAGCCGGGTGCTGGCGCCGGCCATGGTCGGCATCTAGAAGATATTTATGGCTTATCTATTATATCTCTTGTGCTTACCAAAAAAAATTGGTGCAGAACTTTTAACAGATTTATATTGTCAATTACACACACAAAAAAAATTAGGTAAAGTGGCCAGTGACTTGGGCTTGTTCCCATGTCACACAAATGTACTAAGAGATGAAATACTGTGACATACCCTACTTGGACATAACTTGGAAAAGAAATATTACTCACCTGTCCCAAATTTATGGAAGGGGTGTTTGGAGTCTCCCGTCGCCTTCTCCAGCTGGAAGAGTCTCCAGGCATCGTTCATCAAATTCTTTTCGTGTTCAGAATCTACTGCGTTCACTTCCCGGTCCTTACAGCTCTCATCAAACAGAGGACACAAGAAAAACTGGGCAAACCTTAGAAAAGGAACACAAAAATCCATGAATTTTCTTGTATCAGTTATTGACATACAGCAGATCAGGCAATCTGAACAAGACAGTCGCTGTGTAATTGCTTGAGACAGTGGCCCACAGATCAATATTGGGACAGGGATCATTAAATATTGGGCAGGTGATTGACGGAGTGGAGATTGACAGCTACACAGTACCATTATAACCATACTGGTTCTGTGGCAACGGAGCAGGAGCAGTGCTAGGCCAGGCATCTCCACCACACTGTCAGTAGCTGCTCTTACCTCATACACTGTGGTACCCAACTTTTTTTGTCCCATCACCAGCAACACTTATGCCCTCTCCCCAAGCCACTGGTCCAAAAAGGGTTGTAAACCAGTCTGGCTATTGTAACCTCCAGCATAGCTGTATATTGGGCCAACCTGTTGCATACAAAATCTTTCTACATCTTATTTCACCTGTCCAATGCTCCTTCAAGGTGTTCGTGGGACACATCAAAGTAATAGTTGGTGTGTTCTCCGCTGGTAAAGGCGTTGGAGCTCCCCGCATGTTCGCTTAGAAATTGGCTGTACTCATTCTCTTTTGGATATTTTTGTGTGCCCAAGAACAGCATATGCTCACAGAAGTGTGCCAGACCTGGGATATTTTCTGGATCGGACAGAGACCCTGCCACAAAAAAAAATATATAGTTTAATACAGTGCACTATAAAACAAGATTAAAGGGAATCGGTCAACGGAATTAACTAAGCTAAAGTGCAGGCAGCGTTTAGTAGCAGCGATGGACACCAGTGTCGTTTTCTGAGGGTTTGCAATATAAATTAATTTTTCAGACCTGAGAAGCTGCTGCTTCTCAAGATGCACTAGAAACATGTCCTCACATTGCTGTGTAAAGAGCAAAGCAACATGAGGACAGGCCTCTTCCTTTGGAGTATAGATAAAGTCTTTATTTCTTGCTGCCAACAACAAAACTTTATTTAACCCCTTCTCTCTGCCCCACGACCTCACTTCAACAAGGAACTACTATATTTGGTGTAGAGTAATTTTTAACAGCAACATTTTGGGACTCTTATGCCTTACTGGTGAACTTTTATTAAATACTAATAGTTTTGTAGCCTGGATTGGTATGGGTGTGGAACGTGGAAGTACAGAATGTGCACGTTTTCACTTTTTCTTCTTAAAAAGGCGACTTTTGTGGGTTTGGTGTTCTTATTTATTTTATATGACATTGTCCTGCAACGGGACACTTACATCAGATTGTTTGAGATCTTATATGATGTGCTGCACTAGTACTATAGTGCAGCGCATTATAGCCCCCCCTGACAGGCTTCCAGCCTGGCCTATTAGGTACTAGTCACAGACAGCCCCGGTGGTCCTTTCCTGGACCCTGGGCTGCCGTGCCATACCCTGTGATTACAGCACGCTCCTTCTGCAGCCGCCTACACACTGCGGTCCTTTTTTGACCGCGATGCCTTAAGGCTAAACACAAAGGATGGGAGCTTTTAGGACCCCAGGTGTTAGTGATAACACAGCCAAACCTTGGCCCATGCAGAACCCAATGTCCTGCAATTTTCCTCTGCTGTGGCACCGTAGAAAGGCCTAGTGTCAGAAGAAATACTCTTAATGACCGCTGTAAAAAGTCGATACAATGGTGATTAAGGGGTTAAGGCAACTTGAAATATTCATCTATAATGGAGTACATGAGATTTATTAAATATAAATTTATTAGGACTGTAACCGACAGACCTTGTGCATAGGTAAATATTTTGGCAGTGTGGGCTAGCTTTTTCAATGGATAGCACACGTCCCTGTGTAATTCTATGGGCTCCTACACATTGCTGTGTTTGCAACGGTCCTAAAACTTGGAGCGCATCCTATTCCTGCCCTTATTTCAATAGAGCAACAGTGACTACACTGCAGTATTTGCTTACATAATTAGTGCCGATAAAAAAAAAAAAAGAATTCATGTCCGGGAGGATCTATGGACAAGCGACATGTCACATGCTTTCCATGTAAACAAAACAAGCCCGGGACCAAGGTCATAGTCCTTAGGACTGAGTATAGAGATCAAACTAACATCTTGTATCACAAGCCTTGCACTTGTCTAGTGTTCCAACAATGCAAACACACCGACAGGGACAGGAAATATTTGCAATGCAAAAAAAAATAAGATACAACAGAAACTTCATACCGATGTAAACGTCCAGGGCTGCGGAGGATTTGTCAGTGGTGGGGTCGCTTATAAGAAGGGCTTTTATCCCATTGATGAGCTCTACGCCCCGGTATTCCCGCTTGTCTTCTGGGGACTTGATGATGTCATTAACAACTCGTTTTACTGAAAGGGAGTTCATTTTGCTGTAGGGTTTAAACTGAAATCTGTAGTGGGGAAAAAAAAGGAATATCATAAAATAAATCCAAGAAAGAAAAACAGATGCTAGAAAATACTCATATGTTGTCTGGGAAGTTGCTCCATCTTAAATACATAACCTACCTACTGTAGGAAAGTACATTTTGTTATGTTAAGTTGCCACAATGATCGTTATTTTTGTATCAAAAAGCACTCAAAGAAAAAACCCACATGCTGCAGCATAGGCGACACAAGTGCCATTATGTTTACGGCACAACAAGTACAGCTCTTTGTGCTAAAAAGGGTTTACCAAGACTCTCAGTAATAGAGATAACAGGGGTCCTGTAAAGCACACGCCCTGCCACTACCCTCATTAGATTGGAATTGTCCGAAATTTCAGGGCACATTTAGAGAATGAAAGTGCCGGAGAGATCCTAGCGCTGTGCTCAGCAATTTCCAATACTCAAACTGGAGCAGCAGGTCATATGCTTGTTCTGCCCAAAAGTGAAGGGATTATTCCGGTGAGTGTCTGAGCAGATTAGGTTCCAAAGGATAGAGGATAACCAAGTAGGACATCAGTAGGTCAGACCGCCACTAGGACTGCCCCAACAATCAAGAGAATGGCTTCTCCCGATGTGTAGTAAATTTCAGAAGCGAAAACAACCTCGGGGATAGAAGTCTAAGGACATTCCTGTTATTCCCAAGCAGAGGGAAACCCTACACACAGCTGAACGTCAGCCAGAAACGCAGCTCAACCCTGACTCACATCCCCGACCGCACCAAGAGTATCACATGATACCAACATGAGCCCAGAGTAAACACCGTGCCCCTTACTGACAGGCGGGGAAGCCCATGACAGCATTATTACCCTGCAGAAATATTACAGAGGGTTATTCTAGTTCAGGCCTGACACTATACACGTAAACACACCAGGGACGAGCAGACAAATCACTGGCAGTACCAAAGCTTAGAATATTTCACTACTGAAATGAATCGATCTAACACCTGGCAGAAATTATGGCCAAAGAGGAATTACCATGAAGCAAGTGGGGAAACAACACAACAACAGTCAATCTGAATCACATTAAACAGGATAGACAGAAGGAACCTGCATCATTATTCCTATTTACTCAGCACTTATGATCAAAAAGAAAAACAGTGCCTGACCAGGATGCAAACACATGATGCGCGCAGGCCCCGAGGACATGTTCACACCCGGCCGCAGACATCACGCAACTGAGCATGAAAGAACATTGTGAACGTCGTCGTATGCCTCTTCACCGCAGACATGCCTGTATTTTGTTAACAATTGATCATATTGCAGTTTACTATCTAGGGGGGTATATAATGCAATCTACCCCATTAGGGGAGCTGCCGGGTGGCTTGTACAGTTTGTCTCCTTGCTGTGACTGAGGGGGCAGGAGGTCTTCAGTACAGCAGCATAAAGCCAGTCCCCAGTCACATGATACAGACTAATGAGAAACCAGGCTTCACCATCTAATATGGAATTTGCTTTAGCAGTTATGTGCATAAAGATCCAGGAAGCATTTAACAATAAGAATCCACATCCAGTGAATCAGGAAATAAGCAACAGCCCCGTTACCTGCCGTACACAGCCATCGTCCCATACAGAGGAAGCATTACTACAATCAGGGAAGTGAAGGTACACGGTACGATGTGATATATAGTGTGCTTCATGCCACTTACCCCAGAGACTGATGCGTCAGCATTCCTGCACAACCGGCAGAGTACGTTACATAATGGAGGAAGATGACAGATAATCCACGTGTATTTCTGGCAGATTGAGTTGTCCTTACCCATCGATACTACAACTCCACCAACTTGTGGCGCCTCCTAGGCCCAGCTCCTTGCTGGCAGAGGTGGTCAGGAGGCATCAAAAATAGAGACTGATGGGCACATAAGCAGCCTGAGCACTCAGCCCTCTCTTTGTGGGCACCCGGGCCATCACCCCAGCAGTCTGCCAGGAAGATTGAGAGACTTAGGGCCACATCCTGCAGCCCTGGGTAGCCTCACTGTTGAGTACAGGGACCAATTAGGTGCCGATTAAATTGCCGTGTCAGCACGTTGTGATAAATAAGTGGGTTTTTGGCTGTAGTTCGTACACTTGGCCTCTAAAAGGTTTAACATCACTGCCATAAGACAATGCAAAACAGCAGTAGACGGAAAATGCTCCTCATACGTTTCGCATAATAACCCCTCCACGCTCAGCGACTGATATATATCTGCCAGAGAGCTGTGAAGGGTGTATGAAGAGGGCTCCCCTGCTGAGTCCTCTTTATAGAGATGGGCTTTGCTGCATATTGCAGCAAAGATCTATCGCTATCACCCATGGGCTGTGCAATTGCCCTTGTTTGCTGCCAGCAAAGACACCAGCGTCATTGAGAAAAAGGGGAGGCGCATGGGCACTGCCTCTTTGTTGAGATTGCCGCCCTCCGATGTTCGGGGGAGCGGCAATCGGTTGCCGTGATAGCCTCAGGTCTTCGCCAGACCCGAGGCTGCATGGTTTCAGTAGATTGGTTACAATCAGCCAGTGGCAAATTGTAATGAATCCCATGTAAAAACGCCATATACAGGCGGTCCCCGGGTTATGTACAAGATAGGGTCCACAGGTTTGTTCTTAAGTTGAATTTGTATGCAAGTCGAAACTATTTTTTTATAATTGTAGATCCAGAGAAAAAAAGTTTTTGGCCCTAATGACAATTGGAGTTTAAACATTTTTTGCTGTAACGGGACCAAGGATTATCAATAAAGCTTCACTACAGACACCTTACAGCTGATCATTGCAGTCTGGGACTATAGTAACGCACTAGAAAGCTTCACCAAGGTCAGAGGGGTCTGTCTAACTATGGGTTGTCTGCAAGTTGGGTGTCCTTAAGTAGGGGACCGCCTGTACTGTAATAAAGGAGTATTGCAGTACATGGTAGGAACAATCAGACTATCTAGGGTTAAAAGTACCCCAGAGGGTCTAAAAAATAGTGGGGGGAAAAAAAAGTAAACAAAAAATTCAAATCACCCCCCCCCCCTTTTCCCCAAAAGTGATACAAAACAAACAGAAAAAAAAAAACCAAAACACATTAGGTATCACTGCATCCCAAAATGCCCGATTAAAATTAAAAAGGTTATATCCGGCGGTGGACCAACGGAAAATAGCACCCAAAAGCGACTTACACCAGTTTACATCACATAAAAATAAATAAATAATAAAGTGCGATGTTGCACGGTCTTCAAAATGGTAGCAATGAAACCGTCAGCTCATTTCGCAAAAAAAAAAAAATGACACCTAACACTACTCTGAACACCATAGTATGAAAAAGTTAGTGTTAGGAAATGGCGAAAAAAAAAAATTTTCACCGTGATCGTACCAAACCAAAGAATACAGTAGAGGTGTTATTAGGAGCGCATGGTGAAAGTCATAAAAACTGAGCCCAAAAGAAAGTGACGCAAATTATTTTTTTTCATATTTTCCACATTTGGAATTTTTTCCAGCTTCCCAGTACATAGCATGGAATAAAAAATGTCAATGAGAAGTAAATTTTGTTAAGCACAAAATAAGCCCTCACACAGCTCTGTAAAGGTGAAAAAAGTTATGGATTTTTGAAGGTGGAAGGTGCTTAAAAATCCTGCATCCTTAGGGGTTTATGGGAATCCCCACTTCAAGGACACCTGTCACTACTACGTGTTGGAGCAGCTCAGAAAGATCCATCCCAGCCTTTAGCTAGACAATTCATACATGAATCATTATAAAATCATCTTTTCTTTATTATGTAAATGAGGCTGGTCACATGGTCAGAGGCAGTGATGTCACCCCTGTTCCCCCTCCCGTCTCCTCCCCCTGCTCATGTCTGTGTGTAATGTATAGTAAAGCATGGCTAGTGTCTGTGCGGCATCTGCTGACATGCTGCATCCTCCTAATACACAGACATCAGCTACACAAGTACCTGACATGTTCTGCTATAACATTGCTGCCTGGAGCCGTTTTATCTCTCACATACACACACAGGCTGCAGGCTGTGAGGCATAATGGTGTAATGGCTCCTCCATCATTATACAGGCTGTCAGTCAAGCACTGGGGGTGTGGCTGTGCCTCCCACTCATGAATAAGCTGGGAAGCTGAATATGATAATGACTCGTTAGACCTATCTCAGGTAATTTGCATACAGCTTTAGGACCCCATTGCTTATAGGGAACCGGTCACCAGTGATCTCATATTCACTAAAGAAAGGTTTCAGAAGCCCATTACAGCTGCAGTGTAAATCTGCCTTTGCTATGGTACGCAAATATGGGCTTTGGTTTGGATGCATTTCAAAAACCAACATGTGACTTGTCTGTGCTGCAGACTCCTCCACTCTCAGACCCCATCTTTGTGCTGTACAGCTCCTCCCTCACAGAGCTGTACAGGAGCACTAAGGTGGGGGCTGAGTACTGAGCAGCACGGACAAGTCACATGCCGTTTTTTGAAATGCAGCCAAACCAAAGCCTAACCCCTGGCACTACACAAGGCAAGTTATAAAATGCTATTATATTTTTATGAAAATGCTTACAGGAAGCAGAAAAGCATATTTGCATTGCAGCCTGTCTTTAGTGAAAATGAAGTCCCTGGTGACAGGTTCCCTTTAAAGGACACCTATCATCAGGTCTGTCACCACTACCTGTTGGAGCAGCTAACAAGGATTCCATCACAACCTTTATCTAGTCAATCATTAGTCAACCTTTATTTCTAGAAAATCATATTTTCTTTGTTATGTAAATGAGGCTGGTCACATGGTCAGAGGCAGTGATGTCACCCCTGGTCATGTCTGTGTGTAATGTATAGTAAAGCATTGCTAGCGTCTGTGCTGTATCTGCTGACATGCTCTCCCTCTAATACATATGTGAGAGACAGACATCAGCTACACAAGTACACATGTTCGGCTATAACATGGCTGCCTGGAGCGGTTGTATCTCATACACACACAAGCTGCAAGGGGCGCCAGCACCAGGAATCACATGGAGGAGCCAGTACACAGGCTGTCAGTCAAGCACTGGGGGTGTGGCTGTGCCTCCCAATCATGAATAAGCTGGACAGCTTGAATATGCTAATGACTCATTGGACATCTCTCAGGTCATTTGCATACAGCTTTAGGACCTCATTGCTTAGGGTTACAGGCATGTAGAGGGACAATGAAGGGATAGAGGCAATGCTCTCTAATGGCAGTTTACGAAAATATATTTAGGGGGTTATTTTGCCTGCCGAGTTCTCTTTAAAAAGAATTACAGTATTTATCGGACTATAAGGTGCACCATCAATAAATGCCTGCTAAAACATCTAGGTTCATATATAAGGCGCACCGGATTATAAGGCGCACCCAATTATAAGGATGGATGACCAACAGGTGGCAGACCTGTGCACAGTTCAAGGCAGCTGTTGTCTGTAAGTATGCTTCATATATAAGGCGCACTGGACTATTTGATTTCTGAGAAAATCAAAGGATTTTTGTGCGCCTTATAATCTTAAAAAATATGGTACGGTAAAAACATAGGATTTGCCACAAAAGTCAAAACCAATGCTCAAGGCCGTGTTCATACATGAAGTCTGAATTGTGTGAATGTGGCCAAACACCAAATTATGTGGTTGTTTCCAGAAAATATGGCCTCTCCATTAATTCCTAACTGGATGCAGCAGACTTTGGACACTATTCTAGACAGATGACAAGAACATTTTCCGCTGGCTTGAAAAGAACTAAAGCTGTAACCAAATGGTTAAAAGATTATATTGCAGAGTGACATGAATGCTACACAGGCTGGAACTTGTCACAATCTCTTAAAGGTCAGCGGCACAGCTCCTAGGGTGTGATCTACCTGATCTGCTCAGTAGCAAGTCATTGTGGGTCACATATACAGGTGAGAGGGAAGATCAGCGCCATGCAACCTGCTTAAGGGGCACAACACAAGACCTCATTAAGAGGTTTTACTGAAACGCGTAGCCTTTACCTGCTGATCTTTGATTTAACTTCTAGGTTGGATGTTTCTATTGATATGGACACTTAACAATTTAAAAAAAGTGTGGATTTTACTACAAGAATTGTGCCCGAGGCTGGAACTTTTGGACTTTTTGGTCACCAGCTTTAACACTATAAACTACCAGCCCTCTGATGAAGGGATAACATGTCCTTTCTAAAATTCCCTCTTAAATACGGAATCTTGCGCACCCATATAGTTGGTTCTACAGTAATTATGCGGCTAGTGTAAAATTTACCTCTTAGTGCTCCCAAATAGTACAGCGCGGAGCTGCTAATGCTGTATGTAGAGGGCTCACGGACTTGGGCTTGCTGGGTTAGCACAATCAGTGTTAACCTTTTGATTGCCATGACAGCCTTGGTTCTTTTTAAAACTGGAGGCTGTACAGTTTCTGCCAGTGGAACATTGTAATGAATCACGAGTAAAAACGCCATATACTGCAATACATTAGTATATGGTACTAACAAACTACAGGGTCTCAAACACACACTCCCCCCACTCCCACGTACCAAATTGCCGGATCTATCAAAATATAAAAACAGTTATTCCTGGTGGTGAACCCCCAAACAGGAAAAAAAAAAAAAAAAAAAGCCAAATGTCTAGAATATCAATAAACAGTAATGAAAAGGTGGCATAGTCTTCAAAATGGTAGGAAGGAAAAATACAGCCCCTCTTGCCAAAAAAAAAAAAAAAAAAAAAAAATAGATGTCTTACACAGCTCGGTACACCAAAGTATGAAAAGTTATTAGCGTCAGAAGATGGAGAAGCAACAGACTTTTTTCGTGCACATTGTTAACATTTTTTTAAAACCTATATAAATGTGTATTCACAGTCATCTTCAGTATTTCAAAGACAGAACACAACTGGGATAAGTGGGCATAAGGGTGCGGTCACAGGGTGCCTTCTTGCTTTATCATTTCTAGGCAGCCAAACGCATGATCAATATACAAAAAACGCATGCATTTTAAGTCCAACGGACCAAAAACGCGCCATTTGACAGCACCCTAAGGTCGCATTCACACGTGGCGTTTTGAAACGCGTTATAACAGCTGAGGAGAGGTGATTTGCTGAATTACATTACTGTTAACATTTGCGTTTACAAACACTTTGTAAATATGATGTTAACATATGGGTTAACATAAGCGTTTTGTAAACACACGTTTTAACAGTAATGTAACTAGGCAAATCACCTCTCCTCGGCTGTTGTCCCACCACTCAACGAAAATGGCAGAGACTTACAGACACTGGTTACTACCCGGCCATGGTGTGACCAAAGACCACATCATCATAAGATTTTACTTTCTAAGTCTATTCGCTTTTACACTCTGGACAGCGGCCACTACACGTCCATTCCACAAGAACTCAGATCATTTACATAGGATTATATACATTGATAACAGGTCACCTCTATGGCCGCCTTACTGGAATGGTCACACTCCTACCCTGCACACTGATCACATATTTAGGAAAACTAGAAACAAGTCCAAAGAAAGAGGAACTAGAACCAGATTTTAAGCCCTCTTAAAACAAGGGCCCTAAAGTCTACATACTGCCCTAAAACTGTAGGTGGCCATGATAACGTACAGATGTGTACCATGGAGGGGCTCCTGTAGCCCATCCTTAACAATACAAAGCTGTGGGGTTCCTTATGAATCTGGGTTGAGTCATATACATAAGAGTCGTCTCCCACCTTATACCTCACCTATAGGTAGCGCTGTGGGTGGGTTTTAGGGTCACCACGTACTGTGTAGGTGGTGGGTGACATGAGTAACTTTCCCCAAACTCTCATAGACCTACACTTGCTCTAAAAGCTGGGGTCACAGTAACACATGATGCCTGATGTGGGGAAACCCTAACCCTATAGATAAGCTCTATGAAGAGACTGGGCCCTATAGTGCTAGGAGGAGCAGAAGCCGCACAGTGTGACTTGTGCACAATGTCTGCTGACTCATGACTTTACACTGTGTCCGGTACCATATAGACGGGACATACCGGGCCGGGGGGCAGAGAAGGGTCCGGCTGTCTCTCACCCTCTTACCCTGCGGTGAGTGATCGGGACCCCCAGAAGCAGCTGGCGACGAGGAGGCGGCGGGAGCCCTGCAACATGGCCCGGCACCGCAACAAGAGGAGAGGGGGCGGCCTATGGAGGACAGGGCCCTCCTCCCGTCACCCAATTCTAACCTATGGAGCCGGCTAGCAGCACCGTGCCCGCCTCCAAACAGCGCCCAAGGCCGGCCTCCAGCCTGTATTATGGAGGCTCATCCGCCAGCCCAGTGCCCTCCTCCTAATTTTTAACTTGCCGATCTTTCTAGCTTATCCCCGGTCTGCCGCAGTGGTCAGGCCGCGCTGCTGAGGGGAAACTTGGGGAGCGCACTAGGAGAGCCCGGGGGCTGCGGCCTGTGCAGGGCCTGCTCTACCACAACTTACCAAGAGATGGCGGAGCCGTAGGACAGGAGGACGGAGGTTATTCCCTGTCTCTTATAAGAAGCTGAGGGAGGGGGAGGACTTGTCATCGTGATTAGTCACCGGCACCTACCTGTCAGCCGCCTCCTCCGGATCAGCCCTGAGCTGCCGCCTCTCTGCCTACACCACGGGGACGAGGTTACTGAGGATCAGAAAGATGCCTTGTAGTCATGATAGCGCCCATAAGCCTTAAATAATATCTATACCAGTACAACTCTGTAGGGCTGGTTCACACGTTCCGTTTACATAGCATTTACATCACCACGTCCACACATTGCGTTTGAAAAAGATGCTCCCATTCCTCATTTATTTAAATGCAAGTCTTTTCGGCCTGCTTTGCTGAGGTTACATTGGGGCACATTTACTTACCCAGCCCGATCTTGCATGCGATTTCCGGCATCTGTCGCTTCCCCGCTCAGGTCCGCTGGAATTCCTCTCGTTTCCCATCACCATCCTGCGGTGTGTCCGAATCCATCAGATTGTCTGACAGCACGCCCCCCGTTTTGTGTCGCATGAAAGCCGGCGCAATTTCGCCAAAATCAGATCGCATGTGCCAAAAACCCCTTTTAAATCCCTGTCACAGCAGTGCAAAATGGAAATTGTCGGGATGTCGGACGAAAGTGCAGTCCGCGGGGCCCTTAGTAAATGAGAGTTGAAGCCTTTGGAATGCGACAAAAACGCAATATGTGAACGCGCCCAGAATGTGTTTTTCAAGGGTGGAGAAGACAATTGCTTTTAGCTGATAAAATGCGGTTTCAGTGCATCAAGAACGCAACGTTGGAATATGGCCTGAGGCTGCATTCTTACGTTGCTTTTTGAAATGTATGAAAACGGCTGAGGAGAGGAGATTTGCTAAACCCCTTAAGGACGCAGGGCTTTTTTTTCACTCATTTCTCGCTCTCCACCATCAAAAATCCACTTTTTTATTTTTCCGTGTACAGAGGAGTGTGAGGGCATATTTTCTGCGTAACAAATTTTAATGCTCAGTGACTTTATTATTCCATGCCGAGTACTGGGAAGCTGGAAAAAAAATTCCAAATGTGGTGAAATAGGCTAAAAACTCATTTGCCTCACTTTCTTGTGGGCTCAGTTTTTACGACTTTCACTCTGCGCTCCAAATAACACCTCTACTTTATACTTTGGTTCGGTGCGATCACGGTGATACCAAATTTATAACGGTTTTATTGTGTTTTAATACATTTTCAAAAATGAAACAAATGTGTACAGAAAGAAAATTACATTTTCTCCATCTTCTGACGCTAATAACTTTTTCATACTTTTGTGTGAGGTGTCATTTTTTTTTTTTCGAAATGAGCCGACATTGCCTTTGTACTTTTTTGAGGACTGTACGGCCTTTTGATCACATTTTATTACATTTTTATGTGATATACTACTGTATTGCAGTCTATGGCACTTTTACACTGTATATTGGCTCATTGTAACAAACTGCAGAAACCAGACAGGCTGTCATGGAAACCGATAGCTGCTCCGGGGAGCGATGATGAGAACCCATGTGTCGCCGTCTTTTAAATGCTGCCAGCGGAATCAGCAGAGTTAATATCCGCAATCTGTGCTAGCATCGACCGCAGGTATTAGCAATATGCAGCAAGCCGCACCTCTGCATGAAGAAGGCTCAGCCCTTGAGCCCTCACCATATAGCACCTGCGCCTTTCCACAACTTCCGTAATAGTGCTTCACGTCGTAATAGTATGGCGAGGATCTCACCATCTGAGCTGAATCAGCATTGTGAAGCAAGGGGTGTCCGTGGAAATCTACCGCTGATATCCCTGTGTAAAACCTGCTGTCAGAGTGGGCTCTGATAGCGGGTCTCAACCCTTTAAATTCTGGGGTCAGTGTGACCTAGGCATTTATATGGCTGCAGGGAGATTCCCTGCTTGATTTGCGCCCCCTGCAGTGTTTTCGGTGGACCCACTAAATTCCATAGGGCAATACTGGCAGCTGCAGGGTGCTCCTTCCCTTCTGTGCCTCACTGTGCGCCCATACAACAGGTAACCTCCACATGTGGGGTGCCTCTGGGAGAAATTTCATTACAAATTTTAAAGGAAACCTACCACTGCTCGCATAATGAAATCACAGAGCACACCACCCTGTATGCTATTTAATCCTGATGCCTGCACATTCTTTGGTTAGGCACGGCGATCTTTAGTTAAGCAAAAAATCCGATGAACTCACATATCTAAATTCGCCCTCTGTTGCTACCCCTACGTCATCAGCCGATGGCTTACGATTGTTAATTATTCCCGCCTCCTTTCTACCCGCCCTCCTTCAGGTGCCAAGAGCTGAAGGAGGGCGGGCACTTACGAGACAAATTGGTAAAAAGTTATATAGGATCCAGTAAGGGTATAAATATTGCTACCGCCCTTAAACCCGGGTCGTATCCCTGCTTGCAATGTGAAAATTGCAAACATATTGTCAAGGGCGATGTTGTCACACACCCTACCACTGGCAGAACACATACATTGAGACACCACATGACGTGTAGAACTGATTTTGTTATATATGTTCTAATATGTCCATGCCCAAAACTGTACGTAGGTGAAACCACAACGGAATGTAGACTTAGGTTTATCAATCACAGATCATCCATCAATACCAATAAAATAGAATTACCTGTACCCTGACATTTTAGGGAAGCAGGTCATGACATTTCCCAACTCAAAATTGCCATCACTGACCACATCCCACCATTAAGACGGGGAGGAGATAGACAACGTCTACTTAAAAAACGGGAAACTGAGTGGATCTACCGTCTACAGACACTACATTCTACCGGGATGAACATTGATTTTGACCTGAGCCCTTTGATCTGAAGAATGTCCTATGGATCTCCACCAGCTATATTAAATATATCATTTACTTCGTTATAAGGATGTTATGTATTTATGTTACTATTTTTACTCATTTTGTTATTTCCTTTTTTCTATAGATCCCCTGGTGGTTGAACAATGGACATGACAAATCAACACCTTGGGATACCCTCATTTACGGACTATACGCACTTCTTTAGCTTTCAGTACATCTAACGGACCCTGTGTATATAAATGCCCGCATCATGTTTTACTGCCATCTTTTGCGTTACAGTCTATTTAGGCTTATTTTTGCCGTAGATGTAAACCCTACATGATTAGCGCTGTGTGTGACTAAGACACTCACAGCCCGAATGCTATTTATTAAAGATTTGTCTGCGAGCCAGATGCAGCCATCAGAAAAGACACATCTGGCTCTAGAGCCATAGGCTCCCTTCCCCTGATTGAATTGATAGAAATAAGAGAAGGATTTGAAGTAAAAGTTTTTGATAATACAATGGAAAAGTGTGTGGGCAAAATGAAAACATGCTACACACTATATAGGTGTCATGGGTGGTCCCGCGACCCATATCGCGCTCACCCGTGCTGCCCAGCCCCCGCCAGCATGTCTCACCTGGTCCGGCTCCCGGCTCGCTCCCTTCCGCGGTCCGCGCGCGTCCCCGGCTGCTTTTCAAGATTTAAAGGGCTAGCGCGCCATTAATTGGCGCTGGCCATATTGCCAAAATCTACATAAGCCTGCCTCTTCCTGCAAGCCCTGCCGGATCTTTGTGCCTCACAGCCTGAGAGAAAGCTTTACTGTGATTAGCCTGCGTTCCTGTGTCTCATGCGTTCCTGTGTCCCTCCGTGTTCCTGTGTTACCTGAGCTCCTCCATGTTTCCTTGTACCAGTGATCCTCCGTGCTGCTGTCCTGTGTGCTGTCTTCCCGTACCCCTCTGCTTGGACCTCCTGTTGCTGTCCCCAGATTGAACCCTGACGTTGCATCTCTGCTGCCTGCCCTGACCCTGTGCCTGGACTTTGACCACGAGATTGATTGCCGTTCTTGTACCTCAACCTTGGCCGCCACTGCAGACAAGTCACGCCTGAGGAACGACCTGGTGATACCACGCCGCAGCTTGTCTAGCCTGCTTTGTGGCGGGCTCTGGTGAAAAGCGGGTACCACTTAGACTCCGGTCCCAGGTAGTGGCTTGAGTCATCGTCTGCAGTGGTCCAATGGATCCACAACCCGCAAGCCTGACAGTAGGTCATATCGAAGAGCTAAAGAAGAAGGTACATTTATACTGGTATCAAGTACCAACCAAGCTAATCCAAAATAATCCAAAAGCTTCATACAAATGTTGAAGACAATGCGGGGAAGCAGGAAATATGGAACTTATGTGGTGGTCCTGCCCAAAAATTAGACCTTTCTGGAAAGAACCATTTTACTTAATCTATATATTAGAAAAACATATAATCCCACAAGCCCCAGCATTAGCCTTATCAACCCCTTCCCGCCAATGCCCTTTTTTGTTTTTGCGTCAATCTTTTATTTTTCCATGTATAGAGCTGTGTTATGGCTTATTTTCTGCATAACAAAATACACTTCAAAATTGTGGTATTTAATATTCCATGCCGTGTACTGGGAAGCGGGAAAAAAATTCCAAATGCAGTGAAATTGGTAAAAAAAAAACGCATTTGCGCCGTATTCTTGTGGGCTTGGATTTTACAACTTTTATACGTTTACAAAAAGAAAAACCACCTATACAAAAAATGTTTTGGGGGATTTTGCCGTCTTCTGGCGCTAACAACTTTTTTATACTTTGGTATACAGAGCTTTGGAAGGTGTCGATGCTTACAATGTTATCATTTTTAGGACTGTACAACCTTTTGATCACTTTTTATAGAATTTTGTATATTTTTTAAAATGGCAAAAAAGTGCCATTTTCGAATTTGGGCGCTATTTTCTATTACTGGGTTAAACACAGTGAAAAAACGTTATTATATTTTGATAGATCGGGCATTTTTGGATGCGTCAATACCTAATGTATTTATAATATTCACTGTTTATTTATATTTATATCAGTTTTAGGGCAAGGGGGTTGTTAGGATCAGTGGATCCTCTGGACCACCGCGGGAGGTGGTGCTAGCCGACACCTGGGACCGGAGTCTAAGTGGCACCTGGTTTTGACCAGAGCTTGCCACAAAGCGGGATGGACTCGCAGCGGCAGGATACCACCAGGTCGTTCCACAGGTGAGACTAGCCCGCGGTGGCAGCCGAGCTCGAGGTACCTTAGCGGAAGACAGTCTTGGTGTCAGGTCCAAGCAGAAAGTCAGGGCAGGCGGCAGAGATGCAAGGTCAAGTCCAAATCCGGGGTCAGCAACGGGGGGTCCAGGCCGGGAGGACAGGCATACGGGACACAGAAACAGAGCAACACGGAGGGACTCAGGTAACATGGCAACACGGAGGGTCTCTGGTAACGCAGGAATATCACAGGAGAGCTTTCACCATGGAGTACACACAAAGATCCGGCAGGGAATGATAGGAGCCATTGGGTTAAATATAGAACAGGAAGTGGCCAGCGCCAATCACCTGTGCGCTGGCCCTTTAAATCTGGAGACACTGCCACGCGCGCGCCCTAGGGAGAGTGGCCGCGTGCGGGACCTAGTCCAGACGGGAACGAGAGCCAGGAGAGGTGAGTGCACAGGAGCGGGACCGGGGCAGCGGAGAGGGGCAAGGGGGCACCCGCGATCCGTGGTATGGATTGCAGGGGTGCCCGTGACAGTACCCCTCCCCCTTTGGCCTCCCCCTCTTCTTCTTGGTCCCAAGAAACCTCTGGAGGAGAGTCCGATCAAAAATATTCTCTTCAGGCCCCCAGGATCTCTCCTCAGGCCCGAACCTCTTCCAATATACAAGGAAGAACCGCTTACCCCTGACGAACTTCATGTCCAGAACCTCCTTGACTTCATATACATCCGGAGAATCCGCCTCAGGGGCTGGAGGAGGGGATTGCTGGGTGAAGCAGTTCAAGACGACTGACTTCTGAAGGGACACATGGAAGGAGTTCGGGATGCGCATTGATGGAGGAAGCGAAGCTTGTAGGCCACTTGATTGATGGGTTTTATTACCTCAAAGGGACCAAGGAACCAGGGCCCAAATTTGTAGCTGGGTATCTTAAGCCGGACGTATCTGGAGGACACCCACACCTTGTCACCAAGAGAGGAGACAGGAGGAGCTCGACGTCTCTTAGCAGCCTGGGTCTTGGTACGGTCCTTAGCTCGTAGAAGGGACTGGCAGGTCGGGTCCCAAATAGCCTTGAGGTCCTGCACCAGATCCTCCACCGCAGGGACAACAGAGGGAGTAGACAGCAGGAGAGGAGGGCGAGCATATGCCTCCATAGACCACAAAAAACGGAGCCAAACCAGTAGATCCCGAGTCCAGGGAATTGTAAGAGAGAACTCAGCCCAAGGTAGAAGGTCAGCCCAGTTGTCTTGACGGGCTGAGATGAAGTGGCGCAGGTAGCAGCCCAAAGTCTGGTTCACCCTCTCTACTTGACCATTCGACTGAGGGTGGTAAGCAGAAGAAAAGTCAAAGATGACCTGCAGCTGGTTACATAAAGAACGCCAGAACTTTGACACAAACTGGACTCCTTGATAGGACACAATGGGGCAGATTTATCAAGTGTCTGAAAGTCAGAATATTTCTCGTTGCCCATGGCAACTAATCACACCTCAGCTTTAAAATATTCATGAGAACTGGTAAAATGAAAGCTGAGGTGTGATTGGTTGCCATGGGCAACTAGAAATATTCAGACTTTCAGACACTTGATAAATCTGCCCCAATGTGTAGCGGAAGACCATGCAGCCGGAAGATATGTTTGAAGAACAAACCTGCCAGACCTGGAAGGGGAACAAAATGGGACATTTTGGAAAACCGGTCTGTCACCACCCAGATGACAGTATTGTCCGAGGAGACAGGCAGATCGGTGACAAAGTCCATTGCCACGTGAGACCACGGGGGACTGACTATCGGCAACGGGAGTAACACTCCAGCCGGTTTGAGACGAGAGGCTTTATTGCGGGCACAGGAGGAGCAGGATCCCACAAACTCCCAAACATCTTTGACCAGGCCTGGCCACCAGTAGTAGTGGGAGATGAGGGCCACGGAGCGTTGCACCTCAGGGTGTCCAGCCAGAAGAATGTCCCCAAGACAGAATCCTCTTCCGGAGAGCAGGTCTAACATACGTCTTGCCAGGAGGTAGCTGCCGAAGGTCCACCGGAGCTGCAACAAAAAGCTGGTCAGGAGAAATTATGTGCCGAGGAGCTGGTTCATCTCCAACAACATCCGAAGAACGGGACAGAGCATCAGCCTTGACATTCTTGTCTGCCGGACGAAAATGAATCAGTAGGTCAAAGCAGGAGAAGAACAATGACCACCGGGCTTGCCTGGGATTCAGGCACTGGGCTGTCTGGAGGTACAGTAAATTCTTGTGGTCAGTATACACCCAAACGGGATGGAGAGCTCCCTCCAGAAGATACCGCCATTCTTCTAGAGCAAGTTTGATGGCCAACATTTCTCTGTTTCCAATAGAGTAATTTCTCTCAGCTGGGGAAAAAGTCTTGGAAAAGAAGCCGCATGTCAAAGTTCTCCCCTTGGGCCCTTTCTGGGTGAACACCGCTCCAGCTGCTACGGAGGAAGCATCCACCTCCAGAAGAAAGGGTTTGTTCGTATCTGGCCTAGTGAGCACCGGAGCCATGGTAAAAGCGGACTTCAACTTGGAGAAGGCCATTTCAGCAGCCAGAGACCAGGCACGTGGATAGGCACCCTTCTTGGTGAGCGTCACGATGGGAGACACCAGAGTGGAGAAATGGGGAATAAACTGCCGGTAATAGTTCGCAAACCCCAGGAATCTCTGTATGGCTCGGAGGCCCTCTGGGCATGGCCACTGAAGAACTGCAGACAGTTTCGCGGGGTCGATCTGGAGGCCTTTGTCGAAAATTGTGTAACCGAGGACTGGAATGCTGGTGAAACTGGCATTTTTCTAACTTGGCGTAGAGGTGATTGGCAGTAAGTTGACCAAGGACTTGTCGTACGTGTACCTGGTGGGACTCAAGGTCTAGAGAGTACACTAAGATGTCATCTAAAGTAGACCACGACACATGTATAAAGAAGGTCCCGAAAAATGTCGTTCACAATCTCCTGAAATACAGCAGGGGCATTACACAGTCCAAAGGGCATTACTAAATACTCAAAGTGCCCGTCACGGGTGTTAACCGCCGTCTTTCACTCGTCACCTTTGCAGATCTGGATGAGATTGTAAGCACCACGGAGGTCCAGCTTGGAGAACACCTTAGAACCATGCAGGCGATCAAAGAGTTCCATAATCAATGGCAGGGGGTAGCGTTTTTTTACCGTGATCTTGTTCAGCCCACAATAGTCTATACAGGGACATACGGAGCCGTCCTTCTTGGTAAGGAAGAAGAAACCTGCGCCAGCCGGAGAAGAGGACTTAACTATGAAAAACTTCTGCAGATTCTCCTTGATGTAGTTAGACATGGCTACAGTCTCAGGTACAGAGAGAGAATAGACACGACCTCTGGGAGGAGTGGCGCCCGGAAGAAGATCCACAGGGCAATCATAGGGACGATGTGGTGGCAGAATCTCCGCCTGTTCTTGGATCAGAAAAGTCCCGATAACAAGCTGGAAGACCCTCCAGAGACTTGAGAGTCTAAATCCTGACAGGTAGCAGACGAGGAATCTGCATGCAGCGTGAAGAACAGTTCGGGCCCCACCAGAGAATCTGCCCAGATGACCATGCGTACGGAGAGAATCTGGCCGCTGACAGAGGCAATAGACAATGGCTTTTCGAGACGAACCACCGGGAAGTGATGCTGAGAGACCAGGGCAGCATCCGAAAAGTTCGCTGTAGAGCCTAAATCCAGGAAAGCAGAAACCTGGACCAGGTAACCAGAACCAGAGCCGAGCAATACGGGAATGTTCAATCTTGGAGAAGCCTCTCTCTCACTCAGGGACGACTCCCCTATAAATCCTAGGTGAGAACGTCCTCCCAGATGCTGGGGACAAACGGGACACATCTTGAGAAGATGTCCAGGAGAGGCACAATATAGGCAGAGGTTCTCCAGCCGACGCCGGGAACGTTCTTGCGGAGAAAGCCAGGATCTATCCACTCGTCTGGGTTCCTCAGCAGCAGGGAGGACCGGAAGCTGGGCAGGTCTTTGAAAAACAGGGGCCAAGCAAAATATTGCAGGGGAGCTTTCACCAAGGAGTACACACAAAGATCCGGCAGGGAATGATGGGAGCCATTGGGTTAAATATAGAACAGGAAGTGGCCAGCGCCAATCACCTGTGCACTGGCCCTTTGAATCTGGAGACACTGCTGCGCGCGGGACCTAGTCCGAACAGGAGCGGGAGCCAGGAGAGGTGAGTGCGAGGGAGCGGGACCGGGGCAGCAGAGAGGGGCACGGGTGCACGTGACAGAGGTGATTTGAATTTTTATGTTTTTTTATTATAATTTTTTTTATTTTTACTATTTTTTTTAACCCTATGTTGTCTGATCGATCCTACCATATACTACCATACTACATTACCAGAGGACGGCTGTAGGATATACAGTAACTCTCGGACATTTAATAGAAACTTTTTGATTCTTTGTGCAATCCCTCCAGCAGAGGTGGCCATATCCAAGGACACAGTCTTGTTTCTAAGGGACAATAAGACTACATTTATGAGAAATTATCTTTACACAGGTACATTTTTTTAATACCCGTATATACTCGAGTATAAGCCGACCCGAATATAAGCCAAGACCAATAATTTTACCACCAAAAACTGGGAAAATCTATTGACTTGAGTATAAGCTGAGGGTGTAGTATACAGCCAGCCAGCCCCCTGTAGTATACAGCCAGCCCAACTAGTATACAGCCAGCCACAACTAGTATACAGCCAGCCACAACTAGTATACAGACAGCCCCAAGTAGTATACAGCCAGCCCCAAGTAGTATACAGCCAGCCCCAAGTAGTATACAGCCAGCCCCAAGTAGGATACAGCCAGCCCCAAGTAGGATACAGCCAGCCCCAAGTAGTACACAGCCAGCCCCAAGTGGTATACACCCAGCCCCATGTAGTATACAGCCAGCCCCAAGTAGTATACAGTCAGCCCCCATACAGCATGCAGCCAGCCCCCATGTAGTATACAGCCAGCCCCCTGCCAAGCATATTAAAAATAAAAAACTTAATACTCAACCCCAATCCTCGGCGCGGCTCCCGGTCCCCGTCTGCTTCTGTCTTCTTTAGCCGGCAGACTCACGTCCATGCGACCTGCTGGCGCATCATAGTGTGCACATGGACTCTGCTGACTAGAGAAGAAAGAAGAGAGAAGAGGAGCTGCCGGGAACCGTGCGAAGATCGGAAGCCTCGCTTCGAAGATAGGGAGCCGCGCCAAGGATCCGGACACACCGGAGGGTGAGTATTAAGTTTTTTATTTTTTAATTGACTTGTGCATAAGCCGAGGTGAGGTTTTTCAGCACATTTTTTTGTGCTGAAAAACTCGGCTTATACACAAGTATATACAGTGACATCTAATTGAAGAAATGTATATAAATGGGAGATTTATGAAACTAAATGTGAATGCCCAGACAAGAATACCCCTTTAAGTAATATCTTAAGAGTTGTCTCTACAAGGGAGACTTGCCAGTGACCCCTACTCAATGGGGCTCATTTACTAGGGGTTGCGCTGCGTACTTTAGTTGGACTGTGCTCCTTTTTCGGGGCTAAAACGACTTGCACAGGTATTTAATAAGTTGCACGATTGTGGTGCACATGACCCTTTTTGTGGAGCAGCTGCGTTGGCTTACATGCGACTCAAATTACGGGGCATGACGTCTGACGATCCAACTGATTCAGACCGAGCGCGTTTAACTTTTAAATTGTGACACAAGCCTTATGATTAAAATGCACCACAAAAAAGTTGGTGAACTCTTTCGGACCTGAGTAGGTCCGAAATTCATGATTTAGTGAATAGCCACACGCAGCATTATAGATGGACAATGTACTTTCAGTAAAGTCTGGTGTCCCTGTAAGTAAAAGTGCCCCAATATGTCTCCGCAGACCCTCCATCTTTCAATCTGTAGAGCAACCTGCAAATCCTCTTCCCATTTTAACATAAAAGGTAACTCCGTTCATTTATCAGTCCATACATAGAGAAAGAGGACATTGTACATTTATATGTTGTGGATATAAAAATATATTTTAAAAAAATCCTGCAAAAAATAAGACCTCGCACAGCTCCATACACCAAAGTATGAAAAAGTGACACTGTTAGCAAATAATTCAGTAAGACATAACGCATTTACTGTATATAAATGTGTTTCAATGGTGTGTTGACCCTGAAGGGAAAGCAGTAAAAACTTATTTTTTTTTGTCATTTCTGCCACATTCTGATTTTTTTGTTTTGTTCCTGGCCCCCCTGTAGATATCACAGAATATTAAACGGGGACAGTAGGAAGTACAACTTGTCCCGCAGATGACAAACCCTCATACGGCATGTCATTTACTTGTTTTATTCGTAAAAGGGTGTTTCTCTATTATACATCGACAAAATAAGGAAACATTGTTAGCAAATCATGACCTCAATTAACTTAAGAAAACATAAACACATCCTCCTTCTGGCCATTCTTGTTCTGATACACAATTGTACGGTGCCAAATGATATTGTGTAAGAGACTATGAAACAATCACAGCTGGTGTGTGGTCACACATCGGCGCATCTAATCCTTTAGTTGACTTTTTATGAGTGCAATAATTGTATGTCATACATTCTAAAAAAAATGTGTAAGTAGTTTTCCCTCTATAGGCTTTATCTCAAATTCTCAGTCCCCCCTGAGCTAGCTGTGGTGCGTTTTTTTTTCATTGCGTTTTTGCATCCTTGAAAAACACATCATATTTGCAAATTGGAAATGGGTTTTCAATGGGTTTTATGTTAAAATGTCTTAACTTGGCGTTTTCTCCCCTGTGTTTTTTTGAGGTGCGTTTTCATTGCACTTTTCAAAGCAGTAGCGTTTTTGAAAATGCTTGCGTTTGTGGTCTGCGTTTTGAAACGCATGCAATTACTTGCACAAACAGCAGGGAGAACAAGATGACTGCGTTTTTACAAATTCCAAGAGACACAGTTGCCTGCAATTACCGCACATCAAGCATTTGAAAAACGCCTGTGTAAAGAAGCATCCGTGGTACCAGGGATATGGAGTCAGACTCCACAGCCCTGGTATATATCCCCTCCATATATAATAAATTATACAAATCCTGAAATTTCCTTAAATGTCTGTCCTGTTCCTGATCTAAGGATTTAAAGAGAACCCGTCATGCAAAATAACCCCCTAAACTAAATATATTTTCATAAACTGCCATTAGAGAGCATTGCCTCTATCCCTTCATTGTCCCTCTACATGCCTGTAAACCTAAGCAATGAGATCCTAAAGCTGTATGCAAATGACCTGTGAGATGTCCAATGAGGCATTAGCATATTCAAGCTGTCCACTCTATTCATGAGTGGGAGGCACAGCCACACCCCCAGTGCTTGACTGACAGCCTGTATAATGATGTGAGGCTGTATAATGATGTGCTTCCTGGTGCTGCTGGCCACGCCCCCTGCAGCCTGTGTGTGCATGTGTGTGTGTTTATGAGAGATACAGCAGCTCCAGGCAGCCATGTTACAGCAGAACATGTCAGATTCATGTGTAGCTGATGTCTGTGTCTCTCACCTGTATATTAGGAGGATGCAGCATGTCAGCAGATGCAGCACACACACTAGCCATGCTTTACTATACATTACACACAGACATGAGCAGGGGGAGGAGAGGGGAGGGATAACAGGGGTGACATCACTGCCTCTGACCATGTGACCAGCCTCATTTACATGATAAAAAATAGAATTTACAATGAATAATGTATGAAATAACTAGATAAAGGCTCCGATGGATCCTTGTGAGCTGCTCCAACAGGTAGTAGTGACAGGACTAGTGACACAGACCTGATGACAGGTGTCCTTTAAGAGAAGGGTGAACGACAAATATTGTCATACTGTTCAGCTGTAAGGGGCTGAACCAGTAACCAGCACACTAGATGCACCAACAACCACAGTACAGCACAAAATGTCACCCCAGAAATTATAACTACCGCCCCAGCAACCAAATACTGCAAGCATACCAAAATAGTGAGGATCTCAGAGAAATAATACTGGAGACTACCCATACTAGACAATGATAATACTGGAGACCCAGAGCAAACTAATAATACTGAGGACGCCCAGAGAAGACAACTACTAATACTGGAAACACCCAGAGCCAGGGCTATGGAATTGGTAAGCCAAACTTCCAACTTCGACTCTCCCTAATTCCCTAACATTGACAGTTCCACAGTCTTTGGTGGAGGAGCTTCACTGCTGAGCATGTACATAAAGTGCAACATTCATCACAACTGAAAGCCTAGAAGAAGGATTCACAACCCGTGTCAATGGGCCACAGGCAGCCTGTCAAACCATTGCAGTTCACACCCTGCTGACAGTCCAATGAGCACTTCCATAACTGATGGAAGTGTTTATTAGTGCAGAAGGACGAGCAGTAAGTACAGCTGAGAAGTCCTCACTGCTCCGGGGTTCTTTCCTGACACTCCACTTTGTGTGCTGACACTGGGTTAAGGACACAGAGCAGAATGGCCCCAGGTAGAGAACCTAGGAGTGGCAAGTACTTATCAGCTGTACTGTACTGCTCCCGGCTCTGAATGTAGTATGTGGTTTCTGGGGTGATAGCTATTGCTGTACTGTGGCATTTATCATTTCTGGAATGGCATTTTGGTTTTGCTGGCGCAACCACAGTGTTTGTTACTGATGCGGCCCCTTAAAGTCAAGCGGTACAACAATATTGTCCCTGGACTAATAAATGTTGTTCACCCCTGGAATACGGAATAAAACAGACATTTAAAGGGAATGTCATAATTTTTATGATTTATTATATGTTTATATGGAGTTGGGGTCAGTCCATTTTATCTCAACTCCAACTCCACCAAAATTGTCAGCTCTCAGCATCACCTCTGACTCTCTGCCATCTCTGTACACAGCAGAGACTAGTAGGCGCATTGTCATCAGCACAACGCACCAGCTGGCCACTACTACTCACAAAAGGGGTAGAGAAGGAGGTAGGACTGCTGCAAGGGAACGAGGAAAGATGAGTATTTAGTTAATATTTATGCAACAAAAGAGGGGCCATAATGAGAGAGAGTAGAGAAGGGGGGCATAATAAGAGGGGGAGCAGAGAGAAGGGGCACAGTAACAGAGGGAGCAGAGAAGGGGAAAAAAATAAGAGGTGGAGGGGTAGAAAATGGGTAGAAAAGGGGCCATGATAGGAGGATGTAGCCTACAGGGTATAGAAGAAAAGTCGATAATGAGCGCAATGTGGGGATGTCTTCATGCTGACAGATACCGTGGACACGTGCCACTGGAAAAACAAGCCCTGATGTAACGTAAGAGATATAACAGTTATGGTCTATGGAAAGCAGGGGGTGAATACACCTACTATTACTGGTACATATCCTGCAGTGTATGGAGACCCTATTACTACCAGCTGATCACACACTTCTGCGCGGCTCTGTCCACGCCTCCTGGTATCCAGGAACCAATCACAATAACCCGGTAGGCGGCACCTCACCAATGTCGTCGTCTTCTAAAATAAAAAGCCACTGTAGTTTTAAACACGACCACGTGGTACACAGACCGTCCAATCCGTAACGACGTGTCACCCGCGCGACCAATCCGCGTCAGTTGTCACCGTCCTGGCAAATCGGCGTCTAGAAAGCGGCTCAGCAACCAATCCAGGTCATCGGGTGTTTACTGAAGTCTCATTGGCTGGTTCAATCGGAAGCGCCATTTTCAAATATTTTTCAGTGTAAGAAGAGAGGCATCGGCTGTGCGCGCTGTAACGTCTCCTCCAGGTCCGGGCAGCCGCGAGCAGGTACGAGCAAAACCTCTGTATAGCGCCGCAGGATGGCGGGGTCCGTAATTGCTCATACGTTATTCTCCAGGGGCTGCGCTCTGTGCATTGACCCTTCCCACAGTTACATCCGTATTGTCAGCGCTGCTCGTATCGGCTGCTACATCACTGTGTGGAGTTTTGGGTTTGGTAGAAAATGAGTCTTGAATTTTTAGTTGTAGATAGTGAAGATATTTAATCAATAACTTATAATTGATGTCACATGTATAGATTTGCATCAGGCTGGTTATTATGTATCTTTGGCCTTCAGTGTTACTTTGGGCTTGTTCAGATGGTGCAGATTTTTAAAACCGTTTTTAGTTTACAATCTCAACATGTAAATTTTTAATACAAAAATACATCTGGTTTGTTTGTGGTGAGTTCTGTGGGGTAAATCTGTGCATCTAATCCTGTAAAATCTGAGGGTCCGGCTTGGATTTTGGCAGTGGAGCTTTATTAGCTTGGGGCGTACCTCCATGCATGACATGTCTGCTTTAGTAACCGCATGTGTTCCACATACACATCTCTGTATTTGTCCATCTTACAGGCTGTGTAGTTCCTAGTGATGTAACTAGCCTCTAAAGGGATTGCAGGAACGTCACGTATAAAGGTCTTAAAGAAAAGCTACCATTTAATTTTATCTATTATGAACCAAACATTGAGAATGCTGTAGCTACAATGATGCAGAAACATATCTTGTTTAATCCCTGTGCTGAGTAGTTTTGCTGAAATAGCAATTATACAATTCAGGACCTTGGGAAAGCTTGGTGCCTACATAAACACATTTACACACGGATCTTGCTGAACTGTGCAGACAGAACTAATCAACCTGAGATGAATCACTCATACACTGCAGCTGGAAATGGTGCAGCGATTGATTAATTCTGCCTGTCAGGTATAACAGTGACTTACAGCGTCTTTGCAACAGTGCATAACTAATATGAGAGAATCGCCAGGCAAAGGAGCAAGACAGCTTCATTATCATAATTTTATAATTGATTTTTTTTTTTTTTTCAGCAAAACCACTCGGCTCAGGGATTAAACAGTGTTTCTGCATCAGTGTAGCTACAACATTCCCAAGATATGTTTGGTTCGTAATGCATCAAATTAAAAGGTAGATTTCCTTTAAATGGTACCTACAATCTGCATTATCTTGGCTCTGATTGTTGCTTCCTGTGACCTCAACAGGAAGCGATGATTCATTGCCGTGACAGCCAAAGACCACTTGTAATTTCTGAAGATCTGTTTTAATGTGCTGGTGGCACATTGTAACAGAGCTTGTGCAGAATTCCTATAAACTACTATACTGTAGTATGGCAGTACATGGTAGCATCAGTTAGACAATCTAAGGTTAAAGTTCCCTAGTGGAGGAATTAAAAATGGTAAAATAAAATTCTCTAGAACTCCTATAAATGTAACTCGTAACCACGTTGGGAATCGCCACGTCCCAAAAGTCTGGATCAATATTGATAACTATTCCTGGCAGTGAACACTGTAACTGAAAATTGGCGCCTAAATGTCCAAAATATCTGTTATTTTGCAACTCTTAAAAATTGAAATAAAGTGACCAAGTGCTATCATTGTGAATTGTCACGTCCTTCAACAAATGACAATTTACGGAGCTCCGTATGGCAAAGATATTGGTGTCGGAATGTGGCAAAAAGGAGATTTTTTTTTTTTTCTTCCAGTGCAAAAGGTCTTCATTTTTTAAACCTATATAAATTCAGAATCCCCCCTCCCTAATCACACCGCTCCAAAACAGAAAGGGGAGGTGTCAATTGGAGCGCATCCCAAAAGCCCCCAAAAAATCAAAGCCCAAAAGAAAATGGCGCAAATTTGCTTTTTTGTAAAAAAAATAAGTCCATATAAACATGTACATGTACAGACATGTAAAAATGGTAGTCATGGATTTTTAAAGGGGAGGAATAAATAGAAACAGAAAAGGGCATCGCCAGAAAGGGTTAAAATGCCTTATGGTAAAATGTTATATGCTCCATAATCCATAGGGGAGTGGGCCTATCAACAGTACTACAGGCAGTCCCCGGGTTACATACAAGATAGGGTCTGGAGGTTTGTTCTTAAGTTGAATTTGTATGTAAGTCGAAACTGTATATTTTATAATGGAAGTTCTAGACAATTTTTTTTCTTTTGCCCCAGTGACAATTGGAGTTTCAAAATTTTTGTTGTAATTGGACCAAGAATTATCAATAAAGCTTCATTACAGACATCTTACAGCTGATCATTGCAGTCTGGGACTATAGTAAAGCATCCAGAGAGCTTCACCAGAGGTCACAGTGGGCAGAGGGGTCCGTCTGTAACTATGGGTTGTCTGTAAGTCGGGTGTCCTTAAGTAGGGGACCGCCTGTATAGGAGTTTCTATGGCGTGTGTTACCTATCTAGGATCCATCCTGCAGCTTTAGGTGGACCCAGCCTTTTTTGTGTGTTTTTGCATTTTAATTTTTCGCTCCCCACCTTCAAAGATCCATAACTTATTTTCCCATGTAAAGAGCGGTGTGAGGGCTTGTTTTCTGTGTAACAAATTGCACTTGTGCCTTTTTCTTGTGGGCTTGGATTTTGCGCCTTTCACCCTGGCCCCAAATGACATGTCATGTTCTTTGGGTTGTTACAATCACGGGGATACCAAATTTGTATAGGTTTTATGTTTACATACACTTACAAAAAAAAATTCTTCATTTTGCCATCTGGCGCTAATAACTTTTTCATGCTTTGGTTTACATAGCTGTGGGAGGTGTCATTTTTTTTTTTTGGCGACTTTTGACAATGTTTTCAATGCTACCGTTTTAGGACTGTACGCCCTTTTGATTGAATTTTTAATATTTTTGGCAATTTTTACTTTGGGTGCTATTTTCTGTTAAGAGATTAAAGGGGTTATCCGGGTTTAAATTTTTTTTTTATGGCCGGGCTGGGGAGGGCTATTGAAACATAATAAACATGTACTTACCTCCTCCGGTGCTGCCGATGTCCCGCGCCGCGGCCCGTCTTCTCCGTGCGCCGGTTTCATTACAACGGCGCACAGGGAGCTTCCGGCCGGACGGATGCTTCCATGCGCACCATCTCCCAGCGCTTACAACGCTGAGAGATAGGGACGGATGGGAGGAGCCGTCCACAAGGCGGACCGGAAGCTCCCTGTGCGCGGCTTCCGTGCCCCTGTTTGTTTACAGGGGCACGGAACGAAATGACCGCGGCGCGGGACATCGGCAGCGCCGTAGGAGGTAAGTCCATGTTTATTATGTTTAACTATCCCTCCCCAGCCCGGCCATAAAAAAAAAAAAATTAAACCTGGATAACCCCTTTAAAGCACCGGGGAGGGGGGGGGACACTATACTATTTTGATCAGACATTTTGGGACGTGACGATGCCCCACATGTTTATGATTTTTACTGTTTTATTTGTCAGTTCTAGGGAAAGGGGGGTGAGTTGAATTTCTATATATTTTTTTTAATCTAACTTTTTTAATTTTTTTTTTTCTGTTTTTCAGACCCCCTAGGGTACTTTTTACCCTAGGTTGTCTGATCCTACCATATACGGCCATTCTACAGTATGGCAGTATACGGGGATTTTGCACATCCTGTATTGCAATGTGAGGCCTAAAACATGCCAGCCTCAGGTCTTCCTGTGACCCGAGGCTGTCATGGCAATGGATCGCCGCTCCCTGATGACATTATGTGGAACGACTATCCAAGCCAGGATGGCGGCGCCGTCGACTCTTTAATATCAGCTGGTGCTGGTACCAAATGCGGGTATAAATGTTGGCTGTAATATGCAGCAAACACTTACCGGCTATGGAGAGGGCTCAACCCGTGAGCCGTCTCCAAGCAGCTGATGCGTGACGTACAGATATGCCACGCATTGGTAAGGGGTTAACCCTTTAAATATGTTACAGCTGCTTCCAGTTTCACTTCTGTGACGGGCGACACATGTGATGTAAACAATCCCTTTATTACATGTCCAGTGTATAATAGAAAATACAGAAACTTCTGTGCATTTGGTAGGAAGTAAAATGTGTGTTCTCAACCCACAGTAACTTCTCAGCGACTATGTCCTCACAATCTTCCATCATGTACAAGAAGGAAGACAAGGGAAAGAACATCCAGGTGGTTGTAAGATGCAGGTATGTACTATGTCTACATGTGATACAGGGTTCCTACAAGAAGAAGCTACTTGCAGAAGAATCTACAGAAAGTATTTCTTCTGTTCTGGATTCACAGCTCGTTGGGCTTAGTCTGTGTTCACATGATGCATTTGCATAGCGTTTTGGAACACATTGCAAACCCATCGTGTTTTGTGTGACTTGCCTTTTCAAGGCAATACCTTATTCCTTCCTGTGAGTGCAGGTAGTTGTTTGCTCTCTTAAGTGGTATTCCTGTGTTTCCTTGTATGAATGCATTAGAACTGTACTTGGTATCCGCAGTTTGGAGCGGTGACAGTGGATCCACTGCAGACAGGATTCAATAGATGTCTGATAGTCTTATGTTATGAATAAAATATGCAGCATATAACATCTGGTTTTCCTGGTAGACCCTTCAATCAGATGGAGCGGAAGGCGAGTTCTCATTCGGTGTTAGAATTTGACCCTCAACGTAAAGAAGTTTCTGTTAGGACCGGTGGAATAAATGACAAACTGGGAAAGAAAAACTATACGTTTGATATGGTGCGTGGCCGTATGTCTCAATATTAATTGCTCATTTACTTTTCTACCATCTCTATGTAAATCAAATCTACCGAAAAACTCTGGTTCTTCTCTTTTCACATATTGGGCTCTATAAAGGAAACTCATGATAAACCAGGGGCACTTAGTGATGGATCTAGGCACATGATTCTGCTAAGCTTATATTTGTTAAACTTGGCTTCCTTCCTTCTAAAATCAACAATTCTCCTAATGAGCCAGAAAGAGCCCCTCCATTCTGCAAAACAGAGGGGCTCTGGTGACATGAAACCGCTGGAAAACTACTACTTTCTTTATTGTGGGAAGTGTAATGAAATGTGTCCCAATGCTGGAACAGCTGATTACACTTCCAGCAATGAGGAAAATCACTTTTAAAGCTGGAACCGCAAGGTAACGTGAAAACGCATGCGTCATAGGGCTGTTTCACATTACTGAGAGATCAGGGTCGTGCCAAGTGCAGTGCCACAGACTGATCATTATGGTGGGGGTTGAACTTTGTGCATTATGTTGATATGATGCATGGAGTACTTATTTCCTTGACGTGTAGCAGAGCCGACTTGTCGGAGTTCAATCCCCACCATAGTGATCGGTCCGTGCCACAGCACTGATCAGAGTCATGTGAAACAGCCTTTCCATTGATGTGTCAGGACACCACGTGTGCATAACCCCCGAGGATGCAAGGATTTGTTGTTTCTGTTTCGGGTGAGGTTGATTTTCTGTATCATAACTTTAATGATTCTGGATGTGAATTTAATGGGGTGTACCAGGATTTTTCTATATTGATAAAAGAGCTTTAGACCCAGGGAAACTTGTGTGACTATAAGGCAGCGTTCACATGTGGCATTTACATTGGGTTATAAAACACAATACAGCTGAGGAAAGGAGATTTGCCTAATTACATTGCGTTTTGTAAAGGCAAATGTTAAATGTATGTTAACAAAGTGCTAGCGGTAACACAAAGCATGCTTTAACATTGCGTTAACAGCAATGTCAATGGGCAAATCTCCTCTTCTCAGCTGTTGTATTGGGTTTCAAAATGCACTGTAAATGCCCTCTGTGAGCGCAGCCTAAAACTTGTTACTAATATGCTTTTTGCCTTTTTTACTTCAGGTATTTGGCCCTACAGCCAAACAAATTGAGGTGTACAGAAGCGTTGTATGTCCCATCTTGGATGAGGTGATAATGGGCTATAACTGCACCATTTTTGCGTGAGTATATTTTCTATCATATTTTGTTTTCCTATAAAGCACGATTTTGGGCCCTTTTAAAGTAAATTTCTAATTTCACATTCTGATATTGATCTCCACAATTTTCTATATCTCTGCTTGCTGTCGTACAACAGGAAGCTTCAATGTTTTCTTCCAGTGGATGGAAACCTGTACAAGGTTGTGTGATGTCACACAGGTCCACGACTCATTTCAATAATCAGAGCTGTGTGATACTAATGAGACGTGCACCTGTGTCACATCACATGACCATGTACAAGTTTCCTTCCACTGGACTTGAACAATGAAGCTTCCTATAGAATGATCGCAAGCCACAGGAAACCAGAAGTATATTGGTAAATGATGTAACTTCCACACTTGTATATTCCATAAATGTGCACTAACACTTACAGTAGGAGTCCTCTCATGTTTTTGGAGATATATATATATCTGTATCTTTTAATGGGACAATGCTGAATATGACTTTGATACAATGTCATCAGTGTAAAGCTTGTATAAGGCCCCTTCCAGATGAATGTTTTAATACGGATGTGTGCTACCTTTACCGTTTCGGTATGACAGGACTGTACCGTTGGTAGGAAAAAAAAGATAGGGCATGCTCTATCTTCTGCTGTATGTATGGTTGTCTCCCTATGGAGAGGGGAGGAGTGAGGAGCACTCGCCCCTCCCGTTCTCCATTTGGTGGTATGCTGTGCACAGGTAACAGGCACGTAGCATGCATTCGCCTGAAAGGAGAATAACCGTGTAATTTTGATGTGTCCTTGAAATAACTGTAGACACAGCCATGAACAAATTGTTCCCAGCACCCAACTTTGTGTAAGGAGGGGATAATCTTCTGCTTTGGTATATCACAGTACATTTTGGCTTTCCACATCTGCCAGCACTCGTACAACCCCGAACCATGATGCTTCCTCCACCATGCTATACTGTAGACAGGATGTACTTTCCTTGTGCCCCTCATCTGGTTGCTGCCTAACATGACTGTAACCTATTCGGCAATGCTGGTGCTTTTGAGTGGAACCTGTTTTGTTAAAGGATATCTACCACCAGGATGAAGGACTGGAGCCCCCTTTGGGTCATTTGTATATAGTCCTTCATCCTGGTGGCAGATGCCCTTTAAAGACACCAGCCGATGGGGCTTCTGAAGTGACCCTCCTCCTGCAGCCTCTAAACTTGACTCTCCTCATATGAAAATGAGGTGAGAAGTCACATTTGACTGACTTTGGGGTAGACTTTTTTTTTTTTTTTTATTACAAGTAAACGGGTGTAATTTTTGAATAAGGATTCTAGAAAAGTTATTCCATACCCAACCTTAGGAAGGCTGGTATTTTACTGGGTGACAGATCCTATACAAATTGCTGCAAGGTCTTGGCCACCTCCCAGTGGAGCTAATTCTAATCTCCAATCTAGTCGGATGCCACGTAAAAGCCGTGGTTGCCAAAACACTGATGATGCAGTCCAGTTAACTTGTCTCTTGCCGCTTTTCATAAACCTCATGGTCTATAACGTTGTTCATTCCTACAGAATGATCTCCATTTATCTCCTACTGCCTTGTGTCTTTCAGCTATGGTCAGACTGGTACAGGGAAAACTTTCACAATGGAGGGCGAAAGATCGACTGACGAGGAGTTTACTTGGGAACAGGTATTTTCTCTTCTATTTTGTGTGGTTACTTTGCACTTATGTTTGACATATTTTAATCCTTTCCTTAAAATGTTCTCGTGCACAGGACCCACTGGCCGGTATTATTCCTCGCACCCTCCACCAGATATTTGAAAAACTTTCTGAGAACGGCACCGAATTCTCTGTGAAAGTCTCTCTGCTGGAAATCTACAATGAGGAACTGTTTGACCTTCTAAGTCCTTCGCCTGATGTAAGCGAGAGGCTGCAGATGTTTGATGATCCCCGCAACAAAGTGAGTGACGAGGGTGACCTAATACTCGGGGTAATCTTGTAGTTGTCCTCATATACAGAGATGGGAATGTGATATGTACTTGTCTCCTAGAGAGGCGTAATAATTAAGGGCTTGGAGGAAGTGACCGTACACAACAAGGATGAAGTTTATCATATATTAGAAAGGGGAGCAGCAAAGAGGACGACTGCATCCACTCTAATGAATGCCTACTCCAGGTATGTAGCTTATATTGGTCTGTAAAATATTAAGGTTTTATTCTGTGTTTTGAAAACCCTTATTACAATGGAAGTCTGGTTACGATTGGTTATCTCCTATCCACGCGATATTCGGTGATGAAAACCTCATAGCAAGAGAACAGGGGTCCACTGTACCCATACAGTGCTCAAAGCTGCATATCAATGGTGCTGGTGTAAGTAGCCAAGGATTGCTCTCCACTGTCTCCATCAGTGGGTGAGAGCGTCTCGTGACCAGCTTCTCTATTCATTTGGGGGGGTACAATGGATCCAGTTTGTTATCCATAGGCCACTCTTCTCTTGGCTTCAAAATGCTGTCAAGAAATGGAATCAACCCAAAGCCTAGTGAGGAATAAGACTGTTTTCCCCTCTGCTGGCTCTGGCTCCAATTCTCAGCCGGTGGGTGAAGAACTAGTGGCTCTTATTACCCCCCCCCCTCCCTCCTGATAGACTGCTCTGTCCTTCTAGCAAACATTGGGGGAGATGTAGAATTCTGTGCTAGACAGATTGATGGAGTAATTTGCACCTGAAATACTGTGCACCACATTTATTGAAGGCTTGAGGTAATTGAAAAAGTTATTCACTTGAGGTCTGCCGCTCCACCCATTCCCCGAATTGCCTGGCAGTCCCATTCTCTTAAACGATGGGGGTCCTAACTGTCTGGTCCCTCACTCATCAGGAAGTTGCCCCCTATCCTCTGGACTGGGGGTAACTTCCTGAGTTGGGACAACCCCTTTAAGGCTTTCCACTGAAATGGCAGCTCCCAGCATTTTATATTTTGTTTTCTCTCCACAGTCGATCTCATTCCGTGTTTTCAATTACCATTCACATGAAAGAAACTACTATTGATGGAGAAGAGCTGGTCAAAATTGGGAAGCTAAACCTGGTAACTTTTTTTTACACAATTGTCTTATTAACCCCTTAAGGGTTTTTCGGCTAATTTCTCGCTCTTTAACTTCAAAAATCCATAACTTTTTCATTTTTACGTGTACAGACCTGTGTGAGGGCTTATTTTGTGCGTAACAAATTTTACTTTCCCGTAATGTTATTTATTTTAACATGCCGTGTACTGCGAAGCTGAAAAAAAATTCCAAATGTGGAAAAATTAAAAAAAAAAAAAAAACGCACGTACGTCACGTTCTTGTGGGCTCAGTTTTTACGACTTTCACTCTTCGCTCCAAATAACGCGCCTACTTTATTCTTTGGTTCGGTGCGATCGCGGTGATACCAAATTTATATAGGTTTTATTGTGTTTTAATACATTTTCAAAAATTAAACGAATGTGTACAAAAAAGAAAAAAAAAATTTTGCCATCTTCTGACGCTAATAACTTTTTCATACTTTGGCGCACGGAGATGTGTGAGGGGTCTTTTTTTGCGAAATGAGGCGATGTTTTCATTGCTACCATTTTGAGGTCTGTGCGACATTTTGATCATTTTTTTATTTCATTTTTTTATGTTATGTAAAAGTCGCATTTCGGACATTTGGGCGCCATTTCCCGCCTCGGAGGTCACCGCCGGCTGTAACCGTTTTTATATTTTGATAGATCGGGCATTTTGGGACGCAGCGATACCTAATATGTCCGTGATTTTTACTGTTTGTTATGTTTTATATCCGTTCTAGGGAAAGGGGGGTGATTTAGAATTTTTAATATTTTATTAATTTTTTTTTATTTTTTAAACTTTTTTTTTTTTTTTTTTTTTTCACTATTTTTTAGACCATCTAGGGTACATTAACCCTAGATGGTCAGATCGCTCCTACCATATACTGCAATACTACAGTATTGCAATATATGGCATTTTTGCAGGTCATACATTACAATGAGGCACTGGCTCATTGTAACGAACCTGCATAAACCATGTAGCCTCGTATCAAAAGACCCGAGGCTACCATGGTAACCGATCGCCGCCCCCCGATGACGTTCGGGGGCGTGGTGATCGAAAAAAAAGATGGCGGCGCCCGCGCGCAGCCGTCTTTTAAACGCCGCCGGCGACTTTGCTGGCGGCGTTTAGAGGGTTAATAGCCGCGATCGGTGCAAGCACCGACCGCGGTTATTAGCGGTGGGGGTTTTGTGCAAAATGCAAAAAACCCCACCCCTGTATGAAGAGGACTCGGCCCGTGAGCCCTCTTCATACATCCCTTATACCTCTGCGCCGTAGAGCTACGGCGCAGAGCGTTAAGGGGTTAAAGGACTGGATTTCAGATTATTGTAAGCTGCCCCCTATCCACTGGATAAGGGATTACCGTTAAATGCGAATCCAGCGGCTTGTACCTCTAATAAATATGTTGCTGGAGTCCTGGGTTCAAGTCCCATCCAGGTCAACATCTGCAAAGAGTTTGTATGCTCTCTCTGTGATTGCGTCGGTTTCCTCCCACACTCAAAAACATAAAGGTAGGTTGATTAGATTGTGAGCTCCATGGGTAAAGGGACTGATTTGGCAAGCTCTGTGTAATCTGTATGTGCTATATAAATAAAGGAATTATTATTAAACAGAGCTGCTTGTCCTACATATTTGGCTGTTCAGTTTCCTTGTATGGTACTGCCAGAGAAGCCATACAGTACAAGCCAAGCTCCTGCAGTCCTATAATGAGGAATGTAACACTTGCTCTTATTTAGGATCACTGGGGCCCCTGCTTTTGTGATCACTTGTATCGGAATACCCTTAAGCTCTGAAGTCCTTTACACTATATACTTGCATAGCAGCGCCATAATGGCACTAGATATGCAGATAAGTAGCTGTATTAAGGTTGGTGTGCTAAGTGGTAGTCTTGCTTCTAGGACCTATCACACTCCAGTTTGAGGATATCATTACTCCTGTTCATTATAAGTTTAGATGGCGTATGTACGGGTCTGTAGGCCTCATCCACATGATGGTGCTGGAAGCTTATGACCTTGTACTATATTACCTTTCAGGTGGATTTGGCCGGCAGTGAGAACATAGGTCGTTCCGGAGCAGTGGATAAGAGAGCCCGAGAAGCCGGGAACATTAACCAGTCTCTCTTGACTTTGGGCAGAGTCATCACGGCTCTGGTAGAGAGGGCTCCGCACATCCCATACAGGGAGTCCAAGCTAACCAGGATCCTGCAGGACTCTCTAGGAGGAAGGACGAAAACCTCCATTATCGCTACAGTCTCTCCAGCCTCCATTAATTTGGAGGTAGGTTTTGATCTATTGTACCTCTCTTCCCTTCTTTACAGACGTTTCTACTTGGTCACATTTATAGTTGGTTTGTATAATTCCAATTAACCACCACCTTGTTAGTGGTACCTACCCATAAGTGCACTACCTTGGTCACCATTAATCTTCTACTCGATGGTAATTCAAGAAAGGGGCTGGGGTTCGTAAAAGATCTGAGGCACGTGCTTGACGGTACTAGTGATATGAAGCTGGTGAAAAAAATGGGAGAGTTTATCAGATTGTTGTCCTTCCAGTAGACCCAGACCACCATGTGTCCTCCTCCAGCCACATGTTCACCTTGTGTAGTTTCACACAGATCTTATCTTCTTTGTTCCATCATCCCCCTCAAGTACTTCAGTAGTTCTATATGAAGTACCCCTAAAAGTACTCGTAACACACTAATCGGGCTCCTTAATCTATAAATCTCCTTCCCCAGCAGAACCCCGTTTTGTATTGTGTGATCTCAGTAAATATCCTGTGGATATTTCATACATACTATACATAGGAAGGGCCCCCCTCACTGTAAAATCAGAAATAGATAAAACTTAATACTCACCCCCCTTCCCCATTGCTCTTGATAAGTCTTTGTGGTATGCAGGACAAGGCGTGATTTCAGTGGTGCCTCCTGGAGCAGGAGGTGTAATGCAGTTATTACTGTGCCTTCTCCAGGGCTGCTAGTATAACGTCATGGGGCTAACTAGCACCTATCTGTTTGCACAGTCATGGAGGGAAGGCTTTCAATCACTGTGGTGAAGTGAAGCTGCTGGTCCTAGCAGATCACATTTGAGGTTTTGTGGGTAAAAATCTGCTCCACTTCTCTCTAAAAACATTGTAGATGGTGTCCTATCTGCAGGCGACCTGCTCAGCTCCAGCTGCTCTACAACATACAGCCTGCAGTACATGGTGTACAATTTGCTCCTCTCTGCCTGCTCTATAAAGTGCTACCTTCAGCTTACCACCACCCAGAGACCCTTTACAATCAACACACACCGGTCACTGGCATTTACATGGCTGGATATTGTCATTTATCGTTGCTTTACCTATTTCCTTGAACAGGAAACTGTCAGCACTTTGGACTATGCAAACCGCGCCAAGAGTATCATGAATAAACCGGAGGTGAATCAGAAACTTACCAAGCGCGCTCTGATCAAGGTAAATAAAGTATTAACTAGATTGGCCTAAATGTTGTTTGGGGGGTGGGGGGCTGCCTTTTTTTTTTTTTTTTTCTTCCTGGTTCCAGCAAAAAACTACACTATAGTAAGCAGCTCCTAGTGCTACAACAGACACCGCAGTGTTACAATGTTACCTTCATCAGAAAGCTCCGATATCGCCAGCAGACACTGCCACGCTGTACAATGGAAAACGCCGGACCGCGCTGTAAGCAGTCTGGCATATTCATGAGGAGCGGGATTAGGTGGTGATTGCCGCATGAAGCTCAACAGTCACTGCCGGCCTATGGGGTAGGAGGGGCGGTCCGGGGGTGAAGCAGTGCCTCGGACCACCCCCTCATGAATACTCCTGACCACTTGCAGTTGTAGCACTAGGAGCTGCTTACTATAGTAGTAAGTGCAGTTTTTAGAGGTGACAGGTCCTCTTTAACCCTTATCCTTTGGATTAGGGAGAAGTCTCTTATGGCACCACCCAAAGTGTTATATAAAGGTATACTGACAGCCCCTAGTTACAGATGGACCTCCCTGACCCCTGTGACCTCTGGTGCAGCTCTCTGGATGTTACTTTAGTCCCAGGCTGCACTAATCAGCTGTAAAGTGTCTGTAATGAAGATTTATTAATAATCCTTGTTTTAATGATTGCACAAAATTTTGAAAATCCTCTCGGTACTTTATAGGAATACACTGAAGAGATTGAGCGCTTGAAGAGGGACCTTGCCGCAGCCAGAGAGAAGAACGGCGTCTACCTCTCCAGTGAGAACTATGAGTAAGTGTAGCTGATTAGAGAGAACTGGTGATATGGGTAGAATTCGGGACGTTCCTGCACTCACTGCTTTCTGTATGTACAGGCAGCTACAGGGAAAAATAGTGAGTCAAGAAGAGCAGATCACAGAATATATAGAGAAAATCACTGCTCTGGAGGAGGAGCTGAAAAGGGTGAGAATATTCTTATTGGTTTACAACTGTATATAGGATCTAGAATCTGAGGTCTTATCTGTTTAATGATAAAGTAGTAAAGGGTTTTTGTATTATTTGGTCATTTTCTATTACCTCTTCTCTCGGCAGATCATGGATCTGTTCTCTGAGAATAAGAAGGAACTGGAGGAGACTTCCACTGTGTTACAGTACAAGGCAAAGGAGCTGGAGGAAACCCATAAGAATCTGCAGGAATCTAAACTCCAGCTGGCTCAGGAGGAGTATATAACATCCGCATTACAGACCACCGAGAAGAGACTTCACAGCACGGCGCATAAGGTAACGCTCCATCCACTCTGGCAATCTTCTCATTTTCACATGAAAATTGTATAAGGAGGAATCTGGTTGAGATAGGGGGGTTCATAGTAGTGATTCATTGAATCTCTGCACAGCGAGCACTACAGA
Organism: Engystomops pustulosus; assembly: GCF_040894005.1. Classification (NCBI taxonomy): domain Eukaryota; kingdom Metazoa; phylum Chordata; class Amphibia; order Anura; family Leptodactylidae; genus Engystomops; species Engystomops pustulosus. Next base: position 59,795,751 of record NC_092421.1, on the reverse strand, counting down.
TGAGCCAAAAGTGCTTTGCTGGATTCCTCTCTAGGAAAGTATAAAGGATTGGAGCTGTTGTAATTTGTAATCCAGGCCTCCTCCCTTCTAAAACTATGCTAATTAGCCTGAAGGTGTTACCAGAGCCCCTCCGTCCTGTAGCTACACAGGCTTCTACACTGTCCCCTCCCTCTGCCTGATGTAATCACACACGGGGGTGCTGTTACACTGTGCAGGAGCACTTCCCTATGCTGACTGTTTGCTGAAAGTGTTGAGGTAGCAAGTGGGGGATAGTGTAAAAGCATGTGAAGTTACAGCATGGAGAGGTTCTGGAAATCCCCCGAGCCTTTCAGGTACATTAGCACCATTTTTAACGATTTATTTAAGAAGGAAGGAGGCCCTGGATTTAAGAAGAATTGCCCCTGGTCTATCAGGATGGATTTTGGTGGTATGTTAGATTTCACCCTGTCATCCTAAAAAAACTAAAGTAAGCGGCTCCAAGTGCTACCCCATTATTAGCAGTGTTAAACTGATAGCTTTATTAGAATTAGGTTCTGATAAATCTAGCAAACACTGCAGCGCCATAACCTGAGAACGGCGGACCGAGCTTACAGCTTAGGTGCTGCAAATTCCCCGGAATGCCTTTCCCATGCCATAGGCCGGCGGTGACTGCCAGGCTTCATGTTGCAGTCGTCCCCTCCTCAGGCTGCCCCCTTGTGATGTACCGCTGTAAGCTCAGACCGGCGTTCTGATGGTATGGCTCTACAATGTTTGCTCGCTTTATCAGAAGGTTCCGATAAAGCTATCAGTTTAAGGCTACATACACTCAAACGTATGAGGGACGTATATACGGCGTAGGTCCTCTTTAAGGGTAAAATGGGTCTTTGGCTATGCTGATGTGGGAGGACCCATCTGATCATCATGACCTAATGTCTAATATTTAGGAAGTTCCTTTTTAGAAAGTCATCAGTAATTCAAATACCTTGGTGTAATGATATCACCGAACCCCAGGGATTATATTGAGGATAACATAGTGCCCTTAATGAATAACTGTAGGAATAAGATTAACACGTGGTGTAAACTCCCTTTATCCATGATAGGTAGGGGTAATTTAATAAAAATGGTGCTTATGCCCCAGCTGCTCTATATCCTTCATAATACGCCCGTATGGATACCATTTAGGGTATTTTATAATATACAGAGTATGTTCCGCGAATTGCTCTGGAAGAAAGGACATCCTAGGATCAAAATCGAAACCTTGCAGAGAGCCAAGGATAATGGAGGTCTGGCTATCCCGAACCCATGGGTTTATTTTTTAGCAGCACAGGCACAACATTTAAGAGGTTGGGAACAGGGTGGAGATGGTTCGGGACCCAGCGGGAGATTACTGGCAGCTATAACTGGCATGACACCGCCAATAGCGGCAGTAGAAGTGGGAAGTACAGGAACAAAAGGGGGACTGAGATGCCCGACTCTGGTTCTTATGTCAAAGACATGGTCCAAGATTAAGGATATGATGGGAGTTCAGGGTCATAGTGAATATTTCCCTATATGGCATAATCCCCGGCTCCCTGAGATTCTCAAATTAGAGGGTTTCTTGCCGTGGGAGGGTAAAGGAATATGCTTTATGCAGCAATTACTAGATGGGGATAATCTCAAATCCTTTGAACAATTGAGGGAAACCTTTAATCTGCCACACGCAATTTTATAAATTTTTGCAATTGAGGCATGCATATGAGAAAACGGTCAAAGATGGTATGCTTCAACTGTCACAGTACACTAAAGTTGATAGTGGGAAGGGGCCCGAATAGGGGAATTATATCTAATATTTATTCTAGTCTCCTGGGAGAATACTTGAAAGGACATCCCCTTACGATAAGAGAAGTGGGAAGCAGAGGTAGGGGGAATCTCAGATTCCCAATGGGAAGAAATCTTAGAGGGGACACCATTATTATCTCCATCAGAGGCCCAAAGATTGTCTCAAATTTACCTCCTGCATAGGGTGTACAAGACACCAAGCCTACTTCATAGGATAGGGGTACGACCTGACTCTTGCTGCCCTAGATGTTCGTCTCCAGATGCCAGGCTATTGCATATGCTATGGGAGTGTAAGGAACTAGAGGAATTTTGGAAACAAGTTCTACATGTAATTCGGAAAGTGCTATCAGTGGACCTAGAGCCGGCTTATTGCTTATTGGGATTGCTTATTGGGATTGATCGAAAATGATAACATAGAAGGGATCACTAGGCTATGTATACAAAAGTTATTATATATGGCACGCAAGTCCATAGCGGCTCGATGGATCCAGACTTCGGCACCCACGATACAGGAATTTATAAGTAAGGTTAACAGTATAATTAGATTGGAATGGGGGTTGTATTTGAAAAGAAAATGCCCCAAAAAATTTGATAAACTATGGGGAAGATGGTTGAACACGACTGAACTTCCGAATAGGGCCTTGATAGATTTACGTAATAGCTCTCAATACCAATTGATGACTGTGACTGTCTGAGATATTTATAACTATTTCTTAAAGGGAAAATAACTATTGTAGGTACTTGTCTGTGGGATGTAGAACTCCCTGCTCTCATAGCGTGACCTGTGTAGAGTGCCCAATTGGTCCTTAGGCATAATTGATAAATGTGGTCTTTATCTGCTGTAGGGAATGTGGGTGGGGGAGGACGGTGTGGGTTGTTTTCATGTTTTTGGTCCTTTGTGTAACAGTATGTTTGTAAAGTGTTGTAAAAAAACAAAAAATACAATAAATGTTTTGATCAAAAAAAAAAGTCATCAGTATTTTAAGGCCTATACGGACAGGAGGGAAGCTTTCTGAAAATCTGACTGTTCAATGTCTTTCAGTTGCTGAGTACCGTTAAGGAAACCACGAAGGACGTGTCCGGTCTCCATGCCAAACTGGATCGCAAGGCGGCTGTAGAACAGCACAATGCCCAGGTCCATGGCGACTTTGCAGAGGAAATGGATCAAATGTTTAGCACGATTCAAAGATCGATGGATGAATACAGTTCAAAGCAGCAGGGGAAGCTGGATGTCTATACCACCTCTATTAGTAAGTAGTCATGTATATGATCTGTGGACGAGTTTCATTCATTAACTCCTTAACCACATGTGACTTAAAAGTATGACGCAGTGCCATTAAGGAGGTTTAAATAACAGTCACGGGCTGAGCTTCCTTCGTACAATACCGTGTGTTTGCCGCATTATGAAGCGAACACCCACAGGTAACGCCAGTGATCAATGCCAACACAAACTGTGGTTAGTAACCCATTTAATTGGCGCCAAAATGTGGTTGCTGCGATCTATTCATTCCTTGATGTAATCGGGGAGCAACAAACCTTTCCCATGACAGCCCGGATGCCGAATTACAGATCTAGGAATCTGCTACAGACGGGTGAAGTATGAATACATAATTGCCGTCGGGATATAGCGAAACAAATTATTTTATCTCCATAAATTTAGTATCACTGTGATTGTACCACCAGAGAATAAAATAGGTGTCATTTGGAGCGAACGGTGAAAGCTGTTAAAACGGCCAGATAGAAACTGGTGCAAATGCATATTCTCGTCAATTTACCAGCAACTTAGAATTTTTTTCCTGCTTCTTATGACTATTTAATATTCCATTCCATGTCCTAGGAAGGACAATTTTTTTATGCAGAAAACAAGTCCTCATACAGCTCTATACACAATATAATGAAGTTATGGATTTTTAAAGGAGAGGAGCAAAAAATGGAAAAGGGCTGCAGCATTAAGGGGTTAAAGCGTCCCCCCTAACTCAAATTAGGGTGAGCAGGGGTTTGCTAAAAACCTGGATATTCTTCTTGCAGATGACCACCTCTCTGACAGCTCTTCAGCTCTCAGGGCCACGGCTGCCGCAATCTCCACATCCTTTATCACGGTTCAAGACATTGTTTCCAGTCAGGTCACTCAAAGCCTTGATTTAATAATGAAGCAGGAAGATCTGTCTAGTCAAGCAAAGACTACGCTGCAGAAAGTAATGGTAGGTACCTGTGGGTGTGCAAGAAGAAATGTCTTCATGGCACAGATTGTATTGGTGCATCTAACCAACTCGCCCACCATAATATATTGAAATGCAAAGCTGTAGGTAGGGAAGACTTTTGTGCTTTACGATTAACCCCCTGTTAAAGTGTTTGGTAGGAACGGATGGACTGACACATGGGCCCTGCACTAATTTGCTAATATCAGCAGAGTGTATGGAGATTGTTCTGTAATTTTAGTTTATTTCCCATTTATTGATATAGGAGCTGAGCTTCTGTCCAGAGCCATCTCCTTCATGTTCCAGTCTAGTAACTGATGTCATTCTGCACCACTATGCCAATCTATGTAATCTCTCTTGGCAGGAGGAGCACCGCCTCGCTCTGCAGACAGCCCTGGCATCGGATCTCCTACCAGTCCTTACTTCCGTTTTAGATCTGAATTCTCGGATGCGCCAAAGCATGATGAATCTCTCTGCTGTTGCTGACAAGGTACATGACAAATGTAGTGTTTTCCATGTAGTAACATCACTACTGTAGTTGAAAAACAAAATACAATGGGCTGTTCTCTTTAAAGGTGATCTATCTATCACAGCTTTCTCTTACACATATTTATATGCATGCAGATGTTTGACTCCATTACTAGGGATCCTGATGCGCAGCAGTGTAATATCATGTGTCTGTGCACAGGTCACTTCTCAAAAAGAAGAAATGAACAGGTTCTTCACGGAACACTCCAGGACACTGCACCAGTTGCGTCTGGATTCCATCTCTGCTCTTTCCAATACCCAGGCGGAGTCTGAGAGTCTGATGGAACAGCTGAAGGCGGCCCAGGCTCTTCAATTGCAGGTAGTAATGTTATGTCAGCACAAGTCACAGGACGGGAGTCCTTTCATCCTTTGGCATGTTTGGCAGCCAACCTGCAGCGCCGGCATTGTAACTGCAAGGACAACCGTCCAGTGCAGTCCGTGGGATCAGATAAATGTGCAGGGCTTTTTTTTTTTTCTTTTTTTTTAAATAGCTGGGGTACATCTGATCACCTATGAAAGGGTGTACAAATGACACCTAAGATTAAGGGAGACTGAGCCACCCAATATTTAGCCCCTTACCACAGTTTATTCATGTGAGGTCCATAAAGAATGAACTACAAGTCTGCATTGCTTGACCAACGCTTTATTTGTGTCTATGGATATAGAGGGACAGCTGTATCCTGCAGCCTCAAAATGGTAAGTCTAGTGCGGGTCAAGCATGTGCACTTACATTTATTCTGTTATTTGGGGGGGGGGGGGGCTTTCTGCACCTTGTATTTTGAAATTCACAGGCACCAAACAAACTTATCTACAAGTTTATTTTGGGCCACAACCCCTTCAGAAGTGGAGTCATTTGTTTGGGAACTGTACATAAAAGGGATAAACTGCTACTAATTATTTCTTTATTTTAGGGAATGAACAATCTCATCAGTGCGCTGCATAGCCAAGTGAATCAAACAAATCAAAGCTTTGATGGTCTTTATGTTAAAGCAGGAAGTATCAAGAATTCTGCCAGTCAATTTCAGCAAAACCTAGACAAGTAAGTTCTTCGTGCAAGAGATGAACGGGGCAGTAGTGACCTGGTAACTTTAACCACTCGCATTCTTCTTCCAGTGTTACATCGGAGGCCATCGAACTTGCCTCAAGTCATCACAAGTTGTTTGTAGACCAGAGTGGGGATGTAGCCAGCGAGATCCAGCAAGCGTCAGAATCAGAACTAAACACCATCAATAACTCCAACAACCTGTGTGAGAAGCTCAACAGTAATATCGCTGCCTTCTCTCAGGAAATGGAGAGCTGGACCGAGACCACCAGGAACAAGATGCTTTCTATTATGGAAGAGCAAGATGCCTCCTTACAGCTGGCTAGAACACAGCTTCAAAGCTTCCACAAGGTAGAACCCTACATTACCCCCCCCCCCCCATTATAACATGACATATAACAGATATATAACAGTCATTGAGTCACAATCTGAATCGCCTCTGAGCTGCAGTTCCTCAGTACAACTGCTATATAGTTTACAGAAATGATGAAGAGATTTGTGCCATGATTTCTGTCCATGGTACAGTTTCTAAGAAATTCCCATTTTGATCCATATGCTAATGAGGGATTTGGTACACCCAGTGTGTGTCTTCCTCCTGGACCTATGCACACTCTACATCAGATAAGCAGGAGACTTATCTGATGTAGGGTGGCACTGAACGAGAGAGGGAAGTGATTTATCTTGTGCATCATCTTCCTCGGTAGCCTGTAATAATGAAGGTGTCTTGGAAATCATTATACAGAAAGATGGTTGCATGTTGAATTGATTTTGTATTTTACATTGTATTTTCCAGGGTATGGAAGACAGCTGCTCCACCTCAGTGACACAGCTTACAGACCTGGTGGATCAGCAGAAACTTGCTGAGGAGCGAGCCTTGTCCAGTCTGGTGGAACAGGTCAAACATGGTAAGGACCTGGTCACAGAGCAGCAGCTGGAGCTTCAAGAGCAAACAAGAGCCGGCTTGAATAAAGTCAACTCCTACCTCAAGGAGCAACTCCGAAATGACATCCCAACAGGTGAACTGCCAGGGAGTGAACGTTCTTTGGTTCCTATAGGTGGCTGCTAACGCTGCGTTCTATCGGGCTGTATACAAAGGGTTTCACGTATTGCTTTTTTTGTTGCAGGTACCACTCCTCAAAGGAGGGAATATTCTTACCCCTCTTCTCTCATTAAGACTCACCCAAGAGACCACCTTCTCGAACAGTTCAAAAAGCAGCAAGAACAGTTTCAAGAGGCAGTCAGCAGTGTGATTTCCATATCCGAGGAGCCCGTGGACCAGGTGGGCAAACCTGGGGGAGTCCATAGTCATGTGGCATTTTGGGGGACGCGTGGCTCATGAATAAAATGCAAACCTGATCCTTAGAGGGTTTGGCCATAGGTTATAAACATAGCTGCTTTCTGACAAAAACAGCTCCTCATTAGGCCATGGGTAGTCTTGTAGCAATGCAACTAAGCTCCATTCATCTCTATACAGATGAGCGACTGTACCGGCAAAAAGCATAGTCGGGAGTGGCGCTGTTTTTAGAAGAAAGGTTTGCAATCTTGGACAACCCTTTTAAAGGAGATGTTTTGTGCACTGATCATGAAGCAACTGGGCAGAGGGGTGGATTGTCCAGTTAACATTTCTGTTCAATACTTGGGAAACCAGTGTTTGGCGGGAAACTGATTATCCAGAGAAGGAAGATGTAATACTTACAAGACCTCTGTTGGCAGCCATTAAAGTGAATCAGTACAACTTGTTGTTCTGGTACCCCTTTACTTCCCCCTATGAGAGATTTTACTTTTAACTAAATTAAATCTGCTCCCAAAATCTTTAAAATAATCTCATGGTTTATGGGTTTTTTTTTTTTTGTCAGGATTCGCTGGAAGATGAGCCGGTGGTTAATGACAGCATCATGAGTGAGAAATCCATCATCGATGTCAATGTCCTTTGTCAGGAAAATGGTGGTGTCCCCTTCTTCCAGGTAAAAAGTTGTTTTCTAAACTGCCAGTGACTGTGTGATATACACACTTTTTTTCATTCTCTTTGAATAATTTGCAGTCTGGGATTTATGGGGCTTAATGGGTTTTTTTTTTTTTTTGGGACACCATTACAAAAATTGTTGTAGATCAGCCCCCACTTTGTTAGTGGTGCACATCTACTGTAACATGGCTTCTGTCCATGTGCCTTCTTCTCACCAAGCCCATAAATGTTCCACGATTTCAAAGTTTGTTACCATACCTGATCTGATTCCATATTGGTCCAAAGGAGCCCTCCAATCTTTATTCATTAACTTTTGTGGGCCTAACATCCGCACCTCCCCGTTATTGCAGACCCCATTACCCTGACAAGTACCTTGCACTGTCCTATCTTTACATGTTGATTTGTTGGGAGTGGAGTTATTTGAATAAATGGGTTTTATAATGTATAAATTTTTATTTTCATCTAAAAACAGCAAAAGAAAGGTCTCAAAAAAGAAAAGGAAAACAAAGCAAATACAACGATCCTGGACCGGTCAAAACTTTCGGAAGAAGTGGAGCCCTCCCTCCCCAAATCCAAATTGCCGCTGAGAATCCAGAACTAAACGACGCTCCTCCTCTAAACCATCTCCTGCCTCATTCACAACATTTCTTTAAATGTTTATTCTTTTTAAAGCTTTTTTTTTTTGTCTCTGGTGGTTTTAAAACCTCTTTTCATTGTCTGTCTTTTTAAATGTTCACTTGTTCATTCACTGTTGGCAGCTGGAACAACCCGCATATTTTTTTTAAGTTTTTTTTTCTTTGTTTTGTTGTTCTCTCGTCAAATAAAACATTTTTTTTTTTTTTTTCATTTTTACAATTTAAAATATATATCTGTATATTTATAAATGTTGGCTTATCATAAATATATAAAATTGCCCTGATATTTTGTAATCACTGACTGTATGCGTGTGTGTATACACATAAGAAATAATGAACTTTCTGTAGATTTATTAGCCCCCCCCCCCCCCCCCCCATTATTAATGTAAAGGGGGCATCTGCTGTGGACTGGGGGGCTGTCTATATACTGAGTGGGCACATGCAGTAGAGTAGGGTCCTGTCATAAGAGTCTAGCTTGTCACGGCTTCAAGGACATCTACCACCAGGATGAAGGACTGTATGCAAAGGAGCCAGCAGCCCATCAGGTTCATTTGCATATTTGCATACAGTCCTTCATCCTGGTGGTAGATGTCCTTTAAGAATGTTTTGGTTAACATTTGTGTACACAATTTTTTTTTTATTTTTTTTTAATGTATCAATGTGTGAACAATGGTGGGGGGCCCACAAAGATTTGCTTATTAAAGTTGTCCCATTGCTGAAAGCTAGTTAGAAAAGTTCTTTGCATTCTGGCTTGTGACCAGTAGATGGCAGCGTTCTTTCTTTACCGGAATGGAAATTATGATAACGATCTTGTCAGTAACTGGCCAATTAACACTCTGTTAATGCTACATTAGTGGGTTCTTAATACAATAAGGATAAACTTTGTGCATGGTGTGTGATCTAATTAAAGGCTCCCTGCGGGGTTATAATTAGTTGTGTTGTAGATGGTCACGTAGCCCTTTATGCTCTACATAGACATTGTTTTAAGGGGGTTTTCCACAATAATACCTTGAGTGGTTAGGTGTCAAGTTATCACCACTAATCATGAAAAGCGGGATTACATCTTCCCCATTTTGATGAGATGAATATTGATGCTAAAGATGGCGCTGCTCCATGTACTCCCTTTAGGACTATCTGAAAATGGGGAAGAATTTAAGTATATTAATCTTTGACGCTCATTTACATACGTAGTGTATCGATCCAAGGCTGTTAAGCTCACAGAGCATTGTCATCATTAAAGGGAGTCTACCAACAGTTTGAACCATACAAAGCTTCAGAATTATAGGCTAGGCTCTGGAAGGATGTGTGATTTATTAGTAGCAGAAGGACTGTGGAAAATGCATTTATATTCCAGGATTGTAGCTGGACTTTGAGAACAGAAGAGTTCTAGTGAAAAAGTTTCTATAAAGTTGACTGTGCAGTGAATGTCAGTACAGGCAGACTTTATTATTCAATTCATTTAGGCAATTGCATCTTCATTTCCATAATTTTCTGGAAAAATACTTAATATTCCTAGCAGACAAGGTGATGCCACTGCCCTGCTGAAAGCTACAAATGCTGTGGCGGGTACATCCATATATGGCAGATGATGGCGCTTCCTGTGGCAAGGCTGCCTCCATTAACTAACAATGGCCACGGATAGACAGTTTTCTGACAACTATGTTTTGAATGGGACAATAAAACTTGGGAACACCCTGCACACTCCAAAACCAAACTGCACACAATTGGTCTGTCAAATTTACTATAACCTGCTGAAAAATACTGGTGTAGGTTATATCTGAAATCTCAAATTTCTATACTGGTGCATGAGTGATGCCCCAGAATTATTAGGAGGTCGGAACCTCTACCATGAAAATCCATCATAATAAAGCAGAGGCACTTACTTATAGATGCAGGTGCTGTGACTGTGTTAGGCCTCTTCCACACTAGCGTTGCGTTTCACGTCAGGGTGCAATGCGTGAAAAACTGACGTTTTTGGCTGCGTTTTTGTTCCATTTTTCCTTGGAGTAATTAGCGGTTTTGCGTTTTTCACGCGCGCGTTGTTAGCGCTTTTTTGCGTTTTCGGTGCATTTTTCACGCGCGATTCAATGGGAGACTCGAGCATTTTTCAAAGGGACCATGGTTTGGGATTAAAATGTGTTATTTAATTGAAAAATAATGTCTTCTGATAAGTTGCAAACATCTGCGATCTATTCTTCACTGTTCCGCGCGTATATTATCTCCCGACAATTTAGCAGATGTGAAGAATAGAATAAAAACATTGAACACAGTGAACACAGGATCATTTAAGAGCAGAACACAGTGCAGAATAGATTACAGATGTTCGGCACATCTGCTTACTTGTCGGGAGATACGCGCGGAACGGCGCGAACAAAATAGCATGTGAAGAACAATATATATGTGTGTGAAGAACACATTGCAGATGTTTAAATACATCTGCAATGTGTTCTTCACACATAAATATTGTTCTTCACATGCTATTTTGGGCGCACCGTTCCGTGCGCATCTCCCGACAAGTAAGCAGATGTGCCGAACATCTGTAATCTATTCTGCACTGTGTTCTGCACTGTGTTTTTCTCTTAAATGATCCTGTGTTCACTGTTTTTATTCTATTCTGCACTGTTCTTCATTGTGTTTTTTTAATTAAATGCTCGATCGCGAGCAGGGGAAATACTGTTATTCTGGTCACCTAGCAACCCTTACGTTTAAAACGCATTGCACTCGCAATGATTGCGAGTGCAATGCGTTCTTGATGCATCTCCATAGACTTGAATGGGGCGTGAAAAACGCGCGTGACACGCAAAAATAGAGCATGCTGCGATTTTGGCGTGCGTGAAAACGAACGCAAGCACGCGCGTTAAAAACAACGCTAATGGAGAAAGACCCATTGAATACAATGGGACAGAGTGCAATGCGAGTTCTGCGCGTCAAAGGCACGCGCAGAACTCGCGCGTGAAAAATGCCAGTGTAGAAGGGGCTTAAGTCTGTGTCATAGCTCCCAATTGTCCTGGATTTGGTGGGACAGTCCTGATATTTGGGTGCTGTCCCGCTATCCCAGGATAGGGAGATTGCCCCTGCGTGTCCCACATTGTCCAGCCTTTTGGTCCCAACACACTAAAGTTGCAGAGCCAACACCGGTAGGCGGGATCAGCTCTCTGCTGCCTCCACACGTCTTCCTGCTCTTTAGCAGAGGTAGCTCCTCCCCTGTTGTTTACTAACCCAGGATGGGAGAGGGTCACAATATAAGGGAGGATAAGGGGCCACAATATGGATTTGTAAAACGCTACAGGATATGGTCTTGTATAACATTTTCTATATGCATCCCATAAACAGCCTTTTTATCGACTTTAATATTGTTTTGCTCATGACAAGATTATTCTTGTACAATATAGCGGGGCCAATGGATATTTGGCGGCTGTTTTTCATGCTGCAAGAAATGTGTATAGATTCAGATGGTACTTGATACACTGGTATTACCTTGAACTCTGTCATATGCTAATTTCAATAAAGTTTATTGAACAGGAAACGCTACAGGATATGATTATCATTATGAGGAGGATGGACGAGAGAGGACAGGAGGCTACAATATGCAGTGGAGGGAGGAGGACAGGGGCAATGGGTATTGATAATATATTTTGCTTGCAGATGGGGCAAGGGGCTAGACAGTGATTGTGGTTTAGGGAAAAGGGAGAGAAACTTTTTGTACCTCTTTCAATAGTGCAAGATGATGGTAGGAGGAGACAGTGTAAAAGTCTGTGAAGCTACAACACATAGGGCAGCGATGGCGAACCTCTGGCACGCGAAGCCGTTTCTGTTGGCACGCGTACCATCGCCAGTAAGCTGCTGCCCGTAAAAATTTGGTCTTTGCGAGCGGCGGAACTACGTGCCGCTCCATAGACAGAACCGCAGAGTTTTTGCGCATGCGCATTAATTAGCCCGCTCCGCTCTGCTCTGCTCCCTCCCTGTCTGCTCTACTCTGTCCCGGTCCGCTCCGCACTGCTTTGCTCCCTCTGTCCCGTTCCGTAGCCCCCCTCTTCTCCGCTCCATAGCCCCCCTCTCCTCCGCTCCGTAGCCCCCCTCTCTTCCTCTCCGTGGCCCCCCTCTCCTCCGCTTCAGGTGGGAGTGGAGAATGCATACAGCGTAACCTGCATGCATTCCTGGAGAACCTTCCTGTAGAATAAAAGAAAATAAAGTAAGTTTATCTGTGTATATGTATGTAATATGTATATGTATGTAATGTGTATATGTATGTGATGTGTATATGTAGGTGTTTATATGTGTATACATATATATGTATGTATTTTATACTACATGGCGATAAGCTGTATGCATTTTATACTACATGGCGGCATTCTGTATGCATTTTATACTACTTGGCGGCATTCTGTATGCATTTTATACTACTTGGCGGCATTCTGTATGCATTTTATACTACATGGCGGCATTCTGTATGCATTTTATACTACATGGCGGCATTCTGTATGCATTTTATACTACTTGGCGGCATTCTGTATGCATTTTACACTACTTGGCGGCATTCTGTATGCATTTTATACTACTTGGCGGCATTCTGTATGCATTTTATACTACATGGCGGCATTCTGTATGCATTTTATACTACATGGCGGCATTCTGTATGCATTTTATACTACTTGGCGGCATTCTGTATGCATTTTATACTACTTGGCGGCATTCTGTATGCATTTATACTACTTGGCAGCATTCTGTATGCATTTTATACTACTTGGCGGCATTCTGTATGCATTTTACACTACATGGCGGCATTCTGTATGCATTTTACACTACTTGGCGGCATTCTGTATGCATTTTATACTACATGGCGGCATTCTGTATGCATTTTATAGTACATGGCGGCATTCTGTATGCATTTTATACTACATGGCGACAAGCTTTATGCATTTTATACTACATGGCGACAAGCTGTATGCATTTTATACTATATTACGTATATATGGGGGGGGCGTCTCTCTATGGCTCGTTTTCTCAATTAAAACCTTGTTATTCTAGTTAAATTTTTGTGTTGGCACTTCACTTCAAGTCAGAAGGGTTTGGGTTGCATTTTGGGCACTCGGCCTCTAAAAGGTTCGCCATCACTGACATAGGGGCTCTGGTAACAGTGCCCAGAGACCTTCAGACTCACAAGCATAATTTTAAAAGTTGATTTAAGCAGGATGAAAGCAATGGATAACAAATATAAGAAGATCACCAGACACAGTGCCTGGAATAATGTTTTTTTATCCACAGGAAGTAAACAATGAAGCTCCTTGTTGAATAAAAGCAAGCAGAGATCTAGAAAACTGCGAGGAATTGTTTCAGAAAGTATATTAGAACATTTTATAATGTATTATTATACAAACATTTATTTTCTGAAAGTGGACAGCCGCTTTAATACATCGGCCCCTGTGAGTCTGTCAGTTTGGCCACAAAGGTTCGTCTCTACTATCAAAGGTCCCTTCAATTTTTGGTTCTGACATCATATTGTGCGCTCCTGACACTGCGGAGACCATGTCTTGCTTTTGTTTCTTTGCGTAAATTACATTGTGAGGACTGTAAAACCGGAGTGGCTGAATGCGCCTTGTTTGCCAGACACATGCAATTTGTTGGCTGCTGTGAGGATCACTTTCCACATAAATCTCAATTTATTCTAAAGCCAAATCTCTGTTTTTACATGGACCTCAATCAGAACCATGTGTGGACAGCCCTGTTTATAACGCTACATAAAAAGCTAAGCACCTTCATGTAAACATTGGTTTGATTAAAATCATAAACAGCGTAGTATGAAACAAACCACCTATTTTATGGCAATAAGGACCACGCTGGTTTAACAGAGCAAATAAAAGCCGACTCAGCTGGAGCCATCGCTGTGGATGTTGAGCTTGGATCATTCTAATCTCCCAGTGCAATGTTTGGCAATGCTGGGATAATCTCTCGGGCTAGCTTCACACTTGTGTTTTTTTTTCTAGATGTTTTTTATTTATTTCTTAGAGGTCATTCAGACAACTGTTTGAATTCTGTTTGTGTGCTTATCAAGGGTAATAAGGCCACGTTCACACTCTGCTCTTGACACACTGGGTGCCATACAGGTGGATACAGAACTCGCACACAACTCGGTCTCATTGATGTTTTTCACGGTCCAATGATTTGATCCTATCAGGGTACATTCAGACGGCCGTCTGGGGGTGTGTATATGCAGCCACAAATTGGTGGCCGCATATACGTCCCTATAGATGGCAATGTCTGCCTGGCAGCGGCATGGTGCCACACATGTGTGGCATGGTTCCACGCTGTACATGGGGAAAAAATAGAGCTGTAGAAATCGGATGTGAAAATCTGACACAACTAGGATGGCATTGTGACTACAAAAACAGATGGATGGATAGCACTCGGACTGAAATCAGACTAAACTTGGATCAAAATTGTACGATTTTCACTGATCATATGATTTGACAAATGTTTTTAGCAAAATATTGCAACCATTAGTTGGAAAAAAAAATAAGTGATACTAATTGTCTGTGGTTTGTGCTCAGCTACCTATGCAGCAGGTTATGTCTGTGCTTTGTGCTCAGCTACCTATGCAGCAGGTTATGTCTGTGCTTTGTGCTCAGCTACCTATGCAGCAGGTTATGAATGTGGTCCATGCTCAGCTACCTATGCAGCAGGTTTTGAATGTGGTCCATGCTCAGCTACCTATGCAGCAGGTTATGTCTGTGCTTTGTGCCCAGCTACCTATGCAGCAGGTTTTGAATGTGGTCCATGCTCAGCTACCTATGCAGCAGGTTTTGAATGTGGTCCATGCTCAGCTACCTATGCAGCAGGTTTTGAATGTGGTTCATGCTCAGCTACCTATGCAGCAGGTTTTGAATGTGGTCCATGCTCAGCTACCTATGCAGCAGGTTTTGAATGTGGTCCATGCTCAGCTACCTATGCAGCAGGTTATGACTGTGTTTTGTGCTCAGCTACCTATGCAGCAGGTTATGTCTGTGCTTTGTGCTCAGCTACCTATGCAGCAGGTTTTGACTGTGGTTCATGCTCAGCTACCAATGCAGCAGGTTTTGACTGCGGTTTGTGCTCAGCTACCAATGCAGCAGGTTTTGAATGTGGTCCATGCTCAGCTACCTATGCAGCAGGTTTTGACTGCGGTTTGTGCTCAGCTACCTATGCAGCAGATTTAGACTGTGTTTCGTCCTCAGCTACCTAAGCTGCAGGTTTTAACTGCGGTTTGTGTGTATATATATAAGTTGCAGGTGTTGACTTCAGTTTGTGTGCAGATATATATGCAGCGGGTTTTGACTGTGGTCTGTGCTCAGCTACCTATGCAGCAGGTCCTGACTGCGGTTTGTG
The DNA here is from genome assembly GCF_040894005.1 of Engystomops pustulosus. Taxonomy (NCBI): domain Eukaryota; kingdom Metazoa; phylum Chordata; class Amphibia; order Anura; family Leptodactylidae; genus Engystomops; species Engystomops pustulosus. The sequence continues at coordinate 59,780,226 of NC_092421.1, read as the reverse complement.
TTTTCTATCAGCAACATACGCTGCGTCTTTCCACCGTTGCAATGCAGCACATATCCTATAGGTAGGTGGACGCTCGTAAAGCCTTGTATAAATACTCGTAGTTTATAACACCCGCTTCAACATATTTTGGCAAAGATAAAAACACGAAAAACAAATTAAAGCGCTTCACTGCTCGCAGCCAATCCAATTATTCCTGACTGTTTCCCTGGTTTTATTGGTGGCTTTTGATTGCTTTTCTGTTTACAGGAGATATTCATTGCAGTATAAAGGGCAGCATTATTCGCCATGATAAGGAGAATTAAATTGAGATGGCTTCTATAAACCCCAAGCAAACACATGCCCTGCCAATGGCTCATCTATTAAGTGACTTTAGTAGATGCTTTTATTTGTGGTGTGGAAATCAATATCCTGTTGTTTTTAAAACAGGAAATGCTATGGAAATCCTATAAGTTTCCCCTCTCTGGGTCTCCCATGTGTGCAGACTGCTGGGATGGAGGATTTGTGTGCTGCTGGTTATAGAAATGAGATAGAATTGTTCTTATGTATCCAGGTCAGGCTGTATCACAGCAGCTTCAGATAAACCTGCAGACACCAAGATAATGAAAACTTTTTCATATTGATCCTAAAGTTTGGACGCCACAAGCTGATAATCGATTCATTGTAACCAGTGACTACCCAGGAGGTGTCTCAGCACTGCCCCCGTCTGGCACCTCTGCTGCCATTACACCCTGCTGCTTTTATTATCAATTTATCGGCAGGGGGCAATGAGAAAATTCATTCGGCTTCAGACATTGATGGAAGAAGTGATAGGAAGATTAGAGCTCCCTTGTAGGGGTTAATCTATTAGCAATGATTGTATATTCAGAGCCATTTCCTAATTCATTCTGAAGTCTGTAGGTTTATTTGTGGCAGCTATGGAGTATGTGTGTTACACTGTGTTGTATTATGTCCCTACTAGGAGCTGTGTATTATATTATTATATATTACCTCTATAAACTGAATATTGTAGACATAGTGGGTAATGGAAATAATCTGCATAGGACATAGATATTATATAGCTCTATATAAAGATACATAGTTGATTGTTGGATAGATTGAGATAGATAAATAGATACAAAAACTGGTGGCACAGAATGTTCCAAAAATAAAGAGGGTTACTTTCTACATAATTTTGGAAGATGGTATGCAGCCAATTTTTGGCTTTTTCTCTATATGAGGATTGGTCAAGTCCTGACAGAGCAACCACTTTAACTCACTGCTACAGCTGAATGTTTTTATCTGATAGATACTAAGATATAAATGTGTTGACATATAGGTATATATTCTATAGATAGATGACAGATATGAGATATGATAAATTTATAAGTCTACATTAGATAGATATCTGGAGATACGTACATATAGATAGATAGATGGTAGATATGAGATATTAAAGATGGATAGATGGATATAGATAGACTACATGAGATAGATATGAACAGATACCAAAATATGGACAGGTTAACATATAGGTAGATATTTGATAGATAGATGACAGATATGATATTGATATAGATAGACCTACATTAGATAGATATGAAAAGATACGAACATATAGATAGATTAAAAGATAGGTGATAGATATGAGATATGAATAGTTACTTAAATATGGATAGGTTAACATATAGGTAGATTTTTCTATAGATAGGTAAGAAAACAAAGGATTGAATGGACATAGAGGTGAGTAACAAGATGTTAGGTAGGTGGGTAGATATATTTAAAAAGAGACAATTTGATAACTAGGTAGAGAAATATTTTAGATTTCTTGACAGATTAAACAGTATATGGATAATTAGACGATAGATACTTATGGAGAGGAATAGAGACTGAACAGATGGATGTACATATAGATAGTACATATATATAAATTGGATCTATGGATATTTAGATACTAGATAATTAGATATCCATGCTGGATAGAATTATAGATAAGGTAGGGGACTAGTGATAGATATTAGATGAACATACACTATAGAAATGTATTGGATATTAGGGAGGTAGCTATATATACTGTAAATACATAGTACTGCCTTATGTTAGTAGCAGGTATTGCTGGATGTATATAGTGCACTATAGGTGTATATGGAGGGGGTAGGGCATGTAATCTTCTATGATATAGCTTCTGTATGTCCTCAGCACAGATCACTTGTTACACAGAGATAAAACACCAATTAAAGAGCAAAGTCAATAGAGGTCCAGAGGCCGGCGCCATCCAGACAGAGGAGGGTCCTGCCAGACGTCAGGGGCTTGTGAGTGACACTACTGTGTGCACTGCTGGGGCTTGCCAGCAGGGGGCAGAACTAGCACAGGATGGAGTTTGTGGGATTAGGTATCAGATCAAGGTCATCCATAGATCATACTTACAGGCTCAGGACATTACTTCAGGATGGAAGTAAACTGAGAATAATAAAAAAAAACACAGGATGGAGTATTAAAGAAGATATGCAGATTGTAAAAGGTAGTTAACTTAAAGGGGTTGTCCAGGATAACAGTTGGGCTGTGCTGTAATACTAGACACTTCTCAAGAACAGGTTGGTCTCTGAAAAAAACATAGCTTACAAGCTCTTGGAATAAAATGTATACTCTGCAGAAAAATGTAATAATCTATGGAGGCTATTTATAGAAAAATAAGAAAATTTGCTGATAATATACAAGAAACGTTCCCAATGGAAAGGCTGAGGAGATCTTTGCTTTTTTCTGCTTAATAAGGAAGGCAAATGACCATCTCTCTGGTCTTTATCATCTGCCATTCTTATATAGGTATCCATATATATGAAGCCAAGTGTGCATGTGTTTTCCATAGATTGAAGGGAGTCCGCTGCTGTTAGACTCCTCAGGTGGTGGCTTATCTCCAAGGGGAAGCAAAACTTTTGGGCAGCAAAATTAATTTCCTGATTTTTCTTTCCCCAGCATCATCAATGGGGGGAGACATTAGAAAGTTTGAAAAGTGACTGAAACTTTCACCAAACTTAGTTCAAGTATCTTTTTTAAATATAAAGGAGGACCTTGATACTAGACTTCAAATATTGATGTCAAAATCTTTGTGTAAATCAGGAAGATCCATGGACAAGTAGGTTGTGGTTTGTGTCGGAATGGCCCACCATAGAATCAGAGGATCCACCGGTGGTCCCAACCTCTAACCCAATACTGGATCACCCATTTTGTAGGCTACTAGGGTCTATTTCCTATTGAATGAGTGTGGCCCCAGTATAATTGTATCTGGTGGTCCGAGGAGTCCCAGCCCAACATTGATGGTGGTATAGGGGGTCTATGACTTGGGTTCACCAGTACCTGCTACAACAAAGTGGTTCCAGCGACACCTTGTAACAAGTAAACTCAGTTCTAGATGGTGGTTTCCCTGTTCATCCCAGATTCTTAGACTGACCACACACAGACCAATGTGGACTGAACTTGAACAGGATAAACAGAACATCTAATGTGTACGGGAGTCTCCTGATCACATTGGTTGGTACTGTAGGAATAAAGGATTGGCATGCTGTATTTTTGGGGGAGGGATAGGGGGGCATGCATGGAGACCAGTCTTGATGATTTCAGCGCCATTTAAAGTAGCAAATGGGTTATATCAGCCCAATGTGAGACACATAAGACATGACGAGTGATCATTATAAGGCCCATATAAAAGCACTTGGCCTGTATCCATTTGCACTTGTATACGAGTCACACAGCTTGGAGTTTTCTAATATACATTCATGTGTGTATCTCCTAGTAATTTACCATTAATCAGTCAGGTAATTAGTCAGTCTACTCTGTGGCACCCAATAAGGGAAGAAAAGACGTATATTTAACAGTCTAGAGCAGGAACTGGGGAGAGATCTGAGAGGACAACGTCTTAATATCTGGTACAAAGTATTTGCCAAGAAATTTTGGACCCCAGACCAGAGAATCATGACTTCATATTTGGGAATGCTACATGTAAGGTCTCACTTTCTAGTCACATAAGGTTTGTGTGTGACAACATAGAAAATAGACCGAAGCATCAGATGAAGGTAGGAATTTATCACTTAAAGGGTCTGTCTGGTTAGAGATTTATGCTATTAGGTGCTTCTGAAATAAAATGATCCCGTACAGTATTTCCTAATCTAAGACCAGATCTAAGCTAAAAAAAAATTGTTCTTTAAAGGACATCTACCACCAGGATGAAGGACAGTAAACCAAGCGCACTGACCTACTGGTATGTGCCCCCTTGACAGGATCTGTTCTCCTTTTATCTTCATATTCCCTGTTTTTTACAAAAAAAGGCTTTTAAAATTATGCACACAAGCTTGGGGCGCGCCAGGCTCCATAGGTGTTATTGGAGCCTGGAGCCCCTAAGGTTAATTTGCATAATTTTTAAAGATTTTTTTTCTTAAAAACCATGGCATAAGAGGATAAAAGAAGAGTGGATCCTTCCAAAGGGGGCACACACCAGTATGTCAGTGTGCTTGGTTTACCATCCTTCATCCTGGTGGTAGATGTCCTTTAACTCTTTACCTTCAACGCTCTTTTTCGTTTTTTGCTCCCCTCCTTTCATAAGCCAGAACTTATTGTATTTTTCAGTTTACAGGGCTGCGTGAAGGCTGGGTTTCCTCGTAACAAGCTTTATTTCTGAGCTTCACCATTGAATATCCATTGTCCTGGCAACCAGAAAAAAAATTCCAAAAAAGGAGCTGTGCCATATTCCTGCAGACTTTGTTTTTATGGCTTTTATTGTGCAGTCCAGGTGACGCATCCCCGTTATTCTTTTGGTCAGTACGATCCCAGAGATACAAAATGTATTTTGTTTTGTTATGTCTTAATAGCTTTCATAAAAATGTTAAAAATCAGCACAAATTTATTTTATACTTTTCTTCTCAGGACTTCTTTTATTATAACTGTATTTGCCGCAATTTCGGCAATATAGAGATATAGAAATTATTCTAATCAGCCTGGGGGGCTCCGGCTATGTCACCAGAACACCTCAGAGCGCCTTGTATTATAATTTATTCACTTCCCCGTTACTCTACAGGTCCCACCAAGCTGATTAGCATAATTTTTTAACGCTATATTGCCAAAATATCAGCGAATTCAAGTTATAATAAAAGAAGGCATGAGTAGAACAGTTCCTTATGAACTGGTTAGATGGACTAGTCCACCATCAGTTTTAGCAAAATAAATTATCTTTATATCCCCTTATTCTGGCATCTCTATCTTTTTAATATTCAGTGTACAGAGCTGTGTAATATTTCATGTTTTGTGGGACAGCAGACTGTACAGGCCGTCCCCAGGTTACATACAAGATAGGTTCAGTAGGTTTGTTTTTAAGTTGAATTTGTATGTAAGTCGAAACTGTATATTGTTATACAATGTATATTGCTATATAATTGTAGTTCCAGACAAAAAAATTTTTTTGCCCCAGTGACATTTGGAGTTTAAAAATTTTTTGCTGTAATGGGACCAAGGATTATCAATAAAGCTTCATTACAGACACCTTACACCTGATCATTACAGTCTGGGACTATAGTTATTCATTCAGAAAGCTTCACCAGAGGTCACAATGGGCGCAGAGGTACAGGGAATGTATGAAGAGGGCTCACAGGCTGAGTCCTCTTCATACAAGGGTGGGGGTTGTTGCATATTGCAGCAAACCCCCACCGCTAATAACCGCGGTCGGTGCTTGCACAGATCACGGCTATCGGGGGACGATCATCGGGGAGCGGCGATCGGTTGGCTACCTGGCATCTGCAGATTCGTTACAATGAGCCAGTGGCTCATTGTAATGAATGTGCTGCAAAAATGCCATATATTGCAATACAGAAGTATTGCAGTATATGGTAGCAGCGATCTGACCATCTAGGGTTAATGTAGCCTAGATGGTCTAAGAAATACTGAAAAAAAAGAAACAAAAAGTTTAAAAAATTTTTAAAAAGTAATAAAATATAAAAAATTCAAATCCCCCCTTTCGCTAGAACTGATATAAAACACAATAAACAGTAAAAATCACAGACACATTAGGTATCGCCGCGTCCCAAAATGCCCCATCTATCAAAATATAAAAACGGTTACGGCCGGCGGTGACCTCCGAGACAGGAAATGGCGCCCAAATGTCCGAAATGCGACTTTTACGCCTTTTGATATCACATAAAAAATGGAATAAAAAAATATCAAAATGTCGCACAGACCTCAAAATGGTAGCAATGCAAACGTTTGCTCATTTTGCAAAAAATAACACCTCACACATCTCCGTGCGCCAAAGTATGAAAAAGTTTTTAGCTTCAGAAGATGGCAAAAAAAAATGTTTTTTGTACACATTCGTTTAATTTTTGAAAATGTATTAAAACATAATAAAACCTATATAAATTTGGTATCACCGCGATCGCACCGAACCAAAGAATAAAGCTGAAGTGTTATTTTGAGTGCACAGTCAAAGTCGTAAAAACTGAGCCCACAAGAACGTGACGCATGTGCGTTTTTTTTTAAAAAATTTTTCCACATTTGGAATTTTTTTTCAGCTTCGCAGTACATGGCATGTTAAAATAAATAACATTACGGGAAAGTAAAATTTGTTACGCACAAAATAAGCCCTCACACAGGTCTGTACACATAAAAATGAAAAAGTTATGGATTTTTGAAGGTGGAGAGCGAGAAATGAGCGAAAAAACCCTGCGTCCTTAAGGGGTTAACTAGGGTCGTCTGTAAGTCGGGTGTCCTTAAGTAGGGGACCGCCTGTAAAAGATTATACCAAATTACAGCCATGGGAGTCTCTGAGAGGCTCCTGCCTGTTATTGCAATGGATTGACGCCTCCTGATGACATCATAGGAAACATCATCCACAGCAAAATGGCAGCGGCCATGTTTTAGGTGTCCCGGTTTTAGAACGCCATTCAAGCATAACCTGTGAACACAGCAGCGAAAATCTACAATATGTCCATGTTACATCTGAACACAGGACATACAAATTACCCATCTGATTGTGAAGTCATTGGTTTATACAGAATCATTTACATGATTTCTGATTTTAACAAGAACAGTTTTGGGCAGAATTACTTGCTTAGGTTTATAGACATAAGGTTGTACTTGACCAGCCTTTAAGAACATGAGGGGCTTACTTAGCCTGGTTGACTGTAAGCACATGTACCCCCTCCCAGCCCCCAATGAAACAAGCTCCTTGAAGCATGAAATGAATGGATGTTTATTGTTGTGTAAAAAGGCGGACAATAAAACGCTCACACCTCTTTAATGTATCCCCCACTTTCAATCCAGCATGTCGGCAGGATAAAAAATAATTTTGAATAGCCATAAAATGCATCTAATTCACTCTATAAAAAATGTCACAGAGGGGGAGAAAAAAAAACAAGCGCCTTTAACAATTTCCTTTGTTGCACGTCTTTACAATAGGAAGTGCAAAGAAGTTTTTGTCTTGGAAAAGGAAAAAAAATCCATTTAATTCCCCAAAAATAATTAAAATTTCATGAATTTTACTGGCTCCAGTATCCAGCAGAGTGAAAATATTGGAACTCCCTGGCCCTCTATATAAAAAGGGCACAACTGCTGCACTTTATTAGATGTGACTCTCTGAACACACCAAAAAATCATACCGAGAAAATGTGAAGAAATCCAAGGCCCAGCCTGGCTGTAAACATAATACAATTAACCATAAAACCAGCTCCGGCAATATTAAAACAATATTCAGTGGAATAACTGTGACATGGCAGCGTATAGACTTTATGGGATTCCAGATAGAGAGAAGTGAGCGCTGGGGTCTCACAAGCCCCTAGAAAGCAGGTGTTACCCAGGACCGCAAAATTAAACGCTTCATTCTGCTTGTTGAAAGGATTATGCAGCGAGGCTGGAATGTAACAACTGCGACTATTAAAAGCATTACAGCCCTCGGAGAGCAGAGCAAGCACATCACAGGGTAATACATAGGTAGTACACAGCCAGAGCAGCCTGATTCCTTCATTACACATCATACATAGAATACCCCATGTCTGGAAACATTGTATATAAGTGAAATATCTATATTCATGTATTCATTCTTACCACATTCATTCTTAAAACAATTACAGATGTACAAAATTTACACAAGATTCATTAAACAACCATGCAGATGCAACATTGAAAGCTCACACTAGCGCCAGGATTTACATTTATTTACCCCTGTAAAAGTGCATTCACACCGCCGTATGGGGGACGTATTTACGGCGCGACGTATATACAGCCGAAATACATCCCCCATAGACGGCACGGCGCCCAACGGGAGCGGTACAGTGCAGCACACCTGCGGCAACGTACCGCTCCGTACCGCATGGAAAGATAGGACATGTGTATGGAGAGGGGCGGGGGTGAGCAGCGCTCACATCCTATTCCCTGCGCTGCCGTGTGCCCGCCGTGCTACGGAAATACAATTGAACAGAACAGATGACAATGTCCGTTGCAGACACTTTACTTTCACTTTCAATACATCGATCTAGAGCTTCTAAATATGTATCTATTTAAATGTATATCCATATATATCCATACATATCCCCATATATATATATATATATATATATATAATAGCGTTGGTGTCCTCCGGATCCTCCGGTTTCCTCCCACACTCCAAAAACATACTGGTAGGTTGATTAGATTGTGATTTGGCAAACTCTGTGCAGCACTGCATAATCTGTGTGCTATATAAATAAAGAATTATATATATACATCCCTTAAATCTATCTATTTATCTATCTATCTATCTATCTATCTATCTATCTATCCCTCATAGATGTCATCTATAGATCTCTCATTTCTAATTACCTATCTACCTATTGATCTCTTATTTCTATCTGCCTAACTATCTTTCTCTCTATTCCTCACATGTATCTATAATCTATCCATCTTCTATTTTTCTATCTAAATATTAAGTATTACAGTCTATTTATATCCATTTCTTTATCTAAAAAAAAACCTGTAAAAACTTGCACTTACTCTCAGTCCCCATTGACTTCAATGTAAAAGATAACTTAAAGGACATCTATCACCAGATTACTGGTGATAGAGTGTCCTAACTAGGCTGCTTGTTCGGTCTAAGGCAGTCATGGCAAACCTATGGCACGGGTGCCAGAGGTGTCACTCAGAGCCCTTTCTGTGGGCACTGAGGCCATTGACCCCAGGACAGAGTTCACCAAACAGGACCAAATCCATGAAATCTTCCTGCAGTCCTAGGCAGCTTAAGAGATGCCAAACAGCCAATGAAATGTCACTGTAAAATAGCGCTGAGAGCTATTTTACAGTGACAATTCATTGGCTGTTTGGAACTGCTTGAAAAGAAGTGCATTATCTGTGGAGGTCCTCCTGCTGGACCCACCATTCTTCCTTAACAGAGAGACCCTGGAGAGAAGCTACAACGATAGTCTGAATTTGTCATCCTTCTTTCAACTGTATTGGTGGCCTCAGGCGGCTGATACAATTGAAAGAAGTGGAAGATCAGGTAGCAATAAGTTACTGCTTAAAATGCCACGTTGGCACATCAGGATAAATAAGTGGGTTTTGTTTGTAGTTTGGGCACTCAATCTCTAAAAGGTTCGCCATCACTGGTCTAAGGGATGGGGGGACTATTTTCAAGACATTTATTAACTTTTTAGAAGTGCTGGACGGTACAAAAACTTTACTTTTTAAATCAATCTATCTATCTATCTATCTATCTATCCCTTATAGATGTCAAGACACCGATCTATAGCTTCTATATCTATCTATCTATCCATCCATCCCTCAAATCTGTCTGTCAAATCTGATGTGATCTATAGATGTCTCATTTCTACCTACCTATTGATCTCTTATTTCTATCTGCCTACCTATTGTTCGCTGTATACCCCACATTTATCTATAATCTTACTATCTGTCCTCATTGATTTTAATATTTTTGTTTTTTTCCAGAAAAGTACTTAAAACTCCATATTTTTTTTCTGTCAAAAAAACAAACAAAAAAAAACAGATGACAATGGATGACATTACATATTGTAATAACTTCAATGGGATTTATAACGGATCCGTTCAATTTTAGTTTCTTCCTTTTTTTAAGCAGGAGCTAGAAACGAAAATCTGAACATTAGCGTGAACTGAGGCATCATCCGTTTTTTAATCAGTTTTTTTTATGGAAAAAAAGTAGTTCAAGCTCCATTATTTTTGCCATCTAAAAAATGGAAGAATAACAGATGACTGTTTAACAGATGACAACGTATTACATTAAAAATTGCATTGACTTCAATGGGATTTATGGATTTATGGATCCATTCAATTTCTGTTTTTTAATTTTTAAGTGGGAGGGGGATTCTCATCTACACTATTTATGATAAAACCACAGGATATACTCAGAGCTCCTATATACTGGAATGGAGAGTGGCAGCCGTCCCAATCACTACTGCGCCTGCTACAGCCTGAAACTACAGCTGTAACAGGTAACAACTGTGATCGGGGCGGCCCCGCCGTCCTCTGAATACAAACAGAGATTCGGCAGTGGCGGGCACAGTGAATGGGAGCGGGGAGAGAGCGGAGTAAAAGCTTTTTATTCATTTTAAAACGAAAATATTTTATATGCCTGGACAACCCCTTTAAAGGTGAGTCCTTAAAGGGGAATTTTCATAAATGTTTAATCACGGCGGTCTGACAGATGAAATTCTTTGCAATCAACAGATTGCAGGGGAATATATTTAGTTAATAAATCTTACCCTACAAGTGGGTTCTCATATCCACACTGTATATGATATCCACACAGTATATGTCATATATAGATGATAGATGTGGGTCCTACCTTTTGGACCCTCACCAATCTATGGAACGGAGGCAGGGTGTATTAAGACTGTAATGGCCCCTGGTCTTCCGGAGGCGTAACTTGATGGGGTGCAGAGGGTGCGGTCACAACCGGGCCCAAGAGGCTTAAGGGCCCATAGGGTGTCACTTTCCCATATGAGAAGACTAGTACTATACACCATACATTATAGTCGGGGGGCCTGACACAGACTTTGCACTGGGGCCCAGCAGCTTCAAGTTATGCCACTGCTGGGCTGTATGTATATTAAAGCCCCTATCAGTCTGCAATCACTTCCTACATATAGTTTTATAGTCATGCTTTATGGAGAATGGAGGATGTGTCCCTTCTGCCTGCTTTCAATCTGCCATTTCAGGACCTTCAAGGGTTCTATTATGGCTCTTGTGTATATGTGTATTGAGATCATGAACAGATATATGATTTTATACTGAGTATAAATGTTGGTGGGTGGTGTGGGTGGCCGTGAGTCCCCTAGAAGGATTGGGGGTCGTGCTACTGCTCAAACAACCTATGTTATATTCCACAGCCGGGCTGAAGGGACTTTGTGCTGGGCATGTGCGGCCTCTCTCCATCCAACCCTATGGGAACTCTGAGCATATCCAGGACTCACAGAGCATTAAAGGGATATTCCAGAATTATTTTAGACCTTAGAATAGGTAATCCATTTCAGATTGGGAGTCCAGCACCTGGTACCCCACTGTTCAGAAGTTTGATGTGGTATTGGCATTCTGGCCACTCCTCGTGGCCTGTTTGCAGCTTTGTTCCCTTTAAATGTATGGGCTATGCTGCAATACCAAACGCAGATAAACTATGTGAATAGAGGGCGATCGCTGAATGCTGCAATCACTTCAAACTGTTTATTAGCTGAAGTGCTGGACCCTCACTGACATAAAACCGATATCCTATCCGGAAGCCACGTTCACACATAGGGGGAGATTAAGCACTGCTTCCATGCCAGTTTTATACACCAGTGAAAATAGCGAATATGTGACCTCCATGACACTGTTACTGCCCTGTGCCTGTGTTCTTTCGAAAAACCAGCTAACTTTTGTTCTCTGGTTTTTACACAGTACTATGCCAGGTTGGACTTGGCATAATTTTTCTTACCATCCGCGCCACCTGTCACATACATCAAGAGTCCTAAGCCTCAGGAGCACCGGCGTATGATAAATCTCTCTTCTCAATCCGCTAACAACACATTTACAATAAACTTGATGTAAATATAATGTTAATGTACTGTAAACATGTTGTAAACTCCATTAAAACACCACATGTGAATCCGGCCAAAGGAAAGGTTAGAACTAAATACCCTAGAATATCCCTTTAATGCAGTATGTCGTAGTGCTACTTCTGAGAGGTGAATACAGTATCTCCATCTTTAACTGTTTGGAACATAAGATGATTCCAAAAAACAGAGGCAAAGAGAATTTTCCCAATTTTAGTGTATAAGTCTGCTATGCCAGATGAATATTATATATTAGGTCCTATTCTAGCCCATGTTGACCTCATGCTGATGACACTCAGGACACAAAAACAATGGACCATGGTCCATTGTAATGTGTTTTATTATTATGTATCAAAGCCATCTTCTGGCTGGCATGTTTCTTCCAAAATCATAGGCATCGCTCATGGAAGAAAGCAGGACTTATGTCTAAGGGGGCAGCTCTTCAGAAAGAAATGGAACTAGTGACCAAATAAGCTAAAGTCTCATAGACAGTGGTTATATATTATAATCCATAATAGTTCTGAACTCCACTGCCTACAGCCGGGGTCAGCTTCTACACTTACTGCTGATTATCTTATATCCATTACAATATCCAGGTCCTGCAGCCTGACTTTCTATGCCTGCTTAGGCTGCAGTTAGAGGATCTGGGATGCCTGGTCTGGTCGGGTCCCTGGAGCTAGGTCCCCTGCTATAATACATATATATGTTTTCATTTAATATTATAATTGCATTCATACAGCATGAATGGTGATAGACTGTAGATAATAGGATTTTGGGTGTTTGGGTAACAGCTTGCACCCAATGTCATGGGTGTGAGGTGATGAGCTGCTGTCTTGACACATCCTGGAAGATGAAAGGTGTGTATTCCTCAGCATAATCAGGTGATGATAAGACATTAGCACCTCTCACATAATGAATTAACATGACTTTATTATAGCTGTCTATATCAATGTGCTAACAGCAGCCATGATATGACCAGCCCCTGTCATGTCCTAGGGGGTCATCACTGTCACTAACACCAGGGGGTTAAATGTATATCCTGTACCTCCAGCTGTGGAATCAATCAATTGTTATATTATTAGGGAGTTACTGCTTACATTAGATACATTGTACTGAACTGCATACCAGGCTAATCCACAAACAGTTATATTTACCCTAATTACAATGTTATCTTTTGCTTTACACACACAGACACATGCACACACACACACACACACATATATATATATATATATATATATATATATATATATATATATATATATATTTATATACACACACATATGTACACACATACATATTACTTATATATACATTTACACACCCGTATACACATACATTTATACACATATGTAAACATACACAAATACACAAACATATAGTGTTACATATACAGGCATACACACACATATATATAGACATATGAACACACCCATACACACACACACACACACATATACATGCATACATTTATACACATGTGTACATGACACATACACAGATACACAAACATACACAGAATACAGATACATATACACACATGTTACATGTTACATATACAGACATACACATGGAGAGAGAGAGAGAGAGAGAGAGACTGCATGCAACATCACAACGATATGAATTGAAAAAATTGATACATTGTATTTCCTAGACATTTCCCCTCAAATCTAAACATCCCGATTTGCAATAAAGCTAAGGTTACTAATTTTATCTACACGTACATGACATCTCATGTGCATTACTATAAAAACTGGGAATACAGATACATTTGTCTTTATTTGGATGGGATGCTGAGTATTTTTTTCAGTACAGAGTAAAGGCAGAACTACAACTACAAGCATGCCCTGATATTCTGCATAGAATATATTATATAGCTGTTTTTTTGTTTTTCAATTGTTGATTCGTGATTTCCACTTTATTGTACATCACATTTCTGGATGTTTGCATCAATTATTTTAAAAATATGCAAATATTTGCAATCAAAATGGATTTGCTCATGCAATAGATTCACAAATATACACCACAGTATCTGGAAATGAAAACTATGTATTATCGTACTGATAATAGCAAATATATCCTATTACAGTGGTATATTGTATATACTATTACCACTGCATATACTATTAGTATAGTTAGTGCTAATTTTAGAAAATATAAGGTATCTCATAACTAATTATCTTAGTATTTACCTATATATTCGTGCCAATAGTATTATATAATGCGAATGGATAATTATTTATGGTATGTATCTCACTAATAATAATTGTGTATCTCAGGATTAATAGTAAACACGTCCTAATTCAGTGGTTAGAATTGTTTATGCCTCTTATCACTACGGTGCATAAAATGTATCTGATTTGTAAGAGTAAATGCATCGTATTTTAATAGCAATAATTGTATATAAATTATATCTCATTGGTAACATTTTATATACAATACAACTCAGAGATAGTAATAGTTAGTAAATCATATAACAATAAATATTATATTTAATGTAATATTATATATGAACATAATGCTAATTGTATAACAATTGTATCTCAGTGGTCATATTTTATGTATAATATTTCACAGTGGTTAAAATAGTAATTGTATCAATACATTGATTTTCAATGCTAATATTTTATATCTCAGAGATAATAATTGTAAGTAAATCATATCTCGGTAATAAAACCCGTATATATATTGTGCTAAATGCTAGTTTTTGATTATCATTGGTAATATTTTATATGTATCTCAGTGGTTATAGAAGTAGTAATAACTGTCCATACATTGATTCTCACTGGTAACATTTTATATACAATGTATCAAAGTGTCTATACAGTGTTTCTCAGTGCTAGTAGTTTATACACAATGTATCTAAGTTTTTATAATAGTAAATGTATTGTATATTGTTTTTCAGTGATAATAATTTCGATACACTGTATCTAAGTGGTTATAATGGTTATTACATTGTATCTAAGTGTCTATACACTGTCTCTATTGGTTGCACATTAGTGGTACTAGTTTATGCACAGTATCTCAGTGACCATAATATTATGTGCATTGTATCTGAGTGGTAATAATAGCTTCTTTATTGTATCTGACTGGATGATGATGATTGTATGTAGAGGGTGAGACAGACAGGAGTGCAGTCATTGATCTTGTAGATTTGGTTACAGATTGTTCACAGGTCTGTGATTGGACCCCCATGGACTTTACTTACTTAGGTGAGTATGCCAGGGCTGGGCTTAGTATCCTCCAATGAGAAGGATGGCAGGAAGTGCTAAGACGATACAATGTAGCCGCCCACTGCCAATAGAAAGCCATGGAGGGTGCATGCAGGGCTGGGTACTTGTCACTGTACAGGACACTCTCTGCTTGTGCCTTTTAAGACCAGCCTGGCTTCAAGGGGGAGACAGATTATCTGTGGATTACACCTGACATTGTACCAGGAGTGGGGAGCAGTGAGGACCCCAAGCCATGCAGTATCAGCAGCACTCTAGCTCCACTGGCATGGGTCTCGGTGTGCCCTTATATGCACCCACCCCACTGCAGCCTGTGCACCCTACACCTTTCTACATTGATGATATCCTTGGAAGGAATGCAGCTGCTAATGGGACTCCAGCTATGCCCACCCCGACTCTGCCATCGCCTAATTCTTCATTCACAAGCTTGGTGACAACATACCGGACCCCAGTCTACGAGCCCACCCCTATCCACCCTGCTTTTACCCACCCTGCAGCCCTGGCAGCCTCTTATGGAACTGGCACCTTTCAAAGTCCCCTGTACCCCTTCTCAAGACCAATGAGTGAATATGCCCATGCCCTCATCAGGCATGACTCTCTGGGTAAGTAACATGGCACTTATAGTTCTACCTCAACTGTTTATATGGGAGTACCCTTCACTATCTTCGTCTTATAGACTACACTTTTATCTACTACTCTTTTATCAGCCTGCCTATGGTATATGAATTGTTATAGGAAAAAGTATTAGCTATCACCATTTATCATAAATTTAATGATATACATATAATTTTGGCTTATAAAGGCTATTTATTATATCATATCACAATTGCAACTAGATGAATTGATTGATTGGTTGATTCGAAGATTCCATGATTTTCCCTTACCGAACCAAATCCATATTTTTTTAGATTTAAATAAAACCTATGGAGTTCCAATTGTCCTGGCATTTTTGTATATAACCCCGTGTAATATCCTTAAAACACCTTTTTTTTTTTTTTAAAGTTCCCATCTGGTTTTGTTAATTTCACATGATTTTTTAATTAGCCTTAGGGTTCGTTAAAAAAAATGGTAGAAAATGAACAAAACAAGATAGGATTTTTTTCACATTACAAAAAAAAACCACAGTGTTAAAAGGACTAGAGGGAATTTAATACCAATTTCTAGAAGAATTGGTTCGACTGATTTGATTTGGACCCAAACTGAATCTTTTTAAATATTTGGGGAAGCTTCACCAAATCACATCTTGAATGATTCGCCCATCTGTAGTTGCAACAAGTGACTGGCACCTGTGCCATGCAGCTATGGTGCTGAGCTGAGGCTTTCATCATGTTCTTGCACTTGATGTAGCTCTGCACAGTCTCTTGAATAAGAAAGTTACAATCTCTTTTGTGGCTGTTTTGATTTCTGATTCTCTTTAACCTGCTCTGAAGTCAAAGTAACCGCAGAGCTTCATGGGAATCAGAGAGAACAAACAAACCGATGTAATCTGCAAAGGAGGAAAGATGAAAAACATAAACTAAACAGCAGCTCTAAGATGTTTACATGATGTGCAATCTACTAACGACAATTGATTCATCGTTACCGATCATAGTTGCGATTTACTTTTATTATCAACTATACAACTGTATTATCTGCGATTATCTGCACAATAATCAAAAATAGAAGTGATCTTTACAACAATCGTTACGTCTATGGTAATAATATATTTGTAGCAAATTATAAAATCATGGGGAACATTTATCCCATTATCTCACAATAGCTGTGCACCCTTCTCTTACCCACTTCAACACAGAAATGAAAATCTCCTGGTTGGGATGATCATGTTTTATTATTATTATTTAATTATTATTACTTACAATATCATGACCAATAGTTAAAAAACGAATAACATAAGAACGCTCATAATAATGATGATCATCATCAACATTATGAATAATTTATTTTCTAATATTACTGCTGTTAATTGTTATGTATATGCTGATGTTTATTTTCTCTAATCATATTTAGTAATAATGGGGCACATTGACCCGTGTATAAATAACTTTACCACTACATCTATCTATGAATAATAATAATAATAATAATAATAATAATAAATGGTATTATTATGTATCTGTCTATCATCTATTTATCCATCTGATATCTACTTACTCTATTGTCTGTCTATCTAACATCTTTCTATCTATTTATCTATCTATCCATCAATCATCTATCCATCTCCTGTTTATCATCCATCAATCAATCAATTATCTAACCCACATCTATTTACTCTATCAATTGTTTATCTATCTATCTATCATACATACATACATACATACATAGATACCTGTGGTGATCCAAATATTCCTCCTTGTAGACATAGTTATCAAATTTGTTTAATAATACTGATCACCTATACAATGTATGCTGTGACATAAAGTACTTTACATTTACATCAATGCAATAGCTACTTTGTTATAGTTCAGATCAAGTCGTCTGAACGATTCCTGGACGATTTGTCCTCCTAGCGACAAATCCTTCTCGCATGCCAGTAGATTTTCCATAAGCCACAAGTAGTCTCCTGGATGGCCAGTAACATGACCATTGGTCCTGGTGTAGGAAGGGGGTTGTGCTGGTCCCTGCAGTGGTCCCGGGGGTGCAGGCTGCCCCTTCCCCTCCATACAGGAAGCCTTGAGCTCTGGATAGCAGTAAATCTGGCCCAGGAGCTGTTAAGTGCTTTCCTGCTGCCTCTTCCTCGGAATTGTGCGCCCTGATGATTATTTTATCGACATCCTCAATACAGACACATTCAGGAAACACTCGGCCTCTGATAACCAGGATCCGTTTTTCTGATATTGTTCATTTCCTCTGTGTGGGATGAGACTCTGCAGGGGCTAAAATAACCACTGGCTTCCTATTTTTCTAAGGGCTGTTTTCTTGCAGAGCATTGCACAACAGAACTGAGTGCCACAGAGGGCAGACTGCAGAGCATTGCACCACCACACTGACCAGAGCCATGCACAGCTGGCATTCATAGACAGAGCATTGCATCACAATACTGACAAGTGCAATAACCCAGGAACAGAGCATTGCATCGCATAGTACAGTGATAGGTTAACCTAACGACAGAGCATTGCACCTCAATTCATAACAGAGCCACATAATACACTGATAGGTTATTCTAAAGACAGAGCATTGCAATAACCCTGCCTCGTGGTACAGTGCAGTGAAAAGTTATCCTATAGACAGAGCATTGCACCTCCACTCATAGTAAAGATACATAGTGTAAAGTTATCCTATAGACAGAGCATTGCACCTCCACTCATAGCAAAGGTACATAGTGTAAAATTATCCTATAGACAGAGCATTGCACCTCCACTCATAGCAAAGATACATAGTGTAAAGCCACATAATAAGCCACATAATAAAGTGAAATGTTATCCTCTATAATCAGAGCATCGCACCTCAATTCATATGAACATCACATAGTGAGATTTATCAAATCTCTAGTCTCTAAAGAACCAAATATTGCAGGAAATGATTATACTACAGGAGGAGTAATATAGTGTATAATTGGTAGTGCCTGGATGGTGCCACATACAGTGTATCCTGTGGACCATTGCAGTGGCGCATGGTGATGACAGATTAAGTACAGGTGACCATAACTGGGTGAATACTATAAATCTATAGATGAAGGAGTCAGTGATTTTATAGGTGGAATAAATGCAATCTCACACATCCCTGTGTGCTCTAATGACTCCTGTCCTCAGATATCATAATAGTGAAGAAGCCTCAAGTTACTATAGATTTCTGTAGATGAGGAAGGCTGAACCTGATGTACAGATACAACAAAGAGGAAACAGCCCAGGAAGTGTGGACAAAGACATGACAAGGACTGGCCCCAGATAAACTAACTGTAAGGAGACTCCAGGCTGACCTACATCTAGCAGAGAGATGGCAGATGCCCACAGCTGCCCCTCTAGTGTTCATGTAGGAGGGATCAGATAATACTCTTACTGTATGTCATATGCACATATCACATCACAGCTACAGTGAGCCCATAACAACATAAAACTTCTCAAATAAAAAGATTTAAAACTAAAATGATTTATCCAGCTCTTGCCCCACCCTTATATGTTCTACCAGCCTACCTATCTAATATCTATCTATTTATCTATCTATCTTCCAGCCTACCTATCTAATATCTATCTATCTATTTATCTATCTACCAGCCTACCTATCTAATATCTATCTATCTATCTATCTATCTATCTATCTACCAGCCTACCTATCTAATATCTATCTATCTATCTATTTATCTATCTACCAGCCTTCCTATCTAATATCCTAAATCCCTTCCTCATCCAATCCCTTCCCTTCCTTGGTTAAACTTGATAGACATGTGTCTTTTTTTCAACCGTATAAACTATGATACTATGAATATCTATCTATCTATCTATCTATCTATCTATCTATCTAATATCTATATGTCTATATATCTACCAACCATCTAATGAATATATTTCACATATTTCTCTATCTCTCACCTTTCATTCTTTCTGTCATCTATTTACCAGCCTATTTATCTATCTCCCCAGCCTATCTAATATTTCTCATTTTATTTATTTTCTATCTATCTCTAATTAACCTTTATCTTTTATGTATTTTGCAGGGAAGCCAATCCTTTGGAGCCCTTTCATACAGAGACCACTTCACAAAAGGAAAGGAGGGCAAGTGCGATTCTCTAACGATCAGACCATTGAGCTGGAGAAAAAGTTTGAGACTCAAAAATATTTATCTCCTCCAGAAAGGAAAAGACTGGCTAAGATGTTACAGCTCAGTGAGAGACAGGTGAGTTATGTGCAAGTGATCATCATTAGTATAATATATACTTTAAAAAGAAAACAGCTAAGTAATGTTCTAGTTGTAATATATTGTGCTATTTCTCCTGTCTTTAACTCCAAAATGATAAAATAATAGTGTAAATAGTATGAGATAACAATGATAATATATATACTTGTAATATGAAATAATATGAAATAGTATATGATACTAATTGTGCACTAATACAATAATATTACTATGTACAAAATAAAAGAACTGCTACAAAAAATTTGTAAGGGATCAATTAACACTAAAGCATTCAAATAATCTGAATTATGATAAACTACACCTACTATTATCACCATTTGCTAATAACTATGAAATTACTTCACTACTGCTATTACTAAAAATACTAGTATTTTGTTGCTAAAAGTACAATATTATCATAATATTAGTTGTTGTCATGATAATACTTAAAATACTTTTATTTCTATTAATATTATTATTGCTATTATGTAGTTATAACTTTTATTATTATTGCAGCTATTGTTGTTGATATTATAATTACTATTGTTGTTATTAGTATGTAGTTATTATTTTTATTTTTGCTATTATTTCTATTATTGTTGTTGATATTATTAGAATTACTATTCTTATCTATAATTACTTTTACACTATTTAATATGAAATAATAATTATGATCAAGTGGTTCCTAGTATAATACAAATATGGAATATTACTTATAAAATACTTACAATCAATAGCAATGATGACCATGGTATATTAATAACCATGAGATTACAATATCTAGGATATGATCCCACCACCAATAGTAAGAACCGTGAGAATATAACAACTAGGAAATAATCCTGCCACTAGTAAGCCTTATTGCAATACAATAACAATGCTAGGATACACTCAAACTACTTATACTAGTAACCATGGAATAATATCTAGGATATAATATTACCACCAGTATTTAGAACTATAAAATGATAATAATAACTAGGAAAATTATATTTAGACTAATTCAAGTAACCATGAAATTATTAGAATACAATACTAGCAACAATATCAATAACCATAACTAGGAAATGCCAATAACTATAGTGATAACCTATTTACTTCTCATAACTATGGAATAATAGTGTTAATAATCAGTTATGACAGTCATGATATGTTACCACTGTGATTGCTGAGTGACACTGTAATGTACCTTGCTCCTCTACAGGTGAAAACTTGGTTTCAGAACAGAAGAGCCAAATGGAGGCGCCTGAAACAGGTAAATAATGTAGTTTCTATGGAGAGGCTGATGGTAATGCAGTTATCTTCTAATGTGATCATTGGCCATTTAGCTGCTGTGTGCCCAAGTCATTTGTGTGGATGTGTAAACTCTTCAGGTTGATTAGTAAGGTAAATAGCAGATACAGGGGGCACTCAGCCAGACATCATGGTAAAAGCCTGTCATTAGGAGCAGGGAGATAGCCCAGACTAGGGTGGCCCTGCAGGAGCTATTACACTGGTCACTAATTGTTCTGTGACCCCCCTGCCAGTCATCCTATCACCCCTCCGCCAGGATTAGTCCTCATCATTATTGCCCTGCAATTAGACACCAATATGACCAGCTACACTGAATAACAGTGCTAATTACCTGTCTAGACCTAACAGTCCATCTCATTTCTATCTCTCCATCTCATATCTATCTATACATCCATCTATCACATATCTATCTATCTCTCCATCTCATATCTATCTATCCATCTATCTATCTATCTATCTATCTATCTATCCATCTATCACATATCTATCTATCTATCTATCTATCTATCTATCTATCTATCTATCCATCTATCCATCTATCTATCTATCTATCCATCTATCACATATCTATCTATCTATCTATCTATCTATCTATCTATCTATCTATCTATCTATCTATCTATCTATCTATCTATCTATCCATCTATCCATCTATCTATCTATTATTCTCTATTTATTTTCATTTTCTACTCATCTATTTATCATCTATCCAGGTATCTCTCTCATCTAAGGCTAAGTTCACACTACTATTCAAAACACTGTTCCTTACCTTCGTTAAAAAAAAAAAACCTAAAGAACAGAGGTCTAATGTATCAATGTAAATTTTATGTCAAAAAAACATATGTATAAAGAGTACCTTCCGAACCAACCATGTCCGATGAGGTCAATGAGGTTTGACATATTAAACCTCCGTTCTTTCCTTTTTTTGATGGAGGTTAGGAACGGTAGTGTGAACCTAGCTTAACTCTATTTGTTTTTCTATATCATATCTACTAGTTTCACATTTATTTATATAGATTCTGCTCAAATATTACTAGATATTTTGTAGAACTCGACATATTTGCACGTATGATATCTCACCATTTGTTATTTATTCTTTTTGGATGATAGAAATATGTAGTGATTTATGTTCTGTTCTGAGGAGCTATAGGGTGTCTCCTATAGATTATGGAGGGCAAACTTGACAAAGAAAAAGTGAAAAGTCTTGCTAAATATATAGTGATCCTATTCACTGGTTGTAGTTGCCAGTCATACAGTGAGCATTTGTAAAATGGCTATGAGGCCCCTGGTGTCTGTAGTGCACGTTAGTTTCTAGAGCTGCAAGCCACACTGGAAGGGGACATGCATTCCCAGGACAATGTATAGGTCCCCTTCAAATGACACTATAGCATATGCAATGGGGCGTTCCAATTTAAGCAAATAAATATTATTGTTTCCATGATCAAAAAATATACAATTTCCTCACAGTTTTCTAGATCAATGCTTGCTGTCTTTCTTTAGAAAGAATCATTCATCATCACTTACTTCTGGTGAATGCAAATGTGTCCATTGTCACACAGATGCACAGTTTGAGGGGCGTAACTAGGAAAGGGAGGGCCCCATTGCAAACTTTTTTTAAATGGGGTCTCCCTTTCCCCCTCAAAAATAAACATATTTGTACGCTCTTACTTACATACACACATTTATGCACTTTCATATATCTGTCCCAGTAGCTGCTGACAAAATGTGGAAGTACACGGCAGGAATTAGAGATGAGAGATCCCTTGTCCTGCTGTGTACTGTGGAAGATGTGCACTGTATATACATATTAAGCTGTACAATATGCAAGATAATATGTATATAATGGTGAACATCCTCCATTTGTCAGTATGTCAGTTTGGATGCCGGGCCCCCCTGACACTGTGGGCCCAATAGCAGCTGCTACTGCTGTAGTTACACCCCCCCACGGCTCGTTAGCATAACCCAGAGTAATCAGAGCTGTGGGTTATAATGAGCTGTGCACTTGTGTGACCATGGATGGACTTCTATCCAATGGAAATTAACATAGAAACTTCCTATAAGATGACAACAAGTGGAGATCTAGAAAACTGTGAGCAATTAACACAGAAAGTAAATTGTATAACTGTTCACTATACAATATAATCATTATTTGTTGAATTGGGAACACCCCTTTAAGCTTAATAGTTCTCTCTTAATACAAATGGCTAGTTATCATACACCTGGTAGCCTTGAAGGGGGTCACATAGAGTATTGATGGGGATATTGTTACGGTTTAGAGGTCTACGGCTTTAAAGGGATTAATTATTAATTATTATTATAATAATTATCTAGGGTGGATCTTGGTGGACTAGTAGGGCATGTCTGGAATTAAAAATAAAAATCTAACTTCGGCCCCCTGCAATATTTGAGCCCCATGCTACGCTTGCTATATGTCTGTCTTGTGCAGGGAGACAAATAGGTTTCCTTAGCTACTATTTGGGGAAATAAACCCTAATAGATTCCAGATGAGGTTTTTCTTGTAGTGTATCCCTGGATTCACAATAAGGTTAGAGCCTGGGCGCGCCGGGGGATCCTCTGGTGGGCCAGTCCAATACTGCTTCTATAGTATGGCCGCTCTCTGATAACGCCACAATAGCCTTATTGCCTCCGATTCCCCTATAAATACTCTGACTATGATTTCCAGGCAGTTGTTCAAGGTGATGAATGAATAGGATAATAACATGGGTGGTGGTTGTCTGAAGATGAGTGCACTACTATCACAACAGCGCTGTTAGAGGTCTTGTATGGTTTCAGGTAGTGGAAGCTGCAGCTTATTAAAATACTAACTGACATTTCTATTTTAGGAGAACCCCCAGGGAAATAAGAAAGAAGAAACCGAAAGTCTAGAAAACGACTGCGAGGAGGGTCAGGAAAACTGTTTGAGTCTTGAGCAGAAAAATAAAGACTCTTCTCTGGATGGGTCCCAGTGTTCTCCTTCCCCTAATTCCCAGGAAAATATGGAAACGGACATCTCAGATGACTCTGACGAGGAGGTGGATATCGAAGGAGACAAAGGTTTCTACAAGTGCCCCCATTGATACATGGACCTTATTACATCAGCTTGCACTTTAATAGAAGCTGGACTTCCCAGGTCTTACCCAAGGGTGTAGTGCCATAGACAGTGCCTTAGCTGCAGTGTATATACTGATGTATCAGGTTATAGACTCTGTTCATTGACAGATTGTGCCTTTAACTTAAAATGTATATTGTATTATTTGATCTGTAAATGTCCATCATGTGTCTACAGCATTAGACCTCATGTATGAGTGCATATTACAATGCACAGAGCCATAATTTGGCAATAGTAAAACTATATGGACCCTAAAATATCTCTGTACGCTCTTGATTTTGATAAAAAATGGCATTTGGTGACACACACAGTATTTAAAGGAAATCTACCATCAAACATGTATAAACCAGGAGCACTTACTCATAGATCCAGGCAAAGTGACTGTGGTAATCTTCTTATATGTGTTATTTATGGCTTCCTTCCTTCCAAAATCAACATTTAAAATTATACTAATGAGCCTCAAAGGCTCTGCAGGGTGTTACCAGAGCCCCTTCATGCTGTAGCTTCCCCTTTCCCCTTACTCTCTGTTTCTGCTCAGCACAGTGGGAGAGGGGAAGTGCTTCTGCACAGTGTAACAGCCTGTGAATGTGCCAAACACAAAGGACCTGGGAAACGCCTAGGAGTCCTTCTTACTCATTAACATCATTGTAAAAGTTGATTTTAGAAGTGAGAAGGCCACATATAACAAATAATAATATTACCACAATCATGCAAAATGGATCTATGAGTAAGTGCCCCTGGTTTATCCATGCTTGATTTAGATTTTTTTGGTAGATTTCCTTTGAATAGTTTTATCCTGGCTAATAATATTCACAACATATCCATAGAATAGGCCTTCAATATCAGATTGGTGGCATCCCTACAAACAAGAAGACTCATCCTCTGGATAGTGGTCAAGCTTCATTGATTTGAATGAGTTGTAATTACTTGGTTCCACCACTGGAATGAGAACGGCGCTGTCTGCTTCTGACTCCATCCGCTGTGTATAGCTGAATAGCTGAACTGAACAGCTGGGTGTTAGACTTCCACCAAACTGATACTGAGATACCTATCCATACAATAATCATCAATATTTTTAGTTTGGAAAACAATATAGACCATGGTGTACAGACCCTACAATCTTGCAGCTCGGTATATTCTAGCTCCTATAAGTCAGATAAGAGGGTGTCATGGGTCCCTGAGTGCTGGGAAACTTTTCGACCCTGCATCCCCCGGAAGTCGTTGCTGCACAACGTTTTTTCCCCGATAACTTTTTAAAATTGTAAAATTGTTTCCAAAAAAAAATCAACCTTAATTCCCAAAAATATTTGGATTTGGATACAATCATGATGTAGCCAAGATGTTTACTGCTGTTTTGTAATGTATATAATGTATATAATTTATATATATATATGTTTTTGTAAATGTTCAGAGACTTCATACCTCATATTGTTTATATGACTTGTACATACAACTTTTTTTTTTCCTAAAACTGTAAAAATATATTTAATTTTTTTTTGTGGCGGACAAACATGTGGAATAAAAAATGAAATTGCGTAATAATGCTTGTTATTATTTTTTGTAAATGGGAAGAGGTTTTTAAGTGGGGAGAATTGCGGTAGAATTAGTTTTTTTATGTTACTTTTTAGTGCATGCACACAATAATTGTGTTTTTTTATGTGTTGTGGTTTTTAGAGCATGTTGAAGTTTTAATCACATATTTCTCTGAAACCCCCACGAAAAGTATATATGCATTTTGTATATTATATGCCTATTGTAGCCAAAGGAACAGATGCTAAAAATACTTTTACATTTACTTTTATTCCATTATGTTTCTGCATTTGCTTTGGCAACATAAGTAAAGTGCAAAAAAAAATGAACCAAAATTACACAAAAATACAAGCAGCATGTAGATTGCTCCATCCATACAAGAATTTTTGCTTAACTTTGGTTTGTAAAAAGAAGTAAAGATGTGCGGATCCGACGTTCCAGTTCCGGTTCCAGTTCCGGTTCAGAATTGGGGCACAATACCCCAATGTATTGCCGGATTGGCAGCCGAGCAGCCAGTCAGACTAATTGATGCCCTAACTCCTAGTCATGGCTATGATTGGCCAGGGGAACTCCGAAACTGATAGCCGAGCTCAACTAATATATGTGAACTTACCTTTACCGCTTGCAGTTGTTTCTGTTTGCACAGAAGAAATTCTGCCCCCTGCATTGTGAAGGCTGAATTACACATTTTGAATGCATAGCAATAATTGAATTGTTATGGATTCTAAACCTAAAGTAAACTCTAAACTTTTTACACCACAAGTAGATGGGATTTGCATAAACCCCATCCACTCTACTGCTAATATAAATCACTGCGAGTTAGCTACCAGCTATTCCATTAAGATGATCCTGCAGTGCCTAAAGGGAACCTGTCAGCAGAAATTGACATAATCAAACCACTACCAGTATGTTGTGAAGCAGATTAACACCATCCAGATGATGTTTCTTTCATGGTTCAGCGTGATGGCATCATCCAGAAAATCAACTTTGAAATGAAATTTCCATTGCTTGTATGCAGTCAAGGAGGTGGCAAGCTCAGCACTAAAGTCCAGCTCTCCCGGCCCAAAATCTTATTTCTGGTGTAATTGACATTATGCACTAGACTTCAGGAGAGCTAATTAGTAATGTTCAAATATGGCAAAGTAGGCTTTCTGAGGCAGAGAGCTGGACTTCAGTGCTAAATTCTCCCCCTCTGTGACTTTATACAACCAGTTTACATCTGACTTCAAAGTTGATTTTCTGGATGATGCCCTCATGCTGGGCCATGAAAGAAACATGAGCTGGAAGATGTTTAGCTACTTGACAACATATTGTTAAGAATGTATTAGGTCAATTTTGGTTGATAGGTTTCCTTTCAGTTATGTTGGTCACAAGCTTTGAAGAGCTATTCTTTTTCTGTGCATTAATTGGTAGAACCATATGAACGTTGCGCCTCTGACTCGGCATGCATACTCCTTAAATGCGAGTAAAAAGTGCATTTTTACCAAATAAAATTTTTTGTCTACCGTGATCTATAGGACAAAAAAAAACATAATAAGAGTTTTCAAAAATTGTATTTTTCACTAGTAAATCTGCAAGTCCTATGGAAATCGGTAGTATCCCTCAATGGATTCTCTGTGATATATTTACAAAAAAAAGTCCAAGAAAAGCCAAATAAAAAAAGAAAATCACCTGGCAACAAACATTAATAAATCTACAAAAGAGCTATATATATATAAAAATATATATAAAATATTAGAAATGATAACCTAATGAAGATGACACATTGAGGGTTAATTATCATTGGTTTTCCAAGTAGTCACATTGAGGGTTTTTGAGATTTTTTACTGCTAAAAAGTCTCACAGGACTGTATACACCTCTTCATTAATCTGGCCTAAACATAGAACTACTGCTAGTGCAACACCGTGCAAGGCCTGATTCATGACTTGAGGCTTTTGCAAAAAGTCTCATAAGAAGTCTCAGACTAAAACTACATTCACGCGGCGCTATGGTGGACGTATATACGCATATATACGTCCCCCATAGACGGCAATGGTCGCACAGCGCCGTACGGGAGAGGTATGGTGCTGTAGACGTGTGGCACCGTACTGTTCCGAAGCCAGGACAAAGATAGGACATGTCCTATCTTTCTCCGGAATACGGCTCCGTGTATCGCTATGGAGAGGGGCGGGGTCGAGCAGTGCTCACCTCCTCCTTCTCTACCAGGTGCTGACGTATTGCCGCAGTGCTATGGTATGGTGGGCACATCGTCGTGAGAATGCAGCCTTACTCCAGTCCCCTGCTGTTGTATGCGCTGAGACTTTTTATGCATTTTGAAACTTTTATGGGACTTTATGGAAAAAAAAAATTCCAGACAGAAAATAGACCATAAGAACATCTTTAACTGGGCCAAAGCCACTATAATGAATCTTATGGGCAGCGAAGCCACAAAAACAGAACTGACCCAAGAAGATGGAATAATGACAAATAACCCTCATTATGTGAATTCTGAATAGTGACATAAAAAAATCTAATCTGCAGGTAGAAACCTGAGTCAAAATAATGCAATGTATATTTACCATCCAAAACATTCAGTCATTGACCTCTCTGCGGTGAATAGAGGTTATCTGGATTCCCTGAATTGATCTGCCTTCTGGGAACCAGCTGAAAGACTGAAAAATACAAGAAAAATCCATCCACCCCCCCAAATTTTTCTCTGCTTTAACCCTGGACTATCAGTGATGGCGATAGTGTAAGCTTCTATATACTCATATACATCTGAGTAGTCGTAGATTCGTTAGGTAAATGGCTGATTCCACTAAATGGGGAAGTGTAGAGTCAACTTATTTCTTATTATTCATGTAACATTCTTTCAGGATGACAGGTTCACTATACAGTACAATGTTATAGGGCTCCGGTGTGTGACCGTAATATGGACAGTTACCAGAAGTCTATGAGAACATTTTCAATACCTCCAATTTCATTGTATTTTGGAGATGTTCTTTATTACATTGATTCTAAAAAAAAATATATCCATAATATGGTATTCTGAATAGGGACCTTGGTATAAAACCAGGTTTTGTTCAAGTAGGTTTTTTGATGAAATTCTGATGGATTTTATGGATTGCTCAATGTAAATCAACAACATTATCCAGATTTGCATCTACTATAAGGGCTCCCATACACAATAAAGGGGTCTATTTAGGGAAGTGATTAAAATTTTTTAAAACAGGCTCTCTACTAGGAGCAGGAATAGTGTGAGCAAAAATGCTGCGGGCCACGGGCTAGTCGCACCTGTGGAACGACCTGGTGGCCGCAGCAAGTCCAACCCGCTTTGCAACGGGCTCTGGTGAAGACCAGGTGCCACTTAGACTCTGGTCCCAGGTGACGGCTAGTACCACCTCCCTTGATGGTCCAGTGGATCCACGCATCCAGAATCCTGACAGAATTGTTATCTCAAGTGTAATACCAGCACTTACTGTAAATCTGATGACGTCTAATCCGCAGATTAGACCTGGCCCCCATTTAAGCTCATTCCAGCCTCAATTCCTTTCTGCAGATTAAGCAACACATAAATTTTAGGTTCCTCACTTAATCATCATCATCACCATCATATCTTCTTATCACAAACTTTATACTATTCTGTTGTTCCCTCACTAAATCCCTATTTTGACCCCACAGTAGCCAATATAGTAACAATGCCCCCACATTAATCAATACAGCAACATTCCCCTCACAGTAACCAATATAGTCACAGCGCCCACCCACAGTAGCCAATATAGTACCACTGCCCCCACAGTAGCTAATCTAGTGACAGTTCCCTCACACAGAAGCCAATGACCACATTTCCCACACAGTAGACAATACTCACAGCCATCCACAACAGACAATAGCCCCCGGCAGTCATAAATTTTAGCACCTGTCCCCAGCAGCCACAATAATACCCCCAGTATCCAGTAGTCACAGTGCCTGCCCTCAGTAGCCACAGTGATGCCCCCACACAAGCCAATGACCACTTTTCCCCACACAGTAGACAATACTCACAGCCATCTAAAGTAACCAATTCACACACCAGAAACCCCCAGAAGCCATTAGTCACAGTGCCTGCCTCCAGTAGTCACAGTGATCCCCCAGTAGCCAATAGTCACAGTGATGCCAGCAGTAGTCACACCAGCTGAATCCAGCAGCCATTAGTCACAGATCCTGTCCCTAGTAGCCACAAGATTGCCCACAGTAGCTACTAGTCAGTTAGGCCCCCAGTAGTAACAGTTATACCCACAGTAGCCACAATAATGCAGCCAGTAGCTATTAGTCACAATCATGCCCTCAGGAGATATTAGCAACAATAATTCCCCCAGTAGTGACAGTTATTCCCCCAGTAGCCAGTAATCACAGGGATGCTCCCAGTAGCCAAAAAGGAAAAAAACATACTTACCTTGTTCCTCTTCTTGCGCCTTGATTCCTCAGCTTCAGCACAGGGGGCGCATGGTAACATTACAGATCCGCCTGAACCAGGTCATCTTTGACCCGACACAAGTGGATATGTCCTCAGCCGTAGGCTGCGCTGAATCAACCATTACATGCTGTCGACCCATGTGATGGAAGGAGACCAAAGGAGCACGGAAGATAAAAGCTCCCATGCTCTACTGCAGTAATTAAGGGGTGGGAGCTGGATCGCCGTTCTGCATCGCCCTGGCTCGGTAAACCAGTCATGTTTTTAACAACCAGTTGAGCTGAGCTGGGCTGAACCAGTAGGATCCCACCCCTGGGTCTACTATCTCCCCAAGCAATACTATCTGTTTTCATCATGTAGAGATGTGATTTCAACAATCACTTTATTATTTCTGCTTGTTTCTGAGAAATTTTCATTTTAATCCTTATGCTAATGCGGTCAAGTCCTGTCCTCAGAACCAGGAGCACTGCTATACCTGCTTGGACTGCTATCCTCACCATTAGATGAGCAGGAGGTTTGTTTAGTGAGAAGCATGGGGTAAGGTTGGAACATGAGGGAAAAAATTTAGACAGGAATATCAGTTGTCTGGAGCTAAGAATATGAGCCGGGTGGACCAACTTCCTCATTAGCATACACATTAAAATGTGAATTTCTCTCATACAGCATAAAGATATTGTGGAAATCATTGTGCTTTTCTCTACAACATGCTGACAGCAGATTACTACGTTTTGGTGGTGGTGGTAGACACCTGTCAGGGTCTCCTATGTCATGCATGTTTGGCTCGGTTGAAAGTGCATCTGTAATAAATGGAGAGAGTCTTCCTCTAGCATGGAGGTGGCGAACCTATGGCACGGGTATGATATACAAGAGGGTTTTTGGCCATAGTTTGGGCACTCGGCCTCTAAAAGGTTCACCATCACTGCACTAGCAGCTGATCTCCTAAGTTGACTTCCACCTTGCCCGATCCTTATCTCCCTCAATATCTGCCATGGTAAGAGAGCGGTAAAGCCTCATGCACATTAGATAGTCTTTGCGCTATTCACTTTTAAAGGAACACTCCAGCCATAGCTGATTCATTGAATTATAGGTTGTGCAGGGCCTGAGGGGATGAACATGACTCTAAGTTCTAGAAAGGTTCTAGAATGAAAATGAGTCATGCTCCCCCTACAGGCACCGCACCATGTATTATTTGATGAATACGCTTTGACTGGAGTATTCCTTTAAATACCTTAGATTAGAAAATGAATCTGTGTATGATACATACAATATCAGGTCAACAATATAAGAACGGTAGGGGTCAAATACTCACCTGCCTGGTGATCACTGCAGTGTCCTACCCTAGAACAACACAGTGGACAAAACCGGAAGCAGAAGCCACTGCATAGTCTCTGTAACAAAGTACGACGTGTGAATGGGAGCTAAGCTTCATCACCCTCAAATAGTTATTTCATTGTTGATGAAGCTGAAGGCTGCCAAACATAGGTGATTGTGGGGGTTTCAAGAGTCGATCCCCCATAATATCACATTGAGGACGAAACGTCATCATCAATATTAAAGTCGCAGAATTCTGGATTCCAATAAATATCTCTGGTTCACTTAGTGTCATCTTTTTTTTTTTATTTGTTTGCTGGCAGAATATTTCATGTCAAATCAACACGTATAACCTTTTTCAGAACAACCCGGTCTTGTTTTTTCGCTCATTCATCAGGGGATTAAACTTGAAAACGGTTATCATTTAGCAGAAAAACAAACAGAAAGTCACATTTTTGTTAATGATTTGAAGAAGTGCACCAATTTCGACATGACATTGGGTGATCAATCTCCTGCTTTATGTACCTGTATTTTTAGTCATTGGGTTCGTTGGCCTTTGAAATGAAAAAGTCCAACAAAATAACACATCGATTTTTCTGCTTTTCGACGTGTACTTTGACTTTTAAAATAACATTTTCCATTAGAAAGTTAAACAGTTTTGCAACAGATTCCAACGATGATACACATATTACATTGTTCTCGTAATTCAAGGTTAGTATTTGTTTGATTTAATTGTTAACCTATTGAAATATAGCAATTGGGGCCACATTACCCTACTATAGTCTGCTATGGTCCATTTACCCATCCCATGGTCATAGAAAGATAAATACTTTTCATATATGGTCGCTTCAATGGAATTTTTTTGGTTGGGGGATGTTTGAGATGTCCTAAGGAGGGACAGAATTATTGACCCATAAATTACCGAGGGACTGGACACTGCATCAATCAGCTGTTTCAGGCCTATGATACCAGGAACTGTACAAAGATGGAGCCAGAAGCAGCCGGCGAACTACAGATGTGCTAAAGACCAAACATGCTAATATTAAGGAGACCAAGCCTCTAATGCAACCTGACTTACATCCTTCTTGGAGAAGAAGGCTGGGTTCCTGGCTTTCAACATGACTAATCATTTACAATAAGCCTACAACCCTCCTTGAATTCTGAACAAGAGCATTCTTGGATGAACTGACCATGGAAAGATAGAGAGAAATAGGTATTAGCTAAATAAGTATCTTAAAGGGAAACCGTCAGCAGAAATTGACCTTATAAACCACTACCAGTATGTTATCAAGTAGCTTCCACATCTGCTACCAGATCATGTTTCTTTCATGGTCCTGAGTGGTTGAAGAGAGATGTAAACTGGTTTTATGAAGTCAAGGAGGCAGAGAATTACACTGAAGTCAAGCTTTCCCTGCCTCAGAACGCCTCCTTCACTGTAATTGATGGTCTCCTGAAGTCTGGTTTATAATATGAATCACAGGGGAGGAGGCATTCAAAGGTGCGGAGAGCTTGACTTCAGTGTTAAACTCTCTTGACTTTATACAACCAAATTATATCTCATCTAAAAGTTGACTTTCTGTATGATTCCACTACACTAGGCCATGACAGAAACATAATCTATGAGCTGCTAAGCGGCTTGACAACATAAAGGTAGTGATTTATTAGGTCAATTTATGACAACTGGTTCCCTTTTAAGTGTTCTGACAGCTTAACTTTTCAGCTGAAAAACAATTTTCCCATCTACAGGTTACCTCCACTTTTTGGAAATGCTAAGAGTCTTATTTCTACTGATCACACCTCATTTCCAAAAAATATCAATTTCTCATTAATGTTGAACCTGTTGATAGGGCTTACGGGCAGTGGAGTGACTAGAGTCCAAAACAATCCTCTTAGGTTGTGCCCCTTCTTAAGTGCCCCCCTTAGATTTACTATCCCTTTACTTTTCCCCTGATATCTCTTTTGTTGCTGCAGTAAGGTGCCCAGCTCCAGTGACGCAGTAATGTCATTGGCTGCCAGTGCTGAGAACACTTGCATCCTCCGTGGTGCTGTGCATAGTGGCAGAACACAGATTCAGGGCAATTTCTAGGTCATTTAGCCAACACACATCTGCTGCTGAAGAACCTTGTAATATAAAGTTTATCTTTATGTACACACACATACATGCAGCTAAATGCAAGCACATGCACATACACATATACATGCCATACACACACAGACACATACATTCACACTTGCAAGCACTTTACATACACCCATACATACATATCTCATACACACTTACAAGCAATGACGTCAGTGTCAGGCATACACTCTGGGAGACAGAGGGTTAGACACCGGCCTCTGGTTCCTCTTCCTCTGTTGATGGGGCCAGGCACACTCTCCTCTTCTCTTCTCAGTGACCCTACTTGCAAAGTGAAAAGAGAGGAGAGAGTGAGTGCAGCCTGTTCTGTAAATGGCTCTGCACACAGTACACATGGGGCCCGCAGCTCCATGTCAGCAGCCTAGGGCAGTGGCGTAACTAGGAGAGGCAGGGCCCCATAGCAGACTATATAAATGCTATACACTCATATGTACACACATTTATATACTTATACACACAGAAAGCAAAAACATACATACA
This sequence comes from Engystomops pustulosus, assembly GCF_040894005.1. NCBI lineage: Eukaryota > Metazoa > Chordata > Amphibia > Anura > Leptodactylidae > Engystomops > Engystomops pustulosus. The sequence continues at coordinate 59,745,823 of NC_092421.1, read as the reverse complement.
GTATACACACACCACATATACATACATGCACTACCATAACTACTACTGCAACATGTATACATCACATATACACACACATATAGCAAATGCACACAAAATAATATATAATACCAGATACAGACATATAGCATATGTACTAACCACACACACACAAATACAGCATATACAACCCAATACCCCAGATGCTGCTGTAGTTACGCCCCTGGGCTAAGGCCCCCTCCACCAGCAGGGCCTGGAGCTAGACTGCTAATCAAGCTCCTGTCCTGCATGGGTCACGCACTGCATCCCTGCGATCATTACATTCTTCTTATTAGACTGTAAAGACAATTCTTCAAAGAAGGGTTTCTTTACCCCATATTATTCACTGTAATCTCTGTTTATTTTCTCGCAGGTCACACATACCATGTGCAGTTTGTAACTCTGGTATCACATGTGGAATAGGGTCATTGGACCTTGTCAGGTATCATGGTATAACTGAATCAGGTGAATAAAACTTGAATTTATTTCATCCTTTTAAAATAGGTTAAAAAAGTGACTATTATTAAGAACAGCATTAGGTTTGAAACGCATCAGTTTTTCCGCTATTATGATACCTTTTTAACCTATTTTAAAAGGATGAAATAAATTCAAGTTTTATTCACATGTTTTGCAATGTTTTCTGCCTGGTTGCTGGATTCACCTGCTTCTGCTCCACACTTGCACTGATTCAGCTCAGTTTGTCCGTGCACCGGCTTGTAACACATGGCTACAAGGAATCTTTTCTGATCATGGTATAACTGCTTCATCTGCATATACTAGATACGCCCCCGCTTAACTTTTTCTGATACCTTTTCTGAGTTTCTTCCTTCTATAATTATCTGTTTAATCTAAGCTGAAGATCACTATGGGGCTCATTTACTAAGGGCTCCGCAACCGCACTTTCGTTGGGTTTCCCGAATTTTTCCGTTTTGCCCCGAATTTCGGCGGCTTTACCACCTTAGTGAATCCCGGCAGAACCCGAATCCAACGCGGCACGGGATCGCGACAGGACCGGGTAAGTAAATGAGCCCCATTATCTTAATGTCTTTTTCTTCTTTATGATACCATTGATGTGGCATACTGGATTTAGCACAATCACAACCCCAGCGTGCATTGACAGCTGCAGACTGGAGATCCAGAGACTGTAGAATAGGGTGATAAGGTGGGCTGCTTTCATACAGTTACTCTGTATAAAGGAATCTCTTATAGTAAGTGTATGTTCAGTGGTAACTGATGAACAGAACATGCACTTCTAATGAATGCATCTCTAGTAAATTTCCTAGAACTGATTCTATTCTCTATTCCACCATTTCCGAATCCCCTATAGAGCCCTATGTAGAGTAATATTAGACTCAAGCAACAGGGATGTTCTGTCTAATTCTAGTTTCAGTACTGCAACGGTAAAGTTCATATTTGACAATTTTCACCAACTGCTACAATCTGAAACCCTTGTGGTTATATATTGTAGAGTCACAGTTAGATAACAATGGTTCGGTTGCTCTCAATGAAAGACCAGCTGAGGGATTTAAGGGCTTCCGTAAAAGCTTTGTAAGGTGCCTATGCTGGAGGCTGGACAAGTGAATGTTGTATTTTTTAGATATATTCTGTGACTGAAGTCTCCAATGTATGTGACCTCTGATGGAGGATAACATGGATAATTCAAATGGAATTTAGGTCCAATAGATGCCCATGTACTTCTATCTGAACCTATTTATTGGTAATATAAAGTGTTGCCTATTTATGATAATGCCCTGGTACAGTAGTTAGGCTGAACCTTAACGGATAATAGCCATGTTCTTGGGGAAGCTTAGGAAAGAGAAGGGGTTGATGACCACAACCCTTAAAGTTTAGGGCAGTGAAGGAGCTTATTTAAGTATCCTTGGTGGTCTAGTACATAACAGTGGTGACTGTTGCATACCTGGTGCCAAGTAGACACCTACCCCACGAGGCTCCAGTGTTCACAGGTTCATACACCATGCAGGAGGACTTCTGCCTCCCACTATGTGAGATTACAGCAGGTATAAGAATGGGGGAAGTGCAGAGGGAGCATAACATCCTATGAAGATACAACACAGAGGGCCTCTGGTGATGCCCAGAGCCTTTCTGTCTCATTAGCATAATTCTAAAAGTTGCATTTTATAAGGAAGGAGGCTATGGATAATAAATATAAGAAGATAACCACAGTCACGGTGCCTGGATCTGCAAGAAAGTGTCCCTGGTTTATCATGCTGGATTTCAATGGTAGATCAACATAAAAATTCACAAAACTTTTGCAGATTGCAGACACAAGAGAACACTGCTATTTTTTCTCAATCTCACAGAGCCACAGCAGCTTTAATGGATCTGTTTCTTCATAAATTTTACTCAAATCATGTTGACTTATAAAGAAGTCCATCTGCCTTTCTTCTACTTTTTTGATTAGATAGAATCTGCCTGATTGTCCATTCCTCCGACAACTATATCTCTCCTGTCCCCATCATACACATGCAAGACCAACTAAGCCAAAAGTGCATATGTAATGAATAAAGAGAGCACCTGTCAGACCCCTCTCAACTTCTCATAGACTTGTCTTCTGGAACATCCCACCATTTAGGGAAAGTCTGAAGGCTCTCTACATATAAGGTGGTCAGCCGGACCTGATGAAATCGGTAAACATAGCAATATTTCATGTAATGTGTCATGCGACCTGGTGGTAGGTACCATTGGTGGGCACAAGAAAGCCACTCTGCCATTGCCAGGATATATAGACACAGGGCAATGGTCTTGTCTTTACCCCTGCTGAAGGAAAGCCTACTGACTACACTGTCTTCCACGTAACTAAGCATCCTATAATTGGCAATTGAAGCAGAAAGATAACAAAAATTGTGGAAATGGATTTCTGAACACATGCTAATAAACCTAATTGGACTACAAACATTGAGCTTTTGCAAGCGGTTGACCGGGAAGGCCATGTTCCCTAGCTGCTCCTGGAATGTACATTACTACATACTTTCCTTATTTGCCAATCACACCCGTGCAATTGACTTAATAATTTTTAAAGCAGACCTGTGAGTGCTGCGGTGCAAGCACAGAAGTGGTTTCTGGGACAACTGCTGCCTGCTAATGACCTGATAGCGCCGGGCTGCGGCTACTGCTAACTCAGGCAGAAAGCTGTTGATTGCTTAATTGAATGTAAATTTTGTAGCTCCATTGGTTAATTACCTGATCTTCCCATGTCCTTCCAAATCAATAAACTACCATTCTCACAACAACACAGCCCTATCAATAGGATATTGTCTCACCTATTAGGTAAGATAGATTTGCTCATGGGACGAATAGTCATTGCAAATATTTGGTTCTGTGTTCTAAGTTCCATTATGTTTTAGTATAATCTACCTCCATTGCATTAGAGGAGACGGCAGTCAATGTAATATCCAACATACTGGAAAAACTGAAAAAATCAACAACGAGAGACAGACTTATTTTTCTCACAGATTTTACCAAAAAAGTGGACATACGGACCAGTTAAGACCAGACACTATTTCCACCAAATCCATGAATTGGGTGTATATCAGTAAAATGACTTTGTACATAAATGTAATACTGACATATATTTGCAACTTTTTACAGGGGTTTTTGGCCATACAATGGGAACCAGTATGGTATAATTTGATAGACATGGCAGAAATAAACTTACGTTTCTTTTTAATACAAAATAAGCAGCAGTTACACAGTTTTACATGAGGCAACTGGCTTCATGGTTATAGAATGAGTTATTCACATGGCATATTTTCAAAGCTAAATATGGAGATGATTAATCCCTGAAATTCAGAAGCTTTTTCAATTTTTGGCAGCATTTTCAGACTAGTAATACTTGAATAAATTCCCATAATACCATGATGTGCATATATGAAGTATATTTTGATATATAGATTCTATTGATTCTATTGATTATTTCAATATCTAATCAATCAGTATCTATATAATCAATCAATCAATCAATAAATCAGATTAGCCTTGTGAAAGCTGAGATGCATTAAGGGCCCTAGAGCTTAGTCACACTTCACTTTGAAAGATTTGCATGAATTATGTAATTTATTAATGAAAAAAACTAATGCCAATACATCTAATCAGGTGTTTTTTTCATATGAAAAGATGTAATACAGGCAGTCCCCTACTTAAGGACACCCGACTTACAGACAACCCCTAGTTACAGACAGACCCCTCTGCCCACTGTGACCTCTGGTGAAGCTCTCTGGATGCTTTACTATAGTCCCAGACTGCAATGATCAGCTGTAAGATGTCTATAATGAAGCTTTATTGATAATTCTTGGTCCAATTACACCAAAAATTTTGAAACTCCAATTGTCACTGGGGCAAAAGAAAAAAAATTGTCTAGAACTTCCATTATAAAATATACAGTTTCGACTTACATACAAATTCAACTTAAGAACAAACCTCCAGACCCTATCTTGTATGTAACCCGGGGACTGCCTGTATTGTTATAAGTGTCATTTGCATTGTCTTTCAGTTTTTTGTTAAAGGGTTTTTCCCACCAAATTGTTAGGTCCTATCCTATGGAGCGAAGAGAAACGAATGGAGCAGAACAGATATGCGGAGGTATCTGAGATTCGCATTCTCGTGATCTGCGGGGGTCTTATCACTTAGATTACCTGTGGATAGGGCCTAACTTGATTGGTGGGAAAACCCCTTTAACATTATTCACCACATGCAGTAGAAAACATGACTATATAGCTTGGGTCTTAAAGGACACCAGATGTCCAACATCTTTTGTAATTTTTAATTTACAAAAACAATAATTTTTTTGCTGGGGTATCAATGTTTTTTATTATTCATTTTTTTAGGGCTCACTGTAAGCAGACCTCAGGCTTCCTGTTGACATGTAATAATGACATACCAGAGTTGCGTGGACGGAGGGCTAGTGCCTTATAGAGGGAGCAACTTCTTTTCATAATCCCTTAGATGCTGTGGCCACTATGTACCAGAGTTTCTATGATCCTGAACACAATGGGGTCTACCAGAGAACACAGTTCTCCCTCTCCAAGCTGTAAGGAGAAATTGTAAAAAAAACTGTGACAAACGGTATAGTACTCGCTTTTACAGCTTGTATAGTGTGGTCCCTTGGTGTTGGATCACTGTAAAAGCTGTAGTCAAAATACTCTTACTCATCTAAAACAGTTCCCTACACTGTACTGAAGAGATGCAATCACGTCAAAACAGCGTTGTCTACAGTTGGGAATCTGTTCCTTCTGGAGTAGATTTACCGATTTGTCGTAAATCCCACATCATGTCATTAGGCCTCCTGAAAGTCATGCTTGATGGTAAGGACAATATACAATGTAGCAAAAGAAGCATGTTTTTTCCTTGTCCCATCTTTGAAAACTTATTTGCATATTTCCCAGAATCCCCTAGTGGAGCATCAATGGCTATAAGTCTTCAGACGCCTGCAAGGTGGCTTTAATTGGCAAATTCTCTGTAAGCAGAAAGCTCACTCCCTGACTGTGAACACAATGGGGCTCATTTACTAAGGGTCCATGGACCGCATTTTCGGTGAAGTTTTCCCGACGATTTCCGATTTGCGCCAAATTTAACAGGGTTCTTTGGCGCACGCGTTTGGATTTTGGCGTAATCGCGCTGACTTTCATGCAATGCAAATGGGGGAGCGTGGCCGCCGGACAACCCGACTGATTCGGACTACTCGCAGGATTTAAAATTCAAATTGTGTCGCAAGCCATGCACTTACATGCCCCGGGAAGAAGAAGGAGAAAGTCAGCGGGGAAGCGGCAGATGCAGGAAATTGGGCACACAAGCCACGTGAATCGCGCCGGACTTCATCGGACCGTCCGGATTGGGGATCGCGATAGGACCGATAAGTAAATTTGCCACAATAAAGGTTAAAAGTACTTGGTCCTTGTTGTCTGCAAACAGTAGATCACAGAACATGCACAGAGACACTCCTAACATATGGGGACGTCCTTGAAGGGCTAGTTCTTGTCCATCCCAAAGTACAAAGTTAGTGGTCGGTCCAACCCCATACGCTCCGATTCCGAAGACCACAAGAAGTCTCCTACTAAGTGTTGCTTAACTTATATTTTATCTGTGGGGCACAATCAAATGTCGATTTGGATATTTTAGTCAAAAATTGCTGGAAATAGATGCAACAGATGTCTATTGAGCTTAATATCATAAGCAATAAAACCCATCTCACAATCACACTCATTATATGAGACACTTAAGCCAAGTAAGCACACTTAGCACAAGTAATTACCTCTTCCTGAATCTAATCAGACTGTTTACGTAAAATTTCACGGATCCTATCATTTCCCTGGGAGGGCAATTATCTGGTAACAGCCGCAGCTGTAAAAGAAATAAATGAGCAGCTACCGCAAATGGATAAAATGGAAAATGCACACAGGTTTTTGTGTTGTCTGTGTCTGTTTGCTGATACATTTACTATGTTAAACATCGTCCTCCTAGCTGAGCATCCATTATGGCTGACCGCTCAGGCATGAAATCTAGTTGATATTTAGAAGCTTTTAACAAATGGAAACTTCATGAGCGCTCTCTTCATGCCGTTTTAATGCACTGCTAAATGTTTGACCGTATTGCACACTATTAAATTAGGAAGTGTTTGTCAACTTTTTGAAAAGTGGTTATTTTATGCTTCATTTCATGAAATGGACGCAAATAAAAAAAGGGCTGAAGTGCAAACCATCTACTTAGCGCTTTATGATGGTTTCCCCTCTTAAAAGGGATGTGTAACAAACTACGTATGTAGTATATAGGTAGTGTACAGTGATGATCTATAGGACTGATGTTGTCTGGGAGAGATAATGGTGTCAAATATACTGTCTTTGGTACAATGACAACGTGATCTTGGTAGCGATACTTAATCAACATAGACACAATTTACATCCTACCACTAACACAACCTATAACTTTCTACAAACATCTACCTTTAGGTAAGTTTTGCATTAGCCTGGCCAAATGTTCTGGGATTCTAACTTCAAATTTGGGACAAACCTGGCAAATTAAAGGAAGCCTACTGTCAGAAGTAGATCTGTTGGTAGATTTCTCCTGCCTGCCTCTGCCCTAATCTGTATTTTAATAATCATGGAACCTAACTTGTTAAAAAACGTATTTTAGTAATATGTAAATTAACTGCAGAGGCTACTAGGGCGTGGAGTAGCCTTAGCTCCCAGTGCCTGGCCAGGCTAGTACACACCCCAGTAGCCTCTGCAGTTTATTTACATATTACTAAAATAAAGTTTTTACCAAGTTAGGTTCCAGATTATTAAAATCCAGATTAGGGCAAGGCAGGCGGGAGGGATCTACCATCAGATCTACTACTGATGGTAGATTCTTCATGGTAGATTTCCTTTAAGGGCTGGAGGCAATTTGTGAAAAATTGCAATAAGTAATTTTGTCCTTAAAAGGATTGTCCAAAGGTTGAAATACATGGCCGCATTGTTCCAAAAACAGCGCCACATCTGACCATGGTTAGAGCTACTATTGCAACTTACTACCAGTATTGCTACAGATATGAATGGAGCTTAGTTTCAATACCACACACAACCTATGGTCAGGAGAAAAGCTGGTGGTTAACAGTAATGCAAACAGGTTTAAGGGGAGTAACAACTGTATTTGCAGTGGGTGCGACCACGACTAGGCCTGCAGGAAGAGGGGGGCCTCAGCCCTGTGCTGATACTTTGTTCTTACTGCATTCTTGTGAAGTGTACCCCCTTAGCACATGGGGCAGAGGAAGCTGTGGGCCCCCTCCAAGTACTTTAACAGTGGGCCTCAGGCGCAGCGCAAATGCAGCTATGCCAAGGGGATACAGCCATGTCACCAGAGAGCCCCAATCATCCATGCCCCCAAGGCAGATGCACAGCAGCACTCAGGAAGTAAATGTCCCTGCACTAGCAGTGGGCATCTTACTCCATGAGAAGAAAACCGTGCAACACGCTCCAGAAGGGAAAAGGCAAGTACTTTTTTTCTTGTAACCTGCAATGCAAAAACAAAGGATGGAGAAGGATTTACTAAAAATGGAGGCAAGTGCTAAGCATGCAGACAATAACGGAGCACCAACTAAAAATAGAGACACTTAAATATGAGGCCAAAAAGTAGGGTATTCACTAAGAAAGGGGGCAGTATGGGGCATTTACTTATAATGTGGCAAATAGGGGACACATGCTAAAAAATGGGGGCCATAATGGTCCTTGTTATGCGGTGGATATACTAAGAGGTTTGAGCTTCTTAGTAGATCTGGAGTGACATGCAGGAAGGTGGTGGTGGGGTAGCATCAAGAGCTGGTGATACGATGCGAGAGCTTTTGATTAACTCCCTCCATTTTTTGCCTTTATGTTTTTGTAATGGTTTTCATGGTTGGGGGATGGGGACCCATCATAAATTTTGCCTCAGGGTCGAGTGGACCTGGTGGTGATAGCAATGATAGGTTTGTATGAATTTAACCCATAGAAGATGAGTAAGCACCAAGTTCCTTAACCATAACCAAAAGCGGCTACATCAATTATGTGCCCCCCTCACTTCTATTCCTGCAGCTTGACAGACGACAGTAGGAGGCAAATGATGTAAGTAAAAAGCCATATAGTTTACGTTTCCATTGACAGAGTGGGACAAGGTTGTATGGTCTGGTCATTCTGAATAGATACAAGGGCTGATGTTTAGCAATCCATCCAAAGTTGCTTTGTTCAGAACACTTTATCAATGCGGGTCGTTGTGCCACACGTCAGTCATTTACATTCCAGATCCACATGATACACAGTAGCCAGAGAGTCTTCAGAAAGCCAAGTTGGCCATCAATATTGACAAGTAAACATTCCCTTTCAGTCATTTATCAAGCTATCTCAACATAATGGCCATAGGTTACATGAGGTCAACAACCTGTAAACTTGCATTCTTCAGTTGTTTGACTGCTAAAATACATTAAGGAATGGCCATCAATAAATTATGATTAATTGTTTTAATATGTTTTCTTTTGTGGTGCTATGGACTATAATCATGGTTTTAATCCTGGGGGTATAGTCTATAGTAACGGGCTTAACCTATTTATCTCTAGTCATCTATGGAGAAAATCCATTGAGGCTACTGTAACCAGGCACTTGACCATAGTTAACTAATCATTAACCGTATGCTTTCCTTTCATGCCGCTCATACTTGCCATTATATGGGGAGACGGCAAAATCAAAGCGGACTGGAGATGCTATCTGACCAATTGTTTGTACTCAATTGTTTTCATCGATTTGTGGAAATGTAGGTTTATTTGTCAGACAAAGGCTGCATGTAAGAAAAATGTTCTTGATATTTCACTTGTACAACTATGAGTTCAGGTCAGTGGTCGGTGGACTCCACATTTAAGTAATTTTACCACTGAATGAAATATAACTATGTATTTGGACTTTCTAGTTTAATCTACTGGAAAAATAAGCCAAAATGGTAATCAGCTGATCATTAGGATTAGACTTCTTTAGTTCTTTGTGTTCAAAAGTTATCAATAGGGAAGCTGGGTTATGGAAAGTCATGGATGTACAGGAAGGACAGACAAGAATAGTGAGCCCCAAGACTAGAACCCCTTTCCAGCTGTCCCTGCCTAATAGCCCAACCTTCTCTAAGAGGTAAGTGAAAACTGGGTGACGTTCCCTTCCAATTTTTTAGCTTTCTAAAATGAAATTTCTCTGGATAGAGGGAGTACCTTTACAGTAATAAAGGTAGGCAAATTGTAGCTGTAGAAGGCAAATTTGCACCTCTAGCCTAACCCTATAAAATGAATGACTTATGCAGTAATTATATTAACTATTCATTGAATTGCCTGAGGGCTGAAAGCCCAATTGTGGCAACCAAACACAACCAAAACACTACCAATAGCTGCACAATTTTACCACAAACTTGCCTAACCATTGGTTACCGCAGATAGACCAAATTTTTTTCGCAAGCTGCACATGATTAGCAGAAGGACATTGATTTCATTATTTAGGCTCATGATGCAAATTCATGCTAAATATTTCCTTCTGACAAAGGTCAACAGTTTCCTCTTTGGTTTCACAACCAGTAAAACACCAGACACACAATGTTCATTCCTGATACTTAGCTGACAATTGGCAGATTAACACATTTTAAGGCCACAAAATACTGGGTCAGCAAAACCTTGTTCCTTTTTTCTTTATTTGAACTGCAGTAGCTTAGTATTAGATTGCAAGGAACAACATATTTTTTGTCTGAAATTAAACTTATGAGGAAGTCTTTTTATGATGAGGCAGGGCATTAATATTCAATAATGGTCACAAACCTTTCAACAAACTTTTTATAAATCATTAGTACAAGTGAATATGGGGAACTTTGTAACATATTTAAGCAAAGAAAACCACTTATTTCTCCAGTGAGTGGCTCAATTCTTCCACCCCACCCCCCTACTCTCTCTTGTGCGCTAACTTTCCTGAATTCATTGTGGTCTTCCAAGGAGGGGAGGATAGCAAAATAATTCAATGACATTTTCTTCCTATTATGACATAGGAAATAGGGAGATGGGGTAGGAGGGAGGAGGAAGAGACTTATTATTTTCTCAATACAAGCGCTTTATTTATAGGTACTAATCAGCACTTCTCTATAATGTCCTCCATGCTGCAACTGAGTTAGAGATAGGATGCAGAACATGTTTTATGGTAGAAAACATGGCCGCTAGTTTGCACTTACCAAGGCAGGGACAAGAGATCGAGATGGAACCTACCAACAGAAAAACTTCTAAGATATTGTTACTCCTCATGTATACCTATATGCCACCTTATCCTAATAAGTCACCCGAAAGGTTAGCAGCACTTTATATTAATTAATAAGTTAACTATATATTTGAAGGGTAGCCTTGAAAGGCATCTCTGAAGTATTTTTGGAATCCCCACTTAGTGTAGGAGACAATTTAAGATCAAATGTGCATTACCTTGGGCTGTTCTCATTTTAGTTTATGAGGTTTATGGATGAGTGAGTGTTCTTGGACAGGGATCCAAAGTTAGGGACATCATCCTCCAATAATGTTTCCTAAAATTAGGGAGAGTCTGAGGAAATTCAGAACACTTTGTTGGTATCCCCTCCATTAATAGAAATAACATACTCGTGAACAGTTTTGCGTTGGTCTACTCAGGAGAGTGCAGCTCATTTGGATAAAAGCTATATGCAAACAAATATCCCTTGCAGTAAGGTCATGTATAAATTTAGATATTGTTCTAGAAAGGGCCATCTCCTTTGCAATTGATCAGGAAGAAGATCTGCAGATGTCTTTGCTACAGAACCCTGGATGATCGGATCATGACAAATGTTGATCTGTCTGGATCAGATACAGTATAAAGGCTGGACTGATGGCTCTCCGAGAAAGGAGGATAAAAGTCACCAACAAAGACTTGGAAATCAAAAGATAATTTTATACAAAAATGGTGGTGGAGAATTGGCCCATGGTTCTCAGTAGAAAAACCAATGACCCTAGGCCCCACGATGGAGGCTGAGTTTGAACTTTTCTATGGCCTTCTGGAAATCCTTTACATACACCCCTGTAACTGTGACAAGTAACTTTTTGTGAAATATTAGGAAATTGCTATAATCATGCTATTATGTTTGATAATGTAATACTGTAATAATACAGTCCTGGTAAATGAAACCTTTATAATAAAATGATGATTTTATAGAAAGTGGTTGGGGATTTACATCTGAGGCTGGAAGTGACCATGCCTCTAAATATTTCATGAAATATTTCAGGAAGTTATTCTTTGAGTATATTTCCACGGACAAGCTATCAGAAGAAAGGGGCATTACAAATACCGCTATTCTATTCTGTTTCCTTTCTACCAGTGCCCGCGACTGAAATAACAAAGATGAAAAAGCCGGCTGACGCCCTTAATTGCTACCTGAATGGCTTGATGCACAAAGTCAAAAGGAAACTCTCTATAAAGAAATATCTACAGGAAATAACATAGCTATAAATTATTACGAAATGTAAAAAAAAAATAAAACTTATTTTGGGAAAACTCAGGAGACTGCCAGGCCTTGTGGAGAATATATTATGCTATTGCCTTTGAAAGCTAGGGAAAAGTCTTGCAAATTTGAAACTGTTGGCCACAATGAAGCCCATTTCCAAAAAAAGCGAGTAGCTTCAACAGTAATTCCGTTTTCTTTACAGTATTTACCAGACTGAATTCTAGTTGTGGTCCAGTAAATGCCACAATGAGACTTAACAAGTTTGTCAGAACAAACTTGCTGGTGAGCAAAAGGGCTTAAAAGAGTCAAATAAAACTATGGAAATTACACTGATATGCAATAACTCATCCCAGTGGCAGATTAAGTGTCCCATGGGTCCTGGGCTGTTCACATGACTAAGGCCCCCTAGCGTCCAAACCAACATGTGCCCAGATGTATGGACTTAAGTACTACTCTACATACTCTATATCCTCTATATCCTCTGTATCACTAATCTTAGACGGTTCATAAGTAATTTAATGATGAACTTCAATTGTGCTCTTATAACCATCTATTTAGGAAAGCCAATAGACCCTAATTACATGAAAGCCTCCGTCCCGTCTACTTCCCAGATCAGATCTCCTGGACGGTTTGGGAGATACTACTGCTACCCCTGGCTGGCCTGGCCTCTGTGCTCTGCAGCTGAACTCCCCCTCATACTGTAATACTTGCATATAAGCCAAGGCTCCTTATTTTCCCACAACTAAAAAAAATTAGAAAAGTTGAATGGAGTAGAAGCACGAGGGTAGGAAATGCAAGCGCAACTCTAATAAAATGTCCAGCAGCAACCACACCTCATTAATGAAATGTCCACAGCAGAGCCCCCTTTAACTCCTTACCGGCACATGATGTAGCAGTACGTCACACGTCAGCTGCGGGTTAATGGAGCTGCATAGCCAGTAAGTCTTTGCTGCATATTGCATCAAACACTCAGCAGAAAGTTAAAAACATGTACATTAGTTGATATTATCCCTTATAAAAATTTAGTAACATATACAGTGAAGTCAACATTTCCATTATCTGTGAGGTGCAGCAGCTCCTGTGTGCAGTAATTCTCCCTGTAGCCTGATGGCTAATAATCCGTTAGGGGGGAACAATTCAGGGGGCTGTATCTTTGGATCTGTGACACCTAGAATCTCACTTCTTTTTTCAAATTAAAGAGGCGAGTCTCCTCTTTTATATGAAAAATTTGTGTTTCTGGGTGTCAGGAAAATGGAGATATTAACTATTAAAGTGCCGTCGGAAGTGATTTTTATATATAAAATTTGCACCCGAGATTCTCGCTTTAACCCTTAAGGACGCAGTCATTTTACAGCTTAAGGCTCAGCCCCATTTTTTGTATTCTGACTTGCGTCACTTTATATGGTTATAACTTTTGAACACTGTTACTTATCAAAGTGATTCTGAGATTGTTTTTTCCCCACATGTTGTACTTCATTTTAGTGGTAAATGTTGGCTGATAATTCTTGCGTTTATTTTCTAAAATTCAAAATCATTACATTTTCAGGCAGATAGATTTACCACCTAAATAAGTTGCTGAATAACATTTCCCATTTGTCTACTTTACATTTTCATAATTTTTGAAATGTCTGGATAATATATTTTGATGTCGCTCGGCTTACAAATCGAATAGAGATTTTCTGTATTTTCAGGATTTACTCTGTTGCGGATAAATACTGTTTTGAATGAAATTTTACATATTTAGCATCAAAACCCCCTATATAATCAACCCATTTTCAAATCTGCACCCCTCAAACTATCAGAAACAGCATTTACGAAGATTGTTAACCCCTTGAGATCTTCATAGCAATTGAATCAAAATGGAGGTGAATTTTAGAATGGTCAAATTGTGTCGGTTATACGTTCTTTTAGCCCTAATATTTACACATTTCCAAAAGATAAAAATAGAAAACCCACCATACAATTTGTTCTGCAATTTCTCCCAAGTACAGAGACCCCCACATGTGGCCGTTACTTGTTTTATGGGCGCATGGCGAGGCGCAGAAGGGAAGAAGCGCCCTGCAGCTGGCAGGATTTTAGTTTTCTCGTTGCCTCCTTTTGTAGGCTATAAAATGTTCGTTTTTTCGTTATTGGGGCCATGTGACGGCAATTTTTTTGCGGGACGGGATGCTTTTTCTAGTGTTGCCATTTTGGGGTTGGTATCACCCATTGTTGAAAATTTAGGAACTCGTTTTTGAAGGCAGGAGTAGAAAAGCATCAATTCTGGACTGGATTTTTGACTTTTTTTTTTCGTGTTCACCGTTTAGCCTAATAATCCTGTTATCTTTATTCTATGGCTCGATACAATTACGGGGATACCAGACTTGAATATATTTTCTTACATTTTACTAAATTTGTCAAATAAAACCGTAATGTGGGGAAAAATCTATCATTTTTGCATTGCCGTCTTCCAAGTGGCATAACATTTTTACTTTTTTGGCTGCGGAGCTGGTTGATGGCCTGTTTTTTTGCAGGACATGTTGTGCTTTGCACCAGTATCATTCTGGAGTACATATGTTTTTTTGATCACTTTTTATTGCATTTTTTGTAAGATTGAATAGGTAAAAATGATAATTTTTGGTAGGTTTTCAACAGTTTTATTTAACGGCGTTCATCGTATGGATTCAATAATGATTTACTTTTATTCTACGGGTTGTTACGGACGCGGTGATACTACATATGTGGGGTTCTTGGGATTTAGACATTTTTGGGGGTTATATGTCTCTTTATATGTTATGGGGCTTATGGGCATTTTTATTGATTTATTACTTTGTTTTTTACGAAGTGTCACACTGGGGTACTGGCTATTAGTTGCAGACGGCACCCCGTGTTTCCCGATGCCGGTTCGGCTCCGATCCAGAGCTGAGCCACGGAGTGCTAAGAGGTTAAACGTGAATATCTCAAGTTCCATGATACATAGAAACACAATTTTAGATTGATTTGAAAGAAGAGATTCTCCTCTTTCAACTGGGTAATTGCCCAGTTTGCCACCCCCTAATGCTAGCCCTGGTAGTTATTTTGTATATGCACAGGCAATTATGCATACACAAGTATTTGTTACAATTATAATACAAGCAGCCCTATAATAATAATAATAATAATTTATTTATATAGCGCACACAGATTACGCAGCGCTGCACAGCATGGCAAATTGGTCCCTGTCCCCATGAGGCTCACAATCTAAACAACCTACCAGTATGTTTTGGAGTATGGGAGGGAACTGGAGTACCCGGAGGAAACCCACGCAAACACGGAGAGAACATACAACTCTTTGCAGATGTTAACCTGGGTGGGATTAGAACCCAGGACTTCAGCACTACAAGGCAGAAGTGCTCCCCACTCAGCCACCGTGCCGCCCCTGTATGTCACCAGGTCACAATGGGGAGAGCAGTCTGTCCGTAACTAAGAGTCATCTGTCAGTCGTGGGTCCTTAGGTTGGGGACTGTATGTAATTAAAACAACTTGTAAAAGCTAAATACATTTAATTTTTTAAATTATAACAATAAAAACAAATCATTAGCTGGTAAATTGTATACCAGCAATCAGTTGCCATATATTGAGGCAAAGTTTTTGCACTATTTGGGTAGTTTTGGAAAACTTTAAGTTATTATAATCTTTTTTCAAGCCATGTCCTATTATCAAGTCTTCTGGAGAAATTTGGGATAAAATTAGACAATAAAACGAAACTAGAAACTAGAATGTGCCAGGTTGTGGTACATTTGATAAATATGACCACTGCCGTACATGTTGTAATTAAACAAATTCACAAAAAAATGAAATAAGAAACCACACAATGAGGATCGCATATACACCTTTCAACCATGAAGAATACATGTAAATATGTATCAGGAAGTAACATGAATAACAATTCCTTAATATAGTTTCATTATAAGAATTGCTCACTGTAGCCGCAGTAGTGATTTGCAAAGGGGGATTTCATATTCTCTACAGCTGCCTTGTGTCCGCATATAGAGTACACACTACTTTAGGAGAGAATTAGTTGTTCAAAATCCCCATATCTAGCACAATCAAGGTCCCATAACAACTACACACATATGAGTCTATCGAAAACTGAAACAATTCTGAACAATAGACTGACCCTGTTCTTTATTTGATCTATTTCAGTCATGAATGGTCTTTTGATCTAATCCCGGCTCGTTGTGTTTATCTCTAAATTTTCACATCTTATTTTGTGCCTATATATTATGTTTACACCGTTTGTCATTTTACTAAGATTTATTATTTGATTTAGGATTTAGAAACCTACACCGACCCTTTTCATAAAGTGATTACAAGGTCAGTCAGTTGACCATCCCCATAAAGAGTTGATTTTCCCTGGAGAGATTCATGATCCAGTTCCTTTATTTTGGTTGGTATATACATAAGATGCGGTTTGGCATAATGACAATATAACCTACCAATGTGTTTCCAGTGTACGTAGGCATCCTACCACCTGTGCTGTCAGGAGATTTGTGCTTATGTTGGGAGGTGAGCTGGTTACTCTCCTTTGGATAGATTATGATCATAGTATTATATGGCAGCCACAGAATTTGTTATGTAGGCATATGTTATATAGGAGAGACTTGTGTCTATGTGAATGGAAGCCATTTGTACAGTGCAGCTCATCAGAGGAGGTTCCCCCCTTTAAGATGTCCATATGCCCTATTACGGCTCTAAATATACATTTGCCCTTTAACATAGACCGATGCAGATATGTTTTGGTTTCATTATACATACATATTGTAAATCTGACAGTCTTCCTAGGCAAATGAATACAAAGTTTAGCTTGTTTTAGAAAGCCACAAAGACCACATGCGCGGTGGCTTCACTACAATATGAGCGTGGAAAATATTCCTGTACTTTCAGGCATTGCTTTCGATAGAAGGGTTTTATCTGCACTCAAAATCATCTCTATTATTATTATTATTATTACTCTATCATTGTGTGACATTCTCATAGTCTGTGCTCATTCATGTGAATAACCTCTCTGTGCTGTGTAGGTAGAGGAAAGCTGAACATTTATTTTATATATTTCCTGCTGGTTATACTTATATATTACACAATGCTGTATATAAAACCTGTCTGCAAAAGCAGTGTGCTGGACTGTCGTTGATGGACTCTGCTCTATAATAAGATCTTTATTCATTGCAGGTCCTATATGCTGTGCCCTCATTTAGAAACTCTGTAACTACTAAGTTGCTTGCCTCACGTTTGCCTCTGTTAAGATACATTTACATTGTTCTTAAGACTGTTCACAACACCAGTTGCTTCTTCATGAGGCCCTGGTATACCATTCAGTAGGCCATACACACTATAGATACATTTTGAACAGGGGTAGATTATAGGGAGAGCACCCCGGGCGTGAGCCACGGGGTCCCAACTAGTGAAAAGAAGGAGACCTCCACTATCCTGCCTGCCTCCACTCCTCCTGCATGATCAGCATTATCACTGTCATGAGAAGTCCAATGAGTCCCTGTACCATACTTGTTCCAGGTACCGAACAACAGAAAGGAGTTGTGGCTTTGCAGGTGGGGTGGGGGGGGGGGTGCATTATGGGTGACGGGTCATCGCCTCACAGGACTGATCTTAAAGGGGTTGCCACTTTCAGCAAATAATTGATATGGTTTGTGTAAGGAAAAGTTATGCAATTTTCCAATATACTTCCTGTATAAATTCCTCACTGTTTTTGAGATCTCTGCTTGCTGTCCTGCTATAGAAAGCTTCTATGTTTACTTCCAGTCGATATAAATCTGACCATGGTCACACAGGTGCACAGCTGTGTAATATAACGAGCCGTGCACCTGTGTGACCATGGACAGATTTCTGTCCACTGGAAGTAAACAATGAAGCTTTCTATAGAATGACAGCAAGCAGAGATCTAGAGAACTGTGAGGAATTAATACAGAAAGTATATTGGAAAATTGCATAACTTTTCCTCACACAAACCATGTCAATTATTTGCTGAAAGTGGACAACCCCTTTAAGATGAATTTGTATGTAAGTTGGAACAGGTATATTTTATAATTGTAACTCCAGACCTTACAGATGATCATTGCAGCCTGACGTCACAGTGTGCAGAGATGTCCGTCTGTAAAAGGGGCAGTCTATAAGTTGGATGTCCGTAAGTCGGGGATCGCCTGTATATGTTTATATATATATCATTGAATATATATATATATATATATATATATATATATATATATATATACATATATGAAATGAAATTGAAAGGCTCCACCCCTGACCACAAGTGAGCACGTCCTCAGTCAAATATAAATTGTGTGTAATGTTCATAGCACCTGGGCCCCAAAAAATAATGAAATAGTTTAACAAAACTAAAAACTAGGGGGGATGTGACCACTCTAAATCCGGCCCTGATAGTGATTGTAAGCTGCACAGCCAAACCAAGCAGAAATAACTATATAATTACAATAAATAAAGAAAAGAATAAAGCCATATAGTCCATTGAACTCATTTTATTTCGTTATGTGTCTTCTTTACTTGCCTGAAAGCCAATATATACTTACAAATACATTTTTTTATTGTTCCAATAGATCCAATATATAAAGATGAGTGTACAGTATGTGTATGTATGTATGTCTACTAAAGGAATCTGTACCGTCACGTCTGGAATGGGAGTGCCCGAGACCGACAGTCACTGGAATGAGAGTGCCCGAGACAGATAGTCAGTAAAAGAGTCTGCCAGAGACAGTCACTGAAAGAGACTACCAGAGGGAAACAGTGTCAGTGACAGAGACGGTCAGTTATAGAGACAGTCTGAGACAGTGTACGTATAAAATATTTGTTAAAAATCATTCCATTTTGTTATAGCTAGGAGCAGTTATTCACTATCCTGGGCAACGCCGGGAGATACAGTTAGTTTTAAATAAAAAATAAATCTCCTGTCATTCAGTGACCTTAGCTGCTAGATGTACATGTTTCCACGGTTACAAATCTGTGTGGTCTGATCCTGCAGTCATAACACCTTCCTTCTTTTCTGTAATGTACAACTGTACAGTATAAAAACTTTTGCCTAACTCTGCACTAAGAAAAAAATTAGCAATTCTAATTTACTCTAATTAGCTATCTGCAGGTGTTTAGCAGCTAGCAGAGGCTTTACCTTGCCCTCCAGGCTAATCTCCCTTTGCCATGCTTCTAGGTAATCATGGGAAACGCTAAAGAACAGCTAGAGATGACAGGAGTCTTGTTCGGAGGGGATGTAGGACCTGTAGTGATGTCACAAGCATGTGACTCATCATATGCTTCAGATCGGCCAAATACAAACATGCTGTCCTGTTCTGGCTTCAGTGCCCTGAGCTGATGTCACAACCTTGAAGTGTCCGCCCACATCAGGAACAGCTGAATCCGATTTAATAAGAAATAATGTACCAGACATACCAGATATATCTCAGGCTGGGAAGAAGCCAGCAGCATGGTACATGTATCGTTGGAATTATTCTCAAAGGCTCTCTCCAGCTGTACTAAAACTATTTTTACTTTAATTCTTGCAAACATCTAGGGGCAGATTTATCAAGCTGTCTGAAAGTCATAATATTCTTAGTTGCCCATGGCAACCAATTACAGCTCAGCTTTAATTTTAAAGAATATTTATATGAATATTTTAAAGGGGAGCTGTGATTGGTTGCCATGGGCAGCTAAGAATATTCTGACTTTCAGACAGCTTGATAAATCTGCCCCATAGACCACATATAGATCATAGAACAGTGTTTTTTACATATAGGTTATTCTTCTAGGTTTACAAATCTCTTCTATGATATAAGTATGCATTGCTTGCACATAATTATAAAACTTTATTTTATAGGCAAGGAGGCCATGTATAACAAATATTATGGTGCCTGTATTGATGAGTAAGTGCCCCTGTTTTATCATTTTACAACAAAACTGGAATCTTGTATCACCTTTCAAAAAAAACTCTTTACGTGAATGTCAAAATCAAAAGAAGCAGCACAGGAAAGCTTCTGTAATAAGCATGGCGATCACTATAGAGCAAATGTATAGTTCAAACATCACTTGACTTTAGGTTGTAGTGATATTTTTATTTAAAAATGATATATATGTATTCTTTATATTTATTAAAATGTATCTTTTTTAATGCAACTTTCTATATGATACTGTTTGTATATGAATATGTTGGCTCAAATAAAAAATTGTTTAAAAAAAAAAGTATCTTTTTTAAGTTTTGGGCACTTTTAGAAGCCCACTTCCCACAAGGAGCAGACATATTTTAACATCTGTCTGAAGTGACTAACAGCTGAAATAATTTCATAACATGTTTTCCAATTTTCGACAACCATCTGCTGCAGGATTTTTAACAGTTTTCATAGATTTGTTTTATGGTTCCTACTTCGCAGCCCATATTATCGTACATAGTTGGGCTTCATAGCTAAATTATTACAGCATTTGTTGCTAGTACAATGTAAATATAGAATATGGGCTAATTTTCCTACCAATAATTGTACAGTAAAAAATAAAGTAAAGTTAAAAATACTAATAATGCTAAAATACTGACATTTTTTTTATATTGACCATTAAATTAAAGGAAATCTGCCATCATTTCAAGCATGGTACACCAGAGACACTTACTCGAAGGCAAGGCAACTGTGGTAATATTCTTATATTTGTTATTCATTCCTTCCAAAATCAACTTTTAAAATTATGCTTATGAGTCTCAAGTTATATTTTTTTTAGGCGGGGGGGGGGGGTTGTTACCATAGAGGCGTCTGTCTATGCTTTAGTTTCAGAGCCTGTTACACTGTACATGTGCACTTCCTCTTTCCACTGTGAGATTACAGGGAGAGAAGAAGTGCTGAGGGAATGGGGGGTAGGGATACTGTGTCACAGGCTGTGAAATTGCAGAACAGAAGGGCTCTGGTAATGCCCCCAAGAAAGCTTATGGCTTTTTAGCATAATTTAAAAGCTGATTTTAGAAGGAAGGAGGCCATGGATAACAAATATAAGAAGATTACCACAGCCGCAGTGCCACACTGTCTGTGAGTAAGTGCCCCTGGTTTATCATGCTTGATTTTGGTGGTAGATTTCCTTTAAGTACTCACCATAGGCAGATATTTCTTGTGAGGCTGTACTGTCCCGGTTTTACCTCTGGTGCACTGCTATCAATCAGACAAGGACTGTCCTACCTCCTAGCCAGAAATAATTTGTGAGCCACTTAGAGGATGCTGCGCCTGCAAGGTATTCCCCTTATTGCTTTGTATTAGCCGTTATGCTCCTGTCTAGACTGGCTCCATCTAAGGCTACATTCAGACGAACGTGTACGGCACGACATACGTTGGCGCACGGAAGAGGAGGAGGGAGTGAGCGCTGCTCGGCGCACGGCACCGTATTACTGGGAAAGATAGGACATTTCCTATCTTTTCCCCGGGTACAGAATGGTACAGTGTTGCACGTGTGCCCATTGCCGGCTTATGGGTTGTGTTTGTTTTCCCCGGCCGGTCTTTTGCTTAGGTCTTGATGTTCTGTAGATCCTGCCAGACAAATTCTGGTGTATTGTCTATTGTGCTCATCAACTGTCTTCATGTTAATGTTTTTTATATGTCTTCAAAAAAATAAAAAATAAATAACTCTATATATTGCTGGTGTATGTAGGGTCTATTGCTTTATCTGACCATTACTTTGTAATGTCTTCCTTTGTGTGGGAGATTTATTTATTGCGGTCACGCCCATCTTTGTCGAGATGAATACATCAGGGAGGCTTGGCCTCTTGATTTATCCTGTGGGTGGCGTAGCAGGTAAGCGAAATTACTAACCAATGCAGGCCAGTTAGTGGGAACGGCTTGCGCCCTCCCCCTCCTTTGGAGACGTATTTGCTATTTTAATAGCAAATTTTTGTGCTGCGAAAACTGGTGTAGAAGTGATGATAAAACTCACCCTGTATGTCTATGTACCCATGATCAATAAAGCGCTGTGGATTATGATGGTGCTATAGATATAAATATTATTATTAGACATATCAACTCCTGACTCGTGTGTGCTGGGACAGGGTAAGCACAGACAACAAGTATCTTATTAGGAGATGAAATTGCAAAGAAAAGTGATTCCTCTACTGCAAAGCAGATAACACAGGATCTACAATTCACAATAGGTGATCAGCTCTCCTCCTTCTTGTGTTAAAAGGTTTAATGTCCTAGTCATGCAGCTGAACTCTGTTTCCTGCTACTACTACTCCTTTTCATTGATGTCCTATTTGTATCATGCAAAATATGGCCTCAACTGTGACCTGTGCATAAGAGGCACATGACCATTGTCTCTGCAGTCATGCACTATTTGTGCGCAGGTCTGAATCAACGCAAGCGATTGGCTGCAGAAGTCTAATGACTAAAACATGACATCATTCTCCATGAGGGACAGCTGGTGGTTGAGTATTTTTTTACTTTTCAATTTTATACTTTACAACTAATTTTCCAAGATAGACAATAGTAGTGATAGGGGAGGGGGAAATTTCTGCCCTAAGTGCACCATCAATGAGGCACGTTGAGCCTCTGGCCTCAGGCAGCATCACCTGCAGCAAGATGGGAGGGGGCAGCATCGGGGGCACAAAGCAGGACCTGACACCTAAAAGTAGTAGGTGGCGCTCAGTCGGTTGGTGCGCCGGATTTAACATGCAAAGTCTGACGCACACCCTATGTTAAAGGGCCAGTGCAGAGAAGCGAAAGATTCATGATTTCTGGGGCACGTTCTTAATGAATTTGTCGTGGGTAGACCATTTTTAGTGCAGTTTCCCACATTCTTAGTAAATGTGCCCAAATGTATCTTGACACCTGATGTCAGCATGGGTGGGAGACACTGCAAGGAGAACCAATTTACTTAAAAATAATAACCTAATATATTACTTCTGGATGGGGCGGAGGGGGCCATTCTATAGAGCGCCTGAGGAAGCGGAGAGCTTAGATTCATTTCTAGTTATAAGCCCTTTTTCAACAATGGTGGGTTGTGTCTGAGTTAGTGACAATTGCTTGTATTTGTTATCCACATTATCAATATGTATACATATTATACATTTATATATTTTAAATACCTTTCCCAATGGTTTACTGTAACATGTCTACTTCTTTATGGATACCTGAAAGAATTATTGAATCTGTGAATTATTGAAATGATCTTAAAAAAAAGTCCCCAGTGAGTCATTTCTACAACCATCCATACCTTGCATTTAGACAATTTGATGTAATCTGGTGTGTGTAGGGTGTGACCGTCTTCTGCCAACAAGATGCACATCCTGACCTCAGATACAGTAACTTGTTACAATCATAACACCTTCCTGTTTATTCATTTGTTACAGAATCTTTGAGGCTCACTGAGTTTAGGCACCAAGATAGTTCAGATTACATCATTCAGGATTAAGAGGTTTGTATTTGGGGTTTTAGAAATAGAGACTTCTTAACATAGCGAGGAAATTTTACTGTTAGCACAGCCAAGCGATGATTATACATCTCTACTGTTAACAAGTGTATCAGTAGAACTGGGGATCAGTGTGAATACATCCCTATCAATGGATCCTTAATGGCTTAGAATTAGAAAAAAAATATTCTGTGACAATTGGATTTTTTAAAATTTTGTGCTGTCATGGAAACAAGGATTATCAATAAAACTTTGCTACAAACACCTTAAAGCTGATCATTGCAGCCTGGGACAAAGAAAAGCACCAGAGGTCACAGGCAGCAGAGAGGTCTGTCTGTAACTAGGGGCCGTCTGTAAGTCGGGTATCCTCAAGTCGAGATTTAACATAAAAGAGGAAATTCTAGAAAGGACAACTCATACCCAACCTGAGGGAGCAATACGTTTAATGGTCACTGTGATTTTAGTATGGACTCGTTGTGACTCGTCGTGATTTTTCACACTATTTAGGTAACTTTGATATAAAAAAAATTTCAACACACAACTGATACAATCTGAGAAGTTGGTTTCTATGAAGAAGGTGCCAAAAGATCAGGAGATTATATCCATATCAAGTGAACACCTGATATGCTCTATAGCAAAAAGCAACTTTCCAAGTTTAGCAAAAGATTCTAAAAGTTGTAGAGTTCCTTCCTATATCTCTTCAGAAGTGAATGGCAGTCAGAAACTGCTTGTCTAGAAGTGATTTTTACTACAGCCATTTGTTCTATGGGTATTTTTTTAATTAGAGTTTCTGTTGTACGTGAAATTAGAACCTGTCCTAATTTTTTGCTGTATCCAGATGACAGAAGGGAATAAAAATAACTGGGTCTGCAAAAAAACACAGATAACAGATCAGGTTTTTCATGATGAGGCAGGGGAATCAAAGTTAAAACTTTTTTTAACTTAAAAAAACCCAGAACTTAAAGAGAACCCGACAGGCAAAATAACCCCCTAAACTAAATATATTTTCATAAATATATTTTCATTTTTAGACTGACAGCCTGTATAATGGTGTGAGGTATAATGGTGTAATGGCTCCTCCATGTGCTTCCTGGTGCCCCCTGCAGCCTGTGTGTATGAGATACTCCTATACAAATGACTGACAGCCTGTATAATGGTGTGAGCTATAATGGTGTAATGGCTCCTCCATGTGCTTCCTGGTGCCCCCTGCAGCCTGTGTGTATGAGATACTCCTATACAAATGA
The DNA here is from genome assembly GCF_040894005.1 of Engystomops pustulosus. Taxonomy (NCBI): domain Eukaryota; kingdom Metazoa; phylum Chordata; class Amphibia; order Anura; family Leptodactylidae; genus Engystomops; species Engystomops pustulosus. The sequence goes on along the minus strand of NC_092421.1, from coordinate 59,721,167 downwards.
CTGACAGCCTTTATAATGGTGTGAGGTATAATGGTGTAATGGCTCCTCCATGTGCTTCCTGGTGCTGACGCCCCCTGCAGCCTGTGTGTATGAGATACTCCTATACAAATGACTGACAGCCTGTATAATGGTGTGAGGTATAATGGTGTAATGGCTCCTCCATGTGCTTTCTGGTTCTGGCGCCCCCTGCAGCCTGTGTGTATGAGATACTCCTATACACATTACTGACAGCCTGTATAATGATGTGAGGTAAAATGGTGTAATGGCTCCTTCATGTGCTTCCTGGAGCTGGCGCCCCCTGCAGCCTATGTGTGTATAGGAGAGATCTATTTACAGATCTGTCCTAAGACAGGGTAGAGCCTTAAGGGTCAGGCCTAAAACATAACTTTTATTAGGTCTATAGAGGTAAGATAATGGTAAGTTAATCACACTATATATATTAAAATTCGCAGGTATGAGGCCACTATTGTCCTAATGTCATTATGCTGAGTATTCACTTAGCCTATATCTATGTGAACGGGTCTCTGCAGTGACCCTTCACTATGGTGGCCTCAAACAAGTCAAATTAAAAAGCCAAACAGAAGCCCCCCCGACATGTTTCGCTGGAACCCAGCGTCATCAGGGGATCGGGGCTAATGGTTTGTAGGAGGAGCCAAGGTGAGGATATATAACTTTGGGGTGGGACTATCTGTCAAAATAGACCAATGGGTTACAAGGCGATCTCAGGTTCCTTACTGCTATGTTATTGATCACTATGATGGCCAATAGATGTTCGAAAAGGGAGGTCATCCTATTCAATACACACCCAATGGAGTATCTTACCTCGTCATGATTGGGTACCTCCAACCACTGAGGGCATCAATAAGTGACGTCCATCCCTGATGACCTCAGCGTCATTGGGATACCGCGAGTTACCGCGATACCGCAGAAGATACGCGCATGCGCTAAATCTTAGAATCAGTCTCCCTACGAGCGTCCCGCCCGAGGATATGCGCATGCGCAAGATCTTAGTGTGAATCTCACTGTTGGTGCTGCGCGTGCGCGCAGAGATAGAAAATTCGATCCACTAATAGCCAACAGGCTATGCGCATGCGCCCGGACATAGCCCGCTTAATAGTGCTCAATTGTAAATTGCTGCGCATGCGCTGGGAGATAGAATGAAGAGGCAATCATCTACGGAAAGCTTCACTTAAGGAATTATCTGCTTACGTCGGAAGCATGTAAGTACCAGTTATTGTAATAAATATCGGACAGGTTACATTGGGTGTGCTATATTAAAGAATTTATCTTGGCTGTGATGACTCTCATTACTTCCTTTACATCTGAGAAGAAGCCAAAGACGACAAGGTATTGGGCATCCCACTCACTACACTCAAAGAGCCAATACCTTATAGTCAGTCATAGCAAGGAATAATAAGTCCACCATTGGCTCCTAATTATGTGTGATATATTTATTATTGGCTGTGAAGCTGTGCTAGAAAAAGGTCCAACATAATGAAAAAATTAAATGTTAAAGAAACGCAGAAAAAGAAAAGCCCTCATTTAATCCTTTTGGGCTCAAGGAATTCAGCTGATAAATCCACTTGGCTTCAACTTGAAGAAGTTTCCGATCCAGGTCACCGCCTCTCGGACCTAATGATACTTTACATAGACCCCAAAATTTCAATGTACTAGAATCCCCGTGATGATATTCATGCATATGCCTAGCAATTGGGACATCTGCATTGGTCCTTACTGAGCTAAGGTGTTGTGATATACGACGTCTAAACTGCTGAGTGGTTTTACCCACGTATAGTTTAGGGCATGGACATGAAGCGATATATATGATATTATTGCTTTTACAGTTAATAAACTGTTTAATCGTATATTCGCGGCCATCACAAGGGTTACGAAAGGTATGCACTTTTGGTACTTGGGGACAAAAGCTGCAATTGCCACATGGGAAAGATCCCTTTATATCGGATTTCAGCCAAGTTGATTGTGCATGTTCGGTAGGTAAATAGCTCTTAACCAAAAGATCTTTAAGGTTCTGACTACGTCGATACGTGACACTCGGGTTCCTTGTTAGTATCTGACACAATTCAGGGTCGGATCTTAAGATCTGCCAGTGTTTTTGAAGTATACGTGTTACTTCAGACGCATATCCGTCGTATGTGCCTATACATCGGATGATCTTTTTGGCAGGTTCCTTAGGATACGTGTTCTGAAGTAACCCATCCCGGGGGGTGTGTATAGCCCTGCGATAAGCCTTTTGCAGGGGTTTTTTAGGATAGCCACGTCTCCGAAATTTAAGGTAAAGGTTGTCACATTCTTTCTGAAAGGGGACTTCAGTGGAGCAGTTGCGTCTAGCTCTCAAATATTGTCCTATGGGTATACTCCTCTTTAGAGGCATTGGGTGCCAGGTATCCCAATGGAGCAAATTGTTGGTTGCCGTTGGCTTTCTATATATCTCGGTGTTGACACGGCCATCAGGGTCCAGGGAAATGGTCAAATCCAAAAAATGTAAACAGTGAGGGTGTATTTCGTGGGTGAATTTCATGCCGATCTCGTTATGATTGAGATGGGCTACAAATTCTTCAAACAAAGCAACATCACCCTCCCAGAAGATCAATATATCGTCGATATATCTACCCCAGAAGGGGATGTGCCTGGTATATCGATCATTGCTGTCAGTGAAAACGTATTGTGCTTCCCACCACCCTAAAAAAAGATTAGCGTAATTGGGGGCACAGGATGTGCCCATGGCTGTGCCATTAATCTGTAAATAATAAGTCCCATCAAACAAAAAATAATTGTGCATCAAAACAAACTGTAAAAGTGTCAAAACAAAATTGTTATGCTCGTGGAACTGGGTGCCCTTAGTGGAGAGAAAGTATTGGACTGCCTGGAGCCCTAGTTTGTGTTCTATGTTAGTGTATAGCGCCTCTACGTCGAGGCTAGCAATCATAGTGTCTGTCGAAAAGACCATATCCTGGACCCTGGTGACCGTGTCCTTAGTATCCCGTAGAAAGGAAGGCAGAGCTTCTACAAAAGGGGCCAATATTGAGTCGACATAAATGCTCGGATTCTGCGTCAAGTTGTTATTGCCCGATATTATGGGTCTTCCGGGGACTGGGGACACCCTCTTATGAACCTTGGGTAGGGCATATATGGTGGCTACTGTAGGTGTCCTATTAGAGAGAAACTTTTTCTCATCTACTGAATAGTATAGGAGAGATACAACAGCTCCAGGGAGCCATGTTATAGCAGAACATGTCAGGTACTTGTCTATCTGATGTCTGTGTTTCGGTGCATTAGGAGGATGCAGCATGTTAGCAGATAAAGCACAGACACTAGCAATGCTTTACTATACATTACACACAAACATGAGCAGGGGGAGGAGAGGGGAGGGGGAACAGGGGTGACATCACTGCTTCTGACCATGTGACCAGCCTCATTTACATAATAAAGAATAGATGATTTTGCAATGAATAATGTATGAAATGACTAGATAAAGGCAGGGATGGGATCCTTGTGAGCTGCTCCAACAGGTAGTGGTGACAAAAATAGTGACAGAGACCTGATGACAGGAGTCTTTTAAGCTTTAGGACATAAAAAAAAAAATGGATGCGTAAAAACTGAAGCAGAACAGAAACAACACACAATGTGGCACGCAATGGACACGTCGGTGTGAATCCGCCCTTTTTGACGAAGGAGAAAACTTATTTCATAATGTATAATAAATCAATGAAACTCCATTAAAATGGGGTTTAAATGGAGGCCCCTTTTTTTTGGTGCATGAGTGTATTTTTGGTATCTGCTTCAATACTATTTTATGACCTTGTATAGACAAGGAGTAGCTGTCACCTCTTCTGCTTTAGTAAATACCGCATGTCTCCATTAAAAGACAAAGTTTGGAAGGGTACTTTCAGCAAAGTTGCGATGTTCTGTTGTGGTCATAATACAATGGAATGAATGAGCTTTTATGTTTATTTGACAATCACCAGAATAAAAACCTCCACAACTGAGTAAAACTTGTCTCATTCCAATGGCCAGCTGTACATTCTACGTTTCGTAAACATCCCCCTTTAATTGTCAACCCATCATTTTTTCTGCCAGCTTTGTGATTCTATTTTAGAATGCATTAAACCCAAACCATTGCAATCAGAAAGAGTAAAAAGCAAAGAAAACATGAAGTGAAACTTTCCAGGCTACATAAGGCAATAGAAGTACTTAGAGTCATGTGAACATCTTCAACTCTGGATACACTTTCCAGAACTGAAGGGGTAAAGCAGCAGAACCGCTGCACTTTTAAGATAGTCCCTACTTTACTACATGACTGCACATGTAGTCAAGTGATATAAAGTCCTTGGGGGTCCACTCCTTTGATGCGCTAAATACACAAGGACTTACTGTTTTGATGCAATCTGAAGTCTTATGTTTGAGTTCTAGACGCACTGTGACTGAGGGGAAGTGATAAACATAACTTCCTGCCCAAAAAGCTGCTTAAGATAACACTTTCCACAAGCTGGAAAAGGGCACATGATGGTTTGTAGTGTACTAAAAGGGAACTGCTTGTGGTTGACAAATATGCTTTTTTTGATTTTGTTGTTGCAAGCGTGGCGAAACTCTCCAGGACAGCTGTATGATAATGGTTATTAAGGGCTATTGTAAGGGCTTGCACTTCCCTATATTTGCCTCTTCTTACTCATAAACATATTCTGTGCTCTTCTAGTATTTCCAAATACCAAGTACCACTCTTTCCAGACCCACAATGCACAAGGTTATATGAGTCCAGTCTATAGTCTACATCTCTTTGCTCTTCTACATTGTCAACTTTTTTACTATAACATTTTTGTTTTAAGAGTCTTTAGCTAATACATGTATAAAAGGTGTCCCTTGTTGTAACTTATGGGAGGTCCAACATCACATACTTGTTATATCCACTTCAGTCCTTGTTTTAGGAAGGATTGGGGGGCATTTATTATTTGTGCGGAGAAGCCAGGAAACTGGTGGCGATGGGGAGATTTATGCGCCTTCTCCAGAAAACTGGTGGAGAAAGGCACAATGAATCTCCTCCCAAAAAGACCATATCTTAAAGTGGATATGGGCCCATCTTTGTTGGTTGGTACATTCTGTTGTATTACATTTTGCCTGCAAAAAATAAGAAATCAGGGCTTGGAAGATGCTGGTCATTCAGAATGATAACACCTTCATCCGGTGTATACTGGCATTGTATAGGACAGCTCTGTGCAACAGACTTGAACACCTTACCAGGGTCTTCAACCAGCGTTGTTACCGTAATTCAGATCAGATTTAAATATAGAAAGCATGAAGGATGCAACAAATTTACAGATGATAACACACACCTAAAAATAAAACAAAAAAAAAAACAACTGTTACATTTTAGCTGTTTGTTATTATGTATTCATGTGATACATCCTTCCCAATTTCTGTATTAAGAAGGGCGGTAATACAGAAGAACCAGATGAAGACCCAGCTAAGGGGTCAAAACATATTGCATAGATGAGACATCCCTACAAATAATCTAGTGTACAGGCAGTCCCCAGGTCACGTACAAGATAGGGTCCGAAGGTTTGTTCTTAAGTTGAATTTGTATGTAAGTCGAAACTGTATATTTTATAATTGAAGTTCTAGACAAATTTTTTTTCTTTTGCCCCAGTGACAATTGGAGTTTCAAAATTTTTGTTGTAATTGGACCAAGGATTATCAATAAAACTTCATTACAGACACCTTACAGCTGATCATTGCAGTCTGGGACTATAGTAAAGCATCCAGAGAGCTTCACCAGAGGTCACAGTAGGCAGAGGGGTCCGTCTGTAACTATGGGTTGTCTGTAAGTTGAGTGTTCTTAAGTAGGGGACCGCCAGTAGATTTGACATGTACATGTAGACTACTTCAACACAAGGCACGCAAGGTAACCATTAGAGGAGCAATAATATCAGCTTATGACATCTATGCTCTGCTCAGCGTGCAGGTCCGCCAGCTTGGCCACATTTCACTGCTTAGATGTCAGAATACACAGGTAATTGTTTGCAATCCTGCCAGGCGAGCCTGATGTGGCATTTGAAGTTTGCAACTCAAAGAGGTGATAATTTTCAGTATAGGAAATGCCTTCTGCAGTCATTGTATAGCAGGAGGTTTAACCGCACCAAGCCCAATGGTCTTACCCACTTTCTGACAAGATTGAATTTCTTTCCTACAATGGCCATGGTGTCCTGTGTAGCCAACTAGCTAGTAATCGGTTACATACAGTCACATGCAGTGAATTGTAAAATACACAGGTCCATCAAATAACCAGTGGAAGTAACTTTTTGCTACTTTCTAGACTATTTATACCCTTTGTGTCCTCCTCCCCGAGGTAAGCAATGGGGCACATTTACTTAGTCGGTCCGGAGGAGATTCCGAAAGTGCATTATCCGACGACAATGCACTGTGCCGCGATTCAATAAGATCGTGCGCCCGATATCCTGCATCTGTTGCCTCCCCTGCTCAGGTCCGCCGGAGTTCACCATGTTCCTCCCGATGCATGTAAGTGAATGGCTTGGGACACAATTTTTAAGTTAAATTCCGTGGCTTGTCTGAATCCGCGGATCGTCCGACAGCCCGCCCCCCGATTTGTGTGGCATGTAAGCCGGTGCGATTGCGACTTGTGTGCGACACAATTGCCTACTAAATACCTGTCCCAGTGGCGCAATCCCAGAAAACGTTGGAAAACCCGACGGCCCACGGGACCCTTAGTAAATAAGCCCCAATGTTTGAACGCAACCTAATGGGGCACATTTACTTACCCGGTCAAGTCGCGATCCCGCAGCGAGTTGTCCGACGCTGATTTGGGTCTCCCGGGATTCAATAAGGTCCATGCACCCGATATCCAGCAGGTGTCGCTGCTGCACCGAGGTTCGTCGGAACTCACCTTCTTCTTCCCGGTGTATGTAAGTGCTGATCTTGCGACACAAATTCTTTTTAAAATTCCGCTGTCTTTCCGAATTCGTCAGGTTGTCCGAAGGCCACGTCCCTAATTTCTGTTGCGTGAAAGCCGGCACCGATGCGACACAATCCAATCGCGTGCGACAAAATCACAGGGTAATTCGGTGCAAATCGGAAATATTCGGGAAACCCGACAAAAGTGCGGCGTTCGGACCCTTAGTAAATGAGCCCCAATGTGTCTCTTTCAAACGCTAAAGAAGTACAAACTTTCCATATGCTTAACAATCTGGTTACATACCTTTGAACTTCCTACAGATCTCCTTATACAATATGAAGCCCAAACCTGAACTGAACAATGTTACACTCTGATCACAACTTTTTTTAAACTCTTTTTGTATCCAACTAACACTGCACTCAGTAGCTGGCTATGGAGAAAGGATTTGATCATACTCAGGAGATGAAAACTGTCAAATAGTCTTCACAGCAAGGTCAGTTATGATTCTCTCTCCCTATACGGTCACATTCACATCCAAAATGTTTACTATCCTATTAACCAAAACATGATGAATTTCACAGTGGGGTCTATGATAATCAAGAACTTTTGAAATAAGTAAGGACTATAGCCCTGCCAATTGAAGTAAATATCATTGATGTATCTTCACCAATTCACATCATGCCTAAAGTGGTTGTATATAAATTTACTGTCTTCCCTTAGTGACCACACATGTATATTCCTAAAAGTAGGCATAACGTCAGCACCCCATCGTGGTCCCTTACCATTACAGAGAGATGGGTTTCTGAAAAAGAAAGTAACCTTGTAGACATTGGGTAAACTTTTACTATCAAGTCCTACCCTATTTTTTACTGTATTTCAGAAGTGAGGTGTGCATGTGATAATAGTAAACTTTGTAATATACTATAGTAGGGGAAAAAAAGCTTCTCTTTCATATTTTTTCTTCCTTTTTCCTTTTGTGGTGTGCAGGACTTCTGAATTCTGTACAAAACAAACAGATTCAGAGAGGTGCCAGAAGAGTAACGCCTTACATACCTAAAGAATATTTCACATGGTTATTTAGCTATGTAAGGAGAAACGCTAATCACATGACTGTAAAGAGTGAATTCTTTCAAAACTTTATCAGCTTCTCCTTATCTATCAGCTGCCCAATGTGAGTACAGGAGGGAAAGAAGATTTGTGAACACTTCTAAAATCAGGAAAAAATGATGTAAGGAAAAAAGCAGAAAGAAATATTTATATTTAATAAAGTCTATTACTGTGTTTACTACTCTCTACTTATCTGTATGATTGATTAAGGAAACCTGGATTACAAGCTTAGTCAGGCTTTAAATCTTGAAGGGCTGGCATATTGGTAAATTTATTAGTGGAACAACTTAGTCCTACTAAGGTGCTACTTTCTTATGAGTTGTATTTATAAATCCAATAAGTTTGATGAAAAATTTTAGTAAAATGTTTTTCCCTATTCTTCCTGGGCAAAGCATCATGTTTCACCATATGTTCTGTTTACCAGGAACACACACCTTTAATATTAGTTATATTATTTGCTGTTGTAGTATGTTTACAGACTGATAGGATCATGTTGTGAAATACTCTTTGGTAATGTGTCTCATATGCACCGGGCTTCCTGAATCTTCTTAACTTTTTCGAGTAACTCTGTGCTCCTGTTATAGCTAAAGTCCGACTTTCCTGTTGACTTTGTGACCTGTTACGGTGCTTGGTATTACAGATCAAGGAAGCAAACTGTGCTGACCTTACACAGCACATGAATGCAAGTAACTGTCATGTTCTTTATGTAAAATACTAAAGTATTTCCTCACAGAATGGAAAGTAACACTGGTAAATTCTAGAAGTTTTGTGCTTCTGTGTTAACCATTCGTCCTGTCCTGAGGGTTTCGCTCAATTTTTTCTGAGATAACTAATAGCCAGTTTGTACTGGGGGGGGGGGGGGGGGGGGGGGCAGAGGGAAGATAAAAAATAACAATATAATAATAATAATAATAATAACAATAATAATAATAATAATAATAATAATTATTATTATTATTACTATTATTATTATTATTATTATAATTACTGGGGGGCAAAGGGAATATCAAAAATAACAATTTAATAATAATAATTATTATTACTGGGGGGCAGAGGGAAGATTAACAAATTACTTACCTCTGCCCCCTTGGACACTACTATAAAAGGTAAAACTCATGTTTTTGTGCTTCTTATTGGAGAAATTGGCAAACCTGCTTTATAAGTACAGGGAGTCCCCGGGTTACATACAAGATAGGGTCTGTAGGTTTGTTCTTAAATTGAGTTTGTATGTAAGTCGGAACTGTATATTTTATCATTGTAATCCCAGACAGAACTTTTTTGGTCTCTGTGACAAAATTTTTTTAAAAAAATGTTGGGTTGTCATAAGAATCAATATTAACACTAAAGCTTCATTACAGACACCTGTGATAACTGTTATAGCTGATCATTGTAGCCTAGGACTAAAGTACAATAAATTACCAATATCCAGAGGTCCGTTTGTAACTATGGGTCGTATGTAAGTCGAGTGTTCTTAAGTAGGGGACCGCCTGTACTGCATGAAGTTGTGAATACATGGATAAACCAGTCACTGATCTAATTACGATTATCATTTTCCCCTGATTTCTGGAAGCCGATGCAATTTTCGATTGAAAATATCCTCTCCCTTGTTATCTTATGTATGATAAATTATTCACTTCCATGGAACATGAGGGGTAATCTCTATGTACAACATTGTACAACCGTCACGGGAGGGTATATCGATTTGTGCCTCAGGTATAGAAGTCAGACAAAGTTTACTTTCAGATTATACTTAGTCATTTACTGTGCTAATGTTTAATCTGGGTTTGTGAGTAAGATCTGAAAGTGAGCTGTCTCCAGATAACAACCATCCACATTCAACTTTTTTACTTGCAGGAACCAAATGATGTGAATATGCTTTCATAGTTACAAAAAAAATTGACTTTCTGATATCTAATTTTTTTTTAATAGAGTCCTTCAAAACTCACAAAGTAGCGCAGAAGAAAAAACTTTCATTGTGATTCTGCTGTCTTTTGACTGACAACAGGCAAGGTGTGGTTGTCACATATCTCTGATTATGTCAATTGAGGAGTTCTACACACAAGCCCCAGGTTGCATGGAGCCACAGTTCGGAACCCAAAGCCGTCTGTGATCCCATGCTAAGTTCGACAACCAATGACCAACTTCCATTTGGAAAAACTTACCCTTAAAGGAAATCTACCATTTGATTCTATGCATTATGAAGCAAACATACCTTAAGAATGATGTAGTTACACTGATGCAGAAACATATCTTGTTTAATCACTGAAGTAAGTGAAAAACAATTATAAAATTATGATTGTGAGGCTCTGCCGCTCCTGTGGCTGCTTTGGTGCTCTCCTCTTACCCTAATTATGCACTGCTTCAGAGAATGCTGTATTCACTCTGTTGTCCCTGACAGGCAGAAGTAAACAATCGCTGCACCACCCCCCGCTACTGTGTATGAGGCATCCAGCTCAGGTTCATTAGTCCTGTCTGGACAGTTCAGGAAGCTCCATGTAATGTGTGTATGTACAGCAGGCTGTCTGCACCTAGCTTTCCCAAGGTCCTGAATTTCATAATTGTTTTTTTGAGCATAACCACTTGTATCAGGTATTAAACAAGATATGTTTCTGCATCAGTGCAGCTACAGAATTCTCAGGGTATGTTTGATTCACAATGCATAAAAACACATGGTAGATTTCATTTAAAGGACATCTACCACCAGGATAAGGATTGTAAACCAAGCACATTAACATACTTGTGTGCACCCCTCTGCCAGGATGTGCTTTTCTTGTTTTTACAAAAAAAAAAAAAGCTTTTAAAAAATTATGAGCTGAGGGCTCTGGGTTCCATAGGTGTTAATGGAAACTGAAGCCCATCAGGCTCATTTGCAAAATTTTTAAAGCTTTTTTTCTTTAAAACAAGGGCAAAGGGAGTTTAATAAAGAAGAGCAGATCCTGTCAGAGGGGGCACACACCAGTATGTCAATTTGCTTGGTTTGCAATCATGACCTTTCTAGATGGAAGGCATGTACCCTTCTGCCACTACTGGCTGGGGTATTCAGATATATCCTATACTTTTTTGTGCATTTTCAAGTAAAAGGGTTAGAAAATGTAAGTTTATTGACACAATAGCACATACCAATGTCATGTGAACAAGGACCAAAGCTGAAAACTGAGAAATCATAGTAACCAACATGAAAATAATATGTGGCCAACACTACATAGTAAGTAAAATGTCAATGATCTGTCAGGAGGCCTTTTATTATATAGCCTCTACTGTTATTACATCTGTGACCTGGACAGGTACATTTCCTGACTCCACATATTTAAAGGTAAGTTGTAACGTGATACTTGACTCAACTTGAAGCCAACAACTACTCAGCTCACATGTTATTGATGTGTAGTGAAGCACAAATTTACAAACTCAATACATGTCTGTTATTTACTGTACTGTAGGTACCAGACACTGTACAAGCTATTGATTTTACGCCTTGGACACAACCACAGATCTATGTGATATTACAGAAACCTTTTATAAAACTGGCACAAAAATTTTTAAATTGTACCAATAAATTGTATTAAATAAATCTAATATAAAAGGGGTTGGCCAGCATCTCAAAACTTTACAAGTAGAAGACCGGCAGATCACATGACCCACAGACTTCCTGTGACGTCTTGTGTCCTGCTGGCTTCTGGTGGGTGGAGAGGTCTTGCAGGTATTACTGTATGCCCTTTCCCTTCTGTCATAACCACTCTCATATCATGTCCTTGGCATACCCCTCCAACCATTGCTATGGGATTGGTTATCATCGAGGGGGCATGAATACAGTAATGCCTGCAAGCCCCCTCCTTTCGCCATAAGGCAGCAGGAAACCAGACATCACAGGATGTTCTTAGTCCTGAGGCCTCTGGGTCATGTGACCTCCTGGACCAAGCAGCCGTACAGAAACTTAGAAACCCTAGGTGACCCTATTTTGGTGATGTCCAATCCCTTTAATAAATTCTGTGTTTTGTATAAGTATTCAATACACCGTTAATTAAATGCGCATGTAAAAAACATACTCTTGAATGTTGATTTACAAAAAAGTTTATTAAGCAATTAGTGACCATGTAAAGTCACTAGCCCCTAAGGGGCCTGGGAAGGGGTGGGTAAAAACAATGTGTACTTACCCTGCTCCTTGTATAGCTCTGGGATTTCGGTTTTCGGCACTGCGACAGTACAAAAGTTGAATGGGATCATGGGACCAGCTTCAGGCATGTGGCCTCTTTGGACCTTGGGACAACAAAGGAAGTGCCGTCCCGTGGTCAACAGAGATGACTTTCAGTGGTCTGAGGAGGCCACTTATTAGCTGAAGCAGATCCTGAGACCATCCTCTTTAACTTACCCCTCTGTGTTTTTAGCACTACATTAGCCAAAGGGGTTGAGAACTGGGAGCTGATGCAAGGTAAGTATGCTTTTATTTTTGTGTGTATTTTATTACATTGAATAAAGATTGTTATTTTGCATCTTTGTTTTTGTGTGTATTAACTTTAGGGGGTATTTTGGGTAGTGAGGACTACCTGCTTGTTTTGTTTGGTGTAGCTTTTAATTGAGTGGGATACCATATTACTGGGACTGCTACCCACCCTGAATATTTTGTTTTAATCCTTCATACACATACACAGTCAGCTCAGCAAAGCAGAACATGTGTGTTGTTAGAGGGAAGAAAACCTCTGCCAGACTATTTTGACATTGGCTTCTTCCCCTGAGAGCAAAACGATTGGGCAATTGAAATCCAACTACATGCAGTCCCCGGGTTATGTAAAAGATAGGTTTTTAAGGTTTGTACTTTAGATGAATTTGCATGTAAGTCAGAACTTGTATATTTTATAATTGTAGCTCCAGACAAAATTTTTGGATTTTCCACATTTTTTGCTGTCATGAGAACAAGGATTATCAGTAAAGCTTCATTACAGACACCTTCCAGCTGATCATTGCAGCCTGGGACTATACAGGCAGTCCCCGGGTTACGTACAAGATAGGGTCTGGAGGTTTGTTCTTAAGTTGAATTTGTATGTAAGTCGAAACTGTATATTTTATAATTGTAGACACAGACAAAAAAAAATTTGGCCCAGTGACATTTGGAGTTTAAACATTTTCTGCTGTAATGGGACCAAGGGTTATCAATAAAGCTTCATTACAGACACCTTACAGCTGATTATTGTAATATAGGACTATAGTAAAGCATCCAGAAAGCTTCACCAAAGGTCAGAGGGGTCTGTCTGTAACTATGGGTTGTCTGTAAGTCGAGTGTCCTTAAGTAGGGGACCGCCTGTAGTAACATCCAGAGAGCTTCACCAGAGGTCAGAGAGGTCCGTCTGTAACTAGGGGTCGTCTGTAACTAGGGTGTCCTTAACTCGGGGAGTTAACGAGTAACAAGAGGTTTGGCCAATACACATACATCTAATGTGTACAGTATGCCCAGCCATATGCTGCATTCTCTTCGCTGTGTTTTATGGACCACCAACATGCAATGGAGGATAGATGATAAATTAATAAAACAGAAAGTTCCCGGGTTACATACAAGATAGGTTCTGTATGTTTGTTCTTAAGCTGAATTTGTATGTAAGTCGGAATTGTATATTTTATAATTGTAACCCCAACCAAATTTTTTGGGGTCTCTGTGACAATTGAATTTTAATTAAAAATGTTGGATTCCCATAAGAACCAGGATTAACAGTAAAGATTAATTGCAGACACCACTGATAACTGTTATAGCTGATCATTGTAGCCTAAAGCTAAAGTACAGTAACTTACCAACATCCATTGGTCCGTTTGTAACTAGAGGTCGTCTGTAAGTCGGGTGTTCTTAAGTAGGGGACCGTCTGTAACTAGCACTTGTCTTCAAGTCATTGCAAAGTTGAAAGAGATTAATAATATTTCATTAGAAAGTATCAAGTGTGAGCAAATGAGTGTCATCGCTCTGGAAATCTTACTCCATAGCCACAACAAAGTCACTTTATCTAGTGCGGGGCATCTGCAGTGTAATTTTTGTAAGTAAGAATGCACATATCAAGCAATTGTACAAGGCTGCCTTCCTGTTTAAATCCATGTCACACCAATCTATCTCTGTTTAGATGATTACATCCTTCCTCACTCCACTACTACACCGTAAGGGGGTTTTGTCAGGCTTTCAATTGTTCATTGAGCTCAGTGATAACATTTCTCCAAAAAATTAACCAACAGAGACAAATCTTGGCAGCCACTCAAGAATGGTTTCAGACCGGTGATTCATTAGTTTGAGTAAAAATAGCTAACCATGTTTATAGGTGAGTCTCCCAGCCTCAAAAGGAGACGTCTTTTTACCCGGAGCGTAGATTAAACAGCTTTACCGGGACATTGAGCTAATCATCTATATAGCGTATCTGTCAGATGTAGAGCAATTGGCAATAAACTGACATTGTAGAACCCATAACCCTAGATATTCACTGAAAAGAGACATTTAAGTCGGCAATAAATTTTCTTTTGATGGGCGAGATAAAAACGCTGGTTAAATATTTGTGTTAGTAGCTCCTGTGTTTAACAGACTAATTAAAATGATGGAATCTGACTGATTGTATCTCTAAAAGGGTTGTTGTCTTAATCCCCTTCTGACGGTGGAAAGAAAAGCATTTTTCCTCCATAAGGGCTTTTTGGACTTCCATAAATCGCCATGCCGAAGACATAAATGTGGCTGGAGTGCTCTTACTAATACTCTTTATGTGTATTGTCAAGGTGAGGTTCCATTACCTCCTTTGTGATACAGGGATCTGTGTCTGTGTTGTTATTACTGTTTTCAAGGGCGGAGGTCAAGGTAAGATCCAGTGTTTGCCATATTTCCTTACATTATAGACCGTATCTAGCGTTAGTTTACATATGATGGTGATTTCCAATACTTCTTCACAGTCTGCAGTTCTTGGTTTGATATAGACCGAACGCATTCAGGATTATGTGCAGTTTTTTCTGTGCAGGTTTCAGAAAACAAACAACGCACCTGTGGACTATTTTTGCGCTACGTCTGTCATCAATCCGTTGCTGAGCCGTACGTCCGCATAGATTGTCCATGTGTCATTTGTACATTATGTCATTTGTTTTTGTGGATGAGGAAAAAAAACCCCCAAAGATTAAGACACTAGCTTCTCCTGACCTGTTAAAGGGTCACATGATTGTGTTAAAGGGGGGTGAGGGGGCAGGATTTTAGGTAAAAATAATAATAATTTATATAGCGCCATCAAATTCCGCAGTGCTTTATAAATCATAGGGGACATATACATATATAATATTACATTACAGAGTACTTTACCAATATAGGGCGGTTCAATAAGTACCCGGATTTGACGACAGAGGGCGTTCCTGAGGGAAGTTGGTGTTATCACCATGTGCTGCCATCTATCAATCAAACTGATTGGTTAGATTGGATTTGGTAGACATGTGAATAACACGTGTTTCGTGATTTTTGCTAAGATGGAAAAAGTGCAGTATCGTTCGGTAATTTGCTTTTTGTTTTTGGATGAGAAAAAATGCGAGGAGATAAAAGCAAAGTTGGATGCTGTTTATGGGGACACTTTGCCATCTATGACCACAGTTGGTTCAACTAATTTAAACGTGGGCGAACATCCGTTTTTGATGAGGATCGACCAGGACGCCCGGCAGACATGATTACAGAGGAAATCATTCAAAAAGTCTACTGATCGACGAACGAAAGTGCACGAAGTAGCAGAGGCGACTGGAACGGCAATTAATATTTTACAGGATAAGTTGGGGATGACAAAAATTCTCGGCTCCAGTGTCTGGAGCAATTTCAGCAAAATCCGAAAGGAGTTTTTGCGTCAAGTTGTCACCATTGATGAAACCTGGATTCATCATTACACACCAAAAACTAAGCAAAAATGAAAACAATGGATTTCTCCCAGTGAATCTGCTCCAAAGAAGGCGAAGACATTCGGAAAGGTCATGGCGACGATTTTTTTTGCGATGCGAACGGCGTCATCCTCATGGATTTTTTAGAAAAAGGAAGAACGATCACTGGACAATACTACAGTGAGTTATTGGAACGCTTCCACAAAAAATTGAAGGAGACACGTCCGCATTTGGCGAAAAATAAGGTTCTGAGTTGTCGCCGCCAAACTCCATGAATTGCATTGAGAATTGCTGCCGCAACCCCCGTACTCACCCGAACTGGCTCTCTGCGACTTTTTCTTGTTCCCTAACATGAAGAAATGGCCCGCATGAAAAAATTTTAGCTAAAACGAGGAAGTCATCACCGAGACGGAGGCGTATTTTGGAGAGTTCGACGAATCTTAATTTTTGGAGGGGTTAAAAATATGGCAGGAATGTTGGGAGAAGTGCATCTTTTTAAAAGGGGACTAAGTTGAAAAATAAAAAAAAATTTTTGAAAAAATGGTGTCTTCATTTCTAACACGGGTACATATTGAACCGCCCTTTCTTAGAAGTTCTGCACGCTTTTATGATATATCATGTGAAGCCTCCTGTCTTTTACCTCATCAGCCAGAGATTCCTGTCCATAAAATGGCCAGAGATGGATGGTCATGTCATCTCTATGTATCTCTATGTATACATATATGATCCAAATATGTAACATTGAATCTTGTTATATACTTAACCTTAATAAAACAAGTTTTTTTTTAAAAAGAAAGCTCATAAAGAATGTGAGAACATTTATCTTTACCTATCTATAATGCTTTTGTGAAGAAAATACTGCACTTAGCCTCTTCTCAGAAATAGCTGATAACAGGAAACAATAGTCTGCAGACAATGGCACAATAAATGCAGATAAGATAAACTTTGCATCGACTTTCTATAACATGGATATGTGGCCAATGTAGTGCAATGAAGGTGTACAGTGTTTTATGGTTGCTACCAGTAGTGTGTTTTAATACAGGCAGTTTGAGCAGTAGCCCGGGGCCCAAGCCTTCTAGGGAGCCCATCACCACCCGAACCACCCACAAAATTTTATACTGAGAAAGAGCTTCACCCATGAAATCCTTGTACATCTGTTCCTGCTCACAATGCACATGTAGACAAGAGCCATTCGGGACCTTCGATGGTCCTCCAAAGGTTCTGATTAAAAGCAGCAGAAGGGACACAACCTCCATTCACCAAGAAGCTTATTCTAGTGTCATATGTAGGAAGTGATTCCAGACATCCTACATAGGGGCTGTAATATTCATACAGACCAGGGCCCATGGTGGTCTTTACCCTCCCCTGGTCAGTATGTTTTTTACAGAGCCATAAAAGCTGTCATTGAGGTGTAAAAGGAATATATATATTGTAATCTAGTGACAGGAGGAGCAGGACTTTACCTCTCCTTAGGGCTAATGTCTTAATAGCATCCTGCTTTGTTATAGCAAGGATAACACAATTCTGAATATTGTAAAGGACATCGAGCACATTAGTAGCCCTGTAAGGTTATATGCACTATGATATGGAGCAGTGTTATTATGATAGTAGATCATTGTTACTTTAGGAGGAGGGGAACCCCTAAACACATCACCAGAAATGTTCCAATACTATGTTATTAACATATGGTGCTATATTAAATTTAACACTAATTTAAATATAAGAGGTTCTATAGGCAGACAATGGGGCTCATTATTAAGGGTCACTCTACTCACTTTGGTCGGACTTTGCACCTTTCTCGGGGTTTGCACGGCTCGGACAGGTATTTAACAAGTGTCTGCACTGGGATTGTGTCACATGCGATTGTTTTTAGCACAACTGTGCTGGCTTCCATGCGACACAAATTACACAGATGATCCGACTGATTCGGACTGAGTGCGGGATTTAACTTTCAAATTATGTCGCAAGACAATGCACTTACATGTACCACTTAAAAGAAGGTGAACTCTGTCGGACCTGAGCGGGGAAGTGACACATGCAGGTTATCGGGCGCACAATCTTAGTGAATTGCGGGACAGGGAATTAGCGTTTGACAATGCACTTTTAGTTAACTCCAGCGCACCGGGTAAGTAAATGTGCCCCAATGAATCTGATCTCATATAAGACCTCTTGTGTAAGGGTATGAAATTAGAAATGTCTGTAATTCAATCTTATTGATAAAGTATATGTTTCTACTTTACCAAAAACCCCACTTATTTGTGTTTTAGGTTGGGTCTCTGATCGTACTGTAATGGCGAATTGCAGATTGGCTAATCTAAGGCTTTTGTATTTAGGCAAAAAAAAAAATGATAGAAAGACCCAAATCCACCGACCGTAGAGGAGTATATCAATAGTGGTCACGGCTCACTTATATCTGGACTTGTTTGGTGACATAGAAAAAAAGGCAAAACCTGCACTGCTCAAAGTATATAATCAAGATAAGCCATGTAATGCCTACTGACGCCAACACACTAATAGAACTATCAAATAAACAAAGAAAACAAAGAGAAGTGTGTATAGGTAAAAAGGTATATACAAATCTTTATTGAAACTGAATCATTGCCTAACAAGAAGTATTCTATTAAAACACTTAAAAAAGTACATCTGTACAAATCCCCTAGACCAGTGATGGCAAACCTTTTAGAGTCCGAGTGCCCAAACTTCAACCAAAAGCCACTTATTTATAGTAAAGTGCCAGTGCAACAATTCAAGCAGTAATTTATTTCTCCTTGTTCTTTGACAACTTTCAATAGTTCGACCTCCTAAGGACACCAACGCAGTTGAAAGGAGGAGGGCAAATTTGCCTATCATTGTAGGAAGATTCTGTAGGAAGATTATTTGAGTCCTGTCTATTGAACTTCATGCTGGGGTGATGGCCTGGGTGCCCACAAAGAGGGCTCCGAGTGCCGCCTCTGGCACCAGTGCCATAGGTTCGCCACCACTGCCCTAGACCCTTGTATCAAACCGTGATAAGTTGATACAGATCACATATTTTACTATACCAGGTAAAGGTCTTCTAGTTGCCTAAGCCATCCATATAGACAATTTTAAAGTGAAGAAAAAATAATTTTTTTGTAGCAGTAATATCAAGTGCAGACAGTAACACACCCAATTGGAAGAAATGGCACAGTCAATGGAAGTATTGTATAAACATAGGTTGTCGGTACATAGTTACCAGTCCATTGTTCAGGTGACAGCCAGTATAGCAAACATATGTGAGAAAAATCCTGATGCATTTCGTCGCTTATTGCGACTTCCTCAGGGGTCCAATGGACCTCAATGGTCCTAAATGGTCCTGAACCCACCTATTAAAAGCAGGAAGAAGGGACACATCCTCCATCCTCAAGAAGCTTGATTCTAATACCATATGTAGGAAGGTAATCCTAGACTTGTAGGGGCTATAATATTCATACACCCCAGACTTTATTCGCTCCTGAGTAAACCCAACACAAATGCATCATAAATGCAAGTATACACAGTATCAATGCACAGCTTTGGACCTCATAAATATAACCCCCCCAACAATAAAAAAAATCTTGCAATATACATGACAATATAGTAATGGGATGACAGTAAAAAGTATGTTACAATTTTCCTCTATTCTGGATTTAAAGGGATTTTCCCACAATCAAAACACATAGTCGTTCCACTGTGTAGGTGATAATTGCTTAATTGGCGTCTAACCACAGTGGGACCCCTAGTGATCAGGGACATATTACCTGTCGGTAGGTGATACGTTGTCATCTGTAACATTGCAGACAACCCCTTTAAGAGGTTGTATGAGGTTATTATGTGTAAGAATGGTACAAAATATAATGATTAAGCAAAAGTAGTAAAAAATTACGAAATATCAATCTAAACATTCTCACTTTCTTTGTCTGAATTTAAACTTATCCCAATGGCCTTCAATGGCCATGTTGATTTCCTCATTAATCCTCATTACCAATTGTTTATCCAGTCACAATTATCCTGTGTCTATCTAAATCAATGCAAAAAGATTGTCTTGTTTAGTGACTGTTTCCACAATGATCATAATGCTTTCCACTGTACTAAGCCCTTTAACTGCTTAATCAATCTTAAACAGAGATACGCGTCCCATGTAAATCTTATCAAACTGCAAATATAATGGGCTTTTTGTTTGCAGGGTGTCGATTCAGCTTACAGGCTTTGATAATTCTCAGAGACGGTCAATAAATAGAGAGTCACTTACATGGCCAGTAGGAGCCTAACTAAACTATTTAATCTCCAAAATGACAGGCAAAACAATGAACTCTGAACTTAATCCTCTCTAAAAAAAATCGAGGCTCGGAGTGCTGCTCAAACAGCCCCTTAGTGGACACTCCACATATCTTGCTTACATCTACAATGCTACCAGTGTTTTCGAGATTCCTAGTTGTCATCCGTGTCTTTAGTCTGACTTCTTCAAAAGCTTTTTAGTGCAAAACATAAAGAAAACAGGGTACAGTTTATCCATAAGCCCAATCTCTTTCCCTAGGATTAGAAAAAACCTGGCCCCATTACTCCTTAAAGGAAATCTACCACCACCTTCCTGTAAAATAAAGCAGCATCACTGATCTCTGCCCCCTTCTGTAGCTGTTCTTTAGGTTCCTTTGCATGGTCCAGTTTTGCTAAAAAATTTAATTTAAAATCATGCTAATGAGCCTGATGGCCTCTGGGAGGCGTCACCAGAGCCCCTCTGGTCTCTGTTGTCTCAATATTATTCATCAAGCTTACTGTCTGAGTCTGAGTACTGTCTTTTTACAATGTACGGAGCGGTATGTTGCCACACGTGGCAGCGTATCGCTCCATGTGGCCATTGCCGTCTATGGGGGACGTATGTACAGCCACAACCTTGCGGCCGTATATACATCCCCCATATGGTTGTGTGAATTCAGCCTCCCAGTGTATGAGATTACATCAGGCAGAGGGATGAAGTTAGCGCCAAGAAGAAGGGTGAGACAGTGTAACAGCCTATAAACCTACAGCACAGACGGACTCTGGTAATGCCCCCCCAAACTCCTCTGACTCATTAGCAACATTTTAAAAGGTGATTTTAGAAGGATGGAGGCCACGGATAACAAATGTAAGAATATTACCACAGTCACGGAGCCTGGATCTATGAGTAATGTCCCTGGTTTATCAGGATGGATTTTAATGGTAGATTTTCTTTGAAAGAATTTAGTTTTTTTTATAATGCTATAATAAAAAGAAAAAAACATGTCCATCTTTAGGCCCATAAGGCTTATTTGTTTTCGGGCAGTGGGTTTCCCTTAGTCCTAGTCATGCTGATGAAACATGTATCAGAAGTTGAGACTGATAAAGAGTTGAGGACACAGTCTTTACCACAAGGACAAGACTATTACATGGGATGAGACACAGTGATGTAGACAAGCTATCTACCCCGTAACCCATGGCACCATGCTGTAGATTAGGAAGGGGTCACTTATCCGGTAACATAATGTACTATATCTATTCCTTTGCTGCGTCTCCCCTGGACACTTGTAGGTCACAGATTGTCATGATATTCATTAGAGCAACAAAAAGAAAATCCTATGTTACGTCAATTGGCCGGGTGATGGGGATGATAATGTAACTACTAGCATAATCTTATCCGGCTAATTGAAATTTCCACATTCTGATTATTATCAAGAGGGAAACGTAGAGAGCTCACAGACTGTGACGAATGTATATAGAACGTATACATAGTGGAATGGAAGGACGTCACATTCTTCTAGTACTTATCACCATAAACAAAATGTAATATAGGATATTATGTAACACTGGGGTACTGCACGTAGGCTACAATGAAATGTAAAGTTATGTATAATCAGAAACCATTTACATTATTACATTGATCAGAGAAAGTTCTATATTTACACATACATTGAGACACATATATACATACATAACACATGCAGTGTAAATCCTTCACACCTTCAGACCTCATGTAACGACTCACAAATGATTTGTTATCCTGATTTATGACAAAAGATGAAAATTAAACTCCAAAAAATGCCCTCTTGACTTTTGTAAGGTGAGTCCTAATTAACCCTTTCATGGTTGTCCTGGTACCAGGAACTTGAACATAAAAACCAAGACATGTCAGTCTCTTAGTGTACGTAAAGATCTTCTCCCGTGTAATATCTCAAAAGCATAATATCACAGACAGAAGAGTCATCAAAGAGGCGTGAATAGTAAACTGCAAAGCTATTGGTCATCAGCACATTCTACGAAAAGTTAATTAATTGTGCTCAGTTCTCAGGGACCTTGTACACAGATATTGTTTATACTAATTTCCTGAGAAGAAGGAGATAAGTGGACTCCAGAATCATAATATTGAACTAAAGATGAAGGACAGACTGGCTTCTCATTAAATGTCAAAGGGAATTAGCTGACAGGCAAGCAAACAGGTTACATAAAATGAAGTTTGAACTGGACAGTGCTTTGACCCTTGGCTAATACTTAAAATGGCGGACCGTCCCTTATTTTGGGATTTCTTAAGTCAAGATGGCGTCCGAAACCAGTGCGATCTCCTTAACAGGGATGAGGGCTTGTTTTTTTTCTTGTTGGATAAGTTGTACTGTCTTTTGAGTTACATATTTTGTAGGAATTATCTTTTATTTTTTTTCTAGGGAGAGGACAAAAAAACCTACATCTTTGCCATTGATTTTGCATCTATGAATGGATTGCGTGGTATAAAATCCCCCCCCCTTTTTTAAGGTAAAATAAAATCCCCCCTTTTTTAAGGTTAAAAAAAAAAATCAACATTTGTGTCTGTTTTTCTGCCTTTATACCATGGATCTTGTATAATAAATGCTGATATGGATTATGAAGAAACCAAATTGATGTAGTTTTATTATGTTAAGCATTTTTTTTGAGTAAATGTCTATACTTTTGCTGAAAAGAATAATTTGTATAAGACAATTTTCAAGGACACAAAGGTTTTTGATTTTACTGTTTGTTTGTTAAATAATCTGTTACATTTTATGTGGGGGGGGGGGGGGGACTAATGATATTGAGGACAAGAAGCTGTGGTCCTTTAGTCTCCTGAAAAATGACCTTTTATTTAACCTCTTAATGCTGAAGCCCATTTTTGTGTTTCTGTTTTTCATTCCCCTCTTTCCAAAAGTAATTGATCCAAAACCTTTCTAGACGTATACGGGCTTGAGGTCCGTGGGATAAATTGTTCTCTACAACGTATTTAATATTCATGACATGTTTCGCCCTATTGGGCTCATCAGTAGGTGAACTTGCCACAGACCACTTACTTAACGTGGAGGCAAATGCTTGAAAACCAAAGCCCCATCCCAAGAGGAGCTTGTCATATGGCCTTAAGTGACCTTACCATATTAGCAGCTTCTACCTGCACCATTGGTGTTCAAGCATTTCCCTCCACGATTAATAGGTGGTCTCTGGGCACTTCATCCCCTAATGTTGTGTCGGAACCTATGTTCTAACTGGGATCTAAGTTCTAACTGACATCAGTTGTTTTTTTGCCCATGACCACTATGACCCATTAACATGGAGAGGTCAATAACAGGGCACGTTACTACAGGGTCAGGTTACAGTCAGGGTTGTGGCTTGTTAGGGACACAGCTCGGAGTCGAGACATTAGGGAGTGGTAGATACATGTGATCATAGGGTTTAATAGGGACAGTGACAATCTATGTCATGCTGAACCCCTGGTTAGTGATACAAGTATCCACCTACCTCTTTACCTGTGTCTATGTGTGCACTTATGTGACGGTTCCTATACAAGACATCTTTTGCACACAATGGTTGGGATAAACCCATTCAGATGTGACTGAAGTTGGGATATACCCATTCAGATCCGAATGAAGGCCAAGACTGATTTCTCAAGCTTCATATAACATTCTGGTATTTGTCTGACACTAGGAGGTGAGATTTCTCTAATACTATTATGAGAGATCACTCTACCTTTCTCTCCCCTATTTTTTTGCCTTTCTTGTTATATAGGTAGCTTATTGTATGACCGATTAAATTACTGTATTTTAAATACAGAAGTAAAAATTACATTTAATCACCAGGTATATTTCATTACAAACATAAAGATACAAAATGCTTTATTCCCATAAAAAAATAAGCCAGAACGGCACCGGGGGGAGGCATTGCCATAGCCCCTCTCTGCTGCAGCTTCACTGGCTATTACGCTGTACAGGAGCACTTCCCCCTTCCTACTGTGTGAGATTACATCAAGCAGTGCTGAGGTAGCAAGGGGAGGGTGAGACAGTGTAACAGCCTATGAAGCTGCAACACTAATGGGTCCTGGTAACACCCTTCAGACTCATTAGCATTTAAAGGAAACCTACCATTTGATCTGATGCATTATGAACCAAACATACCTTGAGAATGCTGGAACATATCTTGTTTAATCCATTCAGGACCTTGGAAAACCTGGGTCAGGCTGGCTGCCTAGACAAACACATTACACACAGAGCATTTCATTACACAAGGAGCTTAGTCAAGACATGACTAATCAACCTGAGCTGCAACACTCAGACACAGAAGCTGTGGGATGGTGAAGCAATTGATTATTCTGCCTTCAGGCACGACCTAGGGCAGTGATGGCTAACCTATGGCACTGGTGCCAGAGGTGGCACTCAGAGCCCTTTCTATGGGCACTCAGGCCATCACCAGAGATGACTCTAGGTATCTTCCTGCTGTCCCAGACAGCCCAGGACTTGCTGTGCACAGAGCTATTTTAAAGTGACAGCTCCACCTGGGACTATTTTCTGCTTTATTGGTGTCCTCAGGGGCTGCTATCAATGAAAACTGTGACAGAGAAGGGAGTATAAATCACAAATTAAATTTCTGTGTTGGCACTTTGCGATAAATAAGCGGGTCTTTGTTGTAGTTTGGGCACTCGGTCTCTAAAAGGTTTGCCATCACTGACCTAGGGATTACATCATCCTGTGAAGCAGTGAATAACTAAAGTGCTAGGAGAAGCACTGAGGCAGCCATAGAAGTGAGGCAGCTTCATTGTCATAATTTTATTATTGTTTTATCATCAAAATCACTCAAAAGCACAGGGATTAAGATATGATCCTGCATCAGTGTAGCTACAGCATTCTCAAGGTATGTTTGCATCAAATCAAATGGTAGGTTTCCTTTAAAACATTTATTTCAGAAAGAAGGAGGCCATGGATAACTAATATATGAAGATTACCACAGTCCATGTGCCTGGATCTATGAACAAGTGCCCCTGGTTTATAATGTTGGATTTTGATTGTTGATTTCCTTTAAATCTTGGCTTCAGTTCTGAACATGTCAGGGGGCAGAGTTATAAGAATGTGGACAATGAAACTTATCTGTTATTTTTTTTCTTTTACTTGAATCGCTTACGCAATGACAGCGCCTTCCCGTATTATATTTTTTCCTGATTAATTTAGGATGTTGTTATTGTATAAAATAAAACTGAATGCAGCTGAGTTTTCTGGCTGGATTATCCTGCTTGTTACATTTCCTTTGCATTCATATATTTCCATAGTGACATCCTGATTACTTCCTGAATAACAAAGAAGTTAAAAATGTATTCTTTAAAAAAGGAAACATACAGGTGAACTGCTGAACCCTGGACGCGCTGTGATCACTCTCTAGCAGAATTGTTCATTTTCCTTAATCTTTCTAACTTGGAAAATGAAAAGAAGGAAATGACTAAAATCTATCAGTAACAACCACACATCCATAAAACCTGCTCTCATTACATGTCTCTATCATTCCCAAGATGAGGATAAAGCTATGGATAGTGTGATTGCATGTTTCACCTATTCAAGATCGCCCAATAGCTACACCCAGAAGTACAAGACAACATTGGTTATTGTTTATCCTTATTTCATGTGATTTTTTTTCTCCAAATCATCTACATAGAGAGGAATTTAAAACATAATGGGGCACATTTACTTACCCGTCCGAGTCGCGATCTCCGATCCGGAATGTCCGCCAGGATGCACATCTGCCGCGATCCACGCAGATACTGCGCCCAATATCCTGCATCTGTCGCTTTCCCACTCAGGTCCGTCGGAGTTCACTTTTTTCTTTCTGGTGCATGGAAGTGCTTGGGTTGCGGCACAAATTTGAATGTTAAATCCCGTGCTTAGTCCGAATCCGCCGGATCGTCCGACGGCCTGCCCCCCTGATTTGAAAGCCGGCGCAATTGTGACACAATCGGATCGTGTGTGACACAATCCCCGGCGCGATCACCGAAAAGTCGGGAAGCCTGACGAAAATGCAGCCGCGGGACCCTTAGTTAATGCGCCCCAATATTCTAGCTACCCGAGATCCCCACTAGAGGGAGCTTAAAAATACAGTGCTTGTCTATCTGTGGCCCTCCCAATCACTGTCAATGCTGACATATGCTTGCTTGCCACTACTCACATTAGAGAGAATTGCTGGGGGTCTCCTATTTATAATTTCCCAGGAGTTGGGGAATAACTTGCTAGTTTTGTTCAATCCCCTTTATCATCTTGCACTAGTTAACACAGAAGATTTTCAAAAAGTGAGACGTCCATGCAGAATCTGCATCCAATTTATTTCAATTTTTTTTTTCTTGAGAATAAACCTCCACTCATTGCGCCGTATACACCAAGAGCCTTAGGCCTCTAGATGTATCTGGCAGGCATTGTAGCAGGCGAGCAAAACTATGTCAGGTTGTACCTAGCCTAGCCATGCATAAAAACAATTTAACGAAGTTTGCTGGTTTCGCAAGAGAACGCAGGCACGGGACGGAAGCAACCCATGCCCGCTCCCCCCACCGGCAGCATATTCACGTTTAATTGCAAATTCTTGCACTGAGCAAGGATCTGCGATTATTCAACTCTTTTTATGCCAGAGAACAGTCATAGAAGCATTTATAAATTTACCGCTTTGTCTATGTGCAGACAGTCCCATAGTAGTCCCTAGTAATAGTTGAGTTAAGGATCTACATCTTTTGTTTCCATCTAGAACAGTTGAACAGCCAGTAACATGCAATCCTTAGATAACCAGATGCAGTCACTTATTGTTTCATCATATCTTATTAATTATCACATACGCAAGCATACATCCTGTACATTGTTTCATAATGAAAGTGTATAAAGTAAAATACAAAAATATTCATAAAGCATACATTGTATCATATCTGCCACTATCAGAATAGTGGATTATAATATAGGCAGTGTGGGCGGTAACCCAGGGCTCAGTCCTTCGAAGGGGCCCATGGCCACCCAAACCACCCACTAATTTTTAGACTGAGAAGGGTCTTTGCCCATTAAATCCTCATACATCTGTTCCTGCTCTCAATACTCCTTTACACAAGAGGCATTACAGGACATTTGAAGGTCCTCCAAAGGTCCTGAAACCACAGAGTGAAAACAGGTAAAAGGGACACATAGTAAAGAAAAATTAACAAATGTTCTCTGGCACTCCAATTACAATAAAAACATCTTCAGTTTAATCAATACATTAGAAAATTGAAAAGTAAAAATACGAGGTACACAGACCAACGCGTTTCGAATTTCTCAGTTCTTAGTCATGGTCTAACGTTAACATAGTACCAATGGTTTTAATAGCCAAGTAAAAGTATGACGTATACAGGCGCATGCGCACAGCATGCAAAGGAGAAACACCTAGACTGCGCAGCCGTAAGAAAACTATGATTGAACACATAAACTTCACTACTAATAGGTTATTAAAAGAAACAAAAAAGGGGAAGAGGATTTATAGAAATAATGATACATCCTAAAGTACGTTAAATACGAGAGGAGAAAAGGACTAGAAACAATTGTGGTCAATAGAGATACATCAGGTCCATTCTATCATTCATGCCTTTGGGGTGTCTTGTATCCAGAAGCAGGATCCAATACGCCTCTCAATTACAAAGCTTGTGAGTCCAGTCTCCCCATCTGATAGGGTGGAGGACTTTTTTCAATAACCGAGCCATTACAGGACATTTGAAGGTTCTCCAAAGGTCCTGAAACCACAGAGCAAAGCAGCAGAAGGCGGAACACATCCTCCAATCTCCAAGAACTTGATTCTAGTACCAAATGTAGAGTGAATTCTAGACTTGTAGGGGCTATAATATTTATACAGCCCAGGGCCCATAACAGTCTTAATCCACCCCTGGTGATGTCGATGTACATGATACATTTGGCCTCTGGTGCAACTTTTGTGGAGGAGAAAGAGGGACAAACTTCTTCCCCCAGCTCCCTGTCACATTGTGGCCCCCTCCTTCCCATCACATTGTTTGGGGGGTATTCCAATGCCCCCCCTGTCATTCCTCCTTCCTATATTAAGGTATAAAACTATGTCACCCCTTATGCGTAGCAGCTAGATGACAGGGATATTCTCATCCTAGAGATCCTTTTTAGCGAGTTGCCAACTTCTACACTGAATAAGTTATTAATCTGAACTTGACAATGATAATACAATAAATTAGTTTTCTTGTCTGTGTACTGTATGGCCGCCTGTATCTTCAGTATGTAGAGTGATACAAAGTCTCCACACCATAGAATCTGTAACTACAAGATAACAAGGACTGGCGGCTGATAGAATATCTTTAGGAAATGGAGTCTTCTTTTATTTCTTTATCTCAACTTATCCAGATAGTATTCTATGTTATAATGGAATCTATGTCTATGTGTTTGTCTGTGATACGCTGGTCACATATTCAGGGATATGTCCAGTGTTATCAACCAATTGACTTGTTATCATATGTGTGTTTTACCAAATTCATGTGAGACGAGGAGACGGCTGGAGGTGACCTGTACTGTCCTAGTGTCTTGGTCCTATTACACCATCATTGATGCCATCCATAGGCATTTGTCAAATTATTAAACAGAATTTTAATCCTACTTGGTGCAGGAAACATGTGTCTAGCCTGTATTATTCCAAAACCTGAAGGGGTATTTTTATACAGAAGCTAAGGATACCGTAGAAAGAATAAAATTTGGCCATTCATTATCCTTTGGAGGGCATGGCTAACATTGGTGCCTCTTGGTTCAGCTCCTATACTAGATGCCAGCCAGGTAAATGAAGAATTGTAAAATATTGAATTTTAACACGTCCATTGTCCACATGATTAAAGGAATTTTCCACCTCATCCGTAAAGCAACATTTAAACTAATATTCATGAAGTGTGGACACCTTTCCTGAATGACTACCATCCTGTAAATCTGATTTATTATTTACGGTAGTGGATTACAGTAGAGTTGGTTTGGGTGGAAGCCCGGGGCCCAAGCCTTCTAGGGAGCAGGCAGAGGGGATGCATCTTTTATTCCCCTAATTCACCCCTGGTCTACTAGTAGTCTTTAGAGGGCCTGTTGTATAAAGGACCCATTAGGCCAGTAACACATGACTGTGGCGGGTGTGCTGGAAGGATTTCACACCCTGGCCACAAAGGAGAGGACATGACTGTGTACATCATAAGGATATATGATATAAGGAGTCCCTACTTCCCTGCAAAACAGCAACACCATAAGGTAATCATGTTCTCTATTCAGCGCTGCTGCTTTGCCTGGGAAGAAGGGACTCCTTACATCATATATCACTGTGATGCAATGTTATCCTCTGCACTGTAGTCTTTATGTGAAATCTTAATGGGGCACATTTACATAACCGGTCACTGGAGTTCACAGAAATTGTCCAACTAGAACGCACCGTGCTGCAATTCACTAAGATCATGCACCTAAAATCATGAATTTGTCCCTTCCCTGGTCAGGTCAGACAGAGTTAACCAACTTTTTAATGGTGCATGCAAGTGCTTGGGTTTGCGACAAAATTTAAAAGTTAAATACCGCCCTCAGTCCGGATCAGTCGGATCGTCCGACATCACGGGACATGGAACCCAGAGCAGCTGCACCACAAAAAGGGTCGCAGGTGCCACAATCCCAGCGCAGACACGTCTTATATGCCTGTGCACGTCGTTTTACCCCAAAGGTGCACAGTCCGACAAAAGTTCACCGCGACCCCTAGTAAATGAGCCCCATTGTGTCAAAGTCTAAGTAGTTGCTAACAAATATAATTTCAGGGGTTATCGATCTACTTGTGCCAGAATGTTATAGTCATTCGCTCGTTACAAGCCTTGTGCCATATTTCAAGGCTTTTAGACAATTTTTTGACACTATTCGTGGTCTCGTGACAAAATATATGCACGCCAGAAATTGAAGTCAGTTCCCCAAAAGAAACTAGGCCAATTATAGATGGTGCAAAGTACGAATCTACAGTTTTACGAAAGATTTATAATCCAGTTTGATAAATGTGGTGCAGAAGACTGGTCTAGTCTCTACACTGGACAAATGTGTGACACTTTTTGTGTGCACATACTAACTGTAAAAAAAGAAATAAAAAAACAGTCATCTAATGTAATTTGCAAGACAAAAAAAAAAAGTTTACGGAAACAGGTGATCAGAGCCCGGCCACAAAAATATCTATTCTTCTCCACTTCAATGTACAGACGTGTGTTCCAGACCACGCAGCACTTGTGATTTATTATGTTCACAAAACAGGAAAATGTTCATTATC
The DNA here is from genome assembly GCF_040894005.1 of Engystomops pustulosus. Taxonomy (NCBI): domain Eukaryota; kingdom Metazoa; phylum Chordata; class Amphibia; order Anura; family Leptodactylidae; genus Engystomops; species Engystomops pustulosus. The sequence continues at coordinate 59,690,719 of NC_092421.1, read as the reverse complement.
AAATGCTGTGAGAACAGTGAAGTAATTGGCCTTTATTTCGTATGAAAACTGTTGATTGTTGCTTTCCTGGCAATCTCTCTCGACACAGCGCTTCCTGTTCTAATGAATCAGCAAATGTTGCAAAGGGGACTGATTGTTACCGCTGGGCAATACAATGTAACAAGCATCTTATCTGCTGAAACCTGCTTGTTACCCCCATGATCTTTCCAGTCCTCCAAGCACAGTGCTACAAATCCAATAGTCGTATATTATCACTGCTTATTTATACTAAGAGGAAACTGTACAAGCTAAATCTGGTAACACTACAGTAAAATTACCCGTAAGGTAGTGGACAAGATTACATAATGTTAAACTAATATAAATATGATTTTTAGGGTCAGTTGTTATTAGTTCCATCCGTTTTTTTTACCTTCATAATAAAAACCCTTCAGCCAGTGGCACATGATCCCGGTTAGTCTGTGAATCACAGATCCTACATTGTCCAGATTTCATGGTCCGACCACAGAACAGAGGATGGCAGTCCTGTGATCTGGCCGGTGCATGGTCCCCGATTCACAGTCTGGGCACTGTCCTGGGTCTAGAACTTTGGAAACAATTTGTGCATAAAAATAGAAAAAAAAATCCCATACATTTCCAGATAGCCCCCCTTTCCCACTTGTTACAGATGAGGCACAGATGAGGAAGTGGATTACAATAGTGGAGGTTGGGGAAGGTAGACTTGGGCCCAAGCCTTTTATGGGGCCCTGGGCCGCCCAAACCACCCACCAAATTTTAGACGCATCCTCCAGTCAGCTTGATTCTAGTACCATATGTAGGAAGTACTTCCAGACTTGTAGGGGCTGTAATATTCATACAGCCCAGGACCCATTGTAGTCTAAATCCGGCCCTGCTTACAGCAGCTTATGGATCTGTCCGTCCATCAGTAATGACATCACATACCCAGGGGTGCACCTACCATGAGGCACCTACCATACTATATGCCGCCATATACCATATAATACATACAGTGTGCTTCCATATACCATATAATACAAACAGTGTGCTGCCATATAGTATATAATACATACAGCATACCGCCATATAGTATATTTTGCATGGCGGCACGCTGTATGTATTATATGGTATATGGCGGCACGCTGTATGTATTATATGGTATATGGCAGCACGCTGTATGTATTATATGGTATATGGCGGCACGCTGCATGTATTATATGGTATATGGCGGCATGCTGTATGTATTATATGGTATATGGGGCACGCTGTATGTATTATATGGTATATGGCAGCACACTGTATGTATTATATGGTATATGGCGGCACGCTGTATGTATTATATGGTATATGGCGGCACGCTGCATGTATTCTATGGTATATGGCAGCACGCTGTATGTATTATATGGTATATGGCGGCACACTGTATGTATTATATGGTATATGGCGGCACACTGTATGTATTATATGGTATATGGCGGTACACTGTATGTATTATATGGTATATGTTGGCACGCTGTATATATTATATGGTATATGGGGGCACGCTGTATGTATTATATGCTATATGGCGGCACGCTGTATGTATTATATGGTATATGGCGGCACGCTGTATGTATTATATGGTATATGGCGGCACGCTGTATGTATTATATGGTATATGGAAGCACACTGTATGTATTATATGGTATATGGCGGCACACTGTATGTATTATATGGTATATGGCGGCACACTGTATGTATTATATGGTATATGGCGGTACACTGTATGTATTATATGGTATATGGCAGCACGCTGTATATATTATATGGTATATGGGGGCACGCTGTATGTATTATATGGTATATGGCAGCACACTGTATGTATTATATGGTATATGGGGGCACGCTGTATGTATTATATGGTATATGGGGGCACGCTGTATGTATTATATGGTATATGGTGGCACACTGTATGTATTATATGGTATATGGCGGCACGCTGTATGTATTATATGGTATATGGCGGCACGCTGTATGTATTATATGGTATATGGAAGCACACTGTATGTATTATATGGTATATGGCAGCACGCCGTATGTATTATATGGTATATGGCGGCACACCGTATGTATTATATGGTATATGGCGGCACGCTGTATGTATTATATGGTATATGGCGGCACGCTGTATGTATTATATGGCATATGGCGGCATGCTGTATGTATTATATGGTATATGGCGGCACACTGTATGTATTATATGGTATATGGTGGCACGCTGTATGTATTATATGGTATATGGAAGCACACTGTATGTATTATATGGTATATGGCGCCACGCTGTATGTATTATATGGTATATGGAAGCACACTGTATGTATTATATGGTATATGGCAGCACGCCGTATGTATTATATGGTATATGGCGGCACGCCGTATGTATTATATGGTATATGGCAGCACGCTGTATGTATTATATGGTATATGGCGGCACCCTGTATGTATTATATGGCATATGGCGGCATGCTGTATGTATTATATGGTATATGGCGGCACGCTGTATGTATTATATGGTATATGGCGGCATGCTGTATGTATTATATGGTATATGGCGGCACGCTGTATGTATTATATGGTATATGGCGGCACGCTGTATGTATTATATGGTATATGGAAGCACACTGTATGTATTATATGGTATATGGCGGCACACTGTATGTATTATATGGTATATGGCGGCACACTGTATGTATTATATGGTATATGGCGGTACACTGTATGTATTATATGGTATATGGCAGCACGCTGTATATATTATATGGTATATGGGGGCACGCTGTATGTATTATATGGTATATGGCAGCACACTGTATGTATTATATGGTATATGGGGGCACGCTGTATGTATTATATGGTATATGGCGGCACACTGTATGTATTATATGGTATATGGCGGCACACTGTATGTATTATATGGTATATGGCGGTACACTGTATGTATTATATGGTATATGGCAGCACGCTGTATATATTATATGGTATATGGGGGCACGCTGTATGTATTATATGGTATATGGCAGCACACTGTATGTATTATATGGTATATGGGGGCACGCTGTATGTATTATATGGTATATGGGGGCACGCTGTATGTATTATATGGTATATGGTGGCACACTGTATGTATTATATGGTATATGGCGGCACGCTGTATGTATTATATGGTATATGGCGGCACGCTGTATGTATTATATGGTATATGGAAGCACACTGTATGTATTATATGGTATATGGCAGCACGCCGTATGTATTATATGGTATATGGCGGCACACCGTATGTATTATATGGTATATGGCGGCACGCTGTATGTATTATATTGTATATGGCGGCACGCTGTATGTATTATATGGTATATGGCGGCACGCTGTATGTATTATATGGTATATGGCGGCACGCTGTATGTATTATATGGTATATGGCTGCACGCTGTATGTATTATATGGTATATGGCGGCACGCTGTATGTATTATATGGCATATGGCGGCATGCTGTATGTATTATATGGTATATGGCGGCACACTGTATGTATTATATGGTATATGGTGGCACGCTGTATGTATTATATGGTATATGGAAGCACACTGTATGTATTATATGGTATATGGCGCCACGCTGTATGTATTATATGGTATATGGAAGCACACTGTATGTATTATATGGTATATGGCAGCACGCCGTATGTATTATATGGTATATGGCGGCACGCCGTATGTATTATATGGTATATGGCAGCACGCTGTATGTATTATATGGTATATGGCGGCACCCTGTATGTATTATATGGCATATGGCGGCATGCTGTATGTATTATATGGTATATGGCGGCACGCTGTATGTATTATATGGTATATGGGGGCATGCTGTATGTATTATATGGTATATGGGGGCACGCTGTATGTATTATATGGTATATGGGGGCACGCTGTATGTATTATATGGTATATGGCGGCATGCTGTATGTATCATATGGTATATGGCAGCACACTGTATGTATTATATGGTATATGGCGGCACGCTGTATGTATTACATGGTATATGGCGGCACGCTGTATGTATCATATGGTATATGGCAGCACACTGTATGTATTATATGGTATATGGCAGCACGCTGTATGTATTATATGGTATATGGCGGCACGCTGTATGTATTATATGGCATATGGCGGCATGCTGTATGTATTATATGGTATATGGCGGCACTCTGTATGTATTATATGGTATATGGCTGCACTCTGTATGTATTATATGGTATATGGCGGCACGCTGTATGTATTATATGGTATATGGCGGCACGCTGTATGTATTATATGGTATATGGCGGCACTCTGTATGTATTATATGGTATATGGCGGCATGCTGTATGTATTATATGGTATATGGCAGCACACTGTATGTATTATATGGTATATGGCGGCACGCTGTATGTATTACATGGTATATGGCGGCACGCTGTATGTATCATATGGTATATGGCAGCACACTGTATGTATTATATGGTATATGGCAGCACGCCGTATGTATTATATGGTATATGGCGGCACGCCGTATGTATTATATGGTATATGGCAGCACGCCGTATGTATTATATGGTATATGGCGGCACGCTGTATGTATTATATGGCATATGGCGGCATGCTGTATGTGTTATATGGTATATGGCGGCGCGCTGCATGTATTATATGGTATATGGCGGCACACTGTATGTATTACATGGTATATGGGGGCACGCTGTATGTATTATATGGTATATGGGGGCACGCTGTGTGTATTATATGGTATATGGGGGCACGCTGCATGTATTATATGGTATATGGTGGCATGCTGTATGTATTATATGGTATATGGGGGCACGCTGCATGTATTATATGGTATATGGTGGCACGCTGTATGTATTACATGTTATATAGCGTCATGCTATATGTATTATATGGTATATGGCGGCACGCTGTATGTATTATATGATATGCGTTGGCACACTGGAACTATTATATATTACATGGAGGACGCCGGATGTATTTTATAATATATGGTGGCATGATTTATTGATTTTATATTATATAGCGGATTGCTGTATGTATTTTGTTCTTTGTGGTAGCGCGCTGTGTTTATTATATAGTACATGGGAAGCTCTATTTATTTTGCATTGCTTTATTATCGAATTAAACTAATATGATCGGGTCTGGTCCTGACACTCCTTAATATATTACATATATGGAGTGTGGGGGGGGGGGGAGGGCGTCTTTCTATAGCTCGACCTCAGGTAGCAGAAAGGCTAGGTTCACCCCTGCACATAACACTCCAGCAACGGCTCTCTAGTTTTCAATCTTCCATTTCTGAGCCACTGCTAAAAGTTTGATGCCCTTTGTAGAGGCAATTTTTTTTCCTTTTTTATAAAAAAGTTTTCCCAGGGATTATTGTCTCATTCACATAGTCATGTTTTTATTTTGCTCGTCTTTGAAGAAAATGTACACATCAAAGACGAACGAACGTACACATAAAAATGATTGCTTTGGAAAGAAGCTATTTCTGGTGTTACAATTCCATATTGTATGTTTTCATCAAAATAGTCAAAATAAGGATTTGGTTTTTTCATTTAACATTTAATATCTCTTTATTAGTGGATGGAAAAAGAAGGAGATTGTCGTCCTTTTTTTACCTTTTGTAACTGTTCAGCATAAATTACATAAAATGTAAATTGGTTATGTTTCAGGATTTTTGCACAATAATTGCCCTGTTTAAACTTAATTTTACTTTTGATTATCATATTCTGGTGTCCCTGAAATTTACTGTTCTGTTAAAGAATCTGTGTGCGAGCCTGTGTTTTGCTGGGTAGGCTGTAGTTTTTATTGGCCCCGTTTTGGGTAATAAGACTTTTTTTTTAATCACTTCAAATTACCGTGAATTTTTGATCAGATTTTAGTGATTATTTTTATTTTTTATACACTGTGACCAAAAATACAGCATTCGTGATGTAGCTCTCTGGCTTGATACTGATTTTATACAAAGTGCTTATTAATCTTTTGTTTGTGAGTATAATAAATACTTTTTATACACAGTTCTGGATATAGATTAATCTGTACTATGGATCTATTCCTTTTCCCCCAACTATTGTAGGTGCCGATGCCTGAAAAATGCACAAGTGATTCTGCTGCAGTGTTTACAAGTCATTGAAGTTTCAGACTCCCTGTTGTAGAGGTGGCAGCCCCACACGTAAATATTTATATTGACTTTAATGTGTTTTTCCAGACTTGCACTTGAGCTGTAGCTCCCTGGTTTCAAATCTTTACATTTTGTGTTTCTTATCTATTTTTATGCAACATGTCCTATCTGTTGAAGAATCTTGTGTAACTTTTTCCCTTTTAAAAGTCATAAAGGAGTAAATTACGCAACAGTTGCATTATCTATGTCATAATTCCTAGTTGAAAAGTATCATGTGCGAGTATAACATTACGATACATGCAGTATTGGATTACAATATAGAAATTATGGGTGGTAGCCTGGGGCCCAAGGTTTCTAGGGGGCCCACGGACACCCAAACCACCCACCAAATTTTATACTGAGAAGGAGCTTCGTCTATGAAATCCTTGTACATTTGTTCCTGCTCCCAATAAACATGTACATAAGAGTTGTTTCAGGACCTTTGAAGGTCCTTAAAAGGTCCTAAAACTGCATATTGAAAACAAAAAGGGACACATCTTCCATTCTCCATTAAGCTTGATTCTAGTGCCATATGTAGGAAGTGAATTCTAAACTTGTAGGGCCATAATATTCATACAGCCCAGGGCCCATGGTAGTATCTTCATTGATACACAGAGGCTGGAAGAAGCGCCATATGGCACGAGGTGGCCATTGCCTCTTACGGGCATTCTGCCTTCACCTCCCTCCCATGCACGTTCGCTGTGTGAGTATGTACTTGTCTTTACTGGAATAAAGAAGAAACATTGCATTTAAGAGTGGTGAGTGCTGTCCATTTTTCCAATTTCTTGTTATCCGATAGTCTTCATCCGCCCCTGGATACATGCAAACACAATGGGGCACATTTACTAAGGGTCCGAACGACGCATTTTCGTCGTGTTTCCCGAGTACTTCCGTTTTGCAGTAAATTACCCCGGGTTTTTGGGGCACGTGATCAGATTGTGGTGCATCGGCGCCGGCTTGCATACGACAGAAATGGGGGACGTGGCAGCCAGACAACCCAGCGGATTCGGACAAACCGTGGAATTTTAAAAAAGAATTGTGTCACAAGATCAAGCGCTCACATGCAGCGGAAGTGGTGCAAGCGGACACCAACAGAAGCCATTAATAGTCCAGTGAAATCAATTAACAAATCTATGAGGGTGCAGTCACATGTTGTGTTTACCGCATGCATTTAAAAATGCATTGGAATAGCTGAAGAGTGATTTGCCTAATTAAACAGCTGTTAAAACGTGTGTTTACAAAATGCAACCGTTAACGTTTTGTTAATGCATGAGTTAACATCGCGGTTAACACATGCATTTGTTAATGTAGTGTTAACACACATGTTAACACAAGTGTTAACATTTGAGCTTTGTAAACACAAGTGTTAACAGCTGTTTAATTAGGCAAATCACTCTTCAGCTATTCCAATGCGCTTTTAAATGCATGCGGTAAACGCAATGTGTGACCGCACCCTTAGACTTCTGTTGTTATCATTTTAGTGATGGAATATATTGATGAAGGTCCAAAATCAGATGTGAACAGCGGCTAAGGCTGGAATCGCACATGCAATTTTGATACAGTATGATCTGTAGTATCGAATACCTTTTTTAAGAAATAGTCAGAAGTCAGAATCTGGTAGAATTGCATAGTTTCAGTGTTACCTCTACAACTCTCAATCCTAAAAAATTAGCTTCTTGTTTTAGTTTGCAAAAAATTGCATCTAAAATTGCAATAAAAAGCCTCACTATGTACACACAATATTATACAGCACCACCTGCAGGTGAATATATTATCCAGGTGAGATATATAACTTTAGAATGTAATTAAAGGAAATCTACCATCAAAATCCATCATGATAAACTCATAGATCCAGGCACAGCGACTGTGGTGATCTTTAGAATTATTATTATTTATTATAATATTATATAATATTAATATAGAGCATGATTAATTCCATTGTGCTGTACAATTAGTAAGGGGTCCACAAACATTACATTAAGACAAGAACAAATGCAAAATTACAGTGATCAAGGGGACAATTCATGCTGCAGATTCACATGCTGTTACACAGTCTCCCCCACCACCTGCTCATTCAGCACTTCCTCCTCCCTCTTCCTGATATCTTCCTAATCTCACTGCAGCAGAGAAAGTTTCAGCACACAGTGGGAGGGGGAAGTGCTCCTTGGAAATTGTAACAGCCAGTGAAATTTCAGCAGGGAGGGGCTCTGGTAACACCACACCCTCTGGCTCATTAGCATAATTTTTAAAGTATATTTTAAAAAGGAGAAGGCCATGGATAACAAACATAAGAAGATTACCACAGTCACTGTGCCTGGATCTATGAGCGAGTGCCCCTGGTTTATCCTTGCTTGATTTTCATGGTAGATTTCCTTTAATTGGGTTCTAATTCTCAGTGGAAAGGAATTAGAGTTTATAATGGAAAACCTCTACAAGGAATTTGGTCCAATAAAACCAAAAAAGTTGTTAACTGTGGGTTTTCTCCTATAGAAATATGTGTACTCTAAATTTTATTTATTTATATACAGGACAGGATCCCAGGACCACAGTAGAAAGTAATAGGATTGATTTTCCTATAGGTTCTCTCCTTAACCACAACCCCGCCCCCCCCCCCCCCCCACACACACACACATTGCCCAAGTTTTCCTCGTGTTCTTCTCCCATTGATCACATGTTGCTGTAAAGTCTTGTACATATGAACGTAAAAATGTAATTGTTTTATTAGCTGTCTGGTACTATCCCGATTATTACATTACAACAATAGGATTAACTATGGAATGTCAGCTCTATGCCTTACAATAGACAGAAGCAATAAATGTACAGTGATGACAGGGATCATGTGCATCTGCCTTACAATCTATACAAAGAACTGTGCTCAGGACATGACCTGCTGCGGCTCTCTGTGTCCTGATGCCCTCTGCTGGTTAATTTCACTCACAACACATGCAGTTTTGCAAAAATACAAAGGTTAATTCCCCCCCCCACCACCACCACTCCGAAAATGATAGGTGATAAAAGGCACATGGTACTATTTTGTTTCTTCATTTAATTTTTTCAACTTGCAAAAATCAAGTTTTATGAAGATATTAATAAAAGGAAAGATGTGAAAGATTTTTAGCGAATAATTGATAGTGATGCTAATTTTCTATATACTTTCCGTATCAATTCCTCATGGTTTCTTTTATTCAACGGGAAGCTTTATTGTTTACTTTTTGTGGATAAAAAAAAATAAAAAAAATCATTCCCTGGTCATGTGATGTCACAAAGGCGCACAACTCATTATATCCCTGATCATGTAATGTCACACAGGTGCATTAGTTGTTATATCCCTGCTCATGTGATGTCACACTTGTGCACAGCTCGTTATATCCCTGATCATGTGATGGCACACAGGTGCGTTAGTTGTTATATCCCTGATCATGTGATGGCACACAGGTGCGTTAGTTGTTATATCCCTGCTCATGTGATGTCACACAGGTGCACGGCTCGTTATATCCCTGCTTATATGATGTCACACAGGTGCATGGCTCGTCATATCCCTGGTCATATGATGTCACACAGGTGCACAGCTCGGTATATCCCTGATCATGGGATGTCACACAGGTGCATGGCTTGTTGTATCCCTGGTCATATGATGTCACACAGGTGCACGGCTCATTATATACCTGCTCATGTGATGTCACACATGTGAGAGTACTGTATCAGAACTGTGTGTTATAATGAGTAGTGCACCTGTGTGACATCACATGAGCAGGGATATAATGAGCCGTGCACCCGTGTGACAATAGATGAGCAGAGATATAAAAGAGCCATGCACCTGTGTGACATCACATGAGCAGAGATATATACTGAGCCATGCACCTGTGTGACATTACATGAGCAGAGATACTTAATGAGCCGTGCACATGTGTGAAATATGATCAGGGATATAATCAGCCATGCACATGTGTGACATTACATGAGCAGAGATATATAACGAGACATGCACCTGAGTGACATCACATGATCAGGGATATAATGAGCTGTAGACCTGTGTGACATCACATGATCAGGGATATAATGAGCTGTAGACCTGTGTGACATCACAGGATTAGGGATATATAATGGGACATGCACCTGTGTGACATCACATGATCAGGGATATAATGAGCTGTAGACCTGTGTGACATCACATGATCAGGGATATAATGAGCTGTAGACCTGTGTGACATCACATGATCAGGGATATAATGAGCTGTAGACCTGTGTGACATCACATGATCAGTGATATAATGAGCTGTAGACCTGTGTGACATCACATGATCAGGCATATAATGAGCTGTAGACCTGTGTGACATCACAGGATTAGGGATATATAATGGGACATGCACCTTTGTGACATCACATGACATAGGACCGACGTTAATCTACAGAAAGTAAACAATGAAGCTTCATTCAGCAAGCAGAGATCTAGAAAATGATACAAAAAAGTATCAATTGTATAACTTTTTCACTGCAAAAACAATATCAATTATTTGCTGAAAATGGAAAACCCCTTTAATTGTCTGATCTGCAGATCTACATTAATATTTTCTGTCTAGTCTTGGGTCGGGGCTGTTATTTATTTTGGTCTGTATTACCGTATTTACTGTCCGATCTTACATCTGTATTATTATTTATTTTTGGGTCTGGGGTCTATATTATGTTTGGTCTAGGGCAGTGATGGCGAACCTTTTAGAGACCGAGTGCCCAAACTACAACCAAAATCCACTCATTTACCGTGAAGTGCCAATTTGGCATTTTTAGCAGTAACTTATTGCTGCCTGATCTTCCACATCTTTCAATCGTATCGGGCCCCCTGAAGCCACCAATACAGTTGAAAGAAGGAGGGCAAATTCAGACTATCGTTGTAGCTTTGCACCAGAAAGAATAGTGGGTCCAAAAGGAGGACCACCAAAGATAATGCAGATCAGTCCACACCTAATGTTAACTGCAGTTCCAAACAGCCATTGAAGTGTTGCTTTAAAATATCGTGGAGGGCAGCTTCTCTTAAGTTGCCTTGGACTGCAGGACGATTTGGTGGATTTGGTCCTGTTTGGTGAACTCTGTCCTTGGGCGACGACCTGAGTGCCCACAGAAATGGCTCTGAGTGCCACCTCTGGCACCCGTGCCATAGGTTCGCCACCACTGGTCTAGGGTCTATATTGTTTATTTTATGATTGTAGTATTCTTTTGGTGATTTAGGGGTGATATATAGTGCTTCATTGTGTTCATATTTTATATATTTTGTATTAAATTTATTATTTCGGGGATGGTATTTTGTGCTGTGTTTCTGTAGTAGAGGTTGATACTTGAAGTTTAACAGTACGAGAATGTGACCAAAAAAGATTGTACCGTATTTTCCGGACTACAAGGCGCACAAAAAAATCCTATGATTTTCTCAGAAATCAAAAGTGCGCCTTATAGTCTGGTGCGCCTTATATATCAACCAACAAATGGATGGTTGTGTTTAACAAGAGCTCCGGGCCACACCAGCAATATCCTGCCAATTTCCTGTACCAGCGCACACTGTAGACTGGGCACAATACATCACATGGGCTCCTGAAGTGCCCTGGCACCGCGATGCCAACATCGTGCCCCTCCGTGTATCGGAGTAGGGCAGTAGCACAGAGAGACTGGAGCCGCGGCCGCGACCCTGCAGAGCCGGCAGTACCACCAGTGGGGGACTTGGCAGTGACAGGAGGAGGCAAATCAGAGGATGGCAGCGGACTCTACTTACGCGGGACCCAGCCACCGGAGACAGCCCCTCCACAGCTAATCTCCAGTCGGACCTGGAGATTGCGCGGGGCGTGAACCACAGGCGCCATAGTGAGGATCACTTGGCTTACTCATTGGCTGCCTGCACGTACCCCCTTCTAACCCAAGCAGCCACCAAGAAACTGCCTGTGTCTTATAATCAGGTGCGCCTTATAGTCCGAAAAGTCACTGGTCTCTGCCAAATCTCCTTCCTTGGGAGACCCTGCATTATGCATTCCTGTGGCACATCTGCCTTTTACACCTAATAATTATGGCATTTTTTATTTCATATATATGATCAACATAGTCTAGACGGATTTTGCCTCCTGTGTTCTGACAATTAATGCAATGTACTCTTCATACTCGTGCCCCTCATAACCATGAATATGTTGGACGCAGTTAGATTTTCGAGATTCAATAATATACTTAGCTAATTTACACTGACACAATTACTCCATTTATTGTGGAGAAGCTACTCATGAGACAAGTCATAAAAATGTATTTTTTTCAAATTATCACAGAAGAAAATCACATAATGGGTTTCTAAGAATTGGAAGTACTCCAACAAAAGTCTGTTGTGAGAAAATGAGACTCGGGGCCAAAGGACGTATATGTATTGAAGATTTTCATGCGCCAAATTTGCTAAGTAATACAGTATCATTCAAGTTTACGAGACTGAGGAAATCTTATGTGCGGATGTGCAAAAATTGACATATGCAGCATCCAATTATCTGCTGCAGGAGAGATCTCCATCCTTTACAGTCAGTAGAAGGATCACCTCACCTCTTAGAAATGTTACCGAATCTGCATGAAAATATTTACTTATTACGTGTGGATCCATTCACAGATTTTGAAGTGGACAATCTTAATTATTTACAATTATCCTTGAAATGGTCATCAATTTAACTCTTTTCTTATCCAGAAGAGAGGGGATACGTTACAATTGTGCCTGTGGCCCAACTGTTGGGACTCCCATCCAGGGGTGCACCAGCCATGAGGCGAGTTGAACCTCTTGCCACAGGCAGCACCACCTGTAGCAAGATAGCATCAGGGGTGCAGTCACCTGCTACAAAGCAGGACCTGACACTTACAAATAGTGTTATATAACTACTGCATGGAGTGGAGGGGGTGCAGTTCTATAGCTTCTATAGGAAGTTTAGGTTCACCGCTGTGCCCATCGATCGGGAGAAAGAGGGACTGGTATCTTTGTGAACGCCGGGTCTCCATTCACAGTGGAACCATTGGTTCCTTTAGTCCCAGTGGTTGTTCCCAAAGCTTCTGTTATGTAGGGCAGTGGTGGCCAATCCATAGCACCGGTAGAAAAGGGCACTCAAAGCTATCTCTCTGGGCACCCAGGCCATCACCCTAGCACAGAGTTTGCCAAACAGGTGGGGTTACTTAAGGCCTCCTCTTGCAGTCCTGGTTAGTGCAGGATATGCTGTGTTCAGTGCTATTTTAAAGCAACACGTCCAGGGCTTCCTGGGGCTGCAAGAGGAGTGCGGAGAAGTGGAGAAGCTCCTGCCACGTAATTCTTCATGTTCATGGGGACCCTGTAGGGAAGCTACATCTTTCAGAGATATTGATGCCCGCAAGAAGCCAATACAATGATAAGCTGTGGCAGAGCAGGGAGCAAAAAATTGCTCATTAAATTGTGTCTGTACTTTGTGAAAAATATGTGGTTTTTGGGCGGTGGTTAGGGCACTTAACCTCTAAAAGGTTGATCACCGCTGTAGGGTATAAGTTACATTGTATCACCAAAATAACGAGAACAAATGACAAGCACTAATATTATAGTCTGGTATATACTGTGCAGCTTACCTATGATTTCTGCCAATAATCTAAAGCCGGGCACTCTCACCTACAATAATACTATAAAAAAAATAAAAAATGGTTAGATGCAACAAAATACAAATGCAAGAAAATACTAATGGTAGCTCAAATCTATAGAATGGAGAGAGAAAGCTCTATGTGTGAGTATAGTAGCATTTTATCACAGTATACACCCAACCATACTGTTGCACGAATGTTGCATGTCTGGTTAGGTATATAAAACAATAAAAATACTAGTCATTATGTAAGACTGTGACTGCATACACCAGCAGGCACCATAATATTCCCCACCTGTTGCTTGCAGGTGAAACTGTGTTGGTATATAAATATATAATCACATTCGGCCTGTACACTTAATTCAGAAGGAGAAATGAAAAACCTACACCACAAGTGTATATGAAGTTTTTCTGCAATCGAATACCCAAATAATGACTAAAATCAATGATAAAAGTGTCTACATGTAGTACCCGGGTTACATACAAGATATGCTCTTTAGGTTTGTTCTTAAGTTGAATTTCAATATTTTATAATTGCAGTTTCAAAGATTTTTTGTTCTGGTGACAATTGGAATTTCAAAATTTTGTGCCGCTTTGTGGAGCTTTTTTAAGGATTATCAATAAATCGTCATTACAGAGTACAGATCATTGCACCTGGGACTAAAGTAAAGGGGGAGGAGATAAGCTGTGACATCATCTATTGTCAGTAGTGACGTAATGATGGGTCAGTGTTATCTATTGTGGGAGATTTGGCCCAGTAGATACCGTGGTAGCGGGGTGCTGTGATGCAGTTCACGACAGTGACACCAAAGTACAGTCCAAAACAGGTATAGCCTGTGTTTATTTCAGCAGGAAAAATAAAACAGCCTTTACATTCAGGCATCAAAAACAAAATAATATCCTACCCGTCAGGGTGCTAACTAAACAATGGTTCTCTGACTCACCACTAACAAAAAACACTTTTGCTGCTCCAGGCACAGAGGTCAAGGCTGCGTGCTCTCCAGCCTCCTTCCAGAGAGACAACACTTTCGGCTCTGCTCAGCGGCTTTATGCAGACTGATTAGGCTGCTCCCATCACCTGTGTCCAAGGTGCTGGACAACACAACCTCAGCACTAAGGCCGGCGCCGGCCTAAGGCCTTGCATAATAGCAAAACCTAGGGGAAACATACCGCCCATCCACAGTTAACCCCTTCAGTGTCTCACATACCCTCCCCCTCTGTTTGACCCTGTGGGGGCGAACACTTTTGGCCATCAGACAGTGGGTACGAGACAGGGCATCGGCATTCCCATGCAGCTTTCCTGCTCGATGTTCCACCGTGAATTTGAAATTCTGCAACATTAGGAACCACCTTGTGACCCTGGCGTTCCTCTCTTTGGCCTGACTCATCCAGGTGAGGGGAGAGTGATCGGTCACTAGTGTAAACTGTCGCCCTACCAAGTAATACCTCAGGGATTCCAGAGCCCATTTTATTGCCAAGCACTCCCTCTCAACTATGCTATAGTTCTTTTCAGGAGGTGTGAGCTTGCGGCTCAGGAATGTCACAGGATGTTCCTCACCCTCCACTACTTGGGACAAGACAGCCCCTAAGCCCACGACAGAAGCGTCAGTCTGCACAATAAAGGTCTTGGTGAAGTTAGGGGTGATCAGTCCCGGTCCCTCGCACAAAACCGTCTTAAGTCGCTGAAACGCCCCCTCAGCCTCTTCACTCCACTTTACCATCACCGCCCTGCTACCCTTGGTCAGGTCAGTCAGGGGTGCCGCTATGGTAGCAAAATCGGGGATAAATCGGCGATAATAGCCCACTATGCCTAGGAAAGCCCTCACTTGCTTCTTGCTCATAGGTCATGGCCACTGCTGGATCGCCTCTACTTTATTTACTTGGGGTTTGATGACACCTCGCCCAATACGGTACCCCAGGTAACGGGCCTCTTCCAGACCCAGTGCACATTTTTGGGGGTTCGCTGTCAACCCTGCTGCCCTCAGGGAGTCTACCACTGCTTGCACCTTGGCCAGGTGACTCTCCCAATCGGTACTATAAACTATGATGTCATCCAGGTAGGCCGAGGCATATCTCCGGTGAGGTTTTAGCACGAGATCCATTAACCTCTGGAATGTGGCAGGAGCCCCATGTAGCCCAAAGGGAAGTACCACGTACTGAAAAAGCCCATCAGGAGTAACAAAAGCGGTCTTCTCTTTGGCCCTGTCAGTAAGGGGTACCTGCCAATACCCTTTCGTCAGGTCAAGGGTGGAGAAGAACCTAGCCTGTCCAAGTCGTTCTATCAACTCGTCAAACCTGGGCATGGGATAAGAATCAAATTTGGACACCTCGTTCAACTTCCTAAAATCATTGCAGAACCATAGGGAACCATCATGTTTGGGAATCAACACAATAGGACTCGACCAGTCACTTTTAGACTCCTCGATAACCCCCAGGTCTAACATCTGCCTGACTTCTTTGGATATGGCAAGCCGGCGCGCTTCAGGGACCCGGTAGGGTTTTTGGTGTACCCGGATGTGGGGTTCGGTTATGATGTCATGCTTGATGACTGAAGTACGTCCCGGTAACTTAGAGAACACATCCACATTTCGGAGCACAAACTCCATCGCTTCCTGAATCTGGGCCCTGGAGAGGGACTCCGAGATCCGTACTTCAGGCACCTTGGCATCGGGTACACCTACCTCCGGTGTCCCCTTCTTGGGGACAGACGCTTTTTCTAGTCCCATGGCCATAAGGGACTCTCTTTCCCTCCATGGCTTTAGGAGGTTCACGTGGTATATCTGTTCGGGTTTCCTCCTCCCCGGCTGAGATACCTTGTAGGTTACCTCCCCCACTTTCTCCATGACCTCATATGGTCCTTGCCATTTTGCAAAGAACTTGCTCTCAACGGTGGGCACCAGAACTAGCACTCTGTCACCTGGGTTAAAGGTCCTGAGTCTGGCTGACCTATTGTAGACCCTAGACTGGGCCTCTTGTGCCCTTGTCATGTGCTCCTTTACAAGGGGCATTAGCGCCGCTATGCGGTCCTGCATAAGGGAGACGTGTTCTATCACACTACGGTGGGGGGTCCTCTCCTGTTCCCAGGTCTCCTTGGCTACATCCAAAAGCCCACGTGGGGAACGGCCATATAACAGCTCAAAGGGTGAGAAACCCGTGGAGGACTGGGGAACTTCACGTATGGCAAACATCAAATAGGACAACAAACAATCCCAGTCCTTCCCATCTTTGCTGACCACCCTCTTTAGCATCCCCTTCAAGGTCTTATTAAACCTCTCGACCAGGCCATCTGTCTGAGGATGATACACAGAGGTGCGGAGCTGTTTTACCTGCAGTAACTTACACATCTCCTTCATTACCCTAGACATGAATGGGGTTCCCTGGTCAGTCAAGATTTCCTTGGGGAGGCCTGTGCGTGAGAACACCTGGAACAGCTCCCTAGCAATATTTTTGGAGGAGGTGTTCCTTAATGGAATCGCCTCGGGATACCGCGTAGCGTAGTCCAGGATAACTAGGATGTATTGGTGCCCCCTTGAGGATTTGACTATGGGGCCAACCAGATCCATTTCTATCCGTTCAAATGGCACCTCTATGATTGGTAGCGGGACCAAAGGACTCCTGAGGTGGGAGACCAGGGCAGTAAGTTGACACTCAGGGCAGGAGCTACAATACCGGTTTACCTCCTCCCACACCCCGGGCCAGAAAAATCGCTGCAGGATCCTCTCTCGGATCTTCTCAGCACCTAAGTGCCCTCCCAGCACATGTTTGTGTGCCAACTCTAGCACCAGCCTACGGTGAGATTGGGGTACTACAAGTTGCTCAACCTCCTCACCCCGTATCTGGTCGACCCTGTACAACAGTTCCCCAACAATCACCATTCGGGGGTATATTTTGTCAGCCCCTGGTATTTGGAGTACCCCATTTATCACCTTAACATTCTCCCGTGCTTTAAACAAGGTAGGGTCCTGTAGCTGTGCAGCCCCAAAATTTTCACGGGAAATCTCAAATTCCGGCATGTCGGCCACCTCCTCGTGGCCCTCAACCTCATCAGCTAGGACCTCTAGGGGAGAGAATTCATCACATGGGGTCACCCCTACTGCTGGTGTGGGTACATCGTCCTCAAAGGGTTCAGGGGCCAAGGCCGGACATACCTGATGCCCATTATCTGCAACAGCACCTGAGGTGGGTCTTCGTCTCCAGAGATCCCAAAACACCGGTAAGTCTCTGCCGATAATAGCCTCATGAAACAGGGTCCCCACCACCCCCACTTCATGGGCAATAGTACCACAAGGGGTATGTAGGTTGATGACAGCAGTGGGATATTCGCGAGTGTCCCCATGTATACACAACACTCCCACTCTCCGCCCACTGTATAGTCCAGGATCAACCAAAGTTCCCCGCACCAGGGTGACCAGACTCCCTGAGTCTAGCAAGGCTTCCACTGTGTGACCACCGATTGTGACCATGCACACTTGGGGTTCTGCATCCGTGACTGACTCGGCCGCCAGAACCGGCCGGGCAAACAGTGACACTCGCCGGGTCTGGTTGCAGTCCATTGGCTCTACTGACAGTGGACAGTTGGCAGCAATATGGCCCATTTCATGGCACCGCCAGCACTGGATACGGCCATGACCTCTGTCACGAGCCTCATTGGGTTTCTGGGTATCCACGCCCCCCCCAATGAACCCCCTCCCAACCTGACATGTCTCCCCTTTTCCGCAGTAGCATTCTTACCAGCTGGTTTGGTGACCCTGTCACTGGCACTGCTTCGTGTGGGAGAGGTAAGTAGAAGGTCCTCCGTAGCCCGATACCTCTCTACTAGGGACACGAGCTCCTCAGCTTTTGTGGGACCGGCCTGTCCAACCCACCACTGGAGCCGAGAGGGCAGAGAACGGGTGAACTTGTCGAGGACCACTCTCTCTACCATCTGTGCTGGGGTGCAGTCCTCTGGTTGTAGCCACTTCCGGACAAGATGGATTAGGTCATGCATTTGGGAGCGTGGGGGTATGTGGGAGATTTGGCCCAGTAGAGACCGTGGTAGCGGGGTGCTGTGATGCAGTTCACGACAGTGACACCAAAGTACAGTCCAAAACAGGTCTAGCCTGTGTTTATTTCAGCAGGAAAAATAAAACAGCCTTTACATTCAGGCATCAAAAACTAAATAATATCCTACCCGTCAGGGTGCTAACTAAACAATGGTTCTCTGACTCACCACTAACAAAAAACACTTTTGCTGCTCCAGGCACAGAGGTCAAGGCTGCGTGCTCTCCAGCCTCCTTCCAGAGAGACAACACTTTCGGCTCTGCTCAGCGGCTTTATGCAGACTGATTAGGCTGCTCCCATCACCTGTGTCCAAGGTGCTGGACAACACAACCTCAGCACTAAGGCCTTCCATAATAGCAAAACCTAGGGGAAACATACCGCCCATCCACAGTTAACCCCTTCAGTGTCTCACACTTTATAGAGGTCATTGTACAGGGAGGAGGAGATAAGCTGTGACATCATCTATTGTCAGTAGTGATGTAATGATGGGTCAGTGTTATCTATATAGAGGACATTGTACAGGGAGGGAGAGGGGATAAGCTGTGACATCATCTATTGTCAGTAGTGATGTAATGATGGGACAGTGTTATCTATATAGAGGTCATTGTACAGGGAGGGGGAGGAGATAAGCTGTGACATCATCTATTGTCAGTAGTGATGTAATGATGGGTCAGTGTTATCTATATAGAGGTCATTGTACAGGGAGGGGGAGGAGATAAGCTGTGACATCATCTATTGTCAGTAGTGATGTAATGATGGGACAGTGTTATCTATATAGAGGTCATTGTACAGGGAGGGGGAGGAGATAAGCTGTGACATCATCTATTGTCAGTAGTGAGGTAATGATGGGACAGTGTTATCTATATAGAGGTCATTGTACAGGGAGGGGGAGGAGATAAGCTGTGACATCATCTGTTGTCATTAGTTATGTAATGATGAGTCAGTGTTATCTATATAGAGGTCTATATGGATGATGTCACGACATATCCTCTCTCCCTCCTTGTACAATGACATCTCACGAGAAATGGTCTGAATTCATATGTCTATTCAATATTTCAGTTTTTCTTGTGTAATAAATTAGCAAAAATATCTACATTTCAGGGTTTTTTTTCTGTCAAGGAAGGGGTACAGAGTGTACATTAATGAGCAAATAAATAACTTTTTTGGCTGTTACCAATTGGCTGCCATGCAACAAAGCATTTGTTAAAGGGGTCTGAATATTTTTTGTACCCCCGGTAAAAAATCACAGGCCCCGATGCAAAAGATGAGCCAGGGCAATTGCAAAACTTAGGCCAACCAGTCATGGCCGCTCATTTAAACTCTAGTTTTGGGCAGAGGGCAGAGATATTTTGGGAGGTATTCTGTAATATGATCATCTTTTATGTATAGGACAAGGCATCAGCCATAGATCTATCATTCCCAGCTCTCTGACTGTACTTTGTTATCTACAACTGTGTTTCCTCTGTTTGTTCCTATAAAATCGTATTCAGCTTTTTTAAGGTCAGGTTAGGGCGATACATTTTCTGCCTTTTTTGCTGAGTCAACACAATTTTGCAGTAAAAACAGAACAGAAATCTCCAATTGAGGATATTTTGTGATCCAGAAGTATGGCAGCAGTCCGTAAATCTGAAATGCAATATGAAGAGCAAAATGGGGAGAAAATATACGAGAAAGTGTGTGCGGAGATAGAGACCCTGGAGCTGCCACTAGGAGCCACATTAAGGTAAAGCTGCTTTTGATAGTCTCATTGTAAAAAGTGAGTAAAAATGTAATTCAATTTTGTGTGTCCTGTACAGTGCATAGGGGGAAAATGAGCAATCCTCCGTTTCTATACATAGAAGTGTTACTATAATGGTTCCCTCTATTAATATAAGTGTGGGTTCAGCAAAGGTTTTATGTTAATATTTGTAATAAGTTCATTTTTAGGTTATTTGGAGAATGACAGCTGCAGTCAATGGCATGTTTCTCTGTCCTTATGATAAGGGGGCAGCAAATGTTCCTGTGCGAAGATTATTTCCCATAAATGTAGCCATATGGTAATTTAGAAACAAGATAGTTGTCCTTGGATACGACCACCCCCCACCCTGGCAGCAGTAACTACACATTGATTCCTGTCTGACCACCAGGATTCAGGACATGCAGTAACTCCTGACCATCGCATATACAAAAACAATTTGTTTCTTTGTGCAATCATTCCAGCAGCGGTGGTCAACATGATTACATTTATGGGAAATTAACTTCACACAAGAACATTTTTTTAATAACAACTGGGGTATGGCTGGCTATATATGGGGCTGAATGGATTTATACTGGGGGCTGATATATATACATGGGGCATAGGCTGGCTATATACTAGGGGCTGTATGGGTATATACATGCAGTAGGAATTGACTATATACTAGGTGCTGGCTGGCTATATACTGGGGGCTGGCTGGCTATATCCTGGGAGCATAAGCTGACTGGCTATATACTAATGGCAGGAGCCTGGCTATATGTTGGGGGCATGGGCTGGCTATATACTGGGGGGCTGGCTGTCAATATACCTGGGGGCAAACTATGTAATGGGGCAGTAGATGGCTATATACTAGGGAGCATAGGCTAGCTATATACTGGGGGCTGGCTATATAATGGGGCAGATGCTGGCTATATACTGGGAGGCAGGTGCTGGCTATATACTGGGGGCAGGGGCTGGCTAGCTTTATACTTGGGGGGATGGTCTGGCACCCATGCATTTTCTACAATAGGCTTATACTCGTGTCATGTTTTTTTAGTAAAATTAAGTACCTGTATATACAGTATATCCCACAGAATACTCCTAAATAATATATACCACTCTCAAAACAACTGTCCATGATATACCCTGACATTTATCAAGTGTGCCCCTAACAATGCAACCAATCATGCACTACTCCCTACATATGAAAAACATACCCTCTAACCTCTCTCCATAAATTGGCCACCAAATTAATAATAATTAATTAGTAAATATACAAATACCCCTTAATTCAGATGCCCCCTTAATAAGAATTATTGCAAAGCCAGTGGTGAACAGAGTTCACCTTCTTCTTCTAAGTGCATCTCTTGCGACACAAGTAGAAAGTTAAATCCCACAATCAGTCTGAATCAGTCGGATCGGCCGAGGACACGCTCCCTAATTTCTGTCGCATGAAAGCCGGCGCAGCTGCACCAAAATCCGATCGTGTGCGACACAATCCCCTCTTAAATACCTGTCACAGCTGCGGAAAACCCGAAAACATCGGAAAAACCAACAAGGGTGCGTGGTAGACGCTTAATAAATAAGCCCCAATGTCTTGATGGCGGCTCTGGTCACCAGACACATTGTGGATATAGTGATGGAAACAAAGACTAGCAAATCAAAACCATAGGATAGGTCAGAAGTATGAGATCAGAAGGGCAACATCTGGCAAGCCCAATCATCAGCTGATTGCAGCGCTGCAACACACTGGGCAGCACAAAAAGCAGACAGATCCGTCTCCTACGGGTGATGCCACACGTGGCGTTTTGAACGCGTTTTTGACCCGTTTTTGAGCAGTTTGTCAAAAAATGCATGCGGTGTTTGACAGACTGCTTAAAAGCGGGGCAAAAATGCATTCAAAACGCCATGTGTGCCATCACCCTAAGGCCGGCGCCACACGTGGCGCTTTTGTCTGCGCTTGCAAACGCAAACGCAGACAAAGTCGCGCCCACCGGGGCGGGCCTCGGCCCGATCGCATCGGCGTTTCTATGGAAACGCCTGCGATCGGGAACGAGCCGCCGGTGTTTCGCGTTTGGCGCCGGCCTAAGGGCCAAGGTGGGAGCTAAAGTGACTACACAGACTACAGGTGCATCTCCTCGGCTAAGTATACTGTGCCAGCATTGACCCATGTGGAGTGACAGTGACAGGTGTTGGGACCCCATTGAGTAGTAATTGATATGGACAACCCCTTTAATATTTCATATTTTCCATGAACAAGCAGCTCTGCATATTCTTGTTACAGAATATTCCTCCTCTCTCTCATTCACCCCGGTGTGATCTCTATATGAGACAAACACATGCAGCAGAGTCTAATTAGGCCACAGTTAATGATGGGCAGAAATCTCACCACCTGCTTTAATAGTGTGTCCTAAAAAACCTTTGTACCACTCAGAATATATTGATCTACTGTTTCAAATTAGGTAAATATATACAGGCAGTTTGTTCTTAACCCCTTCGTGTCTATGCCATTTTAGACCTTTAGGACCAGGCCTGATTTTTAAAATTTGCCCTGTGTCATTATAGGAGGTTATAACTTTTTGACACTTTAACATATCCAGGGGATTTTGAGACTGTTTTACCGTCACACATTGTACTTCAAAGTAATATTAAAATTTTGATTATATCTTTTGTGTTTAGTTATGAAAAAAATTCAAATTTGGCAAAAATTTCTAAAAATTCTTCATTTTCATAGTTCAAAATGTTCTGCTTTTCAGGCAGATAGTCATAGCACCCAAGTAACTTTATAACTAACATTTCCCGAATGTCTGCTTTATATCGGCTCAGGGTTTTGTGCATCTTCTCTCTTTTCTAGGTTGTTAGGAGGTTCAGAATTTTGGGAGCAATTTTTCTCATTTTTAGGAAAAACGCCAAAACCCTTATTTAGAGGCACCTCCTCAGCTTTAACTGACTTTGAGAGGCCTAAACAGCAGTAAAACCCCATGTATCACGCCATTTTAGAAAGTAAACCCCTCAATGTGTAAAAAATCAACTTTAAGAAGAATGTAAACCCTTTAGATCAGTGGTTCTCAACCTTTCTAATGCTGTGACCCCGCAATACAGTTCCTCATGCTGTGGTGACCCCAAACTATGCATCTTGCAGTAAAAACACAATAAAATTGCGGCTCCGATGGCTTTAGGCGACCCCCGGTTTCGGTCGTTCGACCCCCTCTGGGGTCCTGACCCACAGGTTGAGAACCACTGCTTTAGATGCTTCACAGTGGTTAAAACAAAATGGAGGTCTAATTTAAAAGCTGTCATTTTTTTAGACAATATATTAATTTTGGCCAAAAATTAAACCGTCACAAAGTATTAAATGACAAAAAACTCCACAAAGTTTGATACCCAATGTCTCCCGAGTCAGAGGATGCCCCATATGTGGTGGTGACTGCTGTATGGGCACACGGCCGGGCATAGAACGGAAGCTGTGCCATTCAGAGCAGATCTGCAATGTCACATCTTACAGGCTATAAAATGTTTATTTTTTTGTAATTTGGACATATGGGGGATTATTTTTTTGTGGATGAGATCCACTTTTCAGGTACATCATTTACGGGGGGGCCGAATAGCTAATAATCAGATTTTATTAACTCTTTCTTGGTGGTGGTTAAAAAAATCATTGATTCTTGTTTATGGTTTTTAGCATTTTTTCCCCCCGACGTTCACCATACCATAAAAATAATGTGTTATCTTTATTGTATGGGCCATCACTACGGCGATACCCCATTTATATGGCTTTTTTATGGTTAACTTGTTTTGCAGAATATAGAACTCATTTTGTGAGAAATTTACTTGTTTTTGTATCGCCATGTAACAATGGGCAGAACATTTATATTTTTTTGTTTACAGCGCTGGTTTTGAGCTTATTTTTTGCGGGACAAGCTGTACTTTTTCTTGGTATCATGTTGGGGTACATTTTACTTTTTTATCACTTTTTATGCACTTTTTATGCGGTCAGATGTGAAAATTTAATAATTTTTGTGAGGTTTTTTTGTGTGTTTTTTTACGGAGTTCACCGTACGGGTTCAGTGACCATTTTTTTTATTGTATGGGTTGTTACGGACGTTGTGATACCCAATATGTTGTGTTTTTTTGTGATTTTCATTTTTTTTATGTTTTATTTGATTACTGCATGGGACGGGACTTAAGGGGACTTTTATTCTTTTTAAATATTTTTTTTTTAGTTGCACCTTTTTTTTAAACTTTTTTTTTACGGTTTTATTTTGTCCCAGGGTGGGACATGAACAAGTGATCATTTGATCACTTGTTCATTGTAATATGCTCCAATACTAATGTATTGCAGCATATTACATAGTCAGCCTATGCATTCTGCATAGGCTGACAGCTGCACTGTTAGATCGTGCACAGTGCACGATCCTAGCAGGCAGCTGCCATAGGCAGCCCAGGGGACCTGATCGGGCCTCAGGGTTGCCATGGCAACGATCAGCACCTCCGTGCCCTGCACGGAGGGTGCCG
Source organism: Engystomops pustulosus (assembly GCF_040894005.1). Classification (NCBI taxonomy): domain Eukaryota; kingdom Metazoa; phylum Chordata; class Amphibia; order Anura; family Leptodactylidae; genus Engystomops; species Engystomops pustulosus. The sequence continues at coordinate 59,665,617 of NC_092421.1, read as the reverse complement.
ATCGTCGTGCCGATGCACCATAGACGCCGCGGTCACTATGACCGCGGCGTCTATAGGGTTAAACAGTCGGGATCGCGATAGTCGCGATCCCGGCTGTTACTGCGGGATCCCAGCTACCACGTACCGCTGGGATCCCGCGGCGATCGCAAGGGCTCTGCTTCTGAGCCCGGGTGATCGCCATGACGTGATACTACGTCAAGGTGCGGGAACGACCCGCATCCTATGACGTACTATCACGTCAAGGTGCGGGAAGGGGTTAAGTCGAATTTGTATGTAAGTCAGAACTGGTGTCATTTATAAGTGCACAGTAGCCTCAAGTCATTTTTTTGTTTGTATGCAATAGGAAAATGTGGACTAAGGAATTTGAAAGCCTTTGATAATGTTCTGCCTGTCCCCCACTAAACTTGAATATCTATCCCCCGGGACTGAACTGTATTTGAGCTCATTGGCAGAACGGGACCCGATGATCTCTTCTTAGCACTGCCGACCCGGCTGCTGCTGCTGCTCTCTATAGTGAGGCAGCATCCTGTGTTTCCTCCCACATGCCGCTGCATAGGAGGAAAGAGAAACCACTGGAACTGGGAGATCCCGTTCCTAAGTACGAGTCATTCATAAGTCGGAATGATGAAACTGCCTGTATATATATATATATACACACATACATACACACACGAGTCCATGGAAACAATCACACAGACACCAAGGGTCTCTAAGACACTAAGTAAAATTCTGTCTTTATTAATGAACTACAAAGTTATTAATTTAGCTAAGGGTGATGCCACACCGTTTTTTGGTCCGTTTTTAAGCAGTCCATTAAAAAACACATGCGTTGAAAATGCATCCGTTTTTGACAGGTTTTCCAAATTTGCGCAATTAAACACGGACAAAAACGGATGCGTTTCCAAAAAACGCATGCGTTTTTTAACGGACTGCTTAAAAACGGACCAAAAAAGGTTTCAAAACGCCATGTGTGGCATCACCCTAAGGCTCGGCCCGATCGCATTGGTGTTTCTATGGAAACGCCTGCGATCGGGAATGAGCCGCCGCTGTTAATTTAATGCAAAAGACCGGCGGCTCGTTCCCGATCGCAGGCCGCCCCGGTGGGCACAGCTTTGTCTGCGTTTGCGTTTTCAAACGCAGACAAAGCGGTGCGTGTGGCACCAGCCTAAGGGTGATGCCACACATGGCGTTTTGAACCCATTTTAGGTCCGTTTTTAAGCAGTCCATTAAAAAACACTTGCATTTTTGAAAAACGCATGCGTATTTGACAGGTTTGACCAATTATCTTAATTAAAACTGGTCAAAAAACGCATTAATTTTTCAAAAACGCATGCATTTTTGTTCTTAAAAACGGACCAAAAACGGGTTCAAAACGCGATGTGTGGCATCACCTTTAGGGTAAAGTACCCCCACTCCTAGTTACTATGCTTAGCATTTTATTAGCTTTTTGGTTGGTTGCTGAACAGTGGCAGGATACACAAAACACTAAATAACAGGTCAAATGAGAGATATACATATCTACATTTATTGGGGGAAGTCAAAGAAGGTGTTAAATGTGCATCTTTAGGATCATGTGTAATTAAGGGACACAGAAAGTAAACCCTGATACTGAGCTCCCCAGCAAGCCCTACCTAATTACTCGATCCACCCTAAACAGTGGCTTGTAACTGGGCGTTAGTCCCTGCTTACGCCAAAGTGAAAACATGTTAAAGGACAAACAACACAAACAGAAAAGAATAGTCAACAAGCCAGGTCACAACAGAGATGGCTACGAAGTACTAAATCACAAAAGCAAAAGAGCAGTCTGAACAGGAGATCGACATACCAGAAAAACAGCCGAGCGTCACAAGGTGAGGAGTAGGTCAAGATAAACTAATATCTATGATCAGTACTAAACACAATTTGAGCAGGATATTTATGTGGAAACCAGAGAGCCTCTGCTCTAGATCAGTGGAGAAGAGCACTGTCAGTCACAGCAGGTTAAAGGGGTTGTCCACTTTCAACAAATAATTGATATGGTTTGTGTAAGGAAAAGTATTACAATTTTCGAAAATACTTTCTGTATCAATTCCCCAAGATTTTCAAGATTTTTTCTTGCTGTCCTTCTATAGAAAGTTTTAATGTTTACTTCTAGTGGATAGAAATCTGTCCATGGTCATGTGATGTCACACAGGTGCATAAGCCATCACATGGCTCTGATTAGTCTCTGTGATAATAACGGCTCCTGCCCATGTGTGTCCATCACAAGACCATGGACAGATGGACAAGCTGAGATCTAGAAAGCCATGTGGAATTGATACAGAAAGTATACTGGAACATTGTAGAACTTTTCATTACACAAACCATATCACTTATTTGTTGAATAATGCTCTGGAGCAGAGCAGAGCTGCAGAGGAGATGGGTGGGGTGCAATTAAATCAACCCCATTAGCAAGACAGCTAAACCCATGTCCACACACAGTAGTACGAGAGATATTATAAGCGGCTCCTCAGTCGCATACCATGGACAGGGCACAACGCCGACACATATGTTACATCACGTTGATGCATCCTCCGAGGTTGTAGAAAGATGAACTCCTTCTTAAATAACATCACTAGAGATGGATGCGAGTTTATTTTAACGTGAGTGAAACTCTCAGCATTCTCTACCTTGCAAGTCACGTGCAAGAAAAACACCAGTAAGTCTATGGAAACGCGTCACACTCTGAGGCTACATTCACACAATGTGTGCCTGTCGTACCCGTACCGCTCCCGAACAGCACCGTGCACCCACTGAATATAGCCTGAGGCCCGGCGGCACACGCGGCGTTTTGAACCCGTTTTGGGGCCGTTTTTAACCCCTTAAGGACGCAGGGTTTTTCGGCTCATTTCTCGTTCTCCAACTTCAAAAATCCAAACTTTTTCACTTTTCCGTGTACAGACCTGTGTGAGGGCTTATTTTGTGCGTAACAAATTTTACTTTCCCGTAATGTTATTTATTTTAACATGCCGTGTACTACGAAGCTGAAAAAAAATTCCAAATGTGGAAAAATTGAAAAAAAACCGCACATGCGTCACGTTCTTGTGGGCTCAGTTTTTACGACTTTCACTCTTCGCTCCAAATAACACGCCTACTTTATTCTTTGGTTTGGTGCGATCGCGGTGATACCAAATTTATATAGGTTTTATTGTGTTTTAATACATTTTCAAAAATTAAACGAATGTGTACAAAAAAGAAAAATTTTTTTTGCCATTTTCTGACGCTAATAACTTTTTCATACTTTGGCGCACGGAGATGTGTGAGGGGTCATTTTTTGCGAAATGAGGCGAAGTTTTCATTGCTACCATTTTGAGGTCTGTGCGACATTTTGATCATTTTTTATTTAATTTTTTATGTTATGTAAAAAGGTGTAAAAGTCGCATTTCGGACATTTGGGCGCCATTTCCCGCCTCGCAGGTCACCGCCGCCCGTAACCGTTTTTATATTTTGATAGATCGGGCATTTTGGGACCTGATACCTAATATGTTTGTTATTTTTACTGTTTATTATGTTTTATATCCGTTCTAGGGAAATGGGGGTGATTTGAACTTTTAATATTTTATTAATTTTTTTTATTTTTTAAACTTTTTTTTTTTTTTCACTATTTCTTAGAGCATCTAGGGTACATTAACCCTAGATGGTCAGATCGCTCCTACCATATACTGCAATACTTCTGTATTGCAATATATGGCATTTTTGCAGCACATTCATTACAATGAGCCACTGGCTCATTGTAACGAATCTGCAGATGCCAGATAGTCTCGGGTCAAACGAAGACCCAAGGCTACCATGGCAACCGATCGCCGCCCCCCGATGACGTTCGGGGGCGCGGCGATCGTAAAAAAGATGGCGGCGTCTTTTAAACGCCGCCGGCGACTTTGCCGGCGGTGTTGAAAGGGTTAATAGCCGCGATCGGTGCTAGCACCGACCGCGGTTATTAGCGGTGGAGGTTTTATCCAAAATGCAAAAACCCCCACCCTTGTATGAAGAGGACTCAGCCAGTGAGCCCTCTTCATACATCCCTTATACCTCTGCACCGTAGAGCTACGGCGCAGAGCGTTAAGGGGTTAAGCAGTGTGTTTTTTGAAACTGCTTAAATTTTTGACCATTTTTACCAATTATTTACCAAAAACAGGTTCAAAATGCCACGTGTGCCGCCGGCCTTAGACACATGCAAGTGCAAGTGCCATAGAAAGGATAGGACACAGTTCTCACCTATAATGCTTTTGACTTTGAAAACTGCATCTGAAAAACTGAACATGCGAATGAACCCTCAGGGCGCATTCACATGATGCGTCGCATTTTATGATACGTTTTTGACGCATTCCACTGGCTTCAGCCTTGATCACACGCAATGTAACCCTGGCATGTGTTCATGGCTGAAGCCTTTGCAATGCGACAACGCATTAAAAAAGCAACGTAACACATTGTGTGAATGCGCCCTCAAGGAGAATATCAGTTTTTCACTGACCAAACCCGTAAAAATAAAAACAAATAGGGGCAATACTCATTAACCCCTTCCCGCTCAGTGGCGCATATACATTTCTAAACATAATTCAAACGCAGCGTGTGAACGTGTCCGAAATTTTTCACACCATTTGGCCTTTGATAAAGTGGTTTTGTAATCAATGCGTTTGAAAATGGAAATCCAAATAAGCCGTGTCCCTAATCTTGCCAAAAACTGACAGGAACGATGCAGATACCTTAAAAAAGGGGCGATATTCTGTCATAAATTTTTGTGGAATATGATTATGTGTCAATTTTACTTAAACAATCGGATCCAGTTCTTTCAGGGAGGTCTATAAGGCGAGGGGCAGGGACAATAGGAGTTTGGGTCATGTCCTCCTAGTGATGTTCCTAGTCCTGCCGCTCTACCTGTCCGCCCCGCCTCACATCTGCTGTACTGACCCCTAGCGGCCGCCAGCCGCATCGCCCCGGTAATGACACGGCAGGCCCGGGGCCCCCTGGTGGCGGCTGTCAGCATCGCTGTACCCTGTGCCCAGCAGCCGCCGCAGCCTGTCACCGGCAGCCCGGGCCACCACATCATCCCTGCAAGATGGCGGAGGGCGAGAGCCTGGAGAGCGTCACCGAGCATGAGAGGATCCTGCAGGAGATAGAGGGCACGGACACGGCCTGCCTGGGGCCTACGCTCCGGTAAGAGGCGGGGACGAGGGCTCCAGGTGAATGACGGCTCATTGATTCGTGGTGGCATCGGATTTCCTCCTTTGTCTCTCCCACAGCGGGCACATAGTGGTCCTGCCACCCCCACAGTGTGCCCCGGGCTGCCCCATCATGTCCGGTGTGACCTGTGCCCAAACATACATGACCCCTGTACACAGGGGGTGTATGATGTACTACTATATTATATACATGTGTACTATGGATGCTGTATACTACCAGGAGGTGTATGATGCACTACTATAGTATATACATGTGTACTATGGATGCTGTATACTACCAGGGGGTGTATGATGTACTACTATAGTATATACATGTGTACTATGGATGCTGTATACTACCAGGGGGTGTATGATGTACTACTATAGTATATACATGTGTACTATGGATGCTGTATACTACCAGGGGGTGTATGCTGTACTACATAGTATATACATGTGTACTATGGATGCTGTATACTACCAGGGGGTGTATGATGTACTACTATAGTGTATACATGTGTACTATGGATGCTGTATACTACCAGGGGGTGTATGATGTACTACTATAGTATATACATGTGTACTATGGATGCTGTATACTACCAGGGGGTGTATGCTGTACTACATAGTATATACATGTGTACTATGGATGCTGTATACTACCAGGGGGTGTATGATGTACTACTATAGTATATACATGTGTACTATGGATGCTGTATACTACCAGGGGGTGTATGATGTACTACTATAGTATATACATGTGTACTATGGATGCTGTATACTACCAGGGGGTGTATGATGTACTACTATAGTATATACATGTGTACTATGGATGCTGTATACTACAAGGGGGTGAATGATGCACTACTATAGTATATACATGTGTACTATGGATGCTGTATACTACCAGGGGGTGTATGCTGTACTACATAGTATATACATGTGTACTATGGATGCTGTATACTACCAGGGGGTGTATGATGTACTACTATAGTGTATACATGTGTACTATGGATGCTGTATACTACCAGGGGGTGTATGATGTACTACTATAGTATATACATGTGTACTATGGATGCTGTATACTACCAGGGGGTGTATGCTGTACTACATAGTATATACATGTGTACTATGGATGCTGTATACTACCAGGGGGTGTATGATGTACTACTATAGTATATACATGTGTACTATGGATGCTGTATACTACCAGGGGGTGTATGATGTACTACTATAGTATATACATGTGTACTATGGATGCTGTATACTACCAGGGGGTGTATGATGTACTACTATAGTATATACATGTGTACTATGGATGCTGTATACTACAAGGGGGTGAATGATGCACTACTATAGTATATACATGTGTACTATGGATGCTGTATACTACAAGGGGGTGAATGATGCACTACTATAGTATATACATGTGTACTATGGATGCTGTATACTACCAGGGGGTGTATGATGTACTACTATAGTGTATACATGTGTACTATGGATGCTGTATACTACCAGGGGGTGTATGATGTACTACTATAGTATATACATGTGTACTATGGATGCTGTATACTACCAGGGGGTGTATGATGTACTACTATAGTATATACATGTGTACTATGGATGCTGTATACTACCAGGGGGTGTATGATGTACTACTATAGTATATACATGTGTACTATGGATGCTGTATACTACAAGGGGGTGAATGATGCACTACTATAGTATATACATGTGTACTATGGATGCTGTATACTACAAGGGGGTGAATGATGCACTACTATAGTATATACATGTGTACTATGGATGCTGTATACTACAAGGGGGTGTATGATGCACTACTATAGTATATACATGTGTACTATGGATGCTGTATACTACCAGGGGGTGTATGATGTACTACTATAGTGTATACATGTGTACTATGGATGCTGTATACTACCAGGAGGTGTATGATGTACTACTATAGTATATACATGTGTACTATGGATGCTGTATACTACAAGGGGGTGTATGATGCACTACTATAGTATATACATGTATACTACCAGGGGGTGTATGATGTACTACTATAGTGTATACATGTGTACTATGGATGCTGTATACTACCAGGAGGTGTATGATGTACTACTATAGTATATACATGTGTACTATGGATGCTGTATACTACAAGGGGGTGAATGATGCACTACTATAGTATATACATGTGTACTATGGATGCTGTATACTACAAGGGGGTGTATGATGTACTACTATAGTATATACATGTGTACTATGGATGCTGTATACTACCGGGGGGTGTATGATATACTACTATAGTGTATACATGTGTACTATGGATGCTGTATACTACCAGGGGGTGTATGATGCACTACTATAGTATATACATGTGTACTATGGATGCTGTATACTACCAGGGGGTGTATGATGCACTACTATAGTATATACATGTGTACTATGGATGCTGTATACTACAAGGGGGTGAATGATGCACTACTATAGTATATACATGTGTACTATGGATGCTGTATACTACAAGGGGGTGTATGATGCACTACTATAGTATATACATGTATACTACCAGGGGGTGTATGATGTACTACTATAGTGTATACATGTGTACTATGGATGCTGTATACTACCAGGAGGTGTATGATGTACTACTATAGTATATACATGTGTACTATGGATGCTGTATACTACAAGGGGGTGTATGATGCACTACTATAGTATAAACATGTATACTACCAGGGGGTGTATGATGTACTACTATAGTATATACATGTGTACTATGGATGCTATATACTACCAGTAGTGTATGATGCACTACTATAGTATATACATGTGTACTATGGATGCTATATACTACCAGGAGGTGTATGATGTACTACTATAGTATATACATGTGTGCACAGGGGGTGTATGATGCACTACTATAGTATATACATGTGTACTATGGATGCTGTATACTACCAGGAGGTGTATGATGTACTACTACAGTATATACATGTGTACTATGGATGCTGTATACTACCAGGAGGTGTATGATGTACTACTATAGTATATACATGTGTACTATGGATGCTGTATACTACCAGGAGGTGTATGATGCACTACTATAGTATATACATGTGTACTATGGATGCTGTATACTACCAGGAGGTGTATGATGTACTACTATAGTATATACATGTGTACACAGGGGGTGTATGATGCACTACTATAGTATATACATGTGTACTATGGATGCTGTATACTACCAGGGGGTGTATGATGCACTACTATAGTGTATACCAGGTTCTTAGGGAGCAGGAGGGAGGGTGAGACAGTGTAACATCCTGTGAAGCTGGAGCATGGAGGGGTAACACCCCGGCGCCCTTCTGGCTTATTGGATCGATGAGAAAGTGCCCCTGGTTTATCGTGATGGATTTTGCCTATAGATTTTCTTTAAGTACAAAACAGCAGAGAGCTATGAGCACAGCAGTGTGAGGACACATGAATGAACCTAATTAGGGTGTACTTAGTTTTCCTAGAAGTACATTTTTTTATTTTTAGAGCGTTTTCTTAAAGTGGCCAATTATAAGAGATTGTTTGAGTGTAGAATAAATTGCATTATCCAGTTATTGTAATGTCATTATGTCTGCATGTATGTACAGTGTGTCCTCCAGGACAGACATTCACCGTCACGGAGGTCTCATTTATTACAAACCACATGAAATCAGCAACGGAAAGGCCGCTCACTCATGTGACGCTCCGTCCGTCCTCATCCCCCGGGCGCCAGTCCTTCTAGGACAATACTCCTCTTTAATGCTTCTATAATTAAGGATGTGTTTATGATCTTAGCCACCACAAGTGCTGGCTGTTCCCGTAGCTTAACCCTTGCCATGGAGAATAGTCCTTAACTTTTTGTGATGTTTCAGAAGTTATTGCTGGGATCTATGATCCTGATGTTAATCAAATTTAGGGGGAAATCTGTACACCTCCTGTCTTGTAGTACTTCATTTATCCTATAGTGGCCGCTGTAGGGAAATTCTTGGAAGGTCAACTAAACGATCAATGATTTCTGTTGCTGGACTTAAGATTATTGGATGTATATTGGTCTGCCGTCACTTAAACACCGTGGGGGGTATTAGCAATGTGTCTCAGGCTCCGCCAGTTTCTAGCTGGAAATCACTTCTCTTTTGCTGCCCCAGATTTATCCCTGTGATGATGAACTATGGTGCAGGATAAGGCTGTCAGTTCCTACTTTAGACCTACTTTTAGCTGGTCTAAACTGTGTACCAGAATTTTGGGCGCAAAGACAATTTTTCAGTAAGCCATGCCCCTTTCTTTTGAGGTCACGCCCATTTCATGACGGCCACGCCCCCTTAATCGGACAAGTCGGAAAAGTGCCAAAAAAAAGGTCTAAAAGCCTTGATAAATGTGGCGCAAATGTAGACAGTGTTTTTGGTGCAAAACCACAAGAATTGTGGCGCAAGTGCGTTTATAAATCCCCCCACCCCCTGTGTGTACAATACAAAATAACTCCTTGCAAGGATTGGCCGTGAATAGTTGGTCATGATGTATTATTACCTGCTCCGAATAGATAAAGATGCTCATCACATACCACGACCACTTCGAGTAGCTGAGATGTCGGAGGTTTTAAAAAAAAAAAAAAAAAAAAAAAAAAAAAAAAGGAAACCTGTCACCACATTTTTCACAAATACAGCTAGTGGCAGGTTCCCATGGAGCCCTAGTAACTAAGTGACTCACTTATTTTTACTTTACAATTGTTTCCCTCTGGTCCCCATGTATTCAACGTTATAATTTTACCTGGTATCCAGGGATATCTATAGTCGAGGTGGATGTGGCCTCCTTCGGTTGAATCCAGCAGCTTTCCATGCTTTCTCAGCATGCAGCAGTAATGTCATGTGACCGGGGTGACTTCACCACAGGTCCTTTAGCCTTCTAACATCACCAAACAGTACACCAAGCATATATCTCATGAAATCACATATCTCAGGAAATCACAGAAGCCTGCGTGGAGCGGAGTAGAAGTCCATGCAGGCATGCTGTCATTTTATGTGATCAGCTTTGTGCATGGTGTACAGTTTACTAATGTTAGCAGGCTAAAGGACCTGAGTTGATGTCAACCTGGTCACATGACATTAGGCTACGCCTCTGACTCACTAGATATGCCTGGATACCAGGCAAGTAAACAATTTTTAGCTTAATAAAGGGGTCAGTTAGTTCCTAGGGTGCTATAGGAACTTTCCACTAACCGTATTTATGACAAATGTGGTGACAGGTTCCCTTTAAGTGTATGGATATCTTATTGGTAAAAGTTTGCATGTATTTTTTTTTTCTGGCTATTGTAAAATCATAAAATTGCGAAAATGTTGTGTTTCTTTGGTCCCTTGAGAGCCTTGAGCATTGGAGGAGAGTCAGTAGTAGAATAGAGACTCCACCACCTCTTCTGCCCCTCCAGTTGTATCTCCAGTATTGTTGTCACCTACTAGTAACAATGGCACAGAGAGGACTTCTCCAGCGTCACGTTCATGCCTCATTTCCCTCTACCATCTGCTGTGGGTTGTTTTTGTTTTTTTTCCAAGGTTTTATTGATGGGTAACAGAAAAAAAAGAGTAGAAAAAGTTGAGGATTTAAGTTGCCTGTTTTGAATGTTTTTATATAAATTGCTAGATATATTTTTTTAATAAAGAGGTCACCAGCATTCAGACCCCTACCGATCACAAGGAGGAGGGGGGGGGGGGGTGTCAAATGAATTTCCATGGGGCCAATGTAACTTGCCTTCAACTCCAGTTTTCTGTCGTGCAAGCCATGAAAAAGTCGCAAATTTTGTCCCACAATATCGATATAATTGCTTAGAGGACTCGAAAAAACACTGTCTCTATCAGTCCTGGTGTACACAATTTCAGTTGCCCCTAGACACGACCCAGTATCTTCTGACTTGGGGTTGGGCGCCATCTTGGATTTCTGTGTGAGATTGTGCAGGTGAGATTTTGTAGCCCCGCCCCCTGCACAGAGCTCAGAGACTCTCACTGATCACTTCCTACTAGGAGATCGTGAGAAGAGAGAGAAGCTGCAAACTAGGACATAAGTGATACAGGGATGGGGGAGGCAGGCACATATCTGTGAGATGTAGCAGAGCCCAGAGTGTAACAGTGTAAGAGTCTGTCAGCCTCTGTGTAATAGGCATCATGCACCTCATGCATCTCTGATCCGTCTCATCTCTCTATGTGTGTTAGTACAATGTCAGAAGCCAGATGAAAGTATATATACACCTTGTACCCTGATAATGTAACCACATTGTCACCCCATAAAACTAGATGGGTCATAATGGGGCAGATTTACTTACCCGGCCCATTCGCGATCCAGCGGCGCGTTCTCCGCGCTGGATTCGGGTCCGGCCGGGATTTATGATGGTAGTTCCTCTGCCGTCCACCAGGTGGAGCTGCTGCGCTGAAGTCCGCTGTAATGCCTCGAAATACAGCGGCCTATCCTGGATGAAGGTGAGTGAAATTTTCGCGACACATTTTTTTTTAAAAATGCGGCGGTTTTTCAGAATCTGTCGGGTTTTCGCTCGGCCACGCCCCCCTATTTCCGTCGTGCGCATGTCGGCGCCGATGCGCCACAATACGATCGCGTGCGCCAAAATCCCGGGGCAATTCAGGGAAAATCGGCGCAAATCGGAAATATTCGGGTAACACGTCGGGAAAACGTGAATCAGGCCCTTAGTAAATGACCCCCATTGTGTCTGCTTAGAGAGTCCCCATCCACACCCTTGGATTTTACACTGAGCTGCCAAGGGAGAGATAGGAGCTAAAACAGCAATAACACTGATTAAATTTGTAAAGTAAGGGGTTAAAATGATAACATGGGTAACGTCGCTAGGGGATTGAGATGTGAGAATTTTCTTTCGTGGGAAAACCCCTTAAATATCTCTGTGCCTATCTATAAGGCCCCATGCACAGGACCATAATGGGGGCTGTGATGTGGCTGCACAAATTGTGGCCAGATCACAGGCCCCATAAAGGTCTATTACACCAGGTCACGCTGTGCTCACCACACTGTGACCGAGTCGTGTGGCCACGTCGCAAAATATAGAGCAGGTTCTATTCCTGCCAATATTTGTGACGAAGCTGCTTAGCCAGCTATGGAGAGGGGCTAGGAGAGCAGCGCTCACACCCTCTTCTCCACTTGGCCGTAGGCTCCTCTTGGGTTCGGCCCCGGGTGAAGCAGTCGCTCGTGTACAGGAGGCCTTAAGACTGCAGGAGATAGTGAGAGCAGAGCTCTGCAATGCATGGAACACCTACAACAGGACTCATGCTCGACCTTCTCCAACAATTACTGGGAACAGGACCTCTGGTCACGTGATCAATGATGGTTCAAACAGTTGGACCCCCACAACCAATCAACGAGATTTCTGCAGGGCCTGGTAGATTTGGCCCAATGTGCCTTGTATAGTAGTTTAGGAGGTGTCTACAACCCAGGGCAGCAGACTTGTGCAGGACAATACTTGGTGCACCCAACCACTGGTCAAAGATCTGCTGAGATATTACAACCTGTAAGGCGAGATTTGTGCAATCGGCTGTCATGTTCTCACATGGGATAAAGGAGGGCGGGAGCCATTGTTCGCTCATTAGGAAGGATCATGCACATATTCTGCATCTGCTCTGCTTGGTAGAGATGACACCGTCCTAACATGTCCATATATAATAACAATCATTACACTGATGGTGGCATCATGCACTATATAATTACTATAGGTCAATAGTTTAAGTACATTTTGGTTTGCCTATGCAGCAGCTTCATACTCAGCAGAGGTCCCTCCCATGGATCATCTCTCCTTAGTATTGGTCATTGATATCAGGATGACCGGATCTGACATCTGTTTGAAGCGGCTGCAGCACTCACAGGCCTGTGATGTCACGTCAAACACTCACCCAATCACCTTACTCACCCCCGATCATCTCACCGGTTCGCCTCACTCACCCGATCACCTTAGGATCCATTATCATAAGTTTAGGTGTTGGTGAACATGGTGGCATAAAAAATTAAGAAACTAAAACAGTCTCCTGTTCCCTAAAATATTCCCTAGTTTATCATCCCAAACAGCCCTGTAATGGTGATTTTATATACAGTCCCCCTCACCCTTTTATAGGTTCCTTATGTACAGCCTTATGTGCCCCCACCCCCAGCAGCCCTGGTCCCCGCTCATGCCCAGTGCTGGCGCCGGCCCTGGCTGCCATTCTGCTGCCCACCATAGGCCCTAACGTGACTGAGCCCAGACACATATAGACTGTACAGTGTTGTCATCAGTCACAATGGCACATATAGGGATTGCCACATAGCGCCCATCAACCTAGCCTAAGGGTTAATTGTTCTCCACCAAAAAAAAAAAAAAAAGAAGGAAGCTGCATATATCAGGAGGTATTTCTGGCCCCCGACTTATTGGGCAGTATTTGACCACTGATGGACTCCCAGCGCTTTGTTAACGTGGAGCCTGTGCATGAGATGATGACCTTCTCACAGGACCTTGGTACGATAGCATCTTTACACAAGCAAATACATGTAATATATAGGGCGATAAGGCACATCAGTGTCCTACACTGTTACAGCTCAAGTCATTACCAGCGAGATGATATCTTACTAAGGAAGTCAGTTGAACACGGGATGAGGCTCTGCAACATTACGACACTTCTTCTGAGGAAGTCGTGTTGCCCAAGATTATAACAGTGAAGTGATTGCCCCCATTGCGGGGTTTGTAAACTGCACAAACCACAATATTCAATGTGTGCAAAGATAACATGTTCACGGGACTGATAGAGGTTAAGTAACAGCACACCGAGGAATACAGAGAGATACTGACCACCATGCAGAATACAGAGAGATACTGACCCTGGCAGAATACAGAGAGATACTGACCCCCATGCAGAATACAGAGAGATACTGACCCCCATGCAGAATACAGAGAGATACTGACCACCATGCAGAATACAGAGAGATACTGACCCTGGCAGAATACAGAGAGATACTGACCACCATGCAGAATACAGAGAGATACTGACCCCCATGCAGAATGCAGAGAGATACTGACCACCATGCAGAATACAGAGAGATACTGACCCCCATGCAGAATACAGAGAGATACTGACCCTGGCAGAATACAGAGAGATACTGACCCTGGCAGAATACAGAGAGATACTGACCACCATGCAGAATACAGAGAGATACTGACCCTGGCAGAATACAGAGAGATACTGACCCTGGCAGAATACAGAGAGATACTGACCACCATGCAGAATACAGAGAGATACTGACCCTGGCAGAATACAGAGAGATACTGACCACCATGCAGAATACAGAGAGATACTGACCCTGGCAGAATACAGAGAGATACTGACCCTGGCAGAATACAGAGAGATACTGACCCTGGCAGAATACAGAGAGATACTGACCCCCATGCAGATTACAGAGAGATACTGACCCCCATGCAGAATACAGAGAGATACTGACCCCCATGCAGAATACAGAGAGATACTGACCCCCATGCAGAATACAGAGAGATACTGACCCCCATGCAGAATACAGAGAGATACTGACCCCCATGCAGAATACAGAGAGATACTGACCCCCATGCAGAATACAGAGAGATACTGACCCCCATGCAGAATACAGAGAGATACTGACCCTGGCGGAATGCAGAGAGACACTGACCCTGGCAGAATACAGAGAGACACTGACCCTGGCAGAATACAGAGAGACACTGACCCTGGCAGAATACAGAGAGATACTGACCCTGGCAGAATACAGAGAGATACTGACCCTGGCAGAATACAGAGAGATACTGACCCTGGCGGAATGCAGAGAGACACTGACCCTGGCGGAATGCAGAGAGACACTGACCCCCAGGCAGAATACAGAGAGATACTGACCCCCATGCAGAATACAGAGAGATACTGACCACCATGCAGAATACAGAGAGATACTGACCTGGCAGAATACAGAGAGATACTGACCCTGGCAGAATACAGAGAGATACTGACCTGGCAGAATACAGAGAGATACTGACCCTGGCAGAATACAGAGAGATACTGACCCTGGCGGAATGCAGAGAGACACTGACCCTGGCGGAATGCAGAGAGACACTGACCCTGGCAGAATACAGAGAGACACTGACCCTGGCAGAATACAGAGAGATACTGACCTGGCAGAATACAGAGAGATACTGACCCTGGCAGAATACAGAGAGATACTGACCTGGCAGAATACAGAGAGATACTGACCCTGGCGGAATACAGAGAGATACTGACCTGGCAGAATACAGAGAGATACTGACCCTGGCGGAATGCAGAGAGATACTGACCCCCAGGCAGAATACAGAGAGATACTGACCCCCAGGCAGAATACAGAGAGATACTGACCCCCATGCAGAATACAGAGAGATACTGACCCTGGCAAATGTCCATCGCAGTATTCAAAGACCCGATAACTTTTTGTTTTAGTTTTTTAATACTACTTAATTTATTTTCTCTACAATAGTTTTGTTTTGTATACCGTATATACTCGAGTATAAGCCGACCCGAGGGAAAACCTATTGACTCGAGTATAAGCCGAGGGTGGGAAATGCATTGGTCACAGCCTCTCCAGTATGTAGCCAGCCAGCCCCTGCCCCAGTGTATATAGCCTGACAGCCCCTGCCCCAGTGTATATAGCCTGACAGCCCCTGCCCCAGTGTATATAGCCTGACAGCCCCTGCCCCAGTGTATATAGCCTGACAGCCCCTGCCCCAGTGTATATAGCCAGCCTGCCCCAGTGTATATAGCCTGACAGCCCCTGCCCCAGTGTATATAGCCTGACAGCCCCTGCCCCAGTGTATATAGCTTGCCAGCCCCTGCCCCAGTGTATATAGCCTGACAGCCCCTGCCCCAGTGTATATAGCCTGACAGCCCCTGCCCCAGTGTATATAGCCAGCCAGCCCCTGCCCCAGTGTATATAGCCTGACAGCCCCTGCCCCAGTGTATATAGCCTGACAGCCCCTGCCCCAGTGTATATAGCCAGCCAGCCCCTGCCCCAGTGTATATAGCCTGACAGCCCCTGCCCCAGTGTATATAGCCAGCCTGCCCCAGTGTATATAGCCTGACAGCCCCTGCCCCAGTGTATATAGCCTGACAGCCCCTGCCCCAGTGTATATAGCCTGACAGCCCCTGCCCCAGTGTATATAGCCTGACAGCCCCTGCCCCAGTGTATATAGCCTGACAGCCCCTGCCCCAGTGTATATAGCCTGCCGCCGCTGCCCCAGTGTATATAGCCTGACAGCCCCTGCCCCAGTGTATATAGCCGGCCAGCCCCTGCCCCAGTGTATATAGCCGGCCAGCCCCTGCCCCAGTGTATATAGCCGGCCAGCCCCTGCCCCAGTGTATATAGCCGGCCAGCCCCTGCCCCAGTGTATATAGCCTGACAGCCCCTGCCCCAGTGTATATAGCCTGACAGCCCCTGCCCCAGTGTATATAGCCTGACAGCCCCTGCCCCAGTGTATATAGCCTGACAGCCCCTGCCCCAGTGTATATAGCCTGACAGCCCCTGCCCCAGTGTATATAGCCAGCCTGCCCCAGTGTATATAGCCTGACAGCCCCTGCCCCAGTGTATATAGCCTGACAGCCCCTGCCCCAGTGTATATAGCTTGCCAGCCCCTGCCCCAGTGTATATAGCCTGACAGCCCCTGCCCCAGTGTATATAGCCTGACAGCCCCTGCCCCAGTGTATATAGCCAGCCAGCCCCTGCCCCAGTGTATATAGCCAGCCAGCCCCTGCCCCAGTGTATATAGCCTGACAGCCCCTGCCCCAGTGTATATAGCCTGACAGCCCCTGCCCCAGTGTATATAGCCAGCCAGCCCCTGCCCCAGTGTATATAGCCTGACAGCCCCTGCCCCAGTGTATATAGCCAGCCTGCCCCAGTGTATATAGCCTGACAGCCCCTGCCCCAGTGTATATAGCCTGACAGCCCCTGCCCCAGTGTATATAGCCTGACAGCCCCTGCCCCAGTGTATATAGCCTGACAGCCCCTGCCCCAGTGTATATAGCCTGACAGCCCCTGCCCCAGTGTATATAGCCTGCCGCCGCTGCCCCAGTGTATATAGCCTGACAGCCCCTGCCCCAGTGTATATAGCCGGCCAGCCCCTGCCCCAGTGTATATAGCCGGCCAGCCCCTGCCCCAGTGTATATAGCCGGCCAGCCCCTGCCCCAGTGTATATAGCCGGCCAGCCCCTGCCCCAGTGTATATAGCCTGACAGCCCCTGCCCCAGTGTATATAGCCTGACAGCCCCTGCCCCAGTGTATATAGCCTGACAGCCCCTGCCCCAGTGTATATAGCCTGACAGCCCCTGCCCCAGTGTATATAGCCTGACAGCCCCTGCCCCAGTGTATATAGCCTGACAGCCCCTGCCCCAGTGTATATAGCCTGACAGCCCCTGCCCCAGTGTATATAGCCTGACAGCCCCTGCCCCAGTGTATATAGCCTGACAGCCCCTGCCCCAGTGTATATAGCCTGACAGCCCCTGCCCCAGTGTATATAGCCGGCCAGCCCCTGCCCCAGTGTATATAGCCGGCCAGCCCCTGCCCCAGTGTATATAGCCGGCCAGCCCCTGCCCCAGTGTATATAGCCGGCCAGCCCCTGCCCCAGTGTATATAGCCGGCCAGCCCCTGCCCCAGTGTATATAGCCGGCCAGCCCCTGCCCCAGTGTATATAGCCGGCCAGCCCCTGCCCCAGTGTATATAGCCGGCCAGCCCCTGCCCCAGTGTATATAGCCGGCCAGCCCCTGCCCCAGTGTATATAGCCGGCCAGCCCCTGCCCCAGTGTATATAGCCCCCCCCCCCCTTCCCCGTCGTGCAGCACAATAATACCGGATGGATCGCACAGAAGATCTATGGGTGCCGTCAGAAAGGCGAGTTTTTATTTATTTATTTTTTTGACTCGAGTATAAGCCGAGTTTGGGTTTTTCAGCACATTTTTTTGTGCTGAAAAACTAGGCTTATACTCGAGTATATAAGGTATTTATTTATATTTTTTTTTACTTTATAGCCTTCTAAAGCCACAACCCTTTCCCGTTTTTTCTTTTCCATCATTTAAACCCCCCCCCCCCCACCTTTTATAGCTCTCTTATTTTTCCATTTATGGAAGTGCTTGTCTTCCTTGGGACAATTGTGGCACAATTTTAATTACTATGCAATGTACAGGGTGTGCCCAGGTTATGTACAGGATAGGTTCTGTATATTAGCAACTAGGCATGGCTGTGATTGGCCAGGTGGACACCACTGCAGCCTATCAAACAACATTTCCTTGTTAGACGGAAGTGCCGAAAAGGCACCGAACCTCGTCTCTAGCTGTGAGCCCCTTCCATACAGGGTTAACATCCGTGAGACGTACACGTAAAGCGCGTGTTGTTAAAAAGTTAAAGGGACCATGGCAGCGCCTGGGTCAAGTGAATTTTTCAGCATTTTCCCTGTTCTACATGCACACGCATGTTGTTTTTGTTCTATCTTTTGATTCAACGGGTAGCACACAAATTAATTTCTGTGGGCCTATACACACAGCCATAGTTTACACTGCCCTGAGCCTAAGCCAAAACTCAAAGCAGGTCCTATCTGCAGCCCATCTTTTTTGCTGTCATCGGTGCAGGAGTGGACATCAT